>NW_022146173.1:911440-1648775 GCF_002938485.1 Sitophilus oryzae | reverse complement strand
GACACAAACATATGTTTTTTTAAATGGAAACCATAGTTGGCCATGACTTCATAAAAAGCGCCATTTTTTAAGATTTTTAGTGATATAAGATGTAATATCTTTTCTTCGAAGTTATAGCCAATTCTTATCATTTTTAAACAATTTCACTTAGTTAGCCATGGAAACAAGTTCAATCGCCGTTGCTCTCAGAAATGTGAATGACGAAAAGCGTGTAGATCTCGCACATCAATAGAGTGGTTCCAACATGACTTTCATTATGACACACCACCCCCCACCCCCCATAATGAAAGAAATGCTAAAAATTATTTATATCATAATTATACAAACGCAAGGATAGGAAGAGGTGGACTAATTGCATGGGCTTCCTCGATCATCTGACCTATCCCTTTTAGAATTTTTTATGCGGTATAGTTAACAATAAGGTTTACAAAAGAACTTATGAATTAAGAGAGGCATTCGAAGTGGCGGTACGAGAAAAGTTTAATTAAGTCGAACGATCCTTCTGTGAGAATAGGTAGTAATTCAGTTTTAAAAAGATGCAATTCAAAACAATGGCGGATTTTTTGAACGTTTTCTAAAATAACTTAAAGTGTATGTAGTGATAATATTTTTTTAAGTTTTAGTTTGTGTAATGTAAATTGTAAAGAACCGTTTAGTAATATATTCTGACTTTTTATAAGTTATAAATCATAACTGAATAAGAATACCATGCAATCTAAGTGAAATTAGTCAAGAAAGATAAGAATTTGCTATAACTAAATTTAACTTCTCTAACATGTCTTGAAACCTGCTCTCTAAAAAACGTAACATTCACCGGTCAACGTATCCTTGAAAATGTATGGTCAAGAAAAGTTGAACCAATAATCCTACACGCCTTTCTACATTTGAAAAATTCATATTTACAATTTTTGTTTATTTTAATTTACAAAGTTTGGATGTGACAGCTTCACATTTATGAGAGCAAAGACGATTAAACTTGTTTCCATGGCTAACTAAGTGAAATTGTTTAAAAATGATAAGAACTGGCTATAACTCAGTAATTTTTCGAAGAAAACATATTATAGCTTATATCGCTGAAAAGCTTAAAAAATTGCGCTTTTTATGAAATCATGGCCAACTATGGTTTTCATTTAAAAAAACATATGTTTGTGTCATATGTCAAAAATGACAGGCTTTGGAAAAATATGGAGGACACAGTCTCATTAAGAATGTGATTATCTACAACTTTTATCTGAAAACTTTTTGTCTAAAATAGCTTATAATGGAATTAGAGACAATTTTTAAAATAGCCCAAATTTGTTTTTTTCAAAATATCTAGTAAGCCATGCACTTTTTCAAAAATCTGAAAGGCGCAGATTATTTATGACCCCACAAAACTGCAATTCTTTTCCCATTTAACCGACTCTCTATCTCCAGTAGTTTCCGAGATACCCATAGAGAACATCGTAGGAAACTCACCCTGTATGTATGGAGTATTTGGCGAATATCTACACAGGATCAGTAAGGCTGATTCTCCTACATGCTGTTATTCTCTCCTACATTGGTACAGATGAAGTGACTGACTCACTGATTAATCACGATCCTGCTCAACTCACTCAACGTAAGAAGCTCAGTTTTCGCAAACAGGTTGATTCTAGGGTGTAGAGGTTCAATAAGAAGGGCTTTCCGAAATTCCAGTTCCAAGGGGGTGAAACCACCCCTCAAATATTACAATATTTTTTATTTAAAAAACGGTCAAGTTTCCGAAAAAACGCTTAAACACGTATATTTTATTTTGTTTTTTAGTACTTTAAGATTTTTTTAAAATATATACAGGGCGTTTCGAAAAATCTGTTCATTGATTAATCACGATCCTGCTTAAAGCGCTTGACGTAAAAAGCTGATTTTTGGAAAACGGATTGACTTTAGTGTGTAGAGGTTTCGATAAAAAGGGATATTTCGAAACTCGAATTCTAGGGGGGTGAAACCACCCCTCAAATATTAGAATATTTTTTATTTAAAAACCAGTGAGTTTTTCGGAAAAACTCTTAAACGCGTATATTTTATTTTGTTGTTTTACATTTTTTAAGATTTTTTAAAAAATATATACAGGGTGTTTCATAAAATATGACCATTGAGTAATCACGATTCTGCTTAAACTGCTTGACGTTTAAAGCTAATTTTTGGCAAACGGATTGACTGTGGGGTGTAGAAGTTTCTCGATTGTTTTTTCTCATGCTGACATAAATGTGATAAAATTTTATCCAGTTTGTATGTTAATGGAAATTCTTGCTTTGCTTTATCATCACCATTACAAATGATTAATTCGACGCGAACGAAGTCGTGGGTACACGCTAGTCTGATATAATAAAACTAAAATATTTATATTTTTTAGAATATATCATATATTTCTCATTATAACTTTTCATATCCATGATAATTATCTGATTAGTGCATTTTTTCTGTTACAGTTCACTGCATAATTCTTGTTATAAATGATAAACGAGGCGCCATATAAAACATGATTGATAATAGATAACAAATATGCTCCTTCAGATGTTCGACATAATAATGATTGATGCTCTTATATAAAAATAAAGTCTCCGTAACTTTGTTATCAACTTTTTTAATTCTAGATACTATCCTTCATGAATTATATTTTTGACACATAATTTCGAACACTTTTCTATTTTGTGTTTAAAAGTAATAACAGATATTACATTAGTGGAAGTGGCATTTTATCACGATACATGAAGTTATAGTTAAATCAATGAGAGATTATTTTAACGCCTTTCTACAGGGTTTGCAAATATATATCTGCAAATTTTGAACTCTCCAAATATTGGCTCCCTATTGATTTTACGGCGGTGTCGTCAACAGGTTTTTTACAGGTCTGTTAAATTGTTATGCTGAATACAGATGCCAAATCTAAATACCTAGTTTTGGAAAAGCCGATTTTAACTAATTTAAGAAAACTTGCACCTATAGTTCATACCAATTACACTTTTAATCACGTCATTAAACTTGACCGGCACAGCGTTGCCCACTTTTACATATTTTCTTTTAATCAAAATATTTTAAGAAACAAAAATAAATTAATTATAAATATACACTTGCGTGCATAGAAATCGGCCCAAGGCAAATTTTTAAAGTTAACTATATATTTTTTAGAATCTATTTGCCAGATTAAGAAAAAATATATGCTGTTTGAAAGACAATTTCATATTCTTTGAAAATAGGTCGGAGATATTAATTTGTATTTTAGTTTTTTTGAATTAAAATTATTAAATTAATGCATGAAACAAATTATCGTTTTTTATTACTAAGATGCATGTTATTATTTATTAATTTATTTATGGACAATTAAGTAAACTAAATTTTCAATAATGGGTATGACCCCCTCTTGCTCTAATAATATCTCTCATACGATTTGGCATAGATTCGATCAAATTTGATATTGTCTCTTGCGGGATGATAAGCCACTCTTCCTCTACTGCAACAATGAGCTCTGGGATAGAGGTTGGGGCTCTTCGTTTTAGCTCATCCCATAATGTTCTATCGGGTTTAAGTCTGGACTGCTTGCTGGCCATTCCATAACCCGAAAACCTACTTCTGAAATGTAATCTTGTACGATTCTTGATGTGTGTGCCCTCGCATTGTCATGCATAAAAGTGAATTCGTTTCCAATGTAGTCGACATAAGGTACCACGCATGAAAACTGGGTCGGTTCGCGCAGTCATAGAAATTGAGATCCATTCCAGATCATGCAGGAACCACCTCCATAAGCCATCCGCTCTTCAATGCAGCATTCGGCGAATCGCTCACCTGGCCTCCGGTACACTTTTCTTCTTCGGTCGCTACCATAGAGGCATATCCTGGTCTCATCTGAGAATAAAACAGATTCCCATTGTTCTAGTGTCCAATTCAGATGTTCCCGTGCAAAACGCAGGCGTGCTTGACGATGAGTTTTGGGCCAATTGCGGGTGTTTTGGGGGTAATGTTACTTTCCTTCAATCTTCGTCTTACTGTCCACTGACTAATAGTCACTCCTCGTGTTTCACGGAGCTCTTGTTGCACCTGAATAACATTAAGGCGCCGATTTCTTAACATTGTTGACACAATAAAGCGGTCATCACGATCCCTTGTAGAAAGAGATATCTTTCTACCAGTTCCAGGTCCCCTACGAAAGGATCGACTCTCCTCATATCGTTCACACACTCTTCGAACCGCTCCGCGTGTCATATGCAATTGCCGAGCTACAGCTCTCTGTTTCAGTCCATTTTCGATTAAAGCGATTACTTGGGCGGCTTTTTCCGGTGATGTATGCCTTATATTGAAACACTAAACAACCAATACATACAACTAATCAAAGAATGAAAGAACAATGTGAAAATTTCAATTACAAAAGTAGTAATTGCAATATTTGACAAGTTTATTATTCTTATTGTCGCCCCAACACAAATGCCTTTCATTTGTTTACCCGTTGCTACGCATTTAAACGATAAGTACTCTGGATAAATTTATACTCATGTCAAAGCATGTTAAATTGTCTTTGAAACAGCTCATAGTTTTTACTTGCTCTGATAAATAGATTCTAAACGACACAATTAAAGCCAAAACTTCACAGTGGACTGATTTCTATGCACGCAAGTTTATAAACAATTATTATTTCTTCTTCTTCTTCATGTGCCTTCTCCTCATTGGAGGTTGGCGTCCATCTATTGGAATTCCTCCCTGTCTTGATCCAAACGGATAATTGCACTGGCCTCTCCTATATTAAACCACTGGCACTGGCGCAAATTCCGCAACCAGGAAAACCGTTTACGCCCGATGCCTCGTCGTCCTTCAATCTTTCCCTCAACGATCAGCTGTAGGAAACTATATTTGTTATTTCGAAAAATATGACCAAAATATGCTGCTTTCCGTCGTTTTATTGTAGTTAATAGTTCTTGGTCCTTACACATTCTTTCTAATACTTCGGGATTTGTTATTCCAGGATATTTTCAACATTCGTCGGTATAACCACATCTCAAATGAATCCAAGCGTGACATGGTCCGTGCCTTCAACGTCCATCCCTCGACTCCGTATAATAATGTAGAGAGTACATAGCATTTGGTAGCTCGCCATCGAGTAGTCAGATTCAGGTCTCGGTTGCAGAGTAGAGTTTTCATTTTGAAAAAAGTGTTTCTGGCTATTTCAATTCTATGTTTGATTTCTTCATCAGGATCCCATTTATCATTCAGCCAGCAACCCAAGTACTTAAATCTTCTTACCCAAGTACTAGTAATCTTCTTACAAGTGGAATATTTTGATCTTCCACTTGTATTTTCGATATTTTGTTTGCTGATAATCATAAATTTTGTTTTGTTTATATTTATTTTAAGACCATGACTCTGACTAATACTGCTAACTCTGTCCACCAGGCACTGCAAATCCTTCTCATTGCCAGCTAGGAGCACCGTATCGTCAGCATATCGGATGTTATTAATAGGTTTACCATTTACCTTTATTCCCACTTCTAAATCTTTCAACGTCTCCTGGAATATCGATTCAGAATATAAATTAAACAGAAGTGGCGATAATATACATCCTTGTCTGACGCCTTTAAGAATCTCTATATCCGCTGTTGACATATTTCCGATTTTTATATAAGCTGACTGATTCCAATATAAGTTTCTAATGATTCTGATGTCTTCGCCATCTAACCCAATCCGCTTCAGTAAATGTATCAGCTTGTCATGTTTCACGTTATCAAATGCCTTCTCATAATCTATGAAACATGCGAAGGCACTTGTCTGCTGATCGAGGCATTTTTGGACTAAAACCTGTATTGAGATCAAAGCATCTCTGGTTCCCAGCCCACTTTTAAAGCCGAATTGAGTTTCACTTATATTTTCGTCAATCCTTCTCCATAGTCTAGAGTGCAGGACACGCAGAAACACTTTTAATGTATGACACATAAGGCTTATCAGACGATACTCATTGCATCTTTTAGAGTTTGACTTTTTAGGGAGCTTTACAAATGTGGATTGCAGCCATTGTTTAGGTATCTCTCCAGTGTTGTAGATGCGATTAAACAATAAGGTAGTAGAAGATTCATATTTTCTTCGTCCAACAATTTGAGGATTTCAACATTTAAATCATCAGGACCGACAGCTTTTCCATTTTTAGTTTCTGCCAAGGCTTTAACTAATTCCTCCTTTAGTATGTCTGGTCCGTCTAAGCAATTGTCCCATTGATCTGTTGACTCTCGATAATCATTAAAACAGTCCGTTATGTAAGCTCTCCATATATCCAGTTCTTCTTGTTTGTCTATCACCAGTTTGTTTTTATCATCAATAAGTTTGCCCGGTATTGTACGTTTATAAGTGTGTGTCACCTCTTTGATCTTTTTATGAAGGTGAAAACTGTCGTGTTTTTGTTCCAGGGTTTCTATATCAGCGCACTGTTCGTTTATCCATTTCTCTTTAGCTATTCTGATTTCACGCTTGATGATTCTGTTGATCTTATTATAATTTTCCAAGTTGTTCTTGGAAAATTATTATTTACATCGACAAATCTCACCTCCTTAACAGCAGTTAATGGACATAAAGGGCCATTGCTACCGCATTCCCGTTCAAAATATTCTAATAAGATTGCTATGAGTTTTTGCATTGGCTATTAAGCCTTCTTCTACACTTCTAACTAAAAGAGGTACTAAAAGAACAATGTTCGACTGCAAGGTCTGCTGGTAGACATTTACAAGCTTAAAGTATAACAACACTATTTATTTAAACCAAAAACTCGTAATACAAAACTAAGTGTCAAAACGAATGACAATGTCAGGAAATAAATAAATAAATGACACGACATTTTTTACAGCAGAGCTACCACCAGAATTCCAAGCGAGAAATTTAAATTCCAGTTAGTCAGCCCGACGCCGAATATGTCCATGGCAACAATGAATCTAAAAATCTCGTCCTCGATTACGTAACTTCTTCTTCTTCTTCTTTCTTTCTATTATGGTTGCCCATATAGGTAGGCTATCGCCTGTTCAATCCTAACAATTCTTCCCCGGAGGACGACGTCCAGCATTCTCTCCACCGTTTTGGCGGCCTTCCTTGCGACCTTTTTCCAATTGGGTTGTTTTGTTGCGCTTTTTTTGCTAGTCTGTTGTCGTCCATTCTTCTTACGTGTTTGTTCCAGTGCCTTCTCCTTTGTCTAACCCATCTTCCTATATCCTGGATTTTGCTCCACTCTCTAATATCTTCGTTTCTCGCTCTATCATGTAGTGTTTTTCCGTGTATGCTTCTCAGCACCTTCATTTCTGTTGTTCTCATCATTTGCATTGTTTTGGCCGTGTCTGGTCTTGTTTCGGCTGCGTACGTGATGACTGGTCTTATCGCGGCTTTATATATTCTAATCTTGCTCTCTGTGTTGAGATACTTGTTCCTCCAGACGATGTCATTTAAACAGCCCGAAATGCGAGACGCCTTCATAGTGTGTTCTCTAACTTCTTTCTGCAGGTTGCCATAACTTGATATTCCAACCCCTAGATACTGAAAGTGATTCACTTGTTCGATCAGTTTTGAGTCCACTTCCAGTTTGCACCTTACCGCCTCCTTGGATGTTACCAGGCATTTTGTTTTTTCGGTGTTGATTATCATGTTTAATTGTTTGGCCTTTAGATTAAACGCATGTAGTAGTCTCTGAAGATTGTCCTCTGTATCTGCAATGAGTACTGCATCATCAGCGTAGCATACAACGTGGAAGAAGGTGTTTCCCATTTTGTAACCTGCCGTTTTTGGTAGATTTTCTATTATTTGATCCATGATTAAGTTAAATATAAATGGGCTGAGGGAGTCACCTTGTCTTATTCCTGTTTGGATGAGTATCTCGTTAGTAAACAGATGTTGAACTTTTATTGCTGTTTTGCAGTTGGTGTTGATGTCATATATTAAGTTGATTAGTCTCGGGTTTAGTCCTTTTGTTTCTAGAATCTGCAATATATCTGTCAGGCGTACTCTATCGAAAGCTTTTGTCATATCTACAAAACACATATACGCTGGCTTATTAAGTTCCAGGGACTTTTCAACGATTTGTCTAACAATGAATATTGCGTCAATAGTCGAGCGGTTTTTGCGGAATCCTTGTTGTTCGTCTCTAATTTGTATAGTTTTACTGATTTCCTGTAGTATTGTCTTAGTGAATGCTTTTAAGGTGCTGTCTAATAATGTTATTCCGCGATAGTTTTCTGGGACTGTTTTTTGACCTTTTTTAAATATGGGTATCGTTGTGCTGTTCTTCCATTCGGCGGGTATTTTCTGTTTACTAATTATGTTCTGAAAAAATGTTAATATTTCTTTCTGCAGGTTGGGTCCGCCGTATTTGAGCATTTCGTTCGTGATTTCATTAGGACCTGGGCTCTTTCGATTTTTGAGGGATTTAAAATTATCTTCTATCATCTCAATCGTTAGTTCTATATTGTTGTCGTCTTCCGTGTCTATTATAGGCTGCCTCGATTTGTTCTGTTTCCCTATATAGATTTTTAAAGTACGTTTCCCACTGATCTATAGTAATTTTGTTTGTTTGTACTGTATCTTTTATTTCTTGTTTGTTTCTCCTTAACATTCCCCAAATTCTTCTCTGGCTTCCATACATGTCCCTTTCCATTCCTTTCGTGAATCTTTCCCAATAGTCGTCTTTAATCGCTCTTATCGTCGCGTTTACTCTGTTTCGTTCATTTTTGTAGCTGTTCCAATTCTCTGGAGTTTTGTTTCGTAGATACCGTATATAAAATTCTTTCTTTTGGCTGGACAATTCCTTTATTTCTGGCGTGAACCATGGCGTGTTGTTAACCTTGTTGATGTTAATTTCTCCAAATTACGTAGATTACGTCCAGATTACGTAACTAAAAGTTTAATTGGTATCGCTTATATTTTTTAAATTACAACTGAACAGGTAACAGTGCAAAATCTGGATTAGCATTTACAATAATTGGCATTACGATGATTATAATTTGGACGATTCCAAATTCGCCTAATTTAAATTATTGCAAATTAGTACTATGAAAGCACGTGTCATGTACAACGTTTTATCTACAACCGAAAAATAAGAAATGCTGTTTTGATTTTCGTTTATTAGTCGCCCACCTTTAACACCTTTAACTATGACATTTGTCACATTTTTTTTTCCTGAAAAGTGAGTTTGCCCTGTCAAGTAAACGCGAGCACTTTTTGCCCAGAAAAATTATTTTAAAAATTAGAATTGTTTTGAAGAAGTGTAAAAAATGTGTTATTAATATTTATAATAATTAGTAGCAGGAATTTGTATAAAAAATTAATATATTTAGATGTTCGTAGTTGTTTTTCATTATTATAAAAACTAGTTGTGTTATAGATTCATAACGTAACTGAAATACTAAAAAAATAGTGATGTAAAAACGTTATAACTAAACGGTTGTAGATAAAATATATATAATCCTTTACGCAATATTTCTATTATTTTTTCTAGCTATTTTGAAAATAAAGGCATCCGAAATATTTATAGCTTTGTAGTTTGTTGTTTACAATATTTACCGGCGCAGTATTTTACGCTTATCGCTATTCTATTTGCTAGTACAAAAATGCGAATGTAGTGAAAATTGTTTAGTAGAGTCATAAATTTTGATTTATTCGACCGATGTGTTTGCGAAGAAAATACGCTTTTTGGTTTATTTACAGTGGCGGAGTCATAGATTAGGAGAAAATCGTGAAAAAAAATTATGGTTAGAGACACCATGTTTTTTTATAGTTATACCGGGTGCATCTCAAAAGTGGCTCACCCCTATAACTGTTTTATTGTTTCAGATAAAAAAACGAGATTTGGTATGTTAGTATATGATATAAATTAGGATTGATTGACAATTAACTTCCTGTTTCACCGGAAATGACTACAACTTTTGATTTTTAAATGGCACTCTCGGTATTTTTTTTACTTTATTCGATAGAAAATGACATTCTGAATAGAATGACATATCATATGTCAACTTTTGACATTCTCGCTTAATAAAAAATCGTATTTTAAAATTCAATCTAGAGTGCCATGGCTATGCTTAAAACTAGAAAATGATCAAATCGTATTTTTAATCATATCTCAATATTTTCAAATGGAAATGGGTCACTAGCATATTTGGAAAAAGCATCTTTTATGAATAATTTGATACTACACACTTGATATTACGAGTAAAATTTTCATTACGAACCGCGAATTATAATTTCAAATAAACCATATGCGAAAATGTCAAAAGTTGACATATGATTTGTCATTCAATTCAGAGTGTTATTTTCTATCGAATAAAGTAAAAAAATACAGAGGGTGCCATTTAAAAATCAAAAGTTGTAGTCATTTCCGGTGAAACAGGAAGTGACAGAAAACAATTGAATACGTCAATCAATCCTGGTTTATGTCATATAATAACATACTCGTTTTTTTAAATGGAAAATTAAAAATATATAGGGGTGAGCCACTCTTGAGACGCACCTGGTATATAAAATTTAGTGCCACTATTAGTACTAAATTTAATATATTTATAATAGTGGCCCACTATTATAAATAAATTCAACATAATTTAATTTCCTTGGGCAAATAATGAAACTTATTGTTAGAAACAACAACTGCAAATCTAGAGAATAGTATGTTTCTAATGAATTAGCGCGAGTTTCTGACAAAACGAAATTAGAAAATAGAGCAATGAGTTGTGAAATTGTGTTGCAACCAATTGAGGAAATGTATTGTTAAGAAAACAAGATTTAATCACAAATCTGCACCATACATAGCGTTGTTAAAACTAAATTACCGAACAGAATTCTGGCGAATAGTTTTTTAAAACATATTCGCGTGATTTTCGTGTACGTGTGTTTGTGTAAATACTGTAATTGTTTTTCAATTACATTTCACGTTCATGTTATATATATACACCTATTTCTTTAAGGGCAGAAATACACTGATCGGCACAAAAAAATGAACGCCAGAAAATGTCTTTAAAGGTCAATATATTTTATTCTACTGGGACGATTTTGATGATTTTTTAAAGTTGTAGCTAAGTTATTAAACCTTTTAGTCTCTTTTCAAATTAAAAATGAAAGTCTCCATCTGCCTATTATACGAGCGAAAACAAAATATTGATATTTTTGTGTGTCAATCTTTCATCTGTGGACAGGTTTAGCAAAGGCATTTAAATACCACTTTATCATCTCAAGGTGCATTTTTTCTCGATAGTTTGTTTTTTTATTCATCTCAATAGCTCTTTTTTCTTGCAGATGTTTGCTTTTGATGAAGACAGTAACGGTTAATAACAATTTTAGCATTAAAAGCATGCATTCGCATTTGATCCTAATCAATCAATTTTTTCCTAGAGAGCTATTACTAACGCCGAACAGTCGGTCTTTTGCTTCTCGGGCGCTACCCTCAAAATTTATAGTGTTTGAGAGACCACTACTGCCAGTACGGGTAGCTTTTCTACAGTGGAGAATCCAGAGAAATGGGGTAAAAGCAAGTTAAAGTCGAATATATTCCATAACGAGGTTTTTTTAAATAAATTAAATATGAATCCAATATCTTCAAGTTCAAAGTACTCAAATTCAAATATAAAATGAAATGTTAAAACCTGAAATATCGCAAAATAGAACAAAAATAAATTAAATCATATCATCCAGTTATAGGTCAAATACCTATTTACCAAAAGAAATTAAATCAGTTAATTACAATAGCAAATAATTAAGTTCACAGTATCTAAATTCAAACCTGTAAAGAAATATTATAACAGAAAATATAGCAACATCGATCAAATATAAATTATATCAATCCATACAGAAATAGGTCAGATACCGCAGAAAGGAAAAATTAAATCAATTAACTACGATAACAATATAACTAAGTTCACAGTCTCTAAATTCAAATATGTAAAGAAAATTATTATAATATCCAATAAAATAGAAACTTTAATTAAATTCAAATACGTAAGAAATATTATAATGGTAAAATAAAATAGAAACTTTAATTAAATTCTCATCTGTAAAGAAATTTTATACCATAAATAAAATAGAAACTTTACTGTGCTGAAACTAAAATTTGCGATTACTAGAATTCTGATGGGTATCTGGCGGTTAAAAAAAAGAAAGAATGCGATTACCTTTTTTTGAAGAAAATCGGCGTCGGATCAAAACGAATCGGTCTGGTTGCGGAATCGCCTACAGCAGCCCGGAATTCGGTCACACTAATTATTCACGGTCAGGTATTAAAAAAAAGAAACTTAAACGCTCGGTTTTTAACTATTTATACTCAGAAATCAGAAATACGGTTTATACTTATTTAAAATCAAATCTCTAGGACCACGATTTATACATAATCACTACCAAAAACGGAGATACGGTACTTTTACTTATTTAAACTCAAAAATTCAATATTTTACAGCATCGCTGATAAAACGGATCAGAATCGGCTTAAACTCACGAGGTTTACTTACTAAAGTTCACCGGCACTCAGTCTCAGCAGGAAGACCCCTGTTTTCACGCTCCCGTTCCTAAAATAATCTTTCCCTTCGGGAACCAAGAACCACGTTCGACTACCATCGTTCTACGACCCATCAAAATTCCTAACAGTACAAAAAAATGGTTTTACCCGTCGATTCTACAACAAACCATTTGCTGTTTGTACAAAAAAAAACTTCAACGCAAATCGACGAAATATTTAACACAATTTTATCAGCTAATTTTTAGCATTAAAAATATTTTTCGGTTTTAGACTTATAGATCATAACAGTTCTAGAAATAAAAATAAACCATACTAAGCCTATCTAAGAATTATTTGTTACCATAATCCTTCAAAACAAATGAACATATCAAATCCTACTTATATACAGTATGGTTCATAAATCCACAAACGCTATCCTTCTGGTGATCAAAAAAACAAATATTTGAATATTTTACAATCAGAATATTAACGAAAAAAAAATAAAAATGTTATGTCCAAAGGCAGCCTCGAACCCTGGCCCCTCAGTGTTCCCGCGAAATACTTTCGCGCCGCGCTATCCTGCCGTGCTCGATTTGTGCTCACGTCTAGCATTTAACAGATCAAACAAAAAAAAACATACGGACTTCATTACAACACACCTAAATAGTGTCTCTATTATTTTTGGAATATCGCTGTCATTGAAAAGGGTTGTGTCTAGCTGTTTGTTAAATTTCTGTTTATTTAAATACTCAAACAATACTTACAACAAGCAACTGAAAACATCCTTTTAATAGAATCCTTACTTATTCGATAAATAATAATCACTCATTGGTCTATAAAATGTCGGCCGACGAAAAACGTTTTTTAAACTCTGTTCTAGGTATTTTAAACTCTGTTCTAGGTAATTCTTAAAATTATGCTCCGGAGTCTCGTTAACCCAGTCTTTACTTTAACTCACCTTTTGAGTGATACGTGACTTTTCTCTAAAGATGATCAAGATAAAAACGGGAGAAGAATGTGAGCAGAATTAATTCTAGCTAGAGGTTAAGTGAAATTTTCTCGAAACACGAACTATTATTATAATTGTAAATGTATGGGTGAATATTTTGAATATATAATTAAACCAAGTTATTATATAAAACTATTTAAGTCTTTGTTTTAACAAGCGTAAAGAAGTTTTTAAACATTCTCGGATGTTCATATGTCTCATTCGACAAAGAGAAATAAGAATCTGTAGCATTCACAACCTCTTGATTGAGATGATTAATATGGATGTTGTAAATAAAAAAACACGGCTGCAAATTCTACCTTGGTTCGAGAATGTCAAAAACTAAATGTTATTTAGAGAGTTTACTAACAAGTGTTCCTAATAGAACTCGCTAGGTGGAGATCCAAAAATCAGATCGCTAGCGACCGTTGTCTGGAAACTGTAACTTTCATAACAGATATTCTTTGGAATAATAGTTGGGAGGTTGGTAGAATTTTGTGGCGCGAAAATAATGGTGAGTTATTGCTCTCAGCGCATTGTCATTTTAAAACAACTGATATTTTTTGAAGTAACTATTACGAACTGTTATTTCTAATTATCAGTGATAAAATATCACGTGATGAAATAACATCTCTTTATTTTTTCTGACTTTCCACATCTGCTATATCTCAGCCGCAAGGTGTCGTTTCAGATAACTTCTTTTTTCATGCCAGTTTCATTTGCCATTTCGTTGCGCGGCACGGCTCATTATTTTATGAAAGTATCAACTGTAGCTTTATGTTATTCCTAAATAGCTGTTGTAAAATAACAGATACTTAAATAACAGCCCATTTGCTAATTACAGATTTTTATAATTTTACGATAATTTGGACTTAAAAAATACCAGAAATCTGTTAATTTCAACTGTTACACATAAGTAACAATAACAGTTTCTACTGTTATTTAAAAATAACAATTTTGCCCATCACTAATATTATTATATGACTGATTTCAGTGTTCTCTTAGTAGTCTCTTCCATGAAACTTACGACCCTATATTCTATCCCATCCTAACAACTTTATCTACTTAGTTTACTTAGTTCTTGCCCATGCCATTCATTTCCCGATCGGCTATTGAATCCCCTCCCCTCCCCCGAACCTCTGTTTCTCCCTGTCGTAAACTCAATCAATTGGAAGTTCCCATCCGGTTAAGAGCGAGATAATGAGCGAAAACGGCGATAGGATATTGGCATCGGACGGTCCAACTGGCCATTGTCCGGGACCGGGTGTCGCTAAATTGATTGGACCGACTACGAAAATATGCCTTCGGGATTACGGGATTAGATCTACTACAGTCCGGTTCGTTGCAATTTTTTCGAGGTGGAGGGATATAAATTTGATGAAGTTTCTTTGTGTCGGTATTGGAGCAATTCGTCTAAATAAATTGAAACATTGACAGCATGATTATTGTTACAGAATTATTGTTGGTATTAAAATATATAATGACAGAAGCAGGTAATGACTAAGACACAAAGTACGTTGAGATGAACCGCCTATTGAAAAATAAACATATTTCTTTAAATTCAAAACATTCAGTTTTAAGACACTCTGTATACATAAATGAAATTATTGATTTTTAAAATATTATTCGCAAACTAGGGAGAGGGAAATCAGGCGACGACCAAAGATAATACAGGTGTAAAATAATAGCTTTTAGACTACCATTCAAGACGCGTTGATGTTATTTTGGTTCGTAAGTTTTGTGACAAAGAATATTATTAAATGTTAAGTAAATGTTTTCTCATTATTTAACTATTGTTAACTAAAGAATATATTTCATTTTTCCTGGTGTGATTTTGTTCTAAAGCTTTTCTTTATTTATTTTATCTAACAAAGATATGTAAAATGTGTATAAAATATATAACATAATGGTATTTAATGGATCGATTATGCTGTGAATAATTTCAGTTTAAAAGTAATCTAAATAAAATCGTTTACTGTTTCTTCGTGTCGATGTTTGTGGTTCAGTGTGACAATAAGGGCCTTGTTGAGTGTACTAAAATGTTTCGACCGTGCATGGGCAAATTTCTTAGCTCAATCAGGCAACAAAAAACAATAAATAGAATAGCTTATTATCTAAAGATATTTGCACCAGACCTTCAACTTTAGCGTCGAGCTCCACAACCAGGGCCTTCGTACCTACGGATGGGGACCCGTTAAACTAACAAAAACTCTTCAGTTTTGAGCGAGATAAATGTGGCATGTTTTGAATGTATTGAACTATAAACCTAGGTATGAGGACAATTTCTATATTATTATTATTTCTCTTTTATTAAAGTTCAGGACAGCATAGTTAGATTCTCTGGAATAGTGATCGTGGTTTTTCTCTGCCGCGCTCTTTTCCTCGTGAATTCCAGGCAGAATACGGTACTCCATTTATTTCATTTAATAAAATAAGTAGGGCTATTTACAAATTTAGCGTTTCATTTACATGACCTATTCTCCTCAAATTTCCCAAATAGGTAATCACAATAAAAAATATTTTTAACACAACGTAGGTTCCTTTATTTTATTTAAATTTCTTGTCATACAGTTGGCCAAAATATTACCTCTTCAACTTTGTTGGCGATCTTGGGTTGTTACACTACAACGTATATGACAAAAAGAAAATAAAATACAAAGGAACATTTAACAAATTTGTATAATCTAGGAAATCTTCTGGTCTGCTGTTATAAACCGTTTCAGGGCATTCCTCCACGATATGTTTGATGGTTTGATTTTTGCTGCACTCGCAGGAGGGGCTTGGACTCTTGCCGCTTTTGTGTAAAGTATAGGCGCATCTGCCATGTTGCGTTCTAATTATATTTAGCGTGCACCAGGTTTTTCTTGGTAAGCCATTGAGTGTGGATTTAATAACACCAGCAATCATTGTGTTATTGAGCTGTGCGTCTATTTTGTGGACATGTACTATTGAACAAGAACAGTATTCAGCAGCTGAGCTGACGAGCTTAGAGTAGAAGCTGAAGACACTGACAAGCTGGTTTGTGTTTGGATTCAACGCAGTGGTGTTAACAAAAAATACATTTTAGTGGCTAATGGTTCTTCTATTAGCCAAAATTTTCTTTCAAGAAGTTATAAAGTATATATTTTCAATTTGTTTTTAGATATATTTTTAAAGTATTTATTGTTATTTATTTTTATCTAGTATAAAAATTTTAATATTTTTTTTTTGTTCTAGGTAAGTTCCTGTTCTACAAGATTTACATGTATAACCACAGTAAGTCTTAATTGTAACTTATGTAATATTAATTATTACAGTATATATTTCTACACAACTTACAAAACTATGAGACACATTTATATTTTACTGACAAACTTAGAATCAGAAATTAGTCAGACTTATAACACTCATTTTACAATTATTAGTAATATAATACAGTTTTCTAATAATTTTTTAGAAATAAATAATCTTAACGCTTTTCAGAAAACTAGAACAAATAATTTCTTTCACTGAAACTCATGCGGGAATAAAATATACCGTATAGTTTTTTAGCATATTTATTTTACAATTTAATTTTTGCTGCTTTTGCTCGTGGATGATGAAGCTTATTAACTTCCCCACTACATTTTGTCTTCTAAACTTTATTAAATTAGGACCGTATTTAAAGGCTCTTTATTCCTTTACCTAAATAATTTCCATTCTAAGCCACACGTAGGGTTTCAGCTCGGTTTAACATTTTTAATTAAATTATTCACTAATTTGCTTATTCTCGATATTCCACCCTAGCTTTCTCAGGGGTATAAAATTGAACCCCATTGACAGTACATTGACATTCCGTTTATATTGCCTTCTTCCTTACATTGACGCTTTAATAATGGAATAAGGGACATGTCGGTAAAGAAGGGACCCTTTTTCGGTGTCGTAAAATTGGTGGACTTATGCCTTTGCCAGTTCTTGCGCGTTTAAAGTTTTTAGGGTCTGGGCTTTACGACAGTTCGAGACTATGCGTGTTTATAACTGGATTTGTTTTATGCGAGCGTTACTTACACATATAAATTTTCGTATTTTTGTGAGACTTGCATATAAAAACAGCAATATAAAATTCTTTGTTTTTTTCAAAATTCTGAGAAAATAATTGCAGCTATAAAAATAGATTTATTTAAAATAAAACAAAATAAAAAGCTAAAACTGTACGAGGTACGAGGTGTCATTTACGTGTTTGGAATTTCTCGTTTATCAGCATCTTTGTGTTGATGGTCCGATCAAAGATGCTGTTTTTATATTATTTGCTACTTTTTTAATATAACTAAAGATGCTATACACAGGTTTGTCCTAACCTTCATAATTTCTGAAATACAGAGCGAGTTTTAAAATGTTGCACTTTCAAATCGCTTTGTGTCTCGGTTATAACTTATCGAAAATATGAAAACTGAGTCTCGTAGAGATTTTCACGTAGAATCCAGTGGCGTAATTAGTTTTTTAGTGGCATCTTTAGTTTTATAAAAAAAAGTAGCATAATACTGTGAAAACAGCATCTTTGTTCTTCTTTTCATAAGCAAGAAACCCTGTAAAACACACGAAAATGGGACGCTCTGTACCATTTTGATTACAAATGAGGTTATCTTATTTATACTAAAGATTGAACTTTTTTCTTGAAACTGAACATTTTTTTCTGAAACTAAATATTCTGCAAACAAAACTGTCATGTTCTTCTAAGTTCGCATGTCTTTCAGTGATTTTGAAAATGTTGACCGCTCGTAAACCTAAAAAATTCTCAGGCCATCTGTAAAGGTTAATAATGTATCCATATCGTTTCTTTCGTCATTTTTTACCAAAGAAGCACCCTTTTAACGTTTTACATTTGTTCTTAATTACAAAAAAGATCAGAACATATATATTTTTATCATTTTACTTTAAAAATATAAAATTAGTATAGATCATAATTTATTAGAGTATGATGAGCATTTCTTCGTATTAAATTATTCCTGAATGGTATATAAAACTAATATATTTTTAGTTATTCTTTTTGGTTTTTATTAAATATTTTTTAAAAGATATTGTAGCGTTTTTTAAACAACTACCACTGCGAACGGCAGCTTTTCATCGGAGAGCAGTCGTGGATAAGGTATTTCACTGGAAAGAAAACTAATTAATAACAATAAACAAAAAAAATAGATATTGGGCGCCAGGCATGTACAGAGAAAGAAAACACAGTTGTATATTACCTAAAACTAATGACTATATTTATTCATGATGTTCTTTGCTGGTACATGACATTGTAGAGTTCTAGTAAATATATATAATGGTTATATGTCAAAGAAAGTGGTGGTAAGAGTTGTACTAAATATCTATGAAAACAACTATGATAAATTACAAGACATTAAAGTTTAAGAGAATATATGAAATGTAGCATTACTTTAATTAATTTGATATATTTTATATGATGTTAGTGCAATAATAATATCTATAAAAAAGTAATACTATTACAAGACTTAATGCAATGAAACCTAAGATCTAAATTATATTTTAAATATCAAATCGACATGAATGTTCTTAACAATCTAACCACTAAACATAGTCTGTATGATATTACTTAAGATATACGTTATTGTTTAAGATTGAAAATCGACTGAAAACCAGAACCTAAATCTACACTTAGCTGTTCCTGAGGCAATCCTGTTTCGAAGAGTAGCAGCGTGAGATAGGCTCATATATCTGTACTGTCTGTCGGGATCCTGTTGGCCAAAACAACAAAAGGGGCCAGAATGAGGACACCATGAATCAATACAGCCGTAGCTACTGACTAGGCTTAGAAATGGGAGCGAAGCAGCATGGGGCTTACGCTACATCCATACTGTGGCAATATTGGGACACTACCCGTACCTTGGAACACTACTAGGACCTTGGATAATGTCCGTAACTTGGACCATAACCTTGGACACAGTCTGTCCATAAGATAACGGTACAGGGGAACACTACCCGTACCTTTGATACTATTAGGACCTTGGATAATGCCCGTACCTTGTAAATAGTCTGTACCCTAAAAATATGAAACTCTTGTTTAAAACCAAACAAGGTCTACTAAGCAAAATAAACCTACCTCGAATTACTTCCGAGGGCTCAATAATAAACAAAGAAATTGACCTTTCTTCCATGTAACATTCTGGAGGACAAAAGAAAAGGGACGCCAACGTGCCAGCAAAATACAAATACAGGTTAAGTTGGGACATCCAAAACTCTATCCTAAAAATATGCAGTAATAATATCGGATCTAAAAGGATAATATCTCATCTCTACCTGTTGCTTTGAAATAGCAGCTTATTCAGATTATACAGCAAGATTTAAATAATTACCATTTCTAAAAGCCGGGATGGTTAGGTTAGGCTACAGAGCGGTAAAAGCAAAAGTGAGATTAAGCACGGAGAGAGTTGACAGAAGCGATGTTGACAGCGCCTCCTCAGGGTTGTGTCAAACGATAACAGGGTTGGCGACTAGAGAACGTAAAAATTACGCCAAGCGTGCCAAATAAATTATCAGGCCTGAACGATACGGAATCTGATGACGATACGCCAGACATCATATATATCATATATAAAAAAGACATGTAACGAACTAAAAACGTTACAATATCATCGCTATTAACATTGTTCAGCTTTGTTAAAAACTTTGAAAAGAAAACAGTCTCAGTCTCGGTCTCATACATATACAGGGTGGCGCTTCTCACACGACGCGGTGGCTCTAAGGAGAACGGTAGTTTATATCGAAATGAGCTTTTGGGGGGATATGTATGTTAATTCAAGGTATTTTATAAAAATATATAGAGTTCTACAGGGTGTCCACGAAAAAGTTACGTATCAAAGTTGGTTTTTTTGTAACAGTACACCCTATATTAATTGATTTTCGGATTCTAGGGGAAAAATAAAGGTGAGTTTCATTAAAGAAGCATATGCCTAAAATGTAAGAATTTTAAAATATTTCACATTTTGTGAAAATGAGGAATAAATTTTAAATTTCAGTAATAGCTACCTAAATTGTAATTTACCCTATATAACCAAGTCAAATTAAAATTTGACGAAAGTTATACACGGTGAGACAAAATTAATATTGAACATTGGCCACTTTCAAAAGCAAGTTACTCTTTTATTTTAAATGGAACCTCCAGTATATTATTCTGGTATTCAATGGAGAATTCATATATATTCAATACTATAAAGATTGTCTATCCCTTAGACAAATATGTTCCTAGATATTTTCATTTTTATGATTTTGCGTCAGTAGATCTTTATTATTTGATAAAATCTAGGTGGCTTTTTATAATTTATTACAATACTACAAGCGTTAGACAGGGTGAGTCTTAAATAAGTGTAAATATTTTTATTTTTTAACTGCCGAGCAAATGTTTCTCTCTTCCAACTCTTTTTTTGTTGCTCAATACTAATTTTGTTGTAACTCGCTGTCAAAAATGAATAAAATCTAATTAATTTTTTAAACCGGATTTTTGTTTACAGAGATTTTCATTATTACAGTTAAAAGGGTAAACAGACAGAAAAAGAGTCGAATAACAGACGGTAAGGAAAAAACTCATGGAGTCAGGGAATGAAAAAAACATAAACGCACGCCGTTTTAGGGTTGGAACTGTCGCTTTCAGGACGAAATGGCCTGTAAAATGACGGATAAAGGGTCGGTTTAAAGCAGAAGGGCGTCGCTTTGTTTGTTCCGTCGGATGTTTTACACAAATCCCGCGGTCACCTTCACTGAAAAAGCCAGACGTTGTTAGGGCGAATAAATTAATTTTGTATGTTTGTCTCGAGTTTTTATCGAACTAAAATGTAACTTTATAACAAGGTGTAGGAGGCAGATTACACTGGAATAAATATGGTACTTAACGTATATAAAACATAAAAAAACATTAAAAAAAAAAAAAATTGTATCCAACAGCCATTACTTTTACAGACATTACTCATATGTATACATGCATATGAAATAAATTACACGCGTGAGTTTTGAAGTTATAACATACTAGTGTAGATCGGAGGTCCGACGACTCTTCAACAGAGCCAAACCCAGCGGCGAATGGCAGCTCTACACCGAGAAATTAACTGAGTATAATAAGGAGATTAGAAGGGCAAAGCGGTCTGACTTCAGATCCTTTTGCGAAAACATCACTTCAACTACTTATGCAGCTAGACTACACAAAGCTATGGCCAAGAGTGGGTCCATCCCCAACATGGCACTTAAGAAATCTGACGGAAGCTAAACGGAAGGAGATGAAGAGAGAGCTAACCTCCTACTTCATACACACTTTCCAGGTAGCATATCTATTGATACGCAAGTAGCTCCGACCGAACCCCACAATCCTCGCAGGGAGACTGGGAGACGGCCAAGCTAGTAATAAGAGAACAAAAACTGAAATCGGCTATTGACACCTTTCAGCTTTATAAAACAGCAGAAATAGATGGGATTTTTCTTGCCCTTCTAAAGAAGGGTCAGAAAATAGCTATACACCATCTATTAAACATTACAAGAAGCAGCTTAGCGATGGGATATATACCAACCTTCTGGAGAAGAGCGAAAGTCATCTTCATCCCAAAATAGACAAAACTGACTGGGCTAACCCCAAATCATTTAGGCCTATTAGTCTCACATCGTTCGTATTAAAAACGATGGAGAAAGTAGTGGACAACCATATTAGAGTAAATCATCTACAGGTTAAACCAAAAAAAAACAGCACTTTGTGCCTTCTTGGACATTGCAGGGGCGTTTGACAATATATCCACACTCACAAGGTGGACAAACGATCTCTTGAAACAAGAGGGGTGAACAGTACGATAATTCGCTGGTTTGGGGAAATGCTTTTAACACGAACAGCAGAGGCTGGGATAGGTACCAAAACTGTAGTTGTTAAAACAACGCAAGGAACTCCACAAGGTGGAGTGACCTCCCCCCTACTGTGGAGCTTGGTAGTGGATGAACTGGAAGAATTAACTCTAGCGGGAATACACTGCATAGTGTATGCAATTGACATAGTCATCATTGCACGGGGGAAACATGAAGGCACCCTATGTGATATTATCCAAAGAGGACTCCGCATTGCTGAGAGATGGTGCAGGACTGTCGGGCTGAGTATTAACTCAGATAAAGAATCCATCTAGATAGAAAGGAAATACTGCTATCACAGGAAGTGAAATTACTGGGAATAACCCTAAACTTCTCTGGAACAGGCATATTAAGAACATTACCAGCAAAGCCACAAAGGCTCTCATGATATGCAGAAGACTGGCGGGAAATAGGTGGGGCTGCGCCCCTAACATTTTGCGCTGGATGTATACCATGATAGTAAGACCCATGATTACTTATGGAGCAGTTGCTTGGTATACAAAACTAGAGCAACGTACAGCAAGGCAAAAACCTATGCAAAGTACAGAGACTAGCATGTATCTGCATCACAGGTGCTATGAGAACATGTCCAACAGCAGCAATGGAGGTCATTCTAGACCTAACACCACTGCACATCGTCGTCGGCAGTTATGCCAATGCGACAATGATTAGAATGGTCATTGACGGAAACAGTACTGGGAGAATTTTTCAGGTCGGGGGCTTGGAACACCCTCAAAAAAAAAATTCCACTTCTCCACCTCCCAGTGGATGACATACCAATAATTTACAACTTTGAAACACCTCACTGTAGTATTGAGTAATAAAAAGAATTGGAAGAAAGAAACGCTTACTCAGCATATAAAAGACCATACCATCACTTGGTATACTGATGCTTTCAAAACCAAAGCAGGGACAGGGATAGGAGTATTTGGGCCGAAAACTAAATACTCCGAACTAATGGGCACCTACCCCAGTATCCTTCAGGCAGAAATTTACGCTATCGAAAGATGCGTACAATTTATCTTAGATAGAAACTATCGAAAACAGGAAATTGCCATCCTATCCGATAGTCAAGCAGCACTTAACGCGATCAACTCAGTAACCATCAATTCGAAGTTGGCCAAAGAATGCCTAGAAAGCTTAACAAATTAGGCAAAGAAAATAAAGTCGGTGTAGTTTGGGTGCCTGCTCACCAAGGGATAGAAGGCAATGAAAAAAGCAAATGATCTAGCTAGAAAGAAGCGAACACTCCACTAACTGGACCAGAACCGTTCTGTTTTCCTAACGGGAACCAACTGAAAGCGGAACTGAAGAATCTGGAAGACTCCATCCGTAATATAGAATGGGTGTCCTCCAACGGTCTAAGACACTCGAAAAAGTTCCTCAGAACTTACGACCGAGAAAAAATCAAAGGTTTTCCTTGATTTAAGTAAAAACAATCTTTGGATTGTCACGGGGGTTTCTAACAGGACACTTTCTCCTCAACGAACACCTCAGTGGGCTGAAACGAGAAACAACGGCGAATGCAGATTTTGTGGGGAAAATGGGGAAACACCAGAACACCTTATCACTGAGTGCGCCGAGACGACAACCATTCGTGCCATGAACCTTGGTACGTCTGATGTCGAGGATGGAGAGCTGGCCTCTGTGGAGCCGTCTCAGATACTGGCTTTTGTTAAAGCCCTGAGACTGTAATAATGTGTTATAACTCGTTATAACTCAAGAAAGGGGAACACACAATAGATGTATAAGGTCGCGGTGATTAACTCCCCTCCTAAACATTCTACATACATTCTACAAAGCTGTTATGATCCATCCAAGGAATGTTATAAAATTTATAACACTGATTCAGTGCTATCTACAATAAATTTAAAAAAAAATAATGTAGGATAGGAACTTTAACTAACTTAAACTAACTTTAACTAACTTTAAATGATTAACACAACGTCAATGGTTTTTATAGAGGCATCTGTTTGAAAAAAAAACTAAGTGTCCTCGAATAGTTGCATTTAGATATTTTAAATAGTTTTTTTCTTTGTTCTTTGTGTTTTTTTACTTCCGACGACGAGAAGAGATATACTTCCCAAAACGTTAAGCATTTTTTTGTACGTTAAGCAAATTTGCTGATAATTACTCTCCGTTGGATTAACGCAGCAGTGTTTACAAAAAATAACTATTTTATTTTGTAGATTTTCTTCCAGTGGCGAAATAACCATAGGACTTTTTTGAAGAGATGCATCCGCCACAGAGATATAGACATTTAAAAAAAAACTTCAAGAATACCCTTCGAGCAATTTACAATACATACAAACACCCCACCCCCAAAAATAACAATCCCTTGTTATTCATAAGAAAACACGTGTTTTAAAAATAGCACCGCTATCACATGGCGCCATTAATCAAAGACAAGCGCGCCGATCGAGAAAGAAAGCAAGGGGATGATGGGCCATTCATCATCGGCCGCTCCGATATTAGGGGAGATGGAGGGCGTTTCGAGTTCATTCTTCGTCATCTAGAGGGCCGAGGGTTACCCTGACCTCAACGCCAAATTGCCCACTTAAGGGATGATGGGTAAATGAAGGACGAACGGAGCAAGGACGCTAGTTGGAATTTAACTTTGTGTTGAAAAAGCATGTTTAGAACAATTTAATTTTATAAAATTATTTTTAATTTAAAGTGGGCCTAAATAATTAAATAATTTATCTACAAACTGCTTAAAAAAATAAAAATCAACTCACTAGATCAAAATACATTGAAATTTAAGATATAGGCAAATTAAAATAACTTTGGGTGCTCGTCATCAATGACACCATACGTCGTTTTATGGAGTTTGCTGGTGGTCGTATTATGATGTGCAACCAAAGTTATTTTAATTTCCCTATACAGGGTGGTCCGAACTGTATTCCGGCAGCATATTCTGCAGATTAAAATAAGTAAAAATGTTCGTATAAATGTATGTCCTAAAATGCTTAGTTTTGGGGTTACAGGGTGTAGAAGTTTCATTTTTATTTCGATTTTTTTCAAATAATTAAGTAACGTCAATATTTGGATGAAAATTGGTGTCTGAGAGTTTTTTGACATGAGAAATTTGATTTTCATGTCAATATGACTCCTACTTGTAGAGGGCGCCACCTACATATTTTTTAACTGATTTGAAGAGTAATAACTTTTCGTCCATACCTGTATAAAACTACAAAAAAATAGAACATTGACATAACTCGAAATAAAAACGAAACCCTGTATCTACGAAACTAAGCATTTTAGGACATACATTTATACGAACTTTTTTACTTATTTTTATCTGCAGAATATGCTGCCGAAGTTTCCGGAATACAGTTCGGACCACCCTGTATATGAAAATTTTAAGGTGCCCCGTGTCGATCAGTGTACAAGATGGCGCCTCTCATTCGCCGCGGGGGCTCCAAGGAGAACGACAGTTTGTATTGAAATGAAATTTTGTGAGCATATGTAGGTTAATTCAGAGCACTTTTTAAAAATATAGAGAGTTCTACAGGGTGTCCCCATAAAAAGTTACATATCAAAGTTGTGTTTTTTGTAATGGAACACCCTATATATTAATTGATTTTCGAATTCTCGGTTTGGTATGAGTATTTTACTCTACAATCTTTAATTTTTGTTAAATTAACAAAAGGTCTCCTAGCCACGGAGATTTTTTCCAATGATATAGATCGCAAAATCATAAAAATTAAAATATCTAGGAAAATATTTATCTGAGGGGTAGGCAATGTTAATAATATTTTGAAGATATATAAATTCCCCATTGAAAACCGGAATAATATACTGGGTGTTGCATGTAAAATAAAGGAGTAACTTGCTTTTAAAAGTGACTAATGTTCCATGTTAATTTTGTCTCACCCTGTATAACTTTTTGGGTCAAATTTCAATTTGGTTTAATATACAATGGTTACTGTAATTAAATATCAAACTATACACGGTCAATTAAAATTTAGGTAGCTGTTAACGAAATTTAAAATTTACTCTTCATTTTCACAAAATGTGAAATATGTCAAAATCCTTAGATTTTAGGTATATGCTTCTTTAATAAAACTAACCTTTATTTTTTTCCTAGAATCCAAAAATCAATTAATATATAGGGTGTTTCATTAGAAAAAACACAAGTTTGATGTGTGACTTTTTGGGGACACCCTGTATAATTCTATATATTTTTATAAAATGCTTTCAGTTAACCTACACATGCTGCCAAAATTTCATTTCGACATAAACTACCGTTCTCCTTGGAGCTTCCGCGGAGTATGAGAGGCGCCACCCTGTATAATGTGCTAATGATAACGTAAATAAATATCGTCCATTCTTAAAATAATAAAAGCTTATTTTCTTCATTCTGTGTTTATTGCTTTAGCAAGAAACCCCGAAGAATTTTTATTCGCTCTAAAAACGGCGCAAATGCATTTTTAATGGATATTACTCAGATAGGTTTTCAAATGCACACTTTAAGCGTTTTCCGTCAGCTTTTGTTTGTTGATTTTTCATCTTTTTTAATAAAGCTCCAACGCTCTCTTGGATCCAATTTTTATTATATGCTAATAACGAAGAGATTTCCTCTTAAATCTTTAAAAGAAACCAAAAATAATATCTGAAAATATATTATTTTTATATACCATTCAGGAATAATTTAATACAAAGAAATGCGTATCATAGTCTATTACATTATGGTATATACTTTTATAAGTTGTAGAATGAAAAACATGGGAAATTAAAACGATTTTTGTTGCACGTCATCAATGACACCATGCGTCGTCTTATGGAGTTTGCTGGTGGTCGTATTATGACGTGCAACCAAAGCTAGTTTAATTTCCTTTATATTCTCTTTTTTTTTAATTAAGAAATTTATATACAAGGTGTTTTACAACATATGTAAAAAAGACTTTTTAGGTAAAAATAAAGGGTAGTTTTCTTGTAAAAACGTTCAGTTCAAAGTCAACCATTAGAGATATCTTGCGGTACAAGAATTGGGGGGAAATAATGTTTTTATTTTTTATCTTTAAAAGGAAAAAACTAGTTTTCTTCTTTTTCTTCTTCTTCATCTCAAGGTGTTTTTTTCCTCGATAGTTTGTTTGTTGAAGTATCTCTCTTTTTGATCCTAATCAACAGTCTCTTCGAGCCCCATTTACAGTCCCAGTTTCAGCCTCCTAGCTCACGTAAGACCCGAGTTACGATGCTCCTAAGACCCATTAAATCGGACGATTTTTTTGCCATTGATTATGGCGTTTTATAGTGCACGAAACTTCGTCAAAATATTATGAAAAGGTGATTCTACAATGACCCATCTTATCTACCTCATTGGCTTACCGCTTTTGACGCATGTCATGACGCTAGCTCAATAACAATTAATCTTTAAGTTACGTAATCGAGGGCGCGATTTCTAAATTCATTGTTGCCAACCATGGACATATTCGGCGCCGGGCTGACTAACTGGAATTTAAATTTCCCGCTGTGGATTCAGGTGGTAGGTCTGCTGTAAACAATGCCAAACTGCCACATTAAATAAATAAATAAATTTTATTTATTTATTTTCCCGACATTGTCATTTGTCTTGAGACTTTAGTTTTGTATTACGGGTTTTTGGTTTAAATGAATTGTGTTGTGATTCTTTAAGCTTACAATTTTTACTAGCAGACCTTGCAGTCGAACATTGTTCTTTTTAGAAATTATTTTAGTGCGAAGCTTAATCTTCTTCTTCTTTCTTAGCCTGGTTCCATCCAGTGTTGGATATAGGCCTCTTCTAGGTTTTTCCATGCTTCGCGATCTCTAGCCAATCTTGTCCATTCTCTTCCCGCCACTGTTCTGATGTCATCGATCCATCTCTTTTTTGGTCGGCCCACACTTCTTGTTGTTCCTCTAGGTCTCCATAGAATGACTTTTTGAGGCCATCGGTCTGGACCTTGCCAAATGTCCGATCCATTACCACTTCAGACTTGCCACTCTTTTAACCACATCTATTAGTTTTGTTTTTTGACGTATGTGGGTGTTTTTTTTTCCCCGCGTTTTTTCCCTCATGGTGACTCCTAACATGATTCTTTCCATGGCTCTTTGTGCAACTCGCAATTGTTCTGCTGTTTTTCGGGTAATTGCCATAGCCTCTAAGCCGGTACGTAAGCACAGGTAGGATGCAGCTGTCGTAAGCCTTTTTCATTAGGTTGATGAGCACCTTTTTATACTTGAAAATATCACTCATATTTCCAAATGCTACCCATGCCAAATGGATCCTGCGTTTGATCTCCATATTTTGGTTCTCTTTGCCCAGCTTGATTTTATGACCTAAATATATATAATGGTCTACGTTTTCAATAACAACGTTATCTACGGTAAT
Organism: Sitophilus oryzae; assembly: GCF_002938485.1. Classification (NCBI taxonomy): domain Eukaryota; kingdom Metazoa; phylum Arthropoda; class Insecta; order Coleoptera; family Curculionidae; genus Sitophilus; species Sitophilus oryzae. Next base: position 1,620,128 of record NW_022146173.1, on the reverse strand, counting down.
GTTATGGCTATTGTTGCTCATTATCTTGGTCTTCTTCAAGTTCATTTTAAGGCCAATTTTCTCGGATTGATCATTTTGCTCCTTTAGCATGGTATTCAGTTCTTGAATATCGGTGCTCAGCAAGACAATGTCTCTGAACCTAAGATGGCTAAGATAATAATGGCGAAGCTTAGTAGCCGTTGTAAAAAACTCATCGTAACCCTATTAGAATATTTTGAACGGAAAAGCGTTAGTAATGGCCCTTCAAGTCCTTTAAGTTCTCTTAAGGAGGTGAGTTTTGTCGTAATTAAAATATTTCTGTAATTTTGTTGTAAAAGAAAATATGTTAAAGTTGGCAACGCTGTGCCGGTCAAGTTTAATCACGTGACGAAAAGTTTATTTGGTATGATCTATAGACAAACTTTAATTCTTAATTTAAAAAGAACCTAAAAAGTCAAATAATTTACGTAACTACATATTGCATTAAAAAAACATTAAAATCGGCCCACTATTGCACTGGAACAAAATAGATTGAACTTTATAGTACATAAAAATTTTAATGTTGCTTTTATTTTATGCCGGTTAGTGTATTCAAAAAAACCAATACGGATTATATTTCTTTTCTACGTGAAAAACTACAAAAACGCCAAAAAATATCGATATCAAAAAAGGGATGAACCACAAGAAATAAAATTGTCGTGAAACGGATGGACCGGAAAGCAGTAACACCAGTGCATTTATCTCGTGTCATTTTTATTTTTTGACAGTATCCATATAAAAAGCGTGTGTCTGGAGTTTTGCGGACGAGTCAAGCGTGAATCCGGAACGATTTTTGATCCGGTCTTGCGTGAAAAATACCTAGTTATTTGCGAGCTTGATAAATCCACCATTGGTTAGGGTTTTGAGGCGACGTCATCAGTGTAATCGACTGTAATCGAAATAGTAACAAAATATAATGTGTATGTGTATTTTTAAATCAAAGAATTTTTTCTAGTTTACTGTTTAAAAAGAAATATGTTTTGAATGAATACCAATGATAACAGCATTAATCTGTGTCTAAGGAAAACTCACATGATATTATAGTAAAAAGGCATAAAATTATTAGATGGTTTTGATAAAAATTTACTGCTAAACTGCGAGACCGTTAAAAATTAGAAACACCTTAAATACAAGAACTATTCAATTAAGTCTCGAAAAGAAAATAGCATACAGGGTGTTAATAAATTGAGATATAGCATTTTAAATATTGCGATTTTTGTGAGCGCCATAAAAAGTAAGACTTTTAAAAAATTATTACAACTCTATCATCGGTTTTTCACACACACCTTAATAAACTATGCCACATTTATATAAACTTTTTCTGTTTTTTTTTTCAAAAATTTTTGACTTTACATTTTTTTGACTTTTAAACAGAACATCCTGCTATTATTTCCCTGTTAGATGGAGAATTAAAAATGAACATTTTTTGTATTTAAAGCATTTTAGCGGTTCCATTTAAAAAAACGAAGAAAAACTAAAGTTTGGCATAGAATTTTGAACACCCTGTATGGTTTAAGATTACGATATCTGTAGCAAAGTAAGTACAGACCAGTTATAGGAAATACCTACTGTAGTTTTGATTTCAGAAGATTTCTTGTATTTTTAATATTTAAAAAAAAAAGGCTGAAAAAATAGTATATTATTTTATTAGGAGTAAAAATCAATTTTTTTTTTTAATTTGGTCAAAGAATGCATAGAGAAGCTGAATAAATTAGCCAAAGAAAACAAAGTCCTCCTACACTGGGTGCCTGCTCACCAAGGGATAGAAGGCAATGAAAAAGCAAATAATCTAGCTAGGAAAGGAGCGAACGCTCCACTAACTGGACCAGAACCGTTCTGCTTTCCAAGTGGGAACCAACTCAAGGCGGAACTCAAGAACTTGGAAGATTCCATCCGCAACCTGGAATGGAAATCTTGTAATGGTCTAAGACACTCGAAGAAGTTTCTGAGGGCTTATGATCAAGAAAAATCACAGACCTTCCTGGGTCTGAGTAAGAACAATCTTCGGATTGTCACGGGGTTTTTAACAGGACACTGTCTCCTCAATGGACACCTCAGTAGATTGAAACTAAGAGGAAACGGCGAATGCAGATTCTGTGGGGAAGATGGGGAAACACCAGTACACCTCATCACTGAGTGCGCCGAGACGACAACCATCGTGCCATGAATTTTGGTACGACTGATATTGGAGATGGAGAACTACCCTCTATAAAACCGTCCCAGATACTGGCTTTTGTCAAAGCCCTGGGACTGTATGATGAGTTATGATTCAAGAAAGGGGGACACAATGGATCTGTAAGGTCGAAGTGATTAACCCCCCTCCCACTCATTCTAAATTCTAAAAAAAAATTCTAGGAGTAAAAATGACACAGGTTTGACATATAGCCGAGGCACAAAAAGTAATTTTTACTCCGGATAGAACATGCAATTTTTTTCAAACGCCACAAATAATTTTTTAAACAATTTCAAACATTCCAAATAATATAAGATGATTTAAAATTCAAACTTTGTATATAATTATATATCGAAAAACTATGGTTACGCTCGTATTATCAGTGGCAAACTAGCCTCAAATTACAGGCAATTAGATACATATGAAAGCATCAGAATTAATAAATGTAAAGATAGTATGAACAGACAACGGTCCAATTCCTTCAAGTTCTTTGTTCCTACAACTCTAGTGGCGGAAATCTAACTGTTAGGCTCGGTGGGTTCTGACTCGGTTAGCTAGATCTTGCCACGCCCACTCTGTGCCCACTGGGCGAGTATATAAACGCTCCAATTGTAGATTGTATTTTAGTTTATAATCATCTGCTGATGATGCTAACATGGTTAGCGAAACACGCGTCCAGTGTAAAAGTAAAAGTGTTTTGGTGTATTGTGGTGATTTAGTGTTTTATTTTGCTGTGTAACACCAAAGGTAACCCTCAACTGTAATAATTGTGAAAATATCAAAATATATTTAATAATATCTTATTATACTAGCATTATATAAAGTGATCAGAAAGGAAGCCAAAAACGTAATAATATACAGGGTGTACCATTTGAAAAAAAAATCATCCCGATCTACTTACACTTTTTTGGGCCACACTGTAGAAATTAAGATATTTTCCTGAAATACATCCTTATACATACTTTAGGTTTACACTTACCAAAAATTCCTAAATTTTTTTATTATAGGAGCCGCAGATGTCCGACGCATTGTTGCCGGACCCGTATAAAGTAGTAGGAAAATTTTTTAACCGTGGCAACTTGGTAGCAACCCTTATTTGCGTCAATTTACTAATTGACACCCTGGTAAAAGTATATTCGTCTATTCATAAATATACATAAAAATTAGGTTTTCTTAAAATTATGATGACTGTAATATAATCCTACCGCCGAATCCTGTACTATCACTACTCGACCGAACTGTTCAGTACAAAAAGCAAACAGGAAAAGTGTAACACGTTAATTAACGAAAACAGAAATTCTCCATTAAGTTCTCGAAGTTCGAGGTGTTTATTGTCACCCTAGCGAGACGTTTTATTGACTCTTGTCACACAATTTCTTCTGTAACCGAAACTTTATCTGGGTTCTCCTCATGTTCTGTTCAATTATCTCTCTATAGATAAAATCTATGTCTACAGTGTATTCAAAATATTTGAACACACGTGGTAAAAAATTTATTTATAGTTCTGGAAAAATATTAATGCTTGATAAAGATGTATGCATTTCATCAAATTGTTCACAATCTAGTCAAAATTTAAGTATGTAGGCGAATTAGTAGGTGAAATTGATTTTCAAAAAAATCCGTTTTTTCCAAAAAACTCAGCAATCCTTGAAATTTTTAAAACTTTTTTGATGACATCTTGGTGAACATCTCTAGACGCAACTTTACCACAATTTAACTATCCTTGTATCTATTGAGATTTCCGAGATAGCAATGCTCGTACCTCGAATTTGTAGCACCCTGTAGATGGAAAAAACTGAAGTTGAAAAATTGCTAACAAGTTTCTTAAACTAAAATTATTACAAATTCTATTGTATTGTGTAACAACTCTTAATGTAAATCGTTAGTATGAAACACCCGCTCTTACTGTGGTCTTGCCATTATTATTGTAGTACGGAGCGATAAACAATAATTATAAATAGTTGGCTATTCTGATTTTACCCATTTGGTTGGCAATAAATTTCAAAAATCCGAAAATATGTATCAGCTATTATCACTAGTACCAGAACAAAACAAGGATTACATAAAATAATTAATTTTTTGAGCTTATTTAAATTCCTTTGTCATGATAATGTGAGACTAATCACTAATCACAACGAGACGAGAAATAAATGGATTTAATCTGACGGTTTTTTAATTTAATTATTGAAGAATTGTATTAAAAATATGGATTAGAAAGAGAAAAATTATAACAAAATGGGCATATTAAGGAATCGTAAACAAGTTTTGTTGTAAAAAATGTTTCTTAGGAGGTATCCAATATAAAATATTATATGTTTGAAATTGTGTCAATAGTCCTGTAGAACTACAAGCACAAATTAACGAACTAAATACTGCCAGCAATAAAATAGCTCTCAAAATGGATTTAACAAAAACGAAAGTAATGTACAACGAACTAGTAGACGGAAAAACATTCTAATAAATAATACAACATTGGAAATAGTAGAAGTATATATATATTTGGGACAACTAATACAGAGCTCGGGATCTCTACTCCCAGAAATTAACAAAAGAATTAAATTAGCATGGAGTATTTATTGAAGAAGCTCATTAATATCCAAATCTAGAATGCCACTTTATATGAAGAAGAGAACATTCGACCAATATGTACCACCAGTCATGACGGTGTGTCATGACAATGATGGGATAACTCGAGCGAAAATTCGCTCGAGTACTCGATTATTGAAATAACCGACATCGCTCGATTATGAACGAGCGACGAACGCAAGAGATCCTATCGAGCGAATTTACTACATACATTGCAGATTGGCAATATTTTATCAGTATTTTGGTAAAATATCTTCAAACAGCAGATTGTTTTTTTGATTGGGACCGCATTGTTAATTATAGGACTATACGACGTTATTTGTTACGTAACTGTGTGACAAAATTTTACCACCTACATCGACAAGGCTTCGATGCATGATCAAGCGAAACTACTCGTCGCTCGTCGCTTGTCGCTTGCCACTAGCATCGAAAGAATATGCGCTCTGCACACGCAGCTTACTGCTTGGCTTAACGAGTACAAGAACAAGCGACGGCGACGGCGAAAAACCGTATATTTAAATACGAGCAAAATATCACTCGAGTGATCGCTCGATTATTGAAATCGTTTGAAACTCGAGTACTCGATTATTAAAATTCATCGGTTTTTCCCATCACTAGTTATGAGCTATGCATACGCAATCTGGACTGTTAAAACGGACATTATAAGGAAGTTGCAGATCGCACAACACTCAATGGAAATAAATATGGTGAGAATAACTAAGAAAGATCGTTAAAGAATATAGTGGAAAGACGATATAAAACACAGCATAGTACGTTTTTTTATAAACATATGGCGCTTTTTTTACATACCTTTCCGAATTTTTCCATTTGTTTATGACATCAATTACTAGTATCAAAACCATTGCAATGGTACTCAGAACTGCAACTCTACGTATATTGATTAAAAGTTACTTCACCGATCGTTCAAATTTTAACCTTATTTTGAACGTTGGCATGAAAATAAGCCGTGATTATGTACTTGTATTGTGTATATGTATTGAAAAATAGAAATTTTTTACTTTGAAATATAGATTCTACATAGAGATAATATGTAGATTTCGCAAATAACAAAGTCAAAACTTTTCAAGAAGGTAAAGAAAAGCCAACAAGTTGACATCAATGAACTGATATAATTTTCTAATATTTTTCGATCGATAATTTGTCTTAAAGTAACAATTACTAATACTAAAATTTTCTAGCACAGTATTGCCAATAGTCATAATATACAGGGTGGTCTGAATTGTATTCCGGAAACTTCGACAGGATATTCTGCAGATAAAAATAAGTAAAAAAGTTCGTATAAATGTATGTCCTAAAATGCTTAGTTTCGGAGATACAGGGTGTAGAAGTTTCATTTTTATTTCGATTTTTTCCAAATAATTTCTGAAGTAACGTCAATATTTGGATGAAAATTGGTATCTATGAGTATTGTGACAGGAGAAATTTGATTTTGATGTCAAAATTACTCCTATTTGTAGGGGGCGCCACCTACATGTGTTTTAACTGTTTTGAAGAGTAATAACTTTTCGACCGTACCTGTATAAAACCACTGACTAAAAAAATATACATTTTCATGACTTTTTGTGTAAAAAATGTCTCTTGGTAAAGAAATCGCTACGAGCAACCGTTCTCGAGATATTTAGAATGGAAATAGTCAATACATGTCATTATTGATAAAAAAATAAGCACACGTTGAGCATAGTTATTTGACTGAAATAATAATTTTTTATTTTTTTAAATTAATCATAAGTTTTTCTGCGAAAAAATGATGATTAAACAATTTCTTTTGAACTTTTGACACAAAAAGATTTCAAATTTATGATTTCAGTCTAATTACTATTTAGTCAACATGTTTAATTTATGTCAATGATGACAGGTATTGATAATTTCGATTCCAAATATCTCGAGAACCATTACTCGTAGCGATGTTTACCAAGAGACCGGCGAAAAGTTATTACTCTTCAAAACAGTTAAAACACATGTAGGTGGCGCCACCTACAAATGGGAGTCATATTGACATCAAAATCAAATTTGTCATGTCAAAAAAACACCCATCCACCAATTTTCATCCAAATATTGACGTTACTTTAGAGATTATTTGGAAAAAATCGAAATAAAAATGAAACTTCTACACACTGTATCTCCGAAACTAAGCATTTTAGGACATACATTTATACGAACTTTTTTACTTATTTTTATCTGCAGAATATGCTGCCGAAGTTTCCGAAATACAATTCGGACCACCCTGTATAGAGTATAGTAGTTATTGTTGGTCGCTCCATATTACTGTCCAGGGTTATTCCTTTTGATATAAAATAAACTGTAGATTAAATTAACGAATAACTTCCCACCCTTAGTCATAAATTTCATTCTTCCACGCCAAACTTGACGCAACCGTGGTTTTTACTGGCCCTAAGTGCACCGCAACAAGCAGTACTTTTATTTTCCTCAAATCTACTCGAACGGGGCCAAGTACCTGTAACAAAAAACGCATCCAACAGGTTCTTTTCGCCGAATAAATCTGGGTTTTGCCGCGGGACTGGAAGACAGAGAAGGCGGCACGAAATGGAGAGCTCTAACCGCGTTAAAAGCGCAAAGTCTGCCTTATAATTTATGTGGATTAGGTTTTCGACTTTCGTTCCACTAAAATAATGACTCTGGGAGGGTTAAAACCCTAATAAATAAAACGGAGTTAGAGAATTATAATAAAAGTTACTTTAAAATCTATTACGGGTAATTTTTTTATTTTTGTATTAAACTTATCATTCAGTGTTTTTAAAAAAGGTATTTTTATATTTCTGATATTTCTTTTCTGGAACATGTTAGATAACATCAAGCTTAAATACTCTGGCTTGAAGCGATACAGTGCTGTTATGGTTATATTACGGTTAAGGTCCGATGTTCGGTTAATGTCGACATTACCCGGTTAATCTCGAGAATAACACACAACAAAACAACCAAAAACATAACCTAACCCAAACATTAACATGTTAAAAAATGTCTATACCTATATGGCGGATTCATCTTTCCAAAAAAAATGTTTATCCTTTATAGGTATTTCGCCACTGCACTGCAAGAAAATCTACAAAATAAAATAATTATTTTTTGTAAACACTTCTGCGTTAAAACTAAACGGACGCTGCTTGTCAGAAGTTATGTTTATAGTAATACAAATTTGCCTAACAAAGAAAAAAAATGCTTAACGTTTCGGAAAGTTATCTCTTTCCGTCGTCGGAAGCAAAAAAAATACAAAGAATAAAGAAAAAAACTATTTAAAATATTTAAATTCAACTATTCGAGAACACTTTACTTTTTTAAAACAGATACGTCTACAAAAAACCGTTGACGTTCTGTTAAAATGACATTTTTAACTTGATATTTAAACTTCAAAATTAACAATTACTACCTGATAACAATTTAATTATTAATAATAATAATAATAACCGTAACATTTATAATATTAGGTATGTCCAGAGATTCTGATAGTGACAGTTGTTTTCTGTCATTTTAATTTAAAGGTAAAAAAGGTTTTTTCTGTCATTTTTTGTATGTCGTCTATCGAAATCGTTCCTTCTATCGTTGAGCAAACTTTATAAAACATGATTTTGCTTTAAAAGTTATACAGGGTGAGTCTTAAATAAGTGCAAATATTTTTAGAGGCAGTATATTTCGACTCCACGGACACGTATATGAGTTTCTTTTCACCAAAAAAAAGATGTTGAAAATCGTGCATTTTCCTTTAAATTTTTTAAAACTTTTTCTTTTTTTTGTCAGCGATAGCTATGAAATGAAGATCGCTGGGAAACGTCATCGATCGTCATGTCCAAGCCAACTGGACACCATTTTTTTTCGATCTTACGGTACTTATGCTAATAGCACAAAATAACTCTTTATTGCCAAATAAATTTTATTGCCAAATAAAAATGATTTACATTTTTATTTGACAATAAATTACATGCACAATTAAAGCAGAAGAAATAATTCCTTATTATCAGACATGAAGAACTAATGAAAAATAAAACTAAACAAATAATTTAGGTTGCATCAATAGGTTTAAACAGTTCATACTATCAGTTATGTTCATACTATTTAATTACTTAATTACTTTAATATTCATACTATCAATTAAAGCAGAAGAAATAATTCCTTATTATCAGACATGAAGAACTAATGAAAAATAAAACTAAACAAATAATTTAGGTTGCATCAATAGGTTTAAACAGTTCATACTATCAGTTATGTTCATACTATTTAATTACTTAATTACTTTAATATTCATACTATCAATTAAAGCAGAAGAAATAATTCCTTATTATCAGACATGAAGAACTAATGAAAAATAAAACTTAACAAATAATTTAGGTTGCATCAATAGGTTTAAACAGTTCATACTATCAGTGTAACTAACTTTTCAGTGAAGATCAGACCTATGTATTATTTTATTATTTCATAACTAGACGAAGAACCACATTCTATTCATCTGCTTTTCATATACCGGGTGCGTCTCAAAAGTAGCTAACCCTTATACGTTTTTTATTTTATCAGATAAAAAACGGGATTTGGTATGTTAGTATATGATACATATTAGGATTGTTTGAAGTATTCAATTGTTTTCAGTCACTTCCTGTTACACCGGAAATGACTTTAACTTTAGATTTTTAAATGGCATTCTCGGTATTTTTTTACTTTATTCGGTAGAAAATGATACTCTGAATAAAATGACATATCATATGACAACTTTTGACATTTTCGCATATGGTTTGTTTGAAATTGTAACAGGCGGTTTATAACGAGAATTTCACTCGAAATACCAAGTGTGTGGTACCAAATTGTTCGTAAAAAAATGCTTTTTTCAAATATGCTAACGAACCACTCTCGTTCCGTTTGAAAAAATTGAGATATGATTAAAAATACGATTTGGGCATTTTTTGACCGGTCAGGATAAGACACTAAAAACATTTAGACGATCAAATCTATTTTTCTAAGGCTCCTTGATTAAAAATATTGTTTTAACACAGCCATGGCACTCTAGATTGAGATTTAAAATTCAAGTTTTTTAAGCGAGAATGTCAAAAGTTGACATATGATATGTCATTCTATTCCGAGTGTTATTTTCTATAGAATAAAGTAAAAAAATACTGAGGGTTCTATTTAAAAATCAAAAGTTGTAGTCATTTCCGGTGAAACAGGAAGTGACCTAAACTAATTGAATACAATCAATCCTAATTTATGTCAAATACTAACATATCAAACATCGTTTTTTATCTCAGAAAATAAAGTTATAGGATGTGCCACTTTTGAGACGCATCCGCTATATCAGACTATAGTAAACGCCACGAATGTTTGGGAGTGATTAATCGCTTGATGAAGTTAGAATCGACAGGCGCGCTATCATTTTTACATTAAAAACGTAAATTTTTACCGCAGACGTAGGTTTTAAAGGTCCGGTCTAATCATCTGCCTGCGCTCCTCCTACTTATTCTAAAATGTTAGCGTGATTGACAAAGACGATACTGTATCGCGTTTCTTTGATTGATTCGTTTTTGTGCGTCAGTCCATTGGTGTGCTTGCAGTGCGACCAATGGGGCATTCCAGTTTATATTTATAACCAAATATATGTTTTGACAAGACTTTGACAGTTAAAACAACAAATTACAACAGATGATATATTGATTATTATATGTCTTGAAACACCGCGGCACTGGAATTAAGTTTTATGTGACCTTGAACAGATTAGTTCACATGGTAGCGACCGATGAATCACTCCCAAACATTCGTGGCGTTTACTTTATTATGATTCGCCGATAATTACAGTAAAAATTAAATATAAAAAACAAAAAGAGTGTGATGTTTTATATATTTTAAGAAAAATCTATAATCATTAGAGGATAGAAAACACATCATAGTACATGTTTTTATAAATACCCCACCCTTTTCAAAAACCTTTTCGAATTTTCTATTGTTTCTATCATCCCCATCCCTATCGATCACCAGCTACAAAACCGTTGCAACGCTCGATAAGTTATTAATTATTTTCTTTCATCCTTTTTAGCGATACAATGCTTTTCCAGCCCCAATAGTGCTGTTGTTCTGAAAGAGCTCCGGGCAGGGTAATGGATGGCGCCCGGGTCAGATGCTTATACCCTTTTTAAATCCTTGACCGGCGATTTTTAAACTTCCTGTCCGTTTTTTATTTCTTTGTTGCGGACGGGGTGAACATTAGGGCTCTCCGGATCGCGTTTTATCGGTCGGCTTTGTTTGAAATTTTACGCAAATTAATTTTGTATCTTCTATAGCGATCTTTTAATCGTTAATTATTTTATTTTGGGTTTTTTATAGAGAATAATAAAAATGGAGGGAAAAAGGAGAATATAAAAACCTGCAGCAACCTAATTCATTATTTATTTTAAAAAATTACATTTTTAAAAGCTTAAATAGAAAAATATTGCAGAAAAGATCAATATTGAATTCATATTTTTATAAGACACTCTATCTATTAATACATACTTTGGATTATTAAAAAATTATTAAAACACGTTTTTTAGTGTAGTGGTTTGTGACAAAATTTTTAAGATTTGTCCGTTATCCTGGTAGTGTGGCCTGTGTATAATTATAATTGAGATAATTTATTGAGCGGTAGGCAAAACTTGGATTAATGAGAACACCGACTTTTCAGAGCGTAAATATCGTTTATCGTTTATATAAAAAAACAGAATATAACCAGCTAAAAAATAGAAATTAAGGCATCGCACTTTTATGGTAAGGGTTCTTTCTAAATTCAGTTACTATAAACTCTTTGCCACTTACCTTATTACGTCAACATCCGTCAGCAATACATCAACAACAAGAACCTGTCGAAGTCTTCACTGATCCCCTTGTAGATCTACCGGTTCGGTCTTGGACTCATTCTTTGGATTAAACCACTCGACCGGTTATCACAGTGTTCTTTTAAATAGCTTAATATTTTAGTGCAAAGGTGAGATAAAGAAATAAAATGCCGATTTTTGCACAACACCTAACTATATTTAATATAAAGAAATAAATGAATAAAGAAAAAGATTTAACAACAAAACATTTATAATTAATGAAATACATATAAAAAAAGAAATTTAATCAAAAATAATTAATTAATGAAATTAAAACTCAGAGATGATAAAGTTAAAAATACAAAATATTCTTCTTATTAGTCTAATCTAAATTATCTAAAATTAGCTTACAATTCAAATCTCTTAGAATTATCGTTGCCAGAAAATTAATAAGTTAAAAGAAAATATTAAATGAACAATTAAATTTAAATTAGAATTTAATAAAAAGAACAATTGAAAAATAATCACTTATGCGATGACATCTAAATTTTACTAAAGCTTTTAGAAAATCTTGAATCATTAATAAAGAAAAAATATTAGAGATAATCTAAAATAACAAATGAAAATCTTTATACTTAATAAGTTTAGAATTTCCTAACTTGAGAATTCAACTTACTAAAATAATTAAAAAGACCACTGGATAATATAAGATCTACACGGAGTAAATTCGATCGTTCAAATGCGTATTTCGCACCTTTTTAATTGGCCGAAGGGTTCCTTCCACGATAGATCCCTAGACTTCTTTCACCCTTGTTTCTGGTCCTTATCCCGAGAGGGCATCAGCATGTCCTATTTATTAATTAATTATAAATTTCAAACCTTTCCGTGTAAATCTTACTCTTTTACCAATTTGCTGAATAACATTCATAATCTACCTTAACTAATACAAATGATATTGTGACACAGGATTGCCTTAGAAAAAAAACCACCTAGAAAGGAAATCTTTATTTCTTCATATTTTTGTCTATTTCTATTTAACTCTAGTTATTAAACTAGAGTTTAATATTAACTAGATATTAATATAACTATAAAATTAAAGTCAGTTTATATCAGGGTCAAATCGCTGAAAATATGATGCCGTGACTGTTGTGTGGAAATCATTTTTGCATTGACTAGAAGGAAATTAAGAAATGAAACTATTTTTTTGTATATCAAAATAAGCATTTTGATGCATGGAAGACGTGTATCAAGCATACCATCAGAGATATTTTGAAGAAAATGTTACCACCCTGTATCTAAAAAGCTATGATGTTTAGAACATATATTCATATGAAGTTTTTTAAAATAGGTCTAAGAATCGCCCCCTTAAATATTAGGATGTCATTAAGGAACACCTTGTATATAATTTAATTAACTGATTTTTTTGTTCTGCGTATAAAAAAATTAAATGTTTTCTAATAATATCATCCGCTAAAAGCAAGTCGGCAACGCCGGGAAAATTCATCATGGCATGCGCACAACGTGTTCCTATTGACCAGTGCTAAACCCTATTTTATGCTCCTCCCAGGAAGTACCGCGGACTTACCACGTTGTGCCAATGTCTGCGGTTTCCTGTTCTGGGGTAGAATCTACCGATCTACCGACCCTTCTCAGTGTTCTTTTAGAATGTTTAGATTTTAAATTTAAGGTGCCGGTCGATCCGATTCTAACCAAGGAGGAGGAACCACAGCCTTGACAGCACAAAGACGCAAGGCCACAGGTTCCTACTGACCGGATAAAGACGTTGTTGGTAATTCTTAGTAGAGGTTGATTACTAACTTTATACAGAAGTATCCACGACGAGAAATTTATTGCGTTATAATTTATTTAACTTTTTATCTTGGCGGTTTAATTGTAACAATTTATAAGTACGCACCGAAGACTGGATGCTCTTATGTCCAAGTACTACCGCTCTAAGATAATTAAATATATTCACAAATTCAAGTCAAGGTCACGCGATTATCATAGAATATAATTGTTACATAAATTGGGTGGCAGCGGTGGGATCTAAACCTAACAAAATTATTTTTTTTTTTCAGAGAAAGGGGGCGAACATGTATAGTTCTTTATACAAGCTAGGTTTATTTTCTACTATGTAATAGAATTCATTACAACATCAAAGAAATTTCTGATATATTTTTATGGAGCACCGCGCTCTCCAGGATATTTTATGCAGTGATAGCTAGATCATAGTTAGATCTAATCCTCACATTTTTTGACAAGTTTTGAGAATATGGAGCAGCAGGGGATTTACCGAAAACAGTAAAATTTTAAACGTTATCTACAAGAAACAATTTGGGAACCTCTGGCTGGTAGATCTCTTTAAAAAAACATATTTTCTTCTTACCGTTGTTGTTTAAATTAGACCAAAATAACTGAGTTATTTTACTCCACATATTTCTTGAACCACTGGGTTTTTTTCTGGGTTTTCTTTTTGTAAATTTAATCTACTACCTATGTTCCCATATTAAAAACACTTCCAAAAATTTGTTTAAAAAATACCAAATTTTCAAATTAAAAAAATTATTCGCAAAAGAAAACCTCATAGACGTGTTTCTGGGTTCGAAATACACCATCCCTAAAACTATTTGAACTCATTTAAGGCTCGCCCTGTATATGTTACATTTAAATTTTCATAATCTCTATGACTTCGATACCCCTTTTCTCTTTTTTTGGCCTAGAAAGCAAATTAGAAGTGTAAAGATTGAAATTTATTCAGCCGGATGTTTCCAGTTCGAGCGGCGAGGTCAAATTGATTTGTAGCGCCAGCTGCGTCTGATAAAGGGCGGCTTAAAGACTTTCCGATATTACGAAAGTGGACGCCTTTCGACGAGTCTCGCACAAAGTAGGGAAAGAAGGGAAACGATCAAAGGGAAATGGGCGGCAGCTCTCGTTACGATAGATATATTTTAAACTGCTTAACGGGCAATTATTATAATGGAAACCATTGAAAATTCTATGTGAGTTTTAATGGTCTTCGGTAGCATATGGAGAGAAGAATGGAAATATCAGAAATTGGACAAGGGCGAGTATAACGAAGTAAAAATGGAAGGTATGAATGTATGACAGTTATAAATTTATTCAGTAATGATTTCTGTTTTATTTAATAGTGTTTTATTAAAATATAAATTCAATAGTGATTATTTCCTATAATCCCCGGTTTATTTATTTATTAAAGTTTTTAAAAATGTAATTATTAGAAATAAATTAGCACCATTAACTGGGGTATCTTTGTAACATTCTTATTGAGTACATATTTTCATAATGTGTAATGTATGTTTGTCATTTTCAAAAATAAAGTTATCTCTGCTACATGCTATGAAAAGGTAACTAAAATCCGACTAAATAACCCTACCTGGCCATTCTGGTTAGAATTAGTTTTGGTTAGGTTAACCTAACCTAACCAGTCTTTATTCTAATATTATATTTGTAATAAATTTTAATTTTAATTGTAATATTGTATTTGTAATAATTTTTTTAAGGAGAGTTGAAAAATATATATTTTTTTGTTTATTTATTAATATCTGTGAAATTATCGAAATATATTTACTCACGTCTTAGGATTATGTAAAGTGATCTGAAAGGAAGCCAAAAATGCAATAATATGCAGGGTGTTCCATTTAAAATAAGTAAACCCGATCCACTCACACTTTTTTGAAACACTCTATAGAAGTTAAAAGTTTTTCCTGAAATACATCCTCATACATACTTTAAGTTTGCACAAAAAATTCACAAGTTTTTTATTCTAAGAGCTACACAGATGCCCGACGCACTATTGCCGGACCCTGTATAAACATAAATACAGCATCATTTCCTGTATAAATATATATCCTGTATAAATATGTCAAAAAATGGAACTCTCCAGTAATAATTTCAAACAGGTCGGACAAAATTCATCAACCATGTTCGGTTTCGCCAAACAGACCGCAAACGAACGAAAACCGCAATCGACAGCCAGCTGGAATTTTCAAAATGCCACCGCATAGTTTTAAAACACTAGCGACGCTTTTCGCATTGATTAAATTCCCGAACCTGTTGTGTTTTTAATGAAGAAATAGTTTAATCATGGCCAGGTCGATTTTCTAAAAAGGAAAATTAATTATTAACGAATTTTTCAATATTCTTACAGGTCTTTTACGTGGTATAAATTTCGATTTGTTTCTTTGAAATGACCATTTTTTATTGAGAAAACATCCTTAAAGTGGCGGCCATCGCGGTTTTTCTGCCGAGGATCAAGGGAAAAGACACCACCTACCTGCTGAGCCTTATCCAGGGTCAGAACTTCAATATAAAGACGTCGAGTTGGCGAGTCATCAACTCGAGGGAGGAGGGTCATGGTCAGGTCCTCACAATAGGAATTGACCTCAAATCCAAGGAGGCAACAGAGAAAGAGGGTCATATCCTCTGTTATAGATACGGGACAACACCGGTGTCAGGTCTAAGGAGAGACCAATTTAAAGAGGTGGAGAAAATGGAGACAGATCCTCCAGCCTCCAGCTTTAGGGTTCCTCAGCCGGAGGCAAGCTCCTCGACTGTGAAGGGCGGGCACGGAGGGCCAAACTCTAACCGTGGAAGGGTGTGTACCCTCGGAGGAAGAACTGTTGTCAGAGGAGGATGGGAAATACCTTGTCCCCTCTACAACAGGGGTATGAAGGGTTATAGACCGTGTGATGACTCAAGGAAGGGGGGTACAATAGATCTTTAAGGTCGCACTGATTAACCCCCTTACTCATTCTACATTCTACAAGGGAGAATTTGAAAGTATCTCATTAATAAAAATTTAACTTTACAGTAAATGCGGTCCAAAAAATATAAAGGGCATGTTAAAAAGTTGTAGAGAGTTTTATATTTGTGTTAGTGGACCGATTTTGATGATCTTTCAAGCAATTTGTAGCTAAATTATTTGACTTTTTAGTTCCTCTTTCTAAATTAAACATAAAAGTTGATCATCTGCATATATATCATCTGTCAATTATACGAGGGAACACAAAATGTTGATATTTTGGTGAAAGTTTGGAACACCCTGTGGAATATATTAAGACAGTATGGAATTTAAAAATAATTTTATCATCTATGCTATCCTTTCTCGATATTTTTTTTTAATCTCAATAGCTTTATTTTTGTTGGAGATGTTCGCTTTTGAAGAAGACACTAACATTTTGTCGTAGGCAAGGACTATCGGCATCCTATATTGGTCCAGAGCCAGTACTGGGAATACCCAAATGTATGGCTCGTAGTGCACTAAAACTCTGGATCAGGAAAAATCAGAATGTCCACTGGAGAAACAGACAGGGGCACAGGCACAGCAAGGCCTTTATCCAAGGGCCTAGCTCTAAAACCGCAAAAGAACTGCTAATGCTTGGCAGGAATAAAGCGCGAATTACAACAGGCCTCGTAACAGGACAGATAGCTGTCAAGTGTTACCTGAACAAGCTCAACCCGTATCAAGGAAGTTCTTGCTGGAGACTCTGCGATAAAGATTCTGAAACAGCGGAGCACATAATAAGTCACTGCGAGGCTTTGAATCGCAAGCGACACTTTATTTGAAGAAGCTAGGCTAGAACCGGAGAAACTATGCTCCTATCATATCATATAAGTTAGTGCAGGGCACAGGGATAGGAGAATGGGTGCAGATATAGAAAGGGGACAAACACAATAGGCCTCATAGGTCGCAGTGTTTCCGGAAGAGGAAAGCCCCTTGTTATTGAGAAAGAAATTTTCTCGTAATTTTTACATTAAAACCATACCTTTTCTTTTGGTCCTAGTCAACAGACCTTGTAAGTTGTGCTTCGATTATTTTTTATTCTTACAATCCGTTCACTTACATGTACGTGCCTTAGGTGCAATTCATTACAAATTTGAAAAGCTGACAAACGGCGGTTTCTTAGCGATAAACTTACAATAAATCGATCGTCCCTATTCGAAGTTTGCATACGAAGGTTCCTGGACGTTTAGCAATACTAATGCAATACAAAAACTTGAAAATTTAGTTTTTAAAAGAACTGTTTGTGCTTAAAAGTACAATTTAAAAAAAACTATGCAAATAGGTAAAAAACGAGAATTATTCACAAAGATTTAACAACACGATATTATACAAAATGATGACTTATGATCAGTGGCGCATCTAGAGATTGAGTCTGGGAGGTGTGAATATTCAAAAAAGTACTAAATTTGAATTAAATTTTTGCTGGAAGGTATTGTAACTGTGGAAAAAATCTACTTGGATTGATTTGGATATTCTGATTTAATTTGTATTATTAACTTTTTTGTAACAATTTTATTTTATACCAAATTTTTTCTTATTAATTAATTTCTTTCTGGGAGGGGTAATTACCCCCATTACCCTTCCCGTATATACGCCCCTGTATAGGGCTTGTTTCTCTCTACAATTTCCTGTTTCACAATGTACCGTTTGTGTCGGGGAAGGGATCATAGTTTCATAGTTGTCGATTTTCGAAATAAATCAGTACATGCATATTATTTTGTATATTTTTAATTTTATTGATTTTATGGAAAGCACTGTTTATTAAAATGATGTATCCTATGTTATAGGGCTTGTTTCTCTCTACAATTTCCTGTCTCACAATTAACCGTTTGTGTCCGGGAAGGGATCATAGTTTCATAGTTGTCGATTTTCGAAAGAAATCAGTACATATATAATTATTTCGTATATTTTTCATTTTATTGATTTTATGGAAAGTACTGTTCATTAAAATGTTGTATCCTATATTATAGGGATTGTTTTTCTCTACAATTTCCTGTCTCACAATGTACCGTTTGTGTCGGGGAAGGGATCATAGTTTCATAGTTGTCGATTTTCGAAAGAAATCAGTACATGTATATTATTTTGTATATTTTTCATTTTATTGATTTTATGGAAAGCATTGTTCATTAAAATGTTTTATTTTATGTTATAGGGCTTGTTTCTCTCTACAATTTCCTGTCTCACAATGTACCATTTGTGTCCGGGAAGGGTTCATAGTTTCATAGTTGTCGATTTTTGAAAGAAATAGTTAAAATAAATTAATTTCTTTCTGTGAGGGGTAATTACCCCCATTACCCCTCCCGTATATGCGCCCCTGCTTATGATAATTATTGTCAAACAACGTTGCTGAACACCGCACAATGTGACCAACAGAGCGATAATAAAATTCGGTTTAAATTAATTTTTGCAGCTTTAATCTAATTAAAATAGCTGTTACAATCATTTGCTCTATAAAGTAAAATGAAGAGCTGCTCGGTATCTTAAATTATACAACAAATTTAAACATTTTTGTTAACATTTCATTTAGTCAGGTTTATAGGCTTTAGTGTCAATATCGATATGATGACGTGCACCGGAAAATGTTTTGCGATTACCGTAGATGCTAGAAATAAACTTAACCTACAAAAACTATATAGGGGTTATTATTTCCGCATAAAAAAATTATTCTGCATGGGAGTATTTCACATTAATAGCCGCAAAAATTCCTGTATTTCATTTTTTAATTGTTTCATTATAACATTAAATATTCTAACTTAAAATATAAGAAACTATACTATTTCCCTCTAAATAAATCATTTAACTAACTGGATAAACAAACCAATCCAATACAATTAGAGCCGCAACCTACTTTTCGCTCTTTGCTCTACGACGTATTTCTCGGCTTAGAGCAAGCCTTATAAATTTTAATCTCTTAAAATGTCTCTAACGGCAGGCGCTACGCCACTTGCCTGGTTTTGCTTTAATTCAATTAGCTTTCTACGTACGAGAGCGCTTACTCCACAAAAATTACCTCGCCGCGCCGCGTACAAATCCAATTAAACAGGGATATTCCTGTTGGTGTAAGTCGGTGCTAAAGTGCTGCGACAATTTTACAAAAGTGCATTTATTTTTTTCTAGGTAGGGTACTAAGTGAAATTGATAAAACAACATAATATTCATTTAATGCAATTATGTTTTTGTATGTTTGGGTGAATGGTTTACGTAATATATGAAAAAATAGGTTCATTTCTACACAGAAAAAACAATAAGGTATTTTCAACAATAGTTTTATTATTGAGAGCAAACCCATTCATACAAACATGGTACAGTTAACAGAAAAATTATAATCATTTTAGTTTAAATATAGACATATTGTTAAAACTGACAACATTTTATTATTCGATATAGAACAAAACGTGTTCAGCAAATAAAAACATTCATTTATGGTAAAAAAAAACAACGCTTTATTGTACAAAAAGCCAAAACAGCTTCATCGACAAAGCAAAACAAAAAAAGCACAAAAATAAATATACAAATAATACAAAAAATGTCATACAATCAATTCCAAAAAAAATTACGTCATAAAATTACAAATAAAACATATATGGACATTGCAGAACACAGGCGTATCTAGAAAATTTTACAAAAGGAAAACTGTAAATGGATAAAATCATGTTATAATAACATAAAATCAAGAGTTATAAAATATTAAATACTAGACCTTTAACCAGTGTGTGAGATGATCAAAATATTAAAATCAAAATTCTAAATTGTTCATGATTAAACATCAACAAAAAGTCGTTTACCGCATATAGGGCTCTCTCCAGTAAGTATGATTTCAGAGCTTTGCGAAATGCGGAAAAGAATGAAAGTGACTTGATATTCGAAGGCAAATGATTGTACATTTTCTTGGCATTGTACAGTATTGAGCCCTTAACTAGTTCTGAGCTCGGGGTTGGCAGATAAATATCGTGCTCCGCATTCCTAAGTGGATAGTTGTGAGAAGGCCTTTCCGGAATAGAGAATATGTGCTTGCGGATTAAGCAAACGGATTCAAAAATGAATAAGGAAGGAAGAGTCAGTATTTTGAAATTTTTAAAGAAATTCTGGCAGTGAGTTCTACTGTTTAGTCCCAATAAGTATCGAACTGCTCTCTTTTGAAGTTTGAAAATACGATCAAATTTTGTCGCGCAGCAAGTACCCCAGAATGGAAGGGCATAACGAAGATGCGACTCAAAAAGGACATAATAGACCATTCTAGAGTTTGATGAGTTAAGTTCCTTAGACACTGATCTTAGCGCAAAACAGGCAGAGCTTAGTTTCTTTGATAAGGCTTCGATGTGCAAGTTCCATTTTAAAGAGTTGTCCACAACAAGTCCTAAGAATCTCACACGTCACGACGAGTCCACGACGTCAATAGTGGTGTTATTAAGTACAAAAGGTTGTATAGTACTTTTATATGACAAAACTTTAGTTTTTGAAAGGTTGAGGCATAGGAGATTAGAATCGCACCAAGATTTAATGGTGCGTAAGTCACTGGATATAGTATCATATAGTGCTGTAACATCTGGGCCGCTCCAAGTGAAACTAGTATCGTCCGCAAAGAGGCAGATTTTACCGCTAATGTCTAGATTTGCAATGTCGTTGATAAACACCAGAAATAAAATAGGGCCAAGTACTGAACCCTGAGGGACACCACATTCTATAGGCTTACAAGAAGACATAGACGTATCAATTCTCACAAGCTGCCTTCTGTTGCCAAGATACGACTTAAGCCATTCGAGCGGCACTCCCCTGAATCCATAGTTTTGCAATTTGATAATTAAGATATTATGATTTACACAGTCGAAAGCCTTAGAGAAATCACAGAAAATTGTAGCTGTAGAGTGATGGTTATTCAGGCTAGAGTATACATTATTAAAAAGGTCGAACATAACATCATTTGTGCAACTGTTACTTAGAAATCCAAATTGATGGGTAGAAAGTACTTTATATTTAAGGAGAAAAGATATAAGCCTTTTTTTAACCAATCTTTCAATGATCTTAGATAATGTGGGCAGGAGAGCAATTGGGCGATAGTTCGAAGCTTGATCTTTATCTCCTCCTTTATGCAGAGGAATAATTATTGCTGTCTTAAGGCAGTTTGGAAAAACTCCTTTTTGGAATGACTCATTAATTAAAGTAGTAAACTGATCCCTCTAATTAAATGTAATATAACTAACAGTTAAACCTAATATTACAGATTTTGCAAGGACCTTTTACTAGTATTGTTGCAAGTGGAGATGCTTTTTTTCTATCAAAGCATTGGTTACATTACAATGATTAGAATCAATTATTTAACTGCCATGTAAAATATAACGCAGGTTTACACCGAACGCAGTAAATTTTGTTCATTAATATGCTATCGTTCGTCCAACGTTTGTATACTGCTAATACGACTATACTATATTTATGGTGCTTCCTGAATGGAGTGGGAGAATCACATGCTTGCTGGTATTGTGTAGTGGCAGGACGCCTTCTGAAAATATATTTTACTTATTCTTTTTGGTGTTTTTTTTGTGTTGTTTTGATGATTGAAATAGAAAATACATAATCTTTTCGACGGCAGAATCAATGGACGCTTTAGTAGACTCCTGGGGTACCTACTAGAGACACTATGAATGTAGAATGTAGAATGTTTAGGAGGAGAGTTAGTCACCGCGACCTTAAAGATCTACTGTGTGTTCCCCTTTCTTGAGCTATAACGAGTTATAACTCATCATGCAGTCTCAAGGCTTTAACAAAAGCCAGTATCTGAGACGGCTCCATAGAGGCCAGCTCCCCATCCTTGACATCAGCCGTACCAAAGTTCATGGCACGAATGGTCGTCGTCTCGGCGCACTCAGTGATGAGGTGTTCTGGTGTTTCCCCATATTCCCCACAGAATCTGCATTCGCCGTTGTTTCTCAGTTTCAGCCTACTGAGGTGTTCGTTGAGGAGACAGTGTCCTGTTAGAAACCCCGTGACAATCCGAAGATTGTTTTACTTAAATCAAGGAAAACCTTTGATTTTTCTCGGTCATAAGTTCTAAGGAACTTTTTCGAGTGTCTTAGACCGTTGGAGGACACCCATTCCAAGTTGCGGTTGGAGTCTTCCAGATTCTTCAGTTCCGCTTTCAGCTGGTTTCCGCTTGGAAAACAGAACGCTTCTGTTCCAGTTAGTGGAGTGTTCACTCCTTTCCTAGCTAGATCATTTGCTTTTTCATTGCCTTCTATCCCTTGGTGAGCAGGCACCCAGAGTAGGAGGACTTTATTTTCTTTGCCCAACTTGTTGAGCTTCTCTAGGCATTCTTTGACCAACTTTGAATTGATGGTTACTGAGTTGATCGCGTTTAGTGCTGCATGACTATCGAATTGGATGGCAATTTCCTGTTTTCGATAGTTTCTATCTAAGATAAATTGTACACATCTTTCGATAGCGCAAATTTCTGCCTGAAGGATACTGGGGTAGGTGCCCATTGATTCGGAGTATTTGGTTTTCGGCCCAAATACTCCTATCCCTGTCCCTGCTTTGGTTTTGGAAGCATCAGTATACCACGTTATGTTATGGTCTTTTATATGCTGAGTAAGCGTTTCTTCCTTCCCAATCCTTTTTATTACTCAATACTACAGTGAGGTGTTTCTCAAAGTTGTAAATTCTTGGTATGTCATCCACTGGGAGTTGGAGAAGTGGAATTTTCTTTTTGAGGGTTTTCCAAGCCCCTGACCTAAAAATTCTCCCAGTACTATTTCCGTCTATGACCATTCTAATCATTATCGCATTGGCATAACTACCGACGACAATGTGCAGTGGTGTTAGGTCTAAAGTGACCTCCATTGCTGCTGTTGGACATGTTCTCATGGCACCTGTGATGCAGATACATGCCAGTCTCTGTACTTTGCACAGGTTTTGCCTTGCTGTACGTTGCTCTAGTTTTGTATACCAAGCAACTGCTCCGTATGTAATCATGGGTCTTACTATCATGGTATACATCCAGCGCAAAATTTTTGGGGCTCAGCCCCACCTATTCCCCGCCAGTCTTCTGCATATCATGAGAGCCTTTGTGGCTTTGCTGGTAATGTTCTTAATATGCCTGTTCCAGAGAAGTTTACTATCCAGGGTTATTCCTAAATATTTCACTTCCTGTGATGGCAATATTTCCTTTCCACCTAGATGGATTCTTTTCAAGTTTTTCAAA
Source organism: Sitophilus oryzae (assembly GCF_002938485.1). Lineage (NCBI taxonomy): Eukaryota > Metazoa > Arthropoda > Insecta > Coleoptera > Curculionidae > Sitophilus > Sitophilus oryzae. Next base: position 1,596,546 of record NW_022146173.1, on the reverse strand, counting down.
CTTCGCTTTCTGGTGAATGGAACTACCGCGGTTTTATCTGAGTTGATACTCAGCCCGACAGTCCTGCACCATCTCTCAGTGATGCAGAGTCCTCTTTGGATAATATCACACAGGGTGCCTTCATGTTTCCCCCGTGCAATCATGACTATGTCATCTGCATACCCTATGCAGTGTATTCCCGCTACAGTTAATTCTTCCAGTAGTTCATCCACTACCAAGCTCCACAGTAGGGGGGAGGTCACTCCACCTTATCGAGTTCCTTGCGTTGTTTTAACAACCACAGTTTTGGTACCTATCTCAGCTTCTGCTGTTCGTGTTGAGAGCATTTCCCAAAACCAGCGAATTATCGTATTTTTCACCCCTCTTGTTTCAAGAGATCGCTTGACCACATTGTGAGGTATATTGTCAAACGCCCCTGCAATGTCCAAGAAGGCACAAAGTGCTGTTTCTTTGCTATCCAGGCTTGCCTGTATTAGCTCAATTAACCGGTACAGAGCAGTTTCTGTGGATCTGCCCGCTCTATATGCATGCTGACTATCGTGCAGTAGTTTAACCTTTAGATGATTTACTCTAATATGGTTGTCCACTACTTTCTCCATCGTTTTTAATATGAACGATGTGAGACTAATAGGCCTAAATGATTTGGGGTTAGCCCAGTCAGTTTTGCCTATTTTGGGTATAAAGATTACTTTTGCTCTTCTCCAGATGGTTGGTATATATCCCATCACTAAGCTGCTTCTTGTAATGTTTAATAGATGGTGTGTAGCTATTTGCTCACCCTTCTTTAGAAGGGCAGGAAAAATCCCATCTATTCCTGCTGTTTTATAAGGCTGAAAGGTGTCAATAGCCCATTTCAGTTTTTGTTCTGTTATTACTAGCTTGGCCGTCTCCCAGTCTTCCCTGCGAGGATTGTGGGGTTCGGTCGGAGATACTTGCGTATCAATAGATATGCTACCTCGAAAGTGTGTATGAAGTAGGAGGTTGGCTCTCTCTTCATCTCCTTCCGTGTAGCTTCCGTCAGGTTTCTTAAGTGCCATGCTGGGGATGGGCCCACTCTTGGCCATAGCTTTGTGTAGTCTAGCTGCATAAGTAGTCGAAGTGATGTTTTCGCAAAAGGATCTGAAGTCAGACCGTTTTGCCCTTCTAATCTCCTTATTATACTCAGTTAATTTCTCGGTGTAGAGCTGCCATTCGCCGCTGTGTTTGGCTCTGTTGAAGAGTCGTCGGACCTCCGACCTAAGATTGGCCAGCTTCTTGTTCCACCAGGGCTTGTTGTTACTTTTTTGTATGCCCTTACTTGTGGGGCAACTAGATTCATATGCATCCAATATTGCACCACTGACTTCCCTTGCGTACCATTCTAGATACAGGTGGTTCCTAGCCCTACCTGCATCTATTTGGTCCAGGTTCTCTACGAGATTGGTATGGTATAGTACCCAATCGGTTCTTCTTGGATTCCTTCGAGTTTCCGTTTGGAGTATGATTCCTCCTAATTTGAAGTCGATGATTCTGTAATCTGATAGGGAAGGTTCCGTTGATACCCTCCAATCTTTCACGTAACTAGTTACACTAGCACTCCCGATTGTTAAATCTAATATTTCCGCCCGCGTTTTTGTCACAAACGTGGGAGTGTTCCCTATATTGAGAACTTCAAGATTCTAGTAAAGAGGAAATCTAGTAAACACTCACCTCTAGTGTTAGTATTAGTGCTTCCCCATACCTCATTGTGCGTATTGGAGTCACATCCCAATAGCAGAGGTAGTCGCCGTTGGCTGCAGAAACGCGCGAGCTCCACTACTTCCGGAGGCGATAGAGACACTATACGAGAAGGTATAATTACTATATTGGAGATCTCGGAAAATTTGCCTGAATAGCAAACTAATTTAAATATACACAGGAATACCTACATATATTTAGTTAATTATTTTTAGTATTTATTAAATCAGAATCTTTTTTTCTCTTGTTATTTTAGACAGTAAATTAGCATTGCTGTTTTGTCAAGACCTCACTCAGAGGTCGAACATGAGTGGGAAAACACACTGAAAAAAAAAATGAACTAGCAATAGCAATTGTAGTAGTCGAAACTGTGATATTTTTTTATGGTTGTTTAGTGCTTAGGTGTCATTGGGAAAACTTTAATTTAATAAGAAGGAAGAAGAAAATATAAGGTTATTTATTATTATATCAAATGTACACACTTTATTTAAACAATAATAAAAATGTATAAAATGAGATATAGTAATATATTAAACTAAACATGAAAGTAAGATCCCTTCAAGAACAATAAAAGCTTAATTTCAAGGCATAGTTAAATTGCTTCAAATAAGGTTAAGTTCATTCAATATCATATAATATTTTCTACAAAAATACACTCCTACTGAAATCCAATTAATGTTATCGTTAAATGATGTATTAGAATTGGATTATTTTTGTAGATACGGTAGTGTTTTGTCTGTGCATTTGTTCCTATATTACGTAAATCAAAAATATGTGGGGTACAGATACATGTTCAATATATCTCAATGTCGGACCTGCTTTACATCCTCTTATAATACATCCTTTTTGTAGACAATTTATATCTATCAAATACTATGTATGTATACTGAGATAGCGAAAATGCATTATATTCTAATAATACCCGCCAAACAGTAATGTAACACCACTCAGGAAAAGGAATTTTAGATTTTTATTTGGCCAAATCCGTCTGCATGCTTACATTACAATATGTATATTATATAAAGCATCGGGAGATGGGCAATTTAGTAGAGTGCTTGCTGTACCATATATTTCACAGAATTTTATATTCAATCTTTGTTGGTAAAAAAATCTTTATTTAATATGAATAAGCACTATTTTGGATTATACCGGATTTCGGCTCAGGATATACCTCTATACCAATTAAATTTTAAGAATGTCGTTTATTGCCAATCCTATTGATTTTAGAAGAGACTTTTAACGAAACATAGTGACTTTTAACGAAACATTATTTTTTTATTAGGTAACATTAATTTATTATTAACACCTTAATAAATTAATCAAAACATAGAACATAAAATAGCTTGTCATAAATTTCAAACATAAAAATATACACATTATTTATTTTTTATTTTGCCTCAGTAGCCTTTGAAAGCGTAAACCAATCTGTAAAATTTAAGGTTTTCGTAAATTTCAAACATTCAATCAACGTCGATCGAATTTTCATTAAGAAAATGTCAGTCAGAAATAGGCCGCTACACGGTTCTGCGGTCACCCCTTGATTACTATTCGACATGCATAAAATGTCATGTGCATTCGAACAACTCTCACGGTACAATTTATACGAGATTTAGTGCCGCAGATTGAATGTGGACTAATCACCTGGGTTATTTAATAAGCTGTTGTAAATATAAACTAGTTGCGCAGCTGCATATTGCATTCCAGTTTTGCCTGTTGATGAAAATGTGTATCATTCTCGAACTATCCCCTAATACTAATGATATTCCGTGTGTTTCATGTTTGAACTAAGCATAGGAAATGACATATTTACGTACAGAACAACTCTTTAAATTGTTTAAAACTTTAAAAAATTAACGATAATTTATTCAATAGGACATTATCCAAGCAGCATTTGGACGTCGGGGCGCAACGTGGGCACAACCTCTTGCCAACCCTAGTCTGCACTAGTTTGGAGAATAATTTTTGGGTCGAAACGACGTTGGATGCCTACGTTGGCTAGCAGCCTAATTTAGTACAAACTGCAACGTTGTTTAAAATCCTAATTCACAGAAATACAAAACTATAATAATATGGCGTCTAAGTCGCGTTTTATACTAAATTGGGATAATTATAGTAAAAATATTATTTTTATGATTTAGTTAGAGACATATGCCAGATGGCAGTAAAGGAAAACAAAACAAAAGTATTTAAGTGTGGAGGATGTTTGAAGATCGTATTGTTCCTACTTTGAAAAATACTAATGGGCCTTAAAATTAAAAAAGTTTTAAAAAATTTCTTGAAATTTTTTTAGTAGTAGTAAAATGAGAATAATTTATTCGCAGTTGAAAAAAAAATTGTTTCCGCGTGTTGTTTAGGGTCAAATATTTCAAGTTAATGGATTCAAAAAGCAGGAATTGCTATTTTAGGAACGAAACATTTTCTTATTCAACAACATGGCGGCTTTCACTCTGTTGTTTTGGAGATTAAGATGGAGTAGTTCGAGTAGTCGCATACTGGACTAATAAAGTTTGAGTTCAGCCATAACAGGTAGTATACTAGTCGCAAGATTGCCTAATTTAGTCATCCTAGAGTCTAGCTTGTGCCGCCCTCTATATTTTAATAAACGAGGGAGTGGATAAAGTATCGGTAATATGTCGATGTATATTTAAATTTAGCTTTATATGTGCCTTTCTTGCAAAGAAAACAAAGTCCTCCTACACTGGGTGCCTGCTCACCAAGGGATAGAAGGCAATGAAAAAGCAAATAATCTAGCTAGGAAAGGAGCGAACACTCCACTAACTGGACCAGAACCGTTCTGCTTTCCAAGTGGTAACCAACTCAAGGCGGAACTCAAGAACTTGGAAGATTCCATCCGCAACCTGGAATGGAAATCTTGCAATGGTCTAGGACACTCGAAGTTTCTGAGGGCTTATGATCAAGAAAAATCACAGATCTTCCTGGGTCTGAGTAAGAACAATCTTCGGATTGTCACGGGGTTTTTAACAGGACACTGTCTCCTCAATGAACACCTCAGTAGATTGAAACTAAGAAGAAACGGCGAATGCAGATTCTGTGGGGAAGATGGTGAAACACCAGTACACCTCATCACTGAGTGCGCCGAGACGACAACCATTCGTGCCATGAATTTTGGTACGACTGATATTGGAGATGGAGAACTACCCTCTATAAAACCGTCCCAGATACTGGCTTTTGTCAAAGCCCTGGGACTGTATGATGAGTTATGATTCAAGAAAGGGGGACACAATGGATCTGTAAGGTCGAAGTGATTAACCCCCCTCCCACTCATTCTAAATTCTAAAAAATTCTAAATGTACCTTTCTTACGTCCCATTTTAATTAAGTTTTTTTTTATAAAAACAAAAAAACAGCACTGAAAACTGTCTGACTGAACAGAACGATGAAGTGCAAATTTAAGATTTAAGGTTATGGTTCAATACAGTTGCAAAAAGGTAGTGGCTCGACGTCCTACCAACGTAAGAATAAGGAAATCTAAACAACGTTGGAATGAGTAAAACAGACGACGTTTGCATAACGTTGGAATAGGTCCTGAAAGTGACGTCGGAAAACTCTTTATTGCCCAACATTGTAACTACGTTGTCCGAATCACCTGAAGATCACTTCAGCAAAAAAGGTAACAAGACAACGTCTAGTCGACGTCGCAGAAGCTTTTACTTTGTGGTAGTACTAGTTCAACGTCGGCACAACGTTACAACAACGTTTACATTTATTTTAATACCCAAGGTACGGAGCTAACTATTTTTTGTAACTAATCCAACGTTGTGTTTAGTAAACATGTGGTCGCAAGTCGTGAAAATGCTACTTGGGTATATTTCTAAGCAATTAACGCACCACAGAAAAAATAGATGTTCGATGTACTTATTTAAATACAGTTAGAAACAAATATTAAAAATACACTCAGATGCAAAAAAATGGACGGAAAAATTTTTGGTCAAACATTGTGTTATATTTTTGTCATTTTTAGCCCTATTTTCATAAATTTTTTAGCATGTTGTATATAATTGTGTCAATTTTAATTTGTAAACTGAGCTTTATACAGGGTGTTTCAAAACAAATGCGAAAAACTTCAGGGGGTGAATCCTTGTTCAAAATAAAGGGTAGTTTGATTCATAAACGTTGGGTCAAAAGTCAACCATTAGGGAGATATCACGGTACAAAGATGGCGGAAAAATAATGTTCTTATTTTTTATCTTGAAAACGAAAAGAGATAGACTAATGAAATTTTATGAACTGCTTGGGATCTGTTTCACGTATTAGGGTCCAATAGTAATCGCTCATCATGCCTTCGTTCCAAAATCCTTGGTATCGCCTTTCGATTTTCGCTATATCTTTGTGTAGCCACTCTCCTTGCTCGTCGCTCGTGTCACCCAAGTTTTGTGGAAAAAAATCAAGATGTGAATGCAGAAAATGTATCTTGAGAGACATTCGAGCTCCAATCTTGTGGTAATTTTGCAACAAATTGCCGATTACTTGCTTGTAATCTGGTGATTTATGATTACCGAGAAAGTTGTGAACAACACTTTGAAACGATGCCCATGCTGCTGCCTCATCAAGCGATAAACATTTTGTAAACGTTGCTTCAGCCATTAGTTTTCAAATATCAGGTCGACAAATATTCCTTCTTTGATTTTTGCGTATGACAGTTTTGGAAACAACTTGATTAAGTGCTGGAAAGCCGGTCTTTCGCGATTGAGGCTTTGAATCGACTTTGCAACGTTCTCTCTGCATTTTCACTTGTTCCGCAGCACAATCACAATACAAATCCAAATGATGTTTAATGCAACGTCGTCAACTGACCGTGCGTCAACTGCTTGGGCCGCTATAAGAGCGCAGTGCTACTAGCTTTGTTCAGGTTCTTGTTATAACCGATTCTGAACCGTCCTAGAACTGTGATGCGTATGCGCAGAAGGAAATATGAAGACATTATTTCATTTGCGCATGCGCTGCAGAGTTCGAGGACGGTTCTAATCGGTAATAACAAGAACCCGAAAAAAGCTACTGCCATGCACGAACTCGAAAACTAGAGCCAATCTTGACAAACGGATTGGAGATCTGAGTTCAGGGTATCAAATAACGTTAAGAATCGTTCTCATCTGCTCGGGTCCAAAAGTTGACCCGAATTTGTAAGCTTGTGTAATCAGAAAATTTCGGTATAAAAAAACTATTTTGTATTCATGTACAAATGCTCTTTAAAAAACCTGATCTTTTACCAATTCAGATGATTTTATCTTCGTTACATCTTTCTAATTGACAAACCAAACCACTTTTTCCTCAAATTTCTCATAAATCTCGTTCAATTTGCTCATTTCCGGTCTCCCCGGAGTCGCGGGCGATAATAAATTTTAAAATCCCGCATCTCCCCAGTCGCCCGATCGAACTTTCTTCCTGTTTTGACTGATTGCCAATAAAAGCGTCGCAAAAGTAGAAAAACTTTTCCGATTGCGGCGAACCTGTTTAATTAAACTTTGCGGAGGTTAAAGTGAGTCACTGGGTCTATCCTTCTTTTCTTCTGCCCTCTTTCTCTTAATCGTTATGTCACGAATGAAAACAAGTCAGGATTATGTCTATTTTAGAGTATTCCCGATTAAATTGCCTGTTTTAAAACCAGTAAATAAGAAGTAAAATTGATGAACTGGTAGAATAACGGATAAAACAAAAGAAATTGGTAGTATTAGTCTTAATCTTATTGGTTATTTTTGTAGTAGTAGATAAAAATAAGTAAAATAGTTCGTTGAAATGTATGTGCTAAAATGCTTAGTTTCGGAGATACAGGGTGTAGAAGTTTCATTTTTATTTTTATTTCCAAATAATTTCTGAATTGACTTCAATATTTGGATGAAAATTAGTGCCGCGGAGCTTTTTCACATAAGAAATTTGATTTTAATGTTAATATGACTTCTGCTTGTAGAGGGCGCCATCAACACTTGTTTTAACTGTTTAAAAGAATAATAACTTTTCGTCCGTAGCTGTATTAAACTGCTGAGTGAAAAAATATACATCTCCGTGACTTTTTTCGTAAAAAACGTTTCTTGGTAAAAATCGCTACGAGCAACCGTTCTAAAGATATTTAGAATTGAAATAGTCAATACAGGTCATTATTGACAAAACATTAACGCGATAGTTATTTAACTGAAATGATAAATTTAGGAAATGTTATGTAATAAAAATAAAATTTCTACAGCTGTATCTCGAAAACTAAGCATTTTAGGACATACATTTTTACAAACTTTTTTACTTATTTTTTATCTGCAGAATTTTATCTGCCAAAGTTTCCGGAATACATTTTGGACCACTCTTTATATTATCATAACCGCAAATTACATGATTACCACTTTGTTATATTTTTAAAATTTAAAATATTCTTATAGTTTGTAACTATATTTGCAAGCAACACGTGTTTTTATTGTTCTATTAATATCATTTTCTCTTGCATTATTTATATCACGACACCTATACGACGAATCATGTAAATTGAATTCAATTTTCTGTTAGACTTGTTCCAGTTGGAAACGACGATCGCTAGCTACTAAAATTTAAGTAAGTAGAACAATTCCGAAACACGCTACACCCTCAGGCTGTTACTGTTGCTTTTTCCTGCCATACCATGCAATAAAACGAAAAATAGCGAAGAGTCTTTTATTTTCACTTTTAAATACTCTTTACTCGGTGTCTAATCGACTAAATTTCTGTTACTATGAATAATGTATTTGTATTCTGACGTAATTATCGATTTCAAACCTTTATTTTTTATATACTAATTTTGGAATTGAAAGTATAATCAAATGGTCTATGAGGGATCGGGTGACAGAAGATGTCGCGATTTTATGATATTTTTATTAAAAGTAATAATGAAAAGTGCTAAAAATATATGTATAATTTTTCATGATATTTACTTATTTACTATACTACAAAAAAGTTCATACCAAATATACTTTTATTCTCTCTCTTTTATCAGAGTCACTTTTATTATTTACATCAACAAAACTCTTCTTAACAGCACTTAAAGGACATAAAGGGTCATTACTACCGTTTTTCCGTTCAAAATATTCTCTTCTCGTCCCCGTTTAAAGTTGCGATGCGTTTTTTTAAGGTTATTAAGCTATCTTGTACACTTTGCACTAAAAAACGTTCTAAAAGGAGCAATGTTCGACTGTAAAGTCTGCTAGTAAAAAATTTTAAACTTAAATTATCACACTATTTATTTAAACCAAAAACTCGTAATACGAAATTAAAGTGTCAAAACCAATGACAATGTGAGGAAATAAATAAATAAATGCGGCATCTTGACATTGTTCACAGAGGTACGATCTGAATGCCCAGCGCGAAATTTAAATTCCAGTTAGTCAGTCGTGCGCCAAATATGTTCATGGTTGGTAACAATGAATTTAAAAATCGCGCTCTCGATTACGTAACTAAAAGCTTAATTGATATTATCAAATATATACTATTTTTAAATACTGCATAATTGCAAATGGTATGATTCACTTTTTGTTATATTTTAAAGGATTTATTTACTTCTTATTCTCCTTAAAAGAACACATGTTATCATGCGTACCAGTAATAAATTTCTGGTCCTTAGCATTATTTATAACACGACACCTAAGGAATCATGTAAATTGAATTCAATTTTCTGATGGACTGGTTGCAATTCGGCACGACGATCGCTAGCTAATAAAATTTTGTAAGTAAAACAATTTTGAAACACGCAACACCTAGAAGAGGTTTTTGCTGTTGCTTTTCTAGCTAATACCATGCGACGAAGCGAAGAAAAGCTAAAGAACTTTTATTTTCACTTTCAAATGTGTTCATTAAGCGGTCACTAACGGACAAACTTTCTGTAACGATGAATAATGTTTTTCTAATGCTCCGTAATATCTATGTTAGACATTTACTTTTTATATATTAATTTTGGAACAGAAAACTCAATCAGTAAAATTCTGAAGTAGAATTATAATTCGTGAAATTACGAATACTTAAGAGATTTATTTTATTTATTTAGCGTATGGTCATATTAAGACACAAAGTTTTGTGACATTACGTATATTATAACGAATAAGAGAAGGAAGACAGAATGACAGAGTCAGTAGCTTACTTTAACTATCGCAAGGTTTAATTAAACAGATCACCGTAATCGAATAGGTTTTTTTACTTTTGCTATGTGTTTATTGGCAATCAGTCAAAACAGGAAGAAAGTTCGATCCTGTGACTGGGGAGATGCGGGGTTTTCAAATTCATTATAGCATGCAACTTCGGGGACATCGAAAATAAGCAAATTGAACGAGATTTATGGGAATTTTCATGGTTAGACTTGTTATTTCGAAATATTTAACTAAGATAAAAGTATCTTAATGGAGAATAGTGTTTTAAAACCATCAGCTTGTCTATTAAGGTAACATAACATTCCAACAGACATTATCCAAATAATTAATCATACTCAACAAACAGGATTTCATAATATCGAAAAAATCTTAAAAAATATATCATCATCATTTTCAGCTTATTCAACCATTTCCAATTATGGTGTAGCCTTCCTCATATACTCTCTTTGTAGTTGTAGTTGGGCCCATTGTTGTCTATTGTTGGCTATGCGGGCTCAAGTTATCCCTAATATTCCTAGTAATATATAGCTAATTTCCTAATATCGTGGTCCCATCTCAGTTTCAATCTTCTTCTAAGGCTCTTAGTTCCTCGTGGGTACCATGCTGTAATTTTTGTGATCCATCTGTTGTCCGTTCTTCTTGCCAGTGTCCTGCCCATTGTCATTTGAGGGATTTGACTCTGTGGATGACATCTATTATCTGGATCTTTTATCGTATCCACTCTAATCTTTTAAGGTCTCTTTTCCCAGCATATTTCGTTCCATTGATTGTTGTGCGATCTGCAGTTTCCTTATGATGTCCGTATTAAGCGTTCAGGTTTCGCATGCATAAGTCATCACTGGTAGTACACATTGGTCGAATATTTTTTTCTTTAGAAGTCAGATATTTTTATGTATATAAGTCATAATAAAGGCAATAGAAGATTTTTTAATACGTGTTTTTTTAATCTAACTAAACGAACAAGTGGTATACTGTCTTAACTTTGTGATGATTTTATAATTTCTAAAAAAGCTATTGAAAATATGTAAACAATAGTACAAAAAGAAAAAAAAATAAAAGATTATTTATATAAGCAGGTTTACGATTTAATATTTTACTATTTTACTACGATGTCTTGATAAGTAAAAACATTTTAATATTGCATAACCGCAAATGATATGATTCGCTTTTTGTTATATTTTAAAGATTTTTTTATTTATTATTATCCTTAAAAATAAACATGAATTACGCAATACATCAAAACTTTTACTGCTTTAAAAAAGAAATGATATGACTTGTCACTCTTAAATAAAATTATCTGAATGGATAATTGGCTAATTAGTTTTACAAACAAACAATTATCTTTTATCACACAAGCTATCAAATAAAATATTTTTAAAGACAAAAATTTTCATTCCGCATTTTCATTGGCGGACATTGTCATATTTATTTCAAACCAATAATCAACGAGAATATTCGTATAATTTAACAAAAGTATTGTAACCACTATAAATACGAATTGTTGGTTAGGTTCAAATTTTTTTCTCGTCTTAAATAAACTTAAGCGTAAAACTGTGTATTTTGGGTGGAATTCCACAAAATTTGCAGGCTATTGAGGAAACAGAAAATGTACAGGTGTTCTGCCCATTGCAATTTGAGGGATTTTACTCTGTGGATGACATCTATTTTCTGAGGCTTTTGTCGTATTCACTCTATTCTTTTACGGTCTCTCTTTGTTATTCACAGCATATTTCGTTCCATTGTGCATTGTGCGATCTGCAGTTTCCGTATAATGTCCGTTTTTAGTTTTCAGGTTTCGAATGCATAGGTCATGATTGATAACTACCTAGGTCGCCTAACTACCTAGGTCAAAACCGATAACTACCTACACATAATTAACCAAAAAATTATTCTGCGAAATTCGAATGTTTGAAAACTAGAATAATGTACGTGTGTGATTGTGCTATAGAATTTATAATAACAAATAATCAAGCAAGTTAAAGACTTAAGGACGAGCTAAAGCATGTCACCGACGAAAAATATGTTAAATCCAAAATAAAATTTCCAAAGAACTAGAAACGCTCCGGAGCTGCAGAAATTAATGCGATTTCGGGGACGGTCTCGTCGCTGCGAATCCCTCTCGGGACGTTGACGTTTGAAAAGTTTGCGCATATTCTATATTTTAGCATTTATGCCGGATTTCCGAATCCGTCTGCCCCGCTGGTTTTTTCCCTTCTGCGCCTGCCCCCGTCCCTCGAGTACACTTTGCCCAACTAAAGCCGTTAAATCCGAACAAAAACAATTAAAAAGTTCTCGCGGAAAATTGCCAGTTGTGACAAGCTCCACAGCGTCAGACTTAACGAACGAGATAATAAAATGTGCCCTGATTTGATTCGATTCGATTCGATTATGGTTAGTTTGTTTATGTTGCATTCATCGACCTAACAAAAGCGTTTGACTCTGTAAACAGAGATGCACTATGGATAATTATGCAAAAGTTCGAAGCATCCAACAAATTTCTTACAGTGTGTAAAAGCCTCCATAACACCAACTACAAGAGTATCACATCATGGATCACTGAGCGATCACTTCCTGACAAATACAGGAGTTAGACAGGGATGTGTCTGAGCTTCTCTTCTATTCAACATATTCATGGCAGCGCTCTCTATTATAGTGAATAGCAAAATGCAGGAAAGAAGAATGTGTGTTAGATACAGGTATGACGGCGCACGGCGCGGCGCACACTGGTTCGCTCTTATGGACGTACGTGGCCAAAACCTGTATATTATTATATCGGGGAAAATTAATGTATCATTTAATATTTTTTAGTAAATCTATAAATATTTAGGCGTTTGGAGTTGCCAAACATATAAAAAAAGTTCTTTATCGTTAGACGTTTTCAATTATACAGGTAAAGTAACGATGATTCATTAGAATTTAAAAGCGCAATTTATTTACCAATATTAATAAGTATTACTTTATAAAGATATTTAGGAAAAATTAAAAAACAACAAACAGAATGAACAATGGTTAGAAGATATGCGGTAAATCGTTGATAAGCTAATAAAGATACAGGGTGGCCCATAAGTGTGAGAAAGTTCAATATCGTCGTTGCGTAGACGAAAATATGAAAAAAGTATTATATAAATATTTGCATGTTTTATTAAGGTGCATATACTAAAAATATTTTGTTGTATAAAGGGTGTCCCAAAGTAATGATAAAATCCTGGGCTTTTTAAATCATAACTCCCTTTTTTCTGTACATAATTTGATTCAGCATAAAATTGTGCATATAGGACACTATTTTTATTTGAAAAACTATGCGGTGTTACCATGCTATTTCTTATTTATTAAAATTTTCATTAATAATAGTAGGTATATCCGAAAATTGGTTAAAATCTGAGGTTAATTTATATTTGTTAATATCTAATGCTATACTATGTTAATACCCTGTACTTTACCAATATTTTCTTAACGCCAAAGAAAATAGAATAAATTTGTGAAGAAAAACTCACATTATCTTATACCGGTCATTTTTTATGGCGTGGCTAACAATGAAATATTTAAAATGCTCTATTTCAAATTTCTTAAATGCACATTTATAAACCATGCAACATTTATATAAGACGTTTGTTTACAAGACAATTTATGCTGAATAGCAGATATTAGCAGCTAATTTGACATGGTTCTCAAAAAGACATTATGAAGTTTCATTTAAGTTAAAAACAATCACTTAGTTCAGCTGCGATATCCTTGATTTAGTTATGTATATAAAATATATTTCACAGGTACAATATAATTTTGATATTTTCAAATGGTTAGTACTATTTTTTTTCATTTGATCTGTCAAAAACTGATATTATATGAGGAAAGTATACGTGTAGTATGGTCTAATTATAAAATGCACTATTTAATATTATTTTGAAAACACTAAGTGAGTAATTTATTCATTGTCGATACAAAAACAGTTATATATGCTTTTTTAGACTATTGCATATAAAATGTTATCACATAAGTGCTCTAAAGTGCATGAATTTCCAAAATATATTTTTATAACAAACCTTTCATGTTTTTAAATATATATTATAAAATATTTAATCATAAATGATCAAAATAATTTTTTTCGATATATTGAGTTTTGGCCAAATTTTTATAAGGGAGGGAACTACTGTGCGGCGGTCTGTTCAACATAAAAAGACTTAGGGCAAAAATCCGTATAAAATCAAGAACTTCACAGAACTTCAATACTGATGATTACGTTCTAGTTGCAAAAATGTTACCTCAACTAAAAGAAATGCTGAACACATACACTCTCCCGGAAAATCATAACAGTGCTATAAAAATCGGAGAACTATTAGAATATGTAGCGGAATTCAATTACCTCGGCAGTTGGATTTCGGAAAAGGCCAATATCGAGTCTGAAATTCAGCACAGGATTAGCAGCGCCTCGAGGGTATTCTGGAAATTAAAAGATAGGGTTTTCTACAATCATGACTGGAGCACAAAAACGAAACTTGTAGTGTACCGAGCAATATGTTATCCCCACCATGTTATACGGAAGCGAAACCTGGGTGCCACGCCGCGCCGTACCGCCGGCACGAACGCTTTAAACAAGTTGCAACAGAGACACCTTAGACAACTGTTAAGAATCACATGGTACCACCATATCTCAAACGTATCATCAATCCTTGAAAAATTTAGCAGCGAAGGCGCTGAAGTCATGATTACTAAATCCCGCTTAAGATGGGCTGGCCACGTATGCAGGATGTAAGAGCCTATTGAAGTCTCTTCTTTACGGTGAACTTGTAGAGTGTAAGAGGAAACCGGATGGACAAATTAAAAGATACATGGATGTTTTCCATGAAAACTTAAAGGGGGTAGGGTGAGCCAAAAAAACTAACCTAAGGAATTTATGGGTTAAAATGAACCTAATAACCGAGAAAAAAATATCCCCGGAAGGCAGGATTTTTAGCCCAATTTTAAAAGGTGTCGTTGAACATCCAAAATTTTCCATTTAAATAACACGTAAAAAATCTTTTTCTGTTAAAAGTACCATAACTTTAAAACGGTTTACGATAAAAAAAATACATCGGGGATTCTTGTAGAGCATAAAATTTCCTAAAAAATCTGAGAGTAAACTAGTCTTATTGTTAAATATGAAAATGTTTAATCAATAAACATTAAAACTGCATATTTTGATTTTTTTTACTTTTCAAAGCTTTCAAATATACGAATTACTGAATTGAAAAAAATTACTCTCATATAGATTTTTTAGTAAATTTTATGCTCTACAATAATCCGCAATGTAAAAATCTTTATCTTAAACCGTTTCAAAGTTATGGTACTTTTAATAGAAAAATGTTTTTTTTACGTATTATTTAACCCTTAAGTACTAACACCCCGTCTCACAGACGCAACGGACTAGCTGGACATATAACATCTCCCCTCCTCACCGCTTCTAATTATCATCCAACTATGTAATTTCAATACGCATCAAAACAAATTAAAGGCCGGCAGGGCAATTTGCGTAAGTGTGTAGTTTTCGAAATATGTTAGTTCAAACTGTCGATGCCGTCTGACAGACGGAGTGTTAGCGGTAACGTAAGATTTTTTTTAATTTGTGGAATGAATCAAGCACCTAGTAGCTCAAAACATGTGAAGTATGGCGAGCAAAATTACAAGGATTTTTTTAGAATTTAGAATGAGTGGGAGGGGGGTTAATCACTTCGACCTTACAGATCCATTGTGTCCCCCTTTCTTGAATCATAACTCATCATACAGTCCCAGGGCTTTGACAAAAGCCAGTATCTGGGACGGTTTTATAGAGGGTAGTTCTCCATCTCCAATATCAGTCGTACCAAAATTCATGGCACAAATGGTTGTCGTCTCGGCGCACTCAGTGATGAGGTGTACTGGTGTTTCCCCATCTTCCCCACAGAATCTGCATTCGCCGTTTCTTCTTAGCTTCATTCTACTGAAGTGTTCATTGAGGAGACAGTGTCCTGTTAAAAACCCCGTGACAATCCGAAGATTGTTCTTACTCAGACCCAGGAAGATCTGTGATTTTTCTTGATCATAAGCCCTCAGAAACTTCTTCGAGTGTCTTAGACCATTGCAAGATTTCCATTCCAGGTTGCGGATGGAATCTTCCAAGTTCTTGAGTTCCTCCTTGAGTTGGTTACCACTTGGAAAGCAGAACGGTTCTGGTCCAGTTAGTGGAGTGTTCGCTCCTTTTCTACCTAGATTATTTGCTTTTTCATTGCCTTTTATCCCTTGGTGAGCAGGCACCCAGTGTAGGAGGACTTTGTTTTCTTTGCCTAATTTATTCAGCTTCTCTATGTATTCTTTGACCAATTTCGAATTGATTGAGACTGAGTTGATCGCCTTTAACGCTGCTTGACTATCAGATAAGATGGCTATTTCTTGTTTCCGATAGTTCCTATCTAAGATAAGTTGTACGCATCTCTCGATAGCGTAGATTTTTGCCTGTAGGATACTAGGGTAAGTGCCCATTGGTTCGGAGTAATTAGCTCTCGGCCCAAACACTCCGATCCCTGTTCCCGTATTGGTTTTGGAAGCACAAGTTATGGTATGGTCTTTTAACTGCTTGGCAAGCGTTTCGCTCTTCCAATCCTTCTTATTGCTCAATACTACATTGACATGTTTGTCAAAGTTGTACGTTCTTGGCATATCGTCCACTGGGAGTTGCAGGAGTGGTATTTCCTTTTTGAGGGTGTTCCAAGCCCCTGATCTGACAATTCTCCCAGTACTAATTCCGTTAGTGACCATTCTAATCATTGTCGCATTGGCATATCTACCAATGACAATGTGCAGTGGTGTTAGATCTAGAATGACCTCCATTGCTGCTGTTGGACAGGTTCTCATGGCTCCTGTGATACAAACACATGCTAGTCTCTGGACTTTGCATAGGTTTAGCCTTGCCGTCCGTTGCTCTAGTTTTGTGTACCAGGCAACTGCTCCATAAGTAATCATGGGTCTTACTATCATGGTATACATCCAGCGCAAAATGTTAGGGGAGCAGCCCAATCTATTTCCGGCCAGTCTTCTGCATATCATGAGAGCCTTTATGGCTTTGCTGGTAGTGTTCCTAATATGCCTGTTCCAAGCCTGTTCCAAATTACAAGGATACTCTTCTAAAGTGGTTTGAAGAAACTGGCAGCGATAATAGCAAAATAGTGGCATAGAATCCGAATGTGGCAAAAATTTTGCCATAGAGAGCGATCATAATTCTGAATTCGAATTAGAAGCTAAAAAACGGTTTTTAACTAATATCTAATGGTATGTAGCTGTGTACGTTTTGTGATAGATGATGAAAATATGGATGTGAATGATCAGTAGACTATTATCGAAGGAAGTGAGGAGAACAATTTGTTTGGGATGCGCAAAAAAGTGTGTAGAGAACAAGCCCATCTTTAGGCATTGTCATTTTTTTATTCTTTATATTTTCTCTTGCCTTTTTGTGCTTAATTGATAGGTTTTTATATGCTAGATATAATAATAAATATATTTTTTTCATTTTCCTTTCATTTTTTTTCTATCTCCATGAGAAACAAAGATATGTCAAAAATCCAAAACTAGTACATTTATTTCAAATATATAAAACATGTTCGCATAATATAAGCATTAGATATTTTTTTCCTGTAGTTTTAATACTAATGATTCATTCCACTTACAAAATATCTGTCAAACACAAACAAAATATGTATATTTTTAATGCGTCTCTCAGACGGTCTGTTAGTATAGGCGCGACTATTTCGATATGTTAGTACTTAAGGGTTAAGGCAAACTTTGAATGTTCACCGACACCTTTTAAAATTGTGCTAAAAATCCTGCCTTCCGGTGATGTTTTTTCTCGGTTATTAGGTTCATTTTAACCCATAAATTTTATAGGTTAGTTTTTTTAGCGCACCTTAATAAGCATGCAAAATAAGTGGGAGGAAGCAGCGCACCATAGAACGCAATGGAGAAGAATTGTAAACTCAGTTAACAACGACAACCAAAAAGTAAAGTGGTGACAAAGTAATGAGATTTTTGAATGTCCGGAAGAGAACAGAAAAGCTCATGAAACCAAACGGCTACTAAACATCTTCTGATGCGTGTCAAATACTCGTCAGCGAGTAATGGCAATAAGTAAGTAAGGAATAGTTTATTTTACTGTGCAAAATACAATCTTGTTATTTTTAATCGTTTTTAGGGTTCCGTACCGGTAAACGGGAACCCTATTACTAAGACTTCGCTGTCCGTTCATCTTATGAACCGTTATAGCTAGACAGTTGAAATTTTTACAGATAATGTATCTATGTTGCCGCTATAAAACAAATACTAAAAACAGAATTAAATAAATGTTTATAAATAAAAAAGTACTTTTACTAAACATTATCTTTTAAGTAAGAAATTTACATAGAATCTTTCAAGTCCTCGGTAGCCGCGTGGTTAAGGCGTTAGGACTTTACGCTGCTAAGACCTTGGAGCCGTAGTAAGGTAGGTTCGAATCCTAGTCAAGGCGACTCTTTTTTAATCGTTTTTTTTTTAATTTTTACATATTTATTTTTACTTTTTACATATTTATTATTGATTAATACAATTTTTAGTAATGTGCTTCTTCATTTTTTTTTAAATTACTTACACGCGCATTCAAAATTTCAGCTAAATCGTAAAGAAAGTTTATAATAATATAGTGTCTAATGTTGTATAGATAATGAATGGTACAGAACCCTTCGTGCGCGAGTCCGACTCGCACTTGACCAATTTTTATTTATTATGTTATTCACAATCGTACAGTAATGGGAGTTTTATCCATTCATATCTTCTTCCTCTTGGTTTTCCTACTTTATTAAATTCAATTTCATAATATCGAGGTATACGATTATCATTTTCTTTCCCAGTAAACATTTCAGAGTTATATATTATCGATTGATTAGATCTTTCAACGACACGTTAATTAACGGATCTCCTGGAGGAAATTCGGCGTAATAATATCCAAACTAATAATTCGTCGCGCTTGATTATTATGCCAAAGCGAATCGCGAGCACTGATTAAGATTGAGGCGAGATTCCGCCGAAACGTTGGGGCATTAATGTGATTTAGATGTTCGCCTGGTGTGGCGGCGGCGCGGAGGCACGTGATATCCGAAATATTCCCTAATTGCGTTACCCCGGCGCGCGAATGGAAGGAATATGTAAACTATTTACAGATTGCGACAGTCGATTTAATTGTTAAATATAGTCAGTCACAGATATACTGTCGCATTAATATAATATGTTACGGAAATCTTGTAAGAAAACAGATCTAAATATTTTTTACTTTTTGTAATTGTCTTTATTTCCCACAAAAATAAATACAAGAGCAAGTAATTATATAATAAACACACTGATATGAACATAACAGAATAATACAAATTCAGTGGAAAATGGAGCGAAATTCGGAACATAAATTATTATGTTCTGCTCTTCCATTTAACTCCAGAAAGAAAAAAAAAATGATACAAGAAATTTACAAGAAAATAAATAAAACTTAAATAAAAAGAAAACGCAAACAATCGCGAAATTATAATTAAACGACTATAATATAACAATACAAATACACTCATTTATACATTTTTGCACTGCTCTTGAACGAAATACTCGTAAAACTCCTTAAGTGAGTTGGTACCTGAGCATAGATCTTTGAGACCGAATAACTGAAGGATGTTTCGTAGAGGGAGGTTTTGTGGTAAGGAACTGATATATTAGTTTTATGACGGATGTTAATACTATGAGCCTCTTGTCTCAACTGAATTTTATTGAAAAAATATACTGGTTTATGCGATATTAATATATTGTGATATAATATAATATTATTCAAAAGAAATCTATTTTTCATATTTAACCAATGTAGTGTTTTAAAAGTATGTGCTACATGATCATATTTTCGCAAACCAAATATATATCTTAAACAATAATTTTGTACTTTCTGTACTCTGTACATATCATCCATACTTAACGACTGTGAGAAAACAACGGAACAATGAGAGAAATGGGACAAAACTAGGGTATTGCATAGATTGGCTTTTACCTTACTATTTAAAAAATGCCGCAATGTATAAAGCTGTCTTAATGCCGAGAATGCCTTTTTTTAGGTTTCTATGAAAGATAGTCTGATTAATATACACCCAGATGCAAAAAAACGCAACGGAGAATTTTTTGGTCAAAATTGGGTTTAGCCGGTTTAATATGGAAAATCTGCCTTCACGGTTTTTTTGACTCGCACTCAGGGGATCGATTTCGTGTCGAATCAAAATAATTGACCTAAATATTTAGCTCTTTAACTCAAACGGTTTTCGAGATTTTCAAAAAACCTGTTTTTTTAATTTTACTTTTATTTTAATAGTAAAATTCAAAATTAATTAATAAATTTTTTTTTTCTAATTCTTAGAAGTCTGAGACATGAAAAAATTATATGATCATGATTCTTAAACGAAAAGCCGATTTTTAGCGAAGAAAAGAAAATTAAAATCTTCATTTTTTTAACCTTTGTGAAATATGTCGCTCACTAAAAATCGTCAGAAAATGTCTTTTATACTTGTCCTTTACACTCAGGAATTTTTTATAATTTTGTTAAGTGGTGTTGAAATATTTTTTTTCATATCATTATTTTTTCTAGAATCTTCTGTTTTAACTATCTTATATTTTTGTTTAGTTTAAAAAAGTGCGTAGAAAATATTTTTTCATTAAAAATACATCCTTACCAGAAATAAACATAAAGATTATTATAAAAAATGAAGCTTTTTATTATTTATTCAGCTTGGCGCAAATTTATCAAAAACTCAGTCTTTACGTAATCATTGTATAGAAATATTATTGAAAATGTGTAATAAGCAATACCATTGTGAATTTGAAGTAAACAAATACTTTCTACGCACTTTTTTAAACTAAACAAAAATATAAGTTAGTTAAAATAGAAGATTTTATGAAAAAAATTGAGTTTTTAATTTTTTTCATATTGTTCCACCACTTCAAAAAATTCTAAAAAATTACTTAGTGTAAAGGAGTATAAAACACATTTTCTGACAATTTTTAGTGAGTGGCATATTTCACAAAGGTTAAAAAAATGAACATTTTAATTATCTTTCCTCCGCTAAAAATCGGCTTTTCGTTTAAGAATCATGATCATATTATTTTTTCATGTCTTAGACTTCTAAGAATTAGAAAAAAAAATATCATTAATTAATTTTTAATTTTACTATAAAAATAAAAATAAAATTGGAAAATCCGGGAAACCGTTTGAGTTAAAGAGCTAAAAATTTAGGTGAGTTATTTTGATTCAACACCAAATCGATCCCCTGAGTGCGAGTTAAAAAACCCCTGGAGGCAGATTTCCCATATTAATCCGGCTATACCCTTTAAAGTGTTATATTTTTGTTATTTTTAGCCCTATTTTCATGATTTTTTTAGAAATCTGTATATAATTATATCGTAAACTCTTGTTTGGTATATTATTCAGGGTTAATCGAGGGGTTGTTTTTTTATCTTAAATTTAAAACACCCTGTGCAATAATTTCGTATGTGACCTTTCCTAAAATATCATTTTACGGACAGAACCATGATCATGTCTCCTGAGCATTTTGTTTTTTGGATCATGTCAATACATGCCTTGGTTAATTTTGAAGAGCGAAATAAACGTGCCACCAACAATTTGCAATTTTTTTAATTATCATTTTTTTTAAGTTATTTTTCGATGTGACAAGGCGGCTTTGATGATTATTGTGAACTATAGACTACTATGAACTGCCGATGTTCGACGTTTGGCAAATGCTTGGCAGTAGGGTTAGAGGCCGTGAAGCAGTACCAGCTTCATTAAATGAGCTTCGCTTGGTCCTTAAAGAAAAAATTGAGCTCTGCCTGCTTTTCGTTAAGATCTGTTTTTAAGGAGCTTAACTTGTCAGTGGCTAGAACTGTTTATTATGCACTTTTTGAGTCGCACCTCAGGCATGCCCTTCCATTCTGGGGTACGTGTTGTGCGACTCAATTTGACCGCATTTTCAAGCTCCAGAAGAGAGCTGTTAGATATTCACTGGGACTAAACAGCAGAACTCATTGCCAGGACTTAAAAATATTAACTCTTCCTTATTTATATTTGAATCCGTTTGCCTAATACGTAAACATGTATCAGCTTCTCAAGAAAGGCCATCTCACACTTATCCACTCAGGAACGCGGAGCGAGATCTTTATCTACCTACCCCACGCTCAGAGTTAGTTAAAAGTTCAATATTATACAACTCGAAAAAAATGCACAATCACCTGCCATTTGAAATCAAATCCATAACATCATTTTCTTCATTTCGCAAAGCATTGAACTCTTATTTACTAGACAAGGCTTTCTACGCCGTGAATGAATTATATTTTGATAATCGAATTTGATCTTGTAAACACTGGTCTAATGTTTGCTATTGCTATATTTACCAATGACACCGAAATAAATTTATTTAAAGGTCATTGATATTTTTACTATAAACTAACTAAATATTTTTGAATATTATTTTTACTTTTTTTATTCTTTGACATTGTAAACATTTATATAAATGTTTATTTTAAACAATAAGACTGACAATATTATTTGTATAATGTTTTGTATTATCTTTTGTTTGTTTGTTTGTATACCTTGTTTGTTTACTTTGTCTGTTTATTTTACCTTTGTCTACAAATTGTAAAAATTTTTGACAATGAAGGCATTTATTTATTTATTTATTTATTTAAGAAGAATGGGAAAATATACCGCAATATGATTATAAGAATATATGCAGATTCAATGACAGTATGAACGAACATATACAGGCAGTTATAGCAGCCAAGGGCGGCAATACAAATTATTAGGGTATTTTGACAATTTTTTTTCTGTTTGTATACTTGAGTATCACAGATGTTTTCTTTAATATCGTTAGTTCTGTTATCGTTATTGATGTGTATTAAAATCAGGACTGTATCGTTAGTCTTTAACGTTTTTTTTTATTTTTTTTTAATTCAGTATAGAGCATCCAATGCAGTATAATATGACGTTACGACAATAGTCACCAAAACCATCTCGTCATATTAAAAAATTACATCAAGAAGTAATGATAATTAATTTAAAACAATGCAAATTTATCGTTATCAGTTCATTTAGCTCTTAAAAATTAACCAAAGCATGTATTGACATGAATCAAAAAACAAAATGCCCCTGAGTCATGGTTCAGACCGTAAAATTATATTTTAGGAAAAATTACATACGAAATTATCGCACAGGGTGTTTTAAAGTTAAGGTAAAAAACAACCTCTCGATTAACCCTGTATAATATGCCAAATACTAAAATTTAAAAAAGTACTTTAAAAAGTAGTTTAAAAAAATAACAATGTATAAGGACTTATTTTTGGCTCTAAATCATGAAACTATACGTTTATAAAATATTAACGTTATATTCGTATCAATTAATTTTGATAAATTACTCAGTTCTGAATAACACGGTTCAATTAGCCTAGACACACAGATCTTTAATTAATCCACCGACGCGGAAAGTTCATTTTATGAGGAAAAACCGGAAAATTTGCATTTAAATTGGAGCGATATCCGGAACAGCGTTATAGCTAATATGGCGGATAAAAGCAGGGGAAACGGGTAATGTCTTAGCCATGAAAATTCCACATTCAACCTAATGAACGTTGTTTTAGACGTCTTGACATAGATTATAGAAGAGTATTTTATTAAAGTTAATATACACGATGCCCTATATGAAAATGCACTATACAATGTTTCATTCTGTTTCAAAGTCTAAAAAATACATTTAATTCCAAAGATATTTGGTAAAAACTTAAATTTTCTTATTTTGTTATTATTTAACTCGGCTTGTTAGTTTAAGTTTCCAAACTAACTAACTAACACATTAACTAAGTAAAATAAAAGCTTGTAAGCGAGCTGAATTAGAACCACTTCCTAGCGTTCGATTAAACTGAAATTTAGTATATTTGTGTATCTTCGGTCACAATGCAATATCATGAAGCATATATAAAGTCGTACCATAATATAGTACCATATTATGGTACCAATAGAGTGGATACGACAAAAAAAACAGATAGTAGATATCATCCACAAAATCAAATCCCTCAAGTGGCAATAAGGGGGACACCTGGCAAGAAGGACTGACAATAGATGAAGACCACAACAATTGCAGCATATGGTACCCACGCGGAATGAAGAGACCTAGAAGAAAACCAAATCTGAGATTGGACCATGATATTGTCAAGACTTAAATAACGTCAACTTGGGTTTA
This sequence comes from Sitophilus oryzae, assembly GCF_002938485.1. Lineage (NCBI taxonomy): Eukaryota > Metazoa > Arthropoda > Insecta > Coleoptera > Curculionidae > Sitophilus > Sitophilus oryzae. The sequence goes on along the minus strand of NW_022146173.1, from coordinate 1,572,432 downwards.
TATCAAATTGGGAAAAATCATATAAAATATAATTCTAGTAAACCAATTTGATGTATATGCCCAGGAGATCGGTTACCTGCATTGCATCGACCTAGATATGTTATTAAATAACATTAAAAATTAAACAATTAAAATACAACAATCTCGGGTCGATAATCAAACGCAGGTTACCGAAGTTCGATTTCTTCATGGTCATAGCCGAGTGAATGTAATTAGATGGAAAACTATTGAACGACGTAACCATCGATAACCACGAAGGATAGGAAATACACTTCCCCAATAAATTAACGCGTCACAAAAAAATAACCAAAAGTTTAAGTTAAGTTTTTGTCAAAACCACTTATCCGATTTGGACGATTTTTTTTGAATGATAGGTTATTCTTTCCACAATGTTACTATACTAACTGTATTTTGATAGGAACCCTTTTTATACTCCTCAACAGTCAGAGTCTCAACATTTCTAAAACTAAAGCTTTGTCGTATAAAAACTCGTTGCAGCCTTTTGTACTTAACAACACCACCATTGACGTCGTAAAATCTGTAAAATTTTTAGGGCTTGTTGTGGACAATTCTCTAAAATGGGACATACATATCGAAGCTTTGTCGAAAAAATTGAGCTCTGCCTGTTTTGCATTAAGGTCTGTTTCTAAGGAGCTTAACTTGTCAGTCGCTAGAACTGTTTATTATGCACTTTTTGAGTCGCACCTCAGGTATGCCCTTCCATTCTGGGGTACGTGTTGTGCGACTCAATTTGACCGCATTTTCAAGCTCCAGAAGAGAGCTATTCGATATTCATTGGGACTAAACAGCAGAACTCATTGCCGGGACTTTTTTAAAAAATTAAAAATATTGACTCTTCCTTCCTTATTTATATATGAATCCGTTTGCTTAATACGTAAACATGTATCAGCTTCTCAAGAAAGGCCATCTAACACTTATCCACTCAGGAACGCGGAGCAAGATCTTTATCTACCTACCCCACGCTCAGAGTTAGTTAAAAGTTCAATATTATACAACTCGAAAAAAATGCACAATCACCTGCCATTTGAAATCAAATCCATAACATCATTTTTTTCATTTCGCAAAGCATTGAACTCTTATTTACTAGACAAGGCTTTCTACGCCGTAAATGAATTATATTTGAATTGAAAATCGAATTTGATCTTGAAAACACTGGTCTAATGTTTGCTATTGCTATATTTACTAATGACATCGAAATTAATTTATTTAGAGGTCATTGATATTTTGCTATAAACTGGCTAAATATTTTTGAATATTATTTTAAATTTTTTGTTCTTTGACATTGTAAACATTTATAAATGTTTATTTTAACAATAAGACTGACAATATTATTTATATAATGTTTTGTATTATCTTATTTGTTTGTTTGTGTACCTTGTTTTTTTTTCTACTTTGTTTTGTTTACCTTTGTCTACAAATTGAAAAATTTTTTGACAATAAAGGCATTTATTATATACTAATACCGGGTATAGCAATTATAACGTGTTTTTTTAATAAAAATTGTGATACCCTGTAGAGTTGATCAGTTACAGTATCAAGTTAAAATGGAAATCACATTTTAGCCTTATCTTTTTTTTACATTTTGTTTTTTTATTTACTCCATTATCTTCCTTATTACACGAGAAACAACATTTTATAGGATAACATGATTTAATATTGGTTTTAATTAACATTTTTCCATTTTACTCATTTTTCCATTTTACTTATTATATCAAAAATATGCAACGTGCACGTGAAACAAGAAATCTTACTGGCGAAGAATGCGCTCAAGCATTAATATTGTCTGAGGAAGGTTGGAGCTACCGAAGAATTGGTGAACGATTTAATGTAACTCACTCAACCATTTCACGAGTTATATAACGGTATAGAGATACTGGGAGTAATTGTCGCAGGCTGGGACAAGGCAGAAATCGAAGAACCAATCCGATTCAGGAACGTTTTTTAAAACTCTCAACATTAAGACAACGTTTCGTAACAGCTCGGACCCTTCAAACTCAGCTCAGAGATACTAATGGTCTACAAGTTTGCACAGAAACTAGCATCTCTATTTGACATTTACTGGTAATCCGTGTTTTTCCATAGCCTGCTACTTACTTTAGTGAGTAAAATGGAAAAATGTTAATTAAAACCAATATTAAATCATGTCATCCTATAAAATGTTGTTTCTCGTGTTATGAGGAAGATAATGGAGTAAATAAAAAAATAAAATGTAAAAAAAAGAGAAGGCTAAATTGTGATTTCAATTTTAACTTGATACTGTAACTGATCAACTCTACAGGGTATCACAAATTTTATTAAAAAAACACGTTATAATTGCTACACTCGGTATTAGTATAAAAAGGGTTTGTATCAAAATACAGTTAGTATAGCAACATTGTGGAAAGAATAAGCTATCATTCAAAAAAACAATCGTACAAATCGGATAAGTGGTTTTGACAAAAAGTTAACTTAAACTTTTGGTTATTTTTTTGTGGTGCGTTAATTTATTGGAGAAGTGTATAAAAAGAGTATGCCGAAGAGTCATCAATTAGTCAGTCCAATTTTCAATTAGTTCAGCTAGTTGCATAGTTAGTTGCGGTTAAACGGCAGTTAGTCGTCAGTAGTCGTAGTTAGTCGAGTTAATTGAGAAGACAGAAGTGAGCACGTCAGCTAAGGAAGATGCTGTTGTACGTACTCCTCTCAGCATACTCTGTTTAGTCTTGGAATTTCCAAAAATTGTTGTTTAAAACCATTGTATCTCTTATGCTAAATAAATGTATTTTTTCTTAATAGTTGTTTAAATTAAAAAAGAGAACTTGGTATAAGCGATCATAACAAACAACCCCAAAATTAGCAGAGATAACTGGGACCCTCACAGCCAACATTAGACGTCAATGGGCCCAATTGCAAAGAGATTATCAAAATATGTGAGGGAGGCATTCATAATTGAAAATGGTTTAATGAGTTGAAAATTATGATTATGATGATAATATAAAACACATAACTTTCAGTGTAGTTATATTGTTTTGTTTAAGCCTCAGTGCAACCAGACAGGATATGAAAACACAAAAATGTCATTTGCTCCTATATTTACTCTTATGAAAGATAGATGATAATATATAAAACTTGATAATAAAAATATTTTAAAACAATGAATGATTCGTAAGATTCTTAAGAGTCTATTACACTGTACTTTCGAGTCGCTCTCAGGGGTCGGGTAAAGCGGGTGTGTGGTCGAAGGAAATAAATATTATATTTCAGAAACCTGACTGAGGCTTAGCCCGATCCTGTCGTGTTGAGTCACACCCAAAATTCCAAACACACGTGCTTTGATTAAGGTTTGCAGAGCTTCAGCATTTGCCATTAAATAGCGAGCAATTTGTTACAAAACCATATAAATTATATAGCACTGTAATCACAAAACTTCAATCTATTTCCTTATTGTAACGGGATTTTAAATTATGTCTTTATATTCTAGAAAATTTAGTCCAAACATAAGAGATATGTTGTTAATGATTGACCATCAAAATCTTAAAAATAATGAAGTGGTTCAAAAATGTGCTACCATACGGATTAGTGGTGTAGAATTTCCAGAAATATATTTTCGGAAATATTTCCTGAAACATTGGGAATATATAGAAATATTGGAAATATATGAAATATTTTAAAAAGTAGAAAAACTGAAATATATATTTATATTTTTTAATTTTTCTTTGCAAATAAAGAGTTATTCTTCAAATTAAAAAATAAATTAAGGTTAAATTTTTACAAAAAAAAAAAATTTTTGACAGACTAGTCGAGCAAGAGGCATATCTCTATCGCTGTCATCAGCATCACACTCAATAACATCTTCTTGCCAGTCTACTTCCTCAAAATCTTGAAAAAATTGATCTATTGCCGTTTCCTATTTTCTTCAGCAAGTTTTCATTGTGGTGGTAGTAGCTTAGCGGCTCTATCATTAATAAGCCTGTTTATCTTTTTTGAATGAATATGACTATAAACGCTAAAACTGCGTTCCGTGGCAGCCGAAGATGCTGGCATCATCAACATTCGTGAAGCTACTTGTGATAATGAAGATTAAGAACACAGTCCTTTCCACCAGGAGACTGGGTTATCAAAACTACTTTTCCATATGAAGTTATTTCCAAATAACTTGTCACTTCTACAACGGTAATCTGCTATTTCATCTATTATTTCTTGCTTCTTTATATTGAGTTTATTTTTTGATATATTAAGTATGCATTCTATGGCAGAAAGAATTTGGGTTTCATCAAGTTCAGAACCTTGTGATTTTGGATTTTGTAATTCTGTAGCATAATGAATGGGTTTAATAGCAAATTTTTCTCTTTTGTCAACAAACTCAAACAATTCGGATTTTTCTTTGTCGTCAAGTGAGGACAATGCAAGATTATTCTGAATTACCCTTCTAATATCACAAAATGCTTTTACAGCAAAATGAATAGTGCTATAATCTCCTTCTACAATTTTTAACCATTTGCCAATAGGTTCAAAAATGTTAATTACGTTGAAAATTTGGACCCAAAATACTTCGTCATCTAATATCCACTGCTTAACATTTTTATCAATCATTTGTGTTGCTTCTTGACTAACTGCAACTCCTTGTAAACTGAACCTAGTATTCAAATATTCCCAATATTTCCAATATTTCCGAGACACGTTTGGAAATTTCCAATATTTCCATTTACGACACTAATACGGATATAGTATATAATCCTTTTTCTTTAATTTCCTTCTTCATTTGTGTAAAACCATACAAAACCATACAAATACAAAACGTATATGAAGCGAACCAAATTCAAGCTAAAATTAACGGGGTCCTGACCGAACCAATAAATGTAGGCTGTGGTATCCGACAAGGTGACTCCCTAAGCCCTCTTCTTTTCAACATCATTATGGACGAAATAATAGGAAATGTACGTTTACTGAAGGGATACAGTATGGGCGACCAGGAAATTACTATTCTATGCTATGCCGATGACGCCGTATTGGTAGCTGAAAATGAGAACGATCTACAGCGCTTATTACATCGATTTAATTGCACTGCCAAATCACTATATGATAATATCGACCCAGAAAACTAAATGCATGACGACATCAAAAGTACCACTAAGATGCAAACTGGAAGTCGAGGGCAATGTTATTCAGCAAGAGATGAAATTTAAGTATCTAGGCATAGAAATCTCAGGATATGGTGATGTAGAAGCGGAGGTGCGAGAACGGACAACCAAGGCAACCAGAATAGCAGGATGCCTAAATGACACAATATGGCGAAATAAAAACATTGAGGTGGAGACTAAAACGAGAATTTACAAGGCAACGGTACGACCAATAATGACATACACTGCAGAAACTCGACCTGATACAGCGAAAACTAAACAACTACTAGAAACAACCGAAATGAGAGAATAGCAGAATAGCTGGAAAGACGCTTCTGGACAGGGAGAGAAATGAAAGCATAAGAAGAGCGTGCAAGGTGGAAAATGTAAATGAGTGGGTACTCAACAGAAAGGAAGAATGGAACAAGCATATCAGCAGAATGGACAACAGAAGGATAGTGAGAGTTGCACGCGACAAATCACCGCTAGGTCGCAGAAGCTTAGGACGTCCACGAAAACGATGGAGCGACAACTTGTCAGTCTAACCGGTAGAGACGACGAAACCAAACAGGCGATTCGCCTAGTATGAAGAAGGAAGAAGAAGAAGAAGATTTGTGTAAAAATACCTAGCCAGTTTTACATAAAACCTTAAATGCCGAACGCTTATGTTGCTACTTTTCCGGACTAGTGAAATGGACTCTTAATAGTTAATTATTCTACTAAACAGGTTCTATTAAAGCCTTTTTTCAGAAGTTTAAATCACCTCCACATAATAAATAAAACCCTATTCGGCTCAACGAAAGAGAATAAATTTCAAACTTTCTCATTTTGTACCTTTTCTGTTCCTTTTCTTTCTGTCTGATTCATTTTTTTTTTGTCTTAAATATATCAAAAGTAGCAAACTTTTCGAAAAGTTGGAGCCGTTCGACTGTTTGAAGAAGATTTCCTCGACCCTCTTCGCATTATCTTTCAATTTGTTTTGTACACAATCGTATGGAAATCGTTATTTGAATATGAACGGCCCATTTGTTTTATCGATTCCGAAGTGAAACTTATTTTGACGAGTGATTTATGAAAAATATTTGTTTTAACATTTCGTAGATTGTATGAAAACGATTTTTGTTTAATATTTGAAATCTTACATTGATAATACACAGTCCGATACAACAATGGCACAATGACAACATTGACAATAATTTTAAATTATATTTCTTGCTAGTGATTCACTATTCGTATAATATTTTTAGGATGTATAAAATAATTTCCCTTGATTAACGAAATTGACCGACTGATATTTTCATCCCAACCAATCTAAAAATTTATCAAAATTTATTCGGAAACTGTCATGACACGAACGCGGCGTTCGGCCAGACTCAGAAGGCAAGAAACATGTTAGAAAGTCATGCTATAGTGATGGTAAATTTTAAAAATATTTCGATATATTCATTCTATTATTTTAATATATCGATACATTTATACCGGGTGCGTCTCAAAAGTTGCTCAGTAAGTAGTATATGACTTAAATTAGGATTGATTGCCGTACTCAATTGTTTTCGGTCACTTCCGGTTTCACCGGAAATGACTATAACTTTTGATTTTTAAATGACACCCTTGGTATTTTGTTACTTTATTCGATAGAAAATGACACTCTGTATAGAATGACATATTATATGACAACTTTTTGACTCGAAATACCAAGTGTATAGTATCAAATTATTCGTAAAAATGCTTTTTCTAAATATGCAAATGAGTCCTCGTTCCATTTCAAAAAAATTGAGATTTGATTAAAAATACGATTTGGGCATCTTTTAACCGGTCAGGACAAGACACTAAAAAACATTAGACGATCAAATCTGTTTTTCCAAGGCTCCTTGATTAAAAATTAGTGTTTTTAACAGAGCCATGGCACTCTAGATTGAAATTTAAATTACAACTTTGTTTTAAGCGAAAATGCCAAAAGTTGACATATGATATGTCATTCTATTCAGAATGTTATTTTCTATCGAATAAAGTCAAAAAAAAAAAAGTACCGAGGGTGCCATTTAAAAATCAAAACTTGTAGTCATTTCCGGTGAAACAGGAAGTGGCCGAGAAGAATTGAATACGTCAATCAATCCTAATTTATATGTCATATACTAACATACCAAATCTGAAAAAATAAAAAGTTATAGGGGTGAGCCACTTTTGAGACGCACCGGGAATATTATTTTTGAAGAGTGTTCCATATATCGTCAAGTTCTTTCATAGATTTATCGATATTCCTTCATTATGTATAATCGAAATAAAAAGAGCGCAAATTACTTTGGAATTGAAGATCGCTGTCATTTATATGTAAAATTATACGGAGAATGTCATCGAAACTATTTCAATCGTTATTGATCGCTCTGTAGTTCACCAATAATTGATACTATGAAAAAAATACTTCTCTAAGAGACCTGATATTGGCAACGTTTATTTTTGAGTGATAATCCTGTATATAATTATCTACAAAGGCCTTATTTATTAATATATTTAATTATTTATATTAATATATTAAGTTTTTGACGAAAAAAACGCATAATAGTGTTTCCAGGGCCAAAGTACACCACGTCAAAAAATATTTTCACTTATTTATGACTTACCCTGTATATCATGTTATGTTTTATCTAACGTTGTATGGTAAATAATATTTTATGAATAATGTTAGTAAATACATTATTCTATTTTAAATTTAAAATATGGGTACAAAAACAATTAAATGTAAAAATTGCCAATTCGGTAGCCCATTTTCGAAAAACCATAAAAATTAACAAGTAATTAAATAGCGCAAAAATGCTGTTTAAACAATTATTTAAATCTCTGCATGTAAATATGCAGCATGGACATTTTCGAAGTGCAAAGTAAACATGATCCAGCTTTTAGTATAATTTAAATATTTTTTTTGCCCCATAAACGAAACAAGATTAAAACCTAAATAAAATAAAAGATTAAAACCTAATACATTAAAAATTGGTTTTAATTTAATTAATTTTAAAAAGCGTAAACCGTTTAATACTTTGTAATTTTATGAGAAATAAAAGTAAAAATATAACAATAAAAAATGCCTTTTAATATTTATTTGAAAGGAAAATAACATAAACTATCAAGAAACATTAAAATTAATACATTTTTTTTTTATTTTTAATGACATTTCTATATTTCTAAATTGATTATTTTAAAATAACGTGTATAGATACAGGGTGGCCAACTGGTAATGGACGACGGCTATGTCTCAGTAACTGCATATTGTATAGCTTTGGGTAAAACTTATAATAAGTAAATCGGCCAAGAGAAATCCCTTGAAGTTACTTTTAAGTTCAAATAATGTCCTCTAGTCAATCGAAAAGCGATGTTTTCAAAAATGGCTCACTTATAATTTTATTTTATAACTTTTTTATTTTTCAGATAAAAAAAACGACATTTCGTATGTTAGTATATATATACTAACATACGAAATATGACATAAATTAGGATTGGTTGTCGTATTCAATTGTTTTTGGTCACTTCCTGTTTTACCGGAAATGACTGCATTTTTTGTTTTTTAAATGGCACTCTCGGTATTTTTTACTTTATTCGATAGAAAATGAGACTCTGAATAGAACGACATATCATATATGTCAATTTTTGGACATTTTCGCATACACGGAAAAAAATCGTTTCTATATTCAAGAACAATCATACACTTATAATTTTACACTTTCTTTAAGGATAGTATTCTTTCCATGAGTACAACAAATATTTGGAACTATTTTACTTTTACACTTGCTTTTTATATATAGTTATAGTCACTTTAAGTAATTTTGAGTCTAAAAGAAAGTATAAAATGACTTATATTTAAGAAAAACTTATATTACTATCAAGTGAATAAACCTTTAGCAACGAAGAAACTATTATTAAATGAAGTGTAAATGCTTTTATAGAATAATGAGTAGTATTCTTAACTTTTTTAAAACTTTTACTTGAAATCGGTGTATTAAGACTTTAAATAAGTATATTATTCTCGCCGTGAGAATAACACCCCATTTCCAAGAGTTACTGTTCTTATATTAAGTGACCATCCCCAACAGCAACAACGCAACAGTGCATTCCTGATTCCTATCTTAATTTTATTGGGTTTCTGTTTCTCTTCTGCGGCACGAGACGCGCCGGGTACTTTATATAAAGTTTTTTTGTTATCGTTTGTGCTTGTGATATGTTAAAATGGAGGACCTTTTTCAGGCATGGGAGATGACGGATTTGATCCGAAAATTTCAAGGTAATTTTAGCAATAATCCTACATTATTTGATGACATTGGTTTGAGGTTAGGGGGACTCCATTTTAATATGCATTATTTCTTATACACTGGTGGTAAACTAGGTATGTACGTGTTTGGAATGATTCAATTAAGTTTTAACAATTTTGTTACTGTCTCTCGTTTTTAATTAGCGATGCCGCTGTCCAATATCTATCGATATTGGGAAATTACACAGTTTTATTGTATTTTCTTATTGCGAAAAGCATATAATTTGGTAGGTAATGTTTGGCTAATCTAATTTAAAAAGTATTAACTATATTCGGGGTTAGTCTGGTGATATTTCAAAATTCCATACCTATTGTAAATGGAAATTAAGAAAAGATTTTACCAAAACAAGGGTTTCTAACAAGATCGAACCCGAACCTCCGAAAGCATAGGGTACACGTTACCGAATTTTGTGAGAACTATATAGTTTTTCGATCCCGGTTAATATTCGTCCTAAGAAAAACTAGTTTATCCTAAAATCGGGTTTGCCCGGTAACATACATGAATATAATAGAGTTGGGACATGCTAAAAATTTCCCCCTAACCTACAACCAATGTCATCAAATAATGTAGGATTATTGCTAAACTTACCTTGAAATTTTGGGATCAAATCGTCATCTCCCATGCCTGAAGAAGGTCCTCCATTTTCACATATCACAAGGACAAACGATAACAAAAAAACTTTATAATTTTATAAACTACCTAGTCGGCGCGTCTAGTAACTAACCTAAAAGTAAGAAGAGGCTTTATTTTATAGTACATATTGATATTACATTTGAATAAAGTAATTATTACATGTACACAAAGAATTTTTATACTTAATGCAATAATTTGCTAATTTACAAATATGTATAAGTAGTACTCGAAACTAGATTTTATCTAGGATTGTCTGGAGTGTAGTTATCATCTTAATTTCAATACTAGGTAAATCTTAAATAAAAGATAAATTTTCTTAGCTTCTAAGGATAAGGTTTTCTTGAAAAGAAGTATAACTAGATATGCGGAATGGGGAAACTAGCATATCGTTGGTTCAAGATTAATAATCTTTAAGTTTAGCTTTTTTCCGTGTATGGTTTATCTGAAATTGTAACATTGCAATTCATAACGACAATGTAACTCGAAATACCAAGTGTGTGGTACCAAATTATTCATAAAAAATGCTTTTTCCAAATATGTTAATGAGCCACCCTTGTTCCATTTGAAAAAATTGTGATATGTCTACCGAACATCAAATAAGTTGGCGGAAAAATTGTTTCTTCATGAACTGCGGTATTAATAGCCTGTCTAATTTGAGGTATGTGTAAATCCCAATCTTCATGTTTATCAATATAACACCTGATAGCAGTAGTTATGGTTTTATTATTCCTTTCCACAAAATTGCATTGTGGTGAATAATAGGGAATAAACCACCAAAAATACGATTTGGGCATCTTTTAACCAGCCAAGACAAAACACGAAAAACGTTAGACGATCAAATCTGTTTTCCCAAGACTCCTTTATTAAAAATTAGGGTTTTTAACACAGCCATAGCACTCTACATTGAAATTTAAAATACATTTTTTTAAGCGAAATTGTCAAACATATGATACGTCATTTTACTCAGCATGTCATTTTCTATCGAATAAAGTAAAAAGTTACCGAAGGTGTCATTTAAAAATCAAAAGTTGCAGTCATTTCCGGTGAAACAGGAAGTGACCAAAAATAATTGAATACGTAAATCAATAAAAATAAAAAAGTTAGAGGGGTGAGTCACTTTTGAGACGCACCCGGTATAGTAATCAACGAAAAATTTGTATTTTTTTGGTATTGCTCTAACTCATAAAATAAAGTCTTCCATTTGTATTAGTAACAGTTACAAAATAATTAGTATTATCTATCTCACACAATAAATATATTTTTTCTGATAACGAAGTTTAAAACCTTAGAGACGAATTGTTAGGTTAGGTTAGGTTAGGTTCATTATACCAACTGTTATATAAGAACTGTTATTTTGGTATAACAGTTGGCGACAGATTTTACATCCAAACAATAACAGGTATGAAAATATCAACGCGCAAACAAGGATCGGTCGTAATGCTAAATCGGGATTGCCGTTCCACAAAGTTCTACCGAGCTCATAACAGTTGTTACTTCAAGAAATAATAGGTATCTAAACAACAGACAATTTCAGCTACATGAAGTTCTAGAAGATTCGCAATACTTACCTGTTACTTAACAATAATCTCAAATAAATAGAAAGTTGTTAATTATATTATGAATAACAATAACACTTCTAACTCTTGTTTAAAATAACAGTTGTACTGTCCGCCTCTGCAATAATCTAATGTAATGCTAGCGTGAGAATATACAGTAATGTTTTTTTTCTAAAACCTATATCTATAAAAAAAACCTCAAGAGGCTCGCTTAAAAAAAGCGGGACCATTAAGCCCCGAATAGACCTGCGATTTTTTCAATTTGCCCAAAAGGCCTTTAAAAAAAGCGTTCTCTTTCTTCTTGTTTCGATCTGACTGGGTACTTCCATAGGCATTATTATTATTATTCTGGGTGGTTATTCGGTTTATTAAGTCAGGCATCAAATTGAGTTTCCCTCCTCTCGCCATTACCATCTGTTTTCTTTCGAATCGTTTCGTTTTCCAGTGGCGGTTTTCCATCGGGCCAGTGGCGGACGATAAATTTTTTGCAAAAAAGCTGCAAAAAATGAAAGAAACGAGATAAATTTTAATTAAATTTAAATTTAAAATTTAAAAGTTGATTCAATACTCAGATGCAAAAAAAACGCAACGGAGAAATTTTTGGTCAAATTTATTAAATTTAGAAAATAACTTATATTTTTATTATTTTTAGCCCTATTTTCATGAATTTTTTAGGAAGCTGTATAGCGGGTGCGTCTCAAAAGTGACTCACCACTATAACTTTTTTATTTTTTTAGATAAAAAAACGAGACTTGGTATGTTAGTATATCACATAAATTAGGATTGATTGACGTATTCAATTGTTTTTGGTCAATTCTTGTTTCACCGGAAATGACTACAACTTTTGATTTTTAAATCGCACCCTCGGTATTTTTTTACTTTATTCGATAGAAAATGTCATTCTGAATAGAATGACATATCATATGCCAGCTTTTGGCATTCTCGTTTAATAAAAATGGCTATGTTAAAAACACTAATTCTTAATCAAGGAGCCTTGGAAACATAGATTTGATCGTCTAATGTTTTTAGTGTCTTGTCCTAGTCAGTTAAAAAACGCTCAAATCGTATTTTTAATCATATCTCAATTTTTTCAAATGGACGAGGTTGGCTCATTAGCATATTTGGAAAAAGCATTTTTTTACGAATAATTTGATACCACACACTTGGTATCAACAGTCAAATTTTCGTTACAACTCGCAAGGTATAATTTCCATTAAACCATATGCAAAAATGTCAAAATTGACATATGATATGTCATTCTATTGAGAATGACATTTTCTATCGAATAAAGTTAAAAAAATACCGAGGGTGCCATTTAAAAATCAGAAGTTGTAGTCATTTCCGGTGAAACAGGAAGTGACCAAAAACAATTGAATACGTCAATCAATCCTAATTTATGTCGTATACTAACATACCAAATCTCGTTTTTTTATCTGAAAAAATAAAAAAGCTATAGGGGTGAGCCACTTTTGAGACGCACCCGGTATAATTATGTCAAATTTAATTCGTAAACTCAGTTTATTATAAACTTTAGTATTTGGCATATTATACAGGGTTAATCGAGGGGCTTAATTTTAAAACACCCTGTGCAATAATTTCGCGTGTACATTTTCCTAAAATATAATGTTACGATCAGAACCATGTCCCCTGAGCATTTTGTTTTTTGGATCATCGAAATTGCCATCAACAATTTGCAATTTTTTCAGTTATCATTTCTTTTTGAAGTTATTTTTCAATATGACAAGGCGGCCTTGGCGATTATTGTGAACTATATATTACTATGAACTGCCCATCATGTTCGACGTTTTGGGAAGTTGATGTAATTATATACAGCTTACTAAAAAAATCATAAAAATACGGCTAAACATAACAAAAATATAACACTTTAAATTTGACTAAAAATTTCTCCGTTGCGTTCTTTGGCATCTGAGTGTATATAAATGTTTTGAATGTCTGTTATATTGTTAGTAAAATATAAGAGTTGGTAGCATATGTTACTTCTAAATGAATAGCATACTTTTAAAAGTTATTTTTAGTTAAATATTAGTATTGTGTTATATCCTTTTCTAGAAAATGATCCTATATTAGTGTTTTTCAGTTTTTCAAAATAAATAATTTAAAGTAAAATAAATTTTTTATCCTTTATCCATTCAATGGTCAATTTAAAGGCTTTTAGGCCTTCTACCTTGATACTAATGAAACCTCTAGTAACTTAAGTTTTCAAACATTACGCAGATGAAATAGAATAAAGATTGAAAAAATATGTATAACAATTGTTTCAAAACATATTTTTTAATTATGACAAAAAAGTGTAAGCTGTGAAAAAATCTGCCAAGATATGATAAATCAAAAGAGATACAAAAGTAATTAAATAAGAGTAAAATTATGTCTTAATAATTTATGTCTTACGCTAAACCCTATCAAAGTTATTTGGGAAAAAACGAATTTTTCGATTTTGTTTTTATTAATATAATAATAGCTCCCGTATAATATAGCGTTTGACGCCTTGGGAGTAGCAAGGTACAGCTTGCCATACTAGAGCCGTTCGGTATACAAGGAAGGTAATGTGGCTAGCACTACGCTTCAACAACTTCAGGATTGTGAATCCCAAGTACTCATTTAAGGCTAAGTAGACCTAGGTACCCAAACTATTTTTATTTTAATAAAAATAGTCGGCTGATGAAATGCCGGGTGTGGGATTTGAACCCACTACCTTGAGATTGGTAGACGAGAGCCTGTACCTCTACGCCACCGGGCACCTTGTTTTTATTTGTTTCGGAAAATTCGTTTTTCCTAAATATATTTCCCAAATATCTTCCCAAGAATCTATATTTATTTACATATGAGAGGTTCAGAATCAAGTCCTAAAAGATAATTATGAAGAAAATAAGTGTTAAAGTTACTTAATTACAATAAAACAAATTGGATAAACAGGCTATAGTTGCTTAATGACTTGATTCATTATTCTACTGGAAAAAACAATATTTTATTAACGAATAAAGACGATTATCTTAAAATTGGACTTGATCCGTTTCAATTCTGGTCACTCTATCGAAGCCAAACAATAAGCAGCGTTTAGTTTGGAAAAAAAAGAAGCAGCATTAATAAACTCTTTCTTTTTTTCAGGTGCAAAGAACCAGGAAGGTATCAGTCCAATTTGCCAAAAACATCAGTCATAATATGTTTCCACAACGAAGCGTGGTCAGTGCTGCTTAGAACGGTTCATTCAGTATTTGACAGATCACCTACTCACCTGATCCACGAAGTCATTTTGGTGGATGACTTCTCCGATATGGACCATCTGAAGGAACAGTTGGAGGAATACTGGGAGAAAGAACCCAGAGTGAAGATTATAAGAGCCCCGAAGAGATTAGGACTTATTCGTGCGAGGTTGTTAGGTAAGTGTTAACATACATTTTTATAGATATTTATAATTTATGTTTTAACCAAAACTAATTCATTATTACTCTCAATACCTTTGATATAAATGGTTGAATTTGAATTAGCAGCGCCTCGAGAGCATTCTGGAAGTTAGAAGAAAAGATTTTCTACAACCATGCCTTGAGCACAAAAACGAAACTTGCAGTGTACCGAGCAATAATAATCCCCATCATGTTATATGGAAGCGAAACTTGGGTGCCGTACCGCCGACACATGAATACATTAAACAAGTTGCAACAGAAATACCATACACAACTCTTAAGAATCAAAAGGTTCCACCATGTCTGAAACGTATCGGTCCTTGAAAGAGCTAGCTGAGCGAGCGTTGAAGTCATGATTACAAAATCCTGCTTAAGATAGGCTGGTCACGTATGCAGAAAACAAGAAAACCGCATGCCAAAAGCACGTTTAATTCTCTTTTCAGTGGTATCCTACTTTGTTCCTTTTTGTCCAGAGGTTTCCAAATAATCGCGTTTCAAACTTGCAGAAACAATTAAACATGCCTGCATTGAGATTATGGTTTTCAGGTTAGTGTTTATAAAAAAATATTGCAATGGATCTCCTTGTAGAAATAATGAGAAGATTAGGTGGAAACATGGATGTAGCAATTATATTTTTCTAGGGGGGTCTAAATACTAATAAACAGAAAACGTCATAAATATTAACGTTTCTTTTCTTAAATTCGAATGAGTGGCAACCTCTAATCAGTTATACAGGAGAATTTGTTAACATTTCAGTAGGACGGTGCGGCTCCATCTCATTATTTTCTTCCGATTCGACAGTGGTTAACGAGAGATTTCCGGGTACATAGATTGGCAGAAGGGGACCAATTGAATGGCTTCCAAGATCACCGGATTTAACACCTTTAGATTTCTTTCTTTGGGGACATCTTAAATCCATTGTTTATAGAACACAGCCTACTGATATTGATGATCTTAAAAGGCGAATTACAGCAGAATGCCGGTCAATTCCCGATGAAGTTTTCCGAAATGTTAGGGAGGAGTTTGAAAACACACTTTATTATTATTAACAGGAAAATGGACAACATTCTGAACAACTTATAAGATAAGGTGTAAGTGGTGTAATGTGATCTTCTAATCTTTTGTACTATAAGGAGATCCATTGCAATAATTTTTGTGTAAACATTAGACTGAAAACCAAAAGCTCAATGCAGGCATGTTTAATTGTTTCTGCAACTTTGAAACGTGATTATTCGGAAACCACTCGACAAAAAGCAACAAAGTAGGATACCACTGAAAAGATAATTAAACGCCCTTTAAAACGATGTGCCACTTGACCCCGATAAAATTAATATCTTATCATCGTATCTTCGGACAACGGATGCATGAAAGTTAAGCTTTACTCAAGGAAAAAGATTGTTGATAATAAAAACTTGGTTAATAATAAAAATTTAAGAATTAAACTGATATTAAAATGATTATTCTTTGTTCTAAATTGATTATCTCTGTATTATCTTTCAGGTTTTGACTACGCTACAGGACCGGTCCTAACCTACCTCGATTCTCACTGCGAATGCACCACAGGCTGGCTAGAGCCACTGCTGGACCGCATAGCTCGCAATTCTACCACTGTGGTATGTCCGGTCATCGACGTGATCGATGACACTAGCTTGGCCTACCTGTACCACGACAGTACTGGAGTGAACGTAGGTGGTTTCGACTGGAACTTGCAATTTAACTGGCACGCCATACCCGATCACGAGAAAAAGAGGCACAAGAACAGCGCTGAACCGGTTTGGAGTCCGACTATGGCAGGAGGGTTGTTCAGTATAGACAGGGTAAGTTTTAGTCTAATTTGTAATTGTTAGTTTTTGTGCGAATGCGCATACGTATTTCAAGACTTTAATATAATTAGTTTAAATAAATTTGCTGATTACATAGTTCTAATTACCAATAGTCCTGAAGAACTACAAGCACAAATTAACGAACTAAATACAGCCAGCAATAAAGTAGGTCTCAAAATGAATTTAGCAAAAAATAAAGTAATGTACCACGAACTAGTAGATAGAAAAGATATTCTAATAAATAACACAAAACTGTAAATTGTAGAAAAACATATATATTTGGGACAAATAATACACAGCTCTGGATCTCTACTACCACAAATCAACAGAAGAATTAAGTTAGCATGGAGTACGTATGGAAGAAAATCATATTCAAATCTAGAATGCCACTTTATCTAAAGAAGAAAACAATCGACCAGTCATGACGTATGCATGCGAAACCTGTACACTTAAAACTGACATTATAAGGAAAGCTCCAGGTCGCACAATACTCAATGGAACGAAATATGCCGGGAATAAAATAGAGAGACTGTAAAAGAATAGAGTGGATACGACAAAAGAGACAGGTAATATATGTCGTCAAAGTGGCAATGGGCAGGACACCTGGTAAGAAGGACGGACCACAGATGGACCACAGAAATTACAGCATGGTACCCATGAGGCATTAAGAGACCTAGAGTAAGACCTAGAGGAAGACCAGAAAATTAAAGAAGCGCTGCAGGAAACACAAGAACAACTAACAACAAATAATAACGAGAAGTACCATGAAGCGTGGATGACTCAAGAAATTTTAGACCTCATGGAAAAGCGGCGAAGTTTTAAAGGCACAGACCCTCAGAGATATAGAGACACTCACAGGCTTATCAGAAATAAAATCAAAGAAGCCAAAGAACTGTGGATGGCGGAGAGGTGCCGCGAAGTCGAGGAGCTCCACCAAAAACATGACTTGTTTAACCTACATAAAAAAGTCAACGAAGTCACTGGGAAACACAAACCTCGAACATGTACCAGAATCGTGGACGGTGAGAATAAACCAATCCTAACCGAACAAAAACTAGAGGAGGTATGGACCAATTACACAAGGGAACTGTTCGATGACGGTGGCCCCTCTTTTCACTCCCAAATAGAAACTGAAAATGGTCCAGATATAATGATCTCAGAAATCGAGAGAGCTTTAAAGATCACCAAAAACGGGAAAGCAGCTGGACCGGACAACATCTACCCAGAATTGATAAAACTAATAAACGGAGACAATTTAAAGTTATTGGTAAACCTCTTCAATTCTGTATACAATACCGGAAACATACCGCAGGACTGGCTAAGGTCGACATTTATACCTATTCCTAAAAAAACTGGTGCAAAAAGATGTGATGAGTTTCGTTTAATAAGTCTGATGAGTCAAGTCCTAAAGCTGTTTTTAAAGGTTCTGCATAATCGAATCCGAAGAAAATGTGAGCTAGACATAAGTGAACAGCAAATGGGATTTCGCGAGGGACTGGGGACGAGAGAAGCCCTGTTTGCGCTATCGGTGCTTTTGCAGAAGTGCAGAGATCAACGAAAGGAGGTACACCTATGCTTCATAGACTACACGAAGGCATTCGACTGCGTCAACCACAGGGAATTGCTGAGCATCCTTGAAAGAAGAGGCCTGGATACCCAAGACCTGAAAATTATCCAAAAGCTATACGAACAACAAGTAGCGACAGTAAAACTACAGGACACTGAAACAACAGCAATACCTATCAAGCGTGGAGTTAGGCAAGGATGCGTATTGAGCCCTATGCTCTTCAATATGTACTCCGAACTAATATTTCGAAATGCGCTTGAGGGATCAGAAGACGGCATAAAAGTGAATGGCAGGCTGATTAACAACATGAGATATGCTGATGATACCGTCGTTATTGCAGACACCACTGAGGGCCTGCAAAGACTTCTTGATAGACTGTCCTCGGTGGGCGACTCAATGGGTCTCAGGATAAATACAAACAAAACAAAAGTCATGGTGATAAATAGAGATGCAAGACAGGCAACGGAGGTAGTCGTAGGTGGGACACCAATAGCAAGAGTCTCAAAGTTTAGATATTTGGGCAGTTGGATTAGTGAAGACCTAAACCCAGACATTGAGATCAGAGCTCGAATTGAGATGGCTAGATCAAACTTCCTAAAATTGCGGAACCTACTGTGCGATAAACGTCTCAACATCCATATAAAAGACAACTTCGTCAAGTGCTACGTACTTTCCACACTTCTCTACGGGGTTGAGTCGTGGACACTCAAAGTAAGCGTAATGAATAAGTTGGAAGCATTTGAGATGTGGGTATATCGCAAAATGCTGAGAATACCATGGACTGACCGTGTCTCGAAAATGAACAAGGACCGAGAACTCCTCGACATAATAAAAAAGAGGAAAGCAGCCTATTTGGGCCATATCATGAGACATAGCAAGTATGAATTCCTTCAGCTCATTATCGAGGGTAAAATTGAGGGAAAGCGCGGACCCGGACGACGGCAATGCTCCTGGCTGAAGAACATTAGAGATTGGACAGGCCTGGACTCACATACTTTGCTGAGAAGAGCGAAAAATAGAGAGGAATTTGCCATGGTTGTTGCCGATCTTCACTGAATGGGGAAGGCACTTTAAGAAGAAGAAGAAGAGGAAGACCAAACTTGAGATAGGATTATGATATTAGGAAATTACCAGAGATAACTTCGGCACGCATAGCCAACAATAGACAACAATGGGCCCAACTACAAAGAGAGTATCTAAATATGTGAGGGAGGCTACACCATAATTGGAAATAGTTGAATAAGCTGGAAATGATGGTGATTTATATGATTAAGACGCTATTTATAATATTATAAGTTCAGATAACTAGGACATTAAGTCGTGATTTAAATATTAATAACTTTATAAATCAGTATTATTTTTTTTTTCAAAATAATGATTGCTAACTTTCATGTATTATTAAATACATTCGGTTTAATTTTCCAATTTTAAATGTCAATTTTATGATAATTTTCATAATCTGGAAATATATGATACGCCGATCTTAGAGATACTAAATTTAAAGATGATTTTAATGAGTTTCGGAATTTTTTTTAGGCTCGCAATGTGGTTAATACCTACCTTTGACTGTTTGAGACATAGATATGTGTAAATAATATAACTATGTAACAATATTTTACGGTCGCTACCGTTATAGTGAGCTGCCGCGTCCGGTTTGGCTGAACTATAGTAGGCAATCGCCGAAGACGACCCTGAGCGCCGTCGTAACGGACAAGAAGTGGGAGATGCGCGCGAATGGAATTCGCGCCTACCGTGCCAAAAAGTGCATAGTGACAAGAGAAGTGAACGAAGCTGCGCGGCGTCCGTTTAACTTTGAAAGCTCTCTGCTCAATGTATAACCCGTTATTATTTTTTTTAATAGATAAGTAATAAATTACATTTATGTATTTTAATTTCACTTCCTACTATAAGTAATATTTTTTTTATACAAACAAAATGTAAACAACCCGTTTGTTTCTTTAAAATTTAATTATATCACAGATTTAATATAATCCTTTTTTCAAGATTTTACATCATTAGTGTAGTGTCAGTGCCTTTATAAATACAACAAAAATGGACATAAAATCAATGAATATTTCTGTTTAGCCAAAATCATTTAGGAATTACATAAATAGAAGTTAAATGACATGACATCATAAAATAAATCGACAGAAAAATAAGCAAAACAGTATATAATATCAAATATATCTCACATCATATAAAACTATTTATAAGATCATACCAAATAAACTTTTAGTCACATGATTAAGATTGACCGGCACAGCGTTGTCCACTTTTACATATTTTCGTTTAATCAAAATATTTTAGGAAACAAAAATAAATTTATTATAAATATCTAAACAGTTATTATTTACATCAACAAAACTCACCTCCTTAACAACACTTAACACATAAAGGGCATTATAAAAAGAACAATGTTCTGCTAGTAAATACCTAACTGTGGTTAATACCTTAAAGTATCCCAACACAATTCATTTAAACCAAAAACTCAACACAAATGTATAATTTTTTAGATAAAACGTATGTGTGGCGAAAAAATATTTATAATTCGGTGAAATATTATAACCATTATATAAAAATCATATGAACTTCGTTAATAAACTTTGCGCTTGTCGCGATTTTTACCAAGAAACCTTTTTACGTAAAAGATGGCGAAAATGTATATTTCTTCACTCAATAGTTTAATACAGATTAGAGGTGGACAAAGATTGAACGAGTCGTTCATTTCAACGAGTATTAAAAATAAATTGAAAGATTTGATTCACTACTTAGAATACGGTTCATTCAATTGAATCGTAGCCAGCACGGATCCATAAGATTTGGACGATGAGCCGTAAAAAAGAATCGTGAAAATTGAATCGGATTACAATGCGATCATTCGTTTCTACGGCGCGGCGCGGCTGTGATATATATGTATAAAGTCAGGCACCAATTTTTAGACTTGAACAAAAGCCCTAAACAAACATCATGGGCATAAACTGCAAACGATAAGAAAGTTATTTACAAGAAAAAAACTTATTTATACTCTGCTTTTTGTACGGGAGTATATGTAAGGTATTTAATTTTCACTTATAATATCACAAGAGCTTAAATTATTTTCGGAAATTTTTTTGAGGGCACGAATATTTTGAAAATTATCCCGAGTCGAAGACGAGGGATAATTTTCCTAAAATATTCGTGCCCGAAAGAAAATTTCCAGGAATAATTTAAGCTTGCGTGGTATTCGGTAAGAAAATTTCACACCTAAATTTGAAAAAAAAATATTAATCCAACATGACATTTTAAAATAATTTCAATTTGTTAAGTTGGCCAAGGTATTGATGTTTTTGACATATATGTGTTTTGTCATTTTTGTTTGCGATTCTGTCATTAAGCTATTACTAGTTTTAAAACGTCTGTACGTAGAGTAAGAAGTGTATAGCGAAATGTCGCGATTTGGAAAAGTAAACCAACAAGTCATTAAAGAAGAAATTGAAAATATAAAACCAGATAACACCCGAAAATCAAAATCAAGTGTATGGAAACAGTTTGTTGAATTTTGTGATGAAAAGTCGTATAATATTCATGAGTGTATGAGTGTAGTACAGCTGGCTACTATACTGGAGGACTACGCATTTAATATGAAAAAGAAAAATTTTGAAGATTATAAGGAAAGTGTGGTCAAAGTGATGTGGAACTCTACTGCTAAGCAGTTGCAAGAAATTTATTACGAAAAATATAAAATAAAATTTAATCCGTTTTCTGATGTGGAATTTGTGACCGCCAGAGCTGCACGCGATGCTAAGCGCAAAATACTACAGAGAGATTCAGCAAAAAGAAAAGTGAGTGCTTCAGCCTTAACCAGTGACGAATACAAAAAAATTATTGAAATGTGGGATGAAAATACTCCAGATGGGTTGCAGCGTAAATTTTTTCACATAGTTTCACATGAGCTGGCATGGAGAGGAGGGGAAGGACATTCTGCTTGTATCCAATACTTCAAAGAAGAAACTGATAATTTCGGAAACCCAAAAGGTCGGATAGAATATAATCCAATTTTCTCTAAAACCACACAAGGTGGTTCTAAAAAACTGTCGGATAGTAAATGGTTGATTAGAAATTTCGAAAATCCACAAATGTGTCCGGTTCGCTTGTTTAGAAAGTTGATGGAAAAAAGGGGAAATCTTATTCAAACCGACAGACTATTCTTAACACCAAACCCATACTGGAATCAACCCAATTCGAAAGGATGGTACAAGAATAGCCCAGTTGGTAAGAACATTGTATCTTCATGGTTTAAATCAGCAGCTTCAGATATAGGAATTGACACTAAAAAAGTTAAAATAACCAATCATTCTGCAAGAGCAACAGCTGTTTCGAATTTGGCCAAGAAAGGAGTTGGTGAACAACAGCTCATTAAAATTACTGGACATAGTAATAGTCAGTCGATCAAACCTTACTTACAGTTGGACGCTGAACATCATCAACAGATGATTGAATCCATGAGGAGCATTTCATCAAGTACTAGCCAGTTCAATCATGATCAGAGCACAATGCAAAATAAAACAGAAAATACCCAGATTCAAACCACCAATTCAAGCCAGCCTACAAACATTTACAATAATTGTGTTTTTAATATTAATAAAACCTATAATTACTAAATGTGTTTCGTTATTATTTTGCTATATTAGTCGATATCATTAAAGATTTGGCATTGAAGATAATTCAACATGAAATAAATTCTAAAAAAATCATATAGATATATCCATCATATTTCGTTAAATAGAAAAATACCAGCTTTAGTTAAATAAAGGCGGCAGAACTATATTTTTTAGAACATGGCAATTTCGAAGAAATTCATATGTAGGTATATCTAACATATTTCCTTAAATAAAAAATATTACCAACCTTAGTTACATCAAATGCTAAAACTCAAATGGGTAATATTTCAATATATAGACATTGTAGTTCATTCACATTATGATTGTAAATCTTATGTTTACCTTTTCAACTGTCAAAAAATTTCCACTATAGTTTCGTGGCGCCTCGAAAAAATTTCCGGAAATTTTTTCAGTTGCCATGGTAACTAGTCAACATTAAAGCATGTTATTGGTTGAAAAGTAGAGGTGTGAAATTTTCACGTTAATATTTTTGTTAAAATAATATTACCGACTATTAAATGTTGGATTAAAAGACGAAATCGTATTTTTTTTCAACTCCAAATAAATACTGTTGGCCTCTGCTCAATATGATAAAAAAACGACGTCAGCGATGGTTATAAAATGAAGATCGCTGTCATTTTATATGTAAAATTATATGGGGAATGTCATCGATGTTCATTTCCCAACCAAGTGGACGCCATTTTTTTCTATCATGCGGTATTATATACTATTTACTAGCGTGTACCAGCGACTTCGTTCGCGTCGAATTAATCATTTGTAATGGTGGTGATAAAGCAAAGCAAGAATTTCCATTAACATATAAACTGGATAAAATTTTCTCACATTTATGTCAGCATGAGAAAAAACAATATGGCGATATTATTATATAACTTGGTAATATTTGAGAGGTAGTTTCATCTCGTTGGAATTTGACTTTCGAAAAATCCGTTTGCCAAAAATAAGCTTTTTACGTCAAGCAGTTTAAGCAGAATCGTGGTTAAGAAATTACCCAACTTTTTGGAACACCCTGTATGATTTTTTAAAAAATTTCAAAATATGTAAACAAACCAAATAAATTATGCTTGTCCAAGCGTTTTCCCGAAAGACTAACCGTTTTTTAAATAACAAATATTGTAATATTTGAGGGGCGTTTTCACCCTCTTGGAATTTGAGATTCGAGAAACCACTTATCGAAACTCTACACCCCACATCCGTTTGCCAAAAATCAGCTTTAAACGTCAAGCAGTTTAAGCAGAATCGTGATTACTCAATGGTCATATTTTATGAAACACCCTGTATAAATTTATAAAAAATCTTAAAATATGTAAAACAACAAAATAAAATATGCGTGTTTAAGAGTTTTTCCGAAAAACTCACCGGTTTTTAAATAAAAAATATTTTTTTTATTGAATTCGAGTTACGAAAAATCCCTTCGAAAAATCCCTTCTTATCGAACCTCTACACCCTAAACTCAATCTGTTTTCCAAAAATCAGCTTTTTACGTCAAGCGCTTTAAGCAGGATCGTGATTAATCAATGACCAGATTTTTCGAAACACCCTGTATAGATTTTTAAAAAATCTTAAAATATGTAAAAAACAAAATAAAATATACGTGTTTAAGCGTTTTTTCGGAAACTTGACCGTTTTTTAAATAAAAAATATTGTAATATTTGAGGGGTGGTTTCACCCTCTTGGAACTGGAATTTCGAAAAATTCCTTCTTATCGAACCTCTACACCCTAGAATCAACCTGTATGCCAAATTGAGTTTCTTACGTTGAGTGGTTTGAGCAGGATCGTGATTAATCAGTATGTCAGTCACTTAAGGATTTTATATATTAGTATAGATTATAATTATTAAATCGGAATTAAAATATGGCTCTAAAAATATTAAATTGGTATTACGAAGTCTTTGACAAATAGTATATATTAATTGGATTGAAAATTTAATATTATTGTTAAAATAATCAGTCCAATTACGCCAGTAATAATATTGACGTAATTGGACTGGCTGGCGTAATTATTAATTAATTGTATAAAGTGTCAAGTGTTGACAAACGAATGAAAGAACCATATGTGTTTATTTTTCTGGTCCCTTAAGTAATTGTCCGGCTAAATTATCGCCGGTACTGCCAGTTATGATTCTTGTTTTTATGAAACGTAAATTGTGCATGTGGTTCGTTTACATGAACGAATCGTAGGAGTCAATTGAATACGATAAATTGAATCGTGTGATTCGATTCACTAAAAAGAATCGTAATATAATGCCCATCACTAATACAAATACAATTTATAGTTTTAAACATCTAAAATTATATCAAATAACTAATTAAAATAACTGTGAGTGAAACAAAGGAAGTTCCAATTAATAAGCAATCGAGATTAACGGTTATCTCGGAGTTAAGGCGATCAATTATTTAAGCTGGCGTTCTGGAAACCGATTTTATCGTTCGTCTACGAACTCCAGAAAATAGGGAAGAGACCACGATGTTGATTCATCGGTCTGGGAAGGTAAATATCTTGGCACCGTCTGGCGTTTACTCGGATCCCTAAATTAATACTGAGGCTTCCTTAGGGTTGGTTTAACTTACTAGTTGTTGTTTTTCTATTGGAAGAGGATTAACCCGAGGTTTGCTGTGTTGTTTTGTCTTTTTTATTTACAGACTACGTTAGTTTTTGTTCTTATTTGACTCATTAGTAATAATAGTTTAGATAATTTAGTAGTGTTCCTAATAGATGATGTTAGTAATGAATAATTTAATAGATGTAGGTATTTTATACTATAAATACTGATTATCAATAAATCTATAATTATTTTTAACAAAATACTTACACTACTTTGCTGTCTATGAGACACATTTCTTTGATTGAAATTTTAATCTTTTTCTAAAAAAAGCATGTAATTTTATTATAATAATAATAATAGCTCCCGTATATAGCGTTTAACGCCTTGGGAGTAGCAATGTACAGCTTGCTATACTAGAACCGTTCGGTATACAAGGAAGGTAATGTGGCTAGCACTACGCTTCAACCGCCTATTATTACCTCAGGACTGTGAATCCCAAGTACTAATTTAAGGCTGAGTCGACCTAGATACCCAAACTATTTTTATTTTAATAAAAATAGTCGGCTAATGAAATGCCGGGTGTGGGAATCCAACCCACACCTTGAGATTGGTAGACGAGAGCCTGTACCTCTACGCCACCGGGCACCTAATTTTATTAATTATGATTAATAAAATTGCGTTTATCTGATCAAGGAGGCCGAATTACACAATTTTGATATCAAAAGGGAAAAAGGCAGTAGCGCACATGTTTTTTTTGAAAAATATTCCAGTGATAACCCATATGCACGTCCCTGAAGAATTTATCGACACTTTTTAGCATTAAAATATGTAGCACTTATAGTAACTTTTACCATCAAAATTTCATTCGAATCACTAAAAGTACTTGGAAGAAAATTATAATAAATAGAACAATTATTAAGAATTTAACACTCTGTAGCTACAAAAGAAAGCAGAATCGGACCTATATTGATATGAAAAATAAATCATATTTTTACATGAGGAATCTCCCCCCGAGAGATGGCATATGTTTTTTGAATCACCCTGTATAAAGGACATATTATGTGTTTGGAGCAAAATTACTTTGCCGTTCTCTTGTATTCGTTTATATTGACTATAACAATAATATTACATGTAACTCTGTTTCCTACGATTAATAATCTAAGATCCGCCTGCAGGATATGTATGCCCGACGCACTGCTGCCAGGCCTGTAGGAAGAACTTTGAACTGCAACTATCCCAGTTTGCGACAACTTTTTAATAGGCACCCTTATAAAATCATGCACAGATTAACGATAACTTTAATTTGCAATATAATAATAATAGCTCCCGTATATAGCGTTTAACGCCTTGAGAGTAGCAAGGTACAGCTTGCCATGCTAGAGCCGTTCGGTATACAAGGAAGGTAATGTGGCTAGCACTACGCTTCAACCGCGCATTATTATCTCAGGATTGTGAATCCCAAGTTTTTATCCAATCCCTCATTTAAGGCTGAGTCGACCTAGGTACCCAAATTATTTTTATTTTATTAAAAATAGTCGGCTGATGAACTGCCTGCTGTAGAATTTGAACCCACAACTTTTAGATTGGTAGCCGAGAGCCGTACCTCTACGTTACCTTGACATACGGTACCTTGGAACCTTGACATATAAATGATCAAAAAAAAATTATAATAGTAATGTTGTCTCCAAAATCAGTTATTATTATTATTATAATTAAACATAGTTGCGGGGCAATTTTTTTATTGTCACCCTGTCAAAAGTGTATTCTACTCATAAATATTGTCGCGACCCCGTTTTAGAGTTTAGTTTAGTATCGAAGATCATTAAAACAATCAATATATATAAAAACAAAATATAAATTTATTAAAGAATTAAATACATTAATTTAGGTAGGAGAAATGTCAAGTAGAATACCTTTTGACCAATAAAATATACTTAGAGAAAATATATAAAAAATATAAACTTACTTTACTGTCATTATGATACTTGGAGAACTCAACTCAACTGAACAGCATGACTTCTTCATTCGTTCTCCCCCAGAGAGCCCTCGACTCCCTTCTGATTTACTTTTTAATTATTCTCCCATATTGATATTTACAACAATAAGAATTAAACAAAGTTCACCTTCAGATCTTAGTCTGACGTCAACTTGTTCTAGTTTAATTCTTATTGTGCAAATATTATGTTTATTAAAATATATTCCATTTAATATATTGGGTGATTTATTTTAATGATAAATCTAAAATTCTTGCTCTTGACATTTCCCCCGGTCCTGAAAAAGCTGGTCCCCAGCGTTAAATATAAAGAAAATAATGAGATTAAAATAAATTACGTTTAAATATAATAATAATTAAATTGCAATAACAAATAAAAATAGTGTAATATTTTTACACGAAATAAATAATAAAATTGAATACTCATAGATAACATAGATAATATGTAATATAGGCAATGCAATATAGTTATAATAATAATGAAAACAAGATTTAGTAGAACTGTAACTTAAAATATTAATTCAATTAATTTTCTTGTACTCTTTAACCCTTTACATTAATAAAAAGAACCTTGATACCACTTGTACTCTTGGGAGCAAATCTTCTGATAGACCATCCAATGAACCTTCTTGGGGGTGATTCTATTCTCAGCTAAGCAATGCACACACCAGCTTCTACTCTTGCCTAAAATCCATGTGTTCCTAGTTGTCAGGGTTTTTCTGTTGTTTTTCATTTCCATGCATTATTTAAATATCATATGCGCTGAAGGTCAATGGCGCGAGAACGACGACTTTTAAACTTGCAGAATCAGCATACTGTCCATTTGTTTCTCGTTTACTATGACGTTTCTTTGTTTATCATTCATTTAATTCTGACAATAAACGTCCTAGTTAATATTTTACTTATGGAGTTTTTTAATTTCTGATCATTTCTGACATCATGTGAATGCTGGATTGTAGTCGGGAGTTAACGTACATGTCTTTCTAGTGTCTATAAGTGTATCCTGGTCACTTATATAGGGATTTAAACAAATTTCAAATAGTGCTCAATTTCCATATCATTCTATACTATTCCATTCCATAGTAATACGTGGCAAAAAGAGCAGGCGGCGTGTTTAACATTACCTTCGCTGGATAGAGCAAACGTCTGTCGCTGGAATGAACGGCTTCATCGTGTTCTCTGTCTTGGTGTGGTATCGGTAGATATACAATTTTTGATAAATTATGATGAGGAGTTAAAGAGTAAAGCATTTTTTAAGCTTAAGCTTTCCCTAAAAAATAAAAATGTAAAATATTTGAATTAGTTTAGCCTAAATCGTTAATCTAAGAACGTTATAAATTTTATGATATCAAATGTTTTGTGCTTCTTAGCTTTTTTAACGCAAGAAATTATGAATATCAAATGTCTTATATATTTGTTTTATCTATAAAGAAAAGTTTTCACAATTAGCTATTATAACATATACTGACTAATCTAAAATAAAAATTAAATCCATTAATCGAAAATAATATTTCTAAGATTAAGAAAGTTTAATACATTCAATTTTAAAGATAAACTGTAATGACTAATATTTAATCTATTAATTATTTTTTTTTGTTTTAACTATATTGTTAATTTAGTTAGATTCATCAATTACAAATATGTAAATATATATATTTAGATAAGTTGCGAGGAAAAAATAAATTAAGGTTTTATAAAAGAAAATAGGGTTTTAAAGACTTGTCTCTTGAGATTTTGTTTTGTCCACTACAATACATGTCTGCTATCTCCTTGCTAATGGTGAATTATTCTTTACGAAAAGTCTCATGGCTTTTAATTGCACTTGCAATTTATTGTAAACATTCGGGCATTGAAACACCGTACTACCTTTATACATATTATGGTACGTATTATATAATACTAAATAAAAAACATTTTTAATAACTCGGGAAAATAATAGCTACATAAGCTGAACTAGTACCTTGAAAACAATCACGTTGATTAAATAAAATATTGGGCACACTGGGCCAAGAACAATTACGTGACGTTGATACTAGTAAAATAAACATAAAAAAATCATCAGAAAAATCATCCGAGCTAAAATCTGGACCAACGAACGGGTCTAACTAGACAGATAAAATTAAACCTCACAAAAAAGTCACATTTTGACATGTTGAAATGTGCTTTAAGGTGTCATTTTATCGTAACTTGCCACTCAATCTTTCACCAGGAGATAATTGTAGTTGGGTCTAAAATACTATACCTCTGAACTTACTTTCCATAAGAATTATTGTTATTTTTTATTATTATTCAAAAGTACTTTTTGTAATTCCTCAATTTTCCATTGTTTATCAATAAATCCGTGTGTTAGAAAATGTCATCTTGATCAACCTAAAAAATGCTAACAAGAATATTATATTAGTATTAGTTATTTGCGGATTATTAGTCTTTATTTTTATTAAAAATATATAGTTTCAACTTATGTTAAAATTACTACTACTAAAGTTTCGTCCTAAATTCTACCTAATCACTTTTCTTTTTCAAGTGCCTTGAATTCTCGCAATTTTCATATTTCCTTAATACAAAATTTACTCAACTCATGAGCCCAAGGAGGGTGACTAGGATAGATAATGATATCTTCTGGCTCCTTGGCATTACGCTGTCTGGATATCATATCCTTTAGCCTATCATGTCCTTTTCTGTCTGTACATTTTGTCCTAGGTATTCTATTATCCTCAATTTTCAGGGCATTCATATTATCCTCAAGTTGTGTACTCTCTATTTGGCTATGGAGGGCACTCCGGGCATCCTCTACCTGCAAATGTGCTTCAACAATAGTATAGACGTTTTCGTCACATTTTATTTCTTTCAAGGGAGATTCCCATTCATCCTCCACGTGTACAGTGGCATAATTGTCTTTATTAGCAATGTAGTCCTCTTCTGATATGGTTAACGTATTTTCCACCTGATCGATATGATTTTCGCATGGGAGAGCGTGCTGTTGACCATATTTTATTATATGATTATGCTTGACTTTGCTATTATTGTAATTTTTATTATTGTTTGATGATTTCATTGATTTAGTATACTTTAAATGACCTGCATGATTTTTATATGAGCCATAACTATTATTAGTTTTTCTAAAATTTGTTCTGCCTTTTAAGTTATCAAATTTTTTATTAAAATTGCCATTATATGAATCATTGACTGACCACCTATTCCTGAAATCTGAATTGATTCGCTTTGGTTGTTTTTCATTACGGATATAATTGTGACAATAATAATCATTCCGGGAAAATGCTGACATTTGAGACTCTAAAAATATATCTTTTAATCATTTAATTTGTGAACTATGTTTTTAAACTTTCAAAATTCATATTTTCTGTAACTAAAAGATAATAATATTTATTATATGATTCATGTAGACCGTTTTCAAATTGTTCTCTAAAAAAATCAAAATTTACTTCACTATCAATTTCGTATGCAATCGACAATAAATCATAATAGTAATATTTTATATCTTCATTTTCACCTTGTATACGGGTACGAAATTTAGATTTTAGTTTACGAAATGGATTTTCACCACCAAACTGCTTAATAAAATCGGTTTTTAAATCCTGCCAATTTTTATTAAAATTATCCTTGTTGTTAACATATTTCTTAAACCAAACTAATGCAGCATCTTCCAGGTAACAATTTAAATATTTTATTTTAAATGCGTGGCTCCAGCCATTCTTATCGGTTATTCTGTCATATTTTTGAATGAAAGACACCGGACAGTCGAATCTAGGGTCAAAATTAGGTGGCTGTGTAAACTCAGGCAGAACAGGTGTTTTATTAAAAAACATCATGAATATAGGTATGCTAATTTTTAATTTATATTAAAATTTAATATAGAATTTTTAAGTAGAGTATAAATAATTATCGCCCACTACATATAACATGAAATAGAATACAAATTATTTTTCAAATCCAAACAAAAAGGAATTTTGTCTATGTAAGCACTCTTTAGATATTTTTATAACACAATTGCAGTAAATAAAATAGTAACTAAAACTTATATTTGAATATAGAAAACAATTACCTATATGTATTTGCGCGTATAGTATTTCAGAAAAAAAAGTCATTGACATTATAATAATTATTCCAATAAACTAAAATAAATAAAAGGGTTAGTATTAAAAGATTTTTCATTTTACTGATAAAAATAGAAAGATACGTTGTTGATTTTAATATAATAATTGCTCATAATAATTGTTTATAAAAGCAGTAAATACTTTGCAATATATTTAAAATATTTTAAGTTTTGTGTTGGAAATTTATTACGACTCAGCAAAAAAAATAGTTATTTTAGCAATTACATTAAAAATATAACCATCGTTTTGAAAAAAAAATACACAGAGAAAAGTTATGTATGAATGAATATTAAAAGGAATATTTCGTTCAACGATGAAACATATCTAATCGTTATTAGAGGTTAAAAAAAATAGAAATAATTGTAATAGGACATATTGCTTAAGTCGAAAAATTTGTAAATAAATTAAAATATATGTAAATAAGTGTATAAATCATCATCAAATTAAGCGTTCAATTTACTGGTCAAAAGATAATATAAAAATTTAAAAAATACATTGATTGTTGCTAAAAAAATTATAGGCTATATTAATTTAAAATTTTAATGAAAAAAACATTAAATAGTATTAAAAGAACCGGCGCGGCGCCTCCACCACACGTCGTGGTGGTGAAAAAAATAAAAATAATTAATTGAAAAAAAAAATTTACAACCCTGCCCGGCGCCTCCACCACATGTCGCGACCCCGTTTTAGAGGGTTGCGGCTAGGGACGTTTTAGGTATCGAAGATCATTAAAACAATCAATATATATAAAAACAAAATATAAATTTATTAAAGAATTAAATACATTAATTTAGGTAGGAGAAATGTCAAGTAGAATACCTTTTGACCAATAAAATATACTTAGAAAATATATAAAAAATATAAACTTACTTTACTGTCATTATGATACTTGGAGAACTCAACTCAACTGAACAGCATGACTTCTTCATTCGTTCTCCCCAGAGAGCCCTCGACTCCCTTCTGATTTACTTTTTAATTATTCTCCCATATTGATATTTACAACAATAAGAATTAAACAAAGTTCACCTTCAGATCTTAGTCTGACGTCAACTTGTTCTAGTTTAATTCTTATTGTGCAAATATTATGTTTATTAAAATATATTCCATTTAATATATTGGGTGATTTATTTTAATGATAAATCTAAAATTCTTGCTCTTGACAATATACTTACGTAAAAACTAGGTTTTGATTGAAAATACGATGAGCGTAATAATCCTGCAGCCGAATCCTATACTATAATATTTTCTTCCTAATTAACTTCACAATTTTATAAATTAACGACTCTATATCCAGCTCTAACAATGCACATAAACAAATTAAAATTCATAATGTGGCCACAATATTTCCGTACATTCGCCAGAAAATACACAGAACAAAAGCTGAAAAATAGAGTAAAACCATATTTGAAGTACAAATGTTTGTTACAGTATAAACAACTCTAAATAGGGTTTACTTGTAAAATTTTCCTCGTTACCTCTAGCATCGGTGGAAAATGCAGTTGTTAAATTTTGTTTAAAAACTTTGAATGCACAGCATTCATTTGGATTACGCTACTCTAAATAACTTCAACAATATTAAATGTTGAAATACATATCAATTGCAAATTCAAATGAGGAAATTTAGAGTAGGTATTTATTTAATGCGATACGTTATTTAGACTAAAGTAAAATAATACGTATAAAACGGAGCAGAAAAATAAAGATTCAAATCAAAAAATTTATAATCATCTTATT
The DNA here is from genome assembly GCF_002938485.1 of Sitophilus oryzae. Lineage (NCBI taxonomy): Eukaryota > Metazoa > Arthropoda > Insecta > Coleoptera > Curculionidae > Sitophilus > Sitophilus oryzae. The sequence continues at coordinate 1,538,967 of NW_022146173.1, read as the reverse complement.
AGCATATCGTCTCTTGTTGAAGCTGAAATATTAATAGTACCTGAAAACAACTCCTTTGCTTAATTTTTGTTTATCAAAATAAACAAATCTATAATTAGTTATTTTTAGTAAATTACGTACACAACTTTGCTGTTTATGATAAAACTTTCTTTAAAAAAATTATTAGTAGAAAAAACATTATATTATATTTTTTATTCTAAAATTATTGATTGTGCTATATACAGGATGTTTCAGAACAAATGCGAAAAACTTCAGGAGGTGATTCCTTGTTCCAAATAAAGGGTAGTTTGCTTTATAAACGTTGGGTCAAAAGTCAACCATTAGGGAGATATCGCGGTACAAAGATGGCGGAAAAATAAGGTTTTTATTTTTTATCTTGAAAACGAAAAACGATAGACTAATGACATTTTATGGAAGTATTACTGTTATGAAAACATACTTTCTGGTAATTTTCTCACTTTTTTAAAATGAGTGGAAGGGGTTGAAATAAACTACCCCTATCATTCTTGTTAACGAAATTTAAAAAAAAGCTTATTATACACGTGCAAAAAAATTAATTTGGATAGTTTAGTTTGTTTAGAAACGTTTTTATCTCTTGTGTTTTTTTGATAAAACGCACCGATTTGAAATTAAAAAATAAAATGTAAAGCATTACATGTCAGGACAAAAGACATTTTTAGATAAAGAATCTAGTGGGCTGCTCTAATTTTTTTAGGAAAAAATCTAGTCGGCCGCTGTCACTTTTTAAGATGTTTCTCATATTATTTTATTGACATTACTCTACTGCAATACGTCATTATCTAGATTCTTATTATTATAGTTATTATCACTAGATTCTTTATCTAAAAATGTTTTTTATCCTGACATGTAATGCTTTACATTTTATTTTTTAATTTCAAATCAGCGAGTTTTATCAAAGAAACACAAGAGATAAAAAAGTTTCTAAACAAACCAAGCTATCCAAATTATTTTTTTGCATGTGTTTGATAAGATTTTTCTTTAAATTTCGTTAACAAGAATTATAGGGGTAGTTTATTTCAATCCCTTCCACTCATTTTAAAAAAGTGAAAAAATTACCAGAAAGTGTGTTTTCATAACAGTAATGCTCCCATAAAATGTCATTAGTCTATCTCTTTTCGTTTTCGAGATAAAAAATAAAAACATTATTTTTCCGCCATCTTTGTACCGCGATATCTCGCTAATGGTTGACTTTTGACCCAAAGTTTATGAAGCAAACTACCCTTTATTTTGAACAAGGAATCGCCCCCTGAAGTTTTTTGCATTTGTTTTGAAACATCCTGTATAAATAAGACTAAATCAATATATTTGACATTATTCAGATCAATTATAGGTAGATTTAAATCTTAAACTTACCAAATTATTCAGTTTCTTCGGATGAATTAATTAGTCTTTGCTATTCCAACAAAGTTGAAAGAAAAGATAGTAGAGAGGAAGACAAATCAGGAAAACGTTCCCGTGAAATTTCCAGCATAAAATATTACTATCTTAAGTAACAATGACGAGCGGGAATATTTCGTATTCCTTATTCCTGTCGTGAAAATAAATGACTATCTGCCTCGTAGATTTAACCTCAATGTCTCTGGTTAATTTTTCAGCTTTCCTTGGCTGGCCCGGAGCACCGGAGGTAGATTAGAGGGAAACAAACGATTGTGAGATGGCCTTTTCTTTTGGCATAGACTTTTGGCCATAAAGCTAATCTTCTTATTCCTAAAATACAGTTATTTATCACTGTTTAAAATTTTTTTTATATGGTGATTTTTAAAAAATATATGAAAATTTTTAAAAAAGTGTAAAACATAAATTCAGTGCATCTAACGAAACGTTTCATGCAAACATTACAAAAGTTTCTCTGCTGTATTTTACCTAGGTATGTATATGGCTTTATTTGGTTTTAGATAAATGACCGCATTAAATAAACGCTCAGATTAGACTCTAAATTTCTCATTTGAATTTGAAATTGATATGTACTTTCGACATTTAACATTGTTGAAGTTATTTAGAGTAGCGTAATCCAAATAAATGCTGTGCATACAAAGTTTTTAAACAAAATTTAACAACTGCATTTTCCACCGATGCTCGAGGTAACGAGGAAAATTTTACAAGTAAACCCTTTTTAGAGTTGTTTATACTGTAACAAACATTTGTACTTCAAATATGCTATTACTCTATTTTTCAGCTTTTATACTGTGTATTTGCTGGCGAATGTACGGAAACATTGTGGCCACATTATGAATTTTAATTTGTTTATGTGCATTGTTAGAGCTGGATATAGAGAGTAGTTAATTTCTAAAATTGTGAAGGTAATTAGAAAGAAAACATATTAGTTACACGTAATATTACTTTTATAATCAATAGTTTCTGCTAAAATATTGAATGACGAAAACAGAATAGCTATAAATATCCTATAAAAATCACAAAAAGATAATTTAAAGTTTTTCTCTTAGAATATTTGTATTTAAAAGTAATTTTTGTTTCAATAAACATATAAGAAATTAAAGTATATTTAACAAAACTTTGGTTGCACATCAGTCATGGTGTCATTGATGATGTGTAACCAAAGTTTTGTTAAATAAATATACTATACATAATATACAAGTACAACTTTTTCAAATAAATGTGATTCCTATACAGCAAAGTTGTGTATATAATATACCGGGTGCGTCTCAAAAGTAGCTCGCCCCTATAACTTTTTTATTATTTAACATAAAATATCGAGATTTGGTGTGTTAGTATATGAGATAAATTAGGATTGATTGTCGTCTTCAATTGTTTGTACTGCAACTTTTCATTTTTAAATGGCACCCTCTATATTTTGTTAGTTTATTCGATAGAAAATAACACTCTGTATAGAATGATATATAATAAATAAGTCAACTTTTGACATTTTCGAATATGGTTTATTTGAAATTGCAACCTGCGATTCATAACGACAACTTTACTCTAAATACCAAGCGTATGGTACCAAATTATTCGTAAAAAAATGCTTTTTTCAAATATGCTAATAAGCCACCCTCGTTCCATTTGAAAAAATTGAGATATGATTGAAAATACGATTTAAACATCTTTTAATCGGCCAGGATAAGACATTAAAATTATTAGACAATGAAATATATTTTTCCAAGGCTCCTTGATTAAAAGTTAGTGTTTTTAAGCCATGGCACTGTAGATTGAAATTCAAAATATAATTATTTTGTTTAAAGCGGAAATGTCAAAAGTTACATAGGATGTCATTCTATTAAGAGTATCATTTTCTATCGAATAAAGTAAAACAATACCGAGAGTGCCATTTAAAAATTAAAAGTTGTAGTCATTTCCGGTGAAACAGGAAGTGACCGAAAACAATTGAATACGTCAATCAATCCTAATTTATATCATAGGATACAATAATACAAGGATATAAATATAATATATAGTTTGCGTAAGTTTTCTTGAACCATTTCTTAACTATAAACAAGTCATATTTTCTTGGGTTTAGGTTCGTTAATAAATAATAAATTTAGTTTTTTTAAACATCTTTTTGACGTTTCGCTCTTAATTTTGAGGCATCTTCAAAAGTTTTTATTATCTTGAGATTTTTATTTTTTCAAGATGTTCGTGCTATTCAACAGGTCTTGCTTTAATAATTTACTGTATGCTATTTTAGAATACAGTAAATTGTTATGCTATCTTAGCATAGAGTAGATTATTAAAGCAAGACCTGTTGAATACTGTATGAATTTACTGTATGCTATTTTAGAATACAGTAAATTGTTATGCTATCTTAGCATAGAGTAAATTATTAAAGCAAGACCTGTTGAATAGCACGAACATCCTGAAAAAATAAAAATCTCAAGATAATAAAAACTTTTGAAGATGCCCCGAAATTAAGGGCGAAACGTCAAGATGTTTAAAAAAAACTAAATTTATTATTTATTAACGAACCTAAACCCAAGAAAATATGACATGTTTATATATAATATATAGGATATAACAATAATTTATATTATAGGACAAACCAAATCTCGTTTTTTTATCTAAAAAAATAAAAAAGTTATAGGGGTGAGCCACTTTTGAGACGTACCCGGTATATTGTGTTCTAGTGGTCCGATTTTGATGATTTTTTAAAGAAATTGTAACTAAATTGTTTGACTTTTTAGTATATCTTTCTAAATTAAAATGAAATTGTCAAATGTTTACCTGTCAATTATACGAGGGAAAACAAAATGTTGATATTTTGGTGAAAGTTTGAAACACTTTGTGGAGAACGTTAACAAAGCAAGGAATGTAAAAATCATTTTATCATCTAGGTGTATCTTTTCTCGATAATTTGTCTTTTATTTCATCTCAATAGCTTTATATTTTTTGGAGATATCTGAAATTTTATATAGCATCCGCAAATATCTGCGAAACCGAAAAATGAAATTTTTGAAATATTCTAAACACAAAAAATGTTCATTTTTTAATTCTCCATCTGTTGAAAGAATAATATGCAGGGTGTTCCGTTTAAAAAAAAAAACGAAGAAAAATTATTTTGTATTTTAGAAAGTTTGGTGTAAAATTTTGAACATCCTGTATGATTTACGATTACCGTATTTATAGCAAAGTAAGTACAGACCATCAAAAGTAAATACCTGATATAGTTTTGATTTCCGGACAGTTCTTGTATCATAATCATTAATATTTTTTTTAAGAAAGACTAAAAAATATATATTTTTTATTTATGTATTAATATCTCTGAAACTATCGAAATATAATAACTCATATCTTAGTATTATATAAAGTAATCCGAAAGAAAGCCAAAAATGCAATAATATACAGGGTGTTTCATTTAAAAAATCATCCCGATCCACTCACACCTTTTTGAACCACCTTATAGCAGTTAAAATATTTTCCTGAAATACATTCTCGTACGAAGTACGTACTTTACATTTGATTGGTCGGTTTAGGATCACAATTCGTTGAGCATATGTCGAACTAGAGTCGGGTGGAATAAAATGTTCACAATACTAATATTTAATTTATCACCAACAATGTAATAACCTTGATTCTACAGGGTTCGGCAATAGTGCGTCGGGCATCTGCAGTTCTAATAATAAAAAACTTATGAATTTTATAGTCCAGACATAAAGTATGTATTAGGATCAGGAAAATATTTGAACTTCTAAAGGGTGGCTCAAAAAAGTGTGAGTGGATCGCGAATATTATTTTAAATGGAACACCTATATACGGGTTGGCGCAACTCATTCGCATCGGTTGATTATACGAAAACGGAAATATGTAGAAACAAAATATTTTATGGGCGTATGTGGGAAGACCATGTGCATAATTTAAAATTATTTTGAAATGTACAGGGTATGTCAGAACTAAGATTTACACCAAAATTATATTTTTTCTTATGGAACACCCGGTATTTTATTTCATATTTGGATCCTTGGACATAAGGCATGTATTATAAGGGTTATTATATATTAATATGTTTACAAGCTTTGGTTTTTGAGACATTTAAAGATATTTAAATATGCATGCTAAAATGGAATAGATTATCAAACTTTTTAGAATTAATTCTTGTGCTGAATTTAAAGATAGAGAAATAAACTTTACTGAAAAATTGTATTGCGGCCTTAAATTTATACAGGGGTACCAAAAATTGATGATTTATTAATTATATATAATATAATTATTTATTAACTTTGTTATTTCAAATACGACAACCTATTTTTTTAAATAAATCAAAACAGATTCAAATGCTCTTTCAAACTACATATATTAGAGTGTCCTATACCTATCTAGGTCAGATTTTGAATAAAGAGCAATTTTTCAATAAAATGGCAACAAAGAGGGCTGATGTCGTCATGGCAAGTTTCTAGTGACAGTAGCTATTTTCAAAATCGAAATTAGTTTATGGACTTTATTTATAGCAAGTACTTCAATCACTAGTTGATTAAAAAAGTATACCATTAATATTGCAAATTATATTTTATCCTATCATAGTATACCTGTCGTTTTAATTTTTTGATTATGTAACGAGCACTTTGTTTACTCACTTGTTTCGTCGAACTGCTTGAAACAATTTTTGCTTTTGATCATATCGGTGTGAGAAACTATGAAGCTGTTGAGTTATTGAATGTAATTGCACCCAACAACGCCCTAATTGCGCTCTCCTTTATGCGTTAACATTTTCTCGGCAAATTTATTAACATTTGAAATTGTCACAACACAGCACGACGCCGGCGCCTAGTTCGAATTCTTTTTAGTTTATTTTTTACTACCCGAAACAGCGTTACATCACACAAACCTGGTACCTGAGTGTTTTATCTCTTTTTTGTCTCAGTAACTGCACTAGCAAAAAACTAAAATACTTATATATTATAACAAAACGACGATTTCAATATTATTCTATGCGATCCAACATAACGGCGACGTGAGATAGATAGAGATAATTTCTGATTTTTGCCATTGACTCGCTGCGGTAGGAATTTGTTGAAATCAACTGAAATGCACCAAGCCTATACTAATTAATAACTACTATTACATAAACTGGTGCTTAATAAAACGGCGATGGTAAATGTGTCACTCCGCGCACCTACTCGCCGTTTTAAAACAGTGCGCGTAGGATGCATCGCGGCTACCATCCTGGCGAGCAGCGCGGCTAGCATCTTAGCGAGCATCGCATCGAGATGCCTCACTATGTTTGTGCCCTTAGTTTGTCTGTATCATCAATTCTACACATACATGTTACTGTTTCAAAGAAATGCGTATCCTATGCAGCAAAGTTATGTACGTAATTTACTAAATATTATAAATTTGTGAACTTTATTAAACAAATGTTAACTAAAAAGTTATTCCCGGTATTATTTACATTTCAGTTTTGTTTATTGTTTATTAAACTTATTATTTAACTCATCCCATATTATCCTTTTCTTGTTTTGCCTACACAGAAGTTCATGTATTTTATGTTCTTTTGTAACTTTATAATCTGTTTTGTTGTCTAACTCTTACAACTTCTAGCTATTAATTTTCAAAGTTTGAGATTAGAAAAACTTGTATTTATGCATTTATTGGTAAAATAAAAAATAACGTTACCCAAAATGACTCTAGTTAAAAAAATACATTATATTCAATAAAACACATCCCACAATTTCAGCTTCAATATTTTAGACGCTTTCATTCCCCTAATGGAACAATCTAAACCTGAAATGATACAGCAACGGAGCCATTACTTCGATATATCAACCGTTCAAAAGCCACTACTTCATAGAGCTCTCTAGCTCTAACGGGGTTAGATAAGTCGTTTAAAAATCTGACACCGTACGGTTTCAATTCCGAGCGACTGGAAACGCCGAAGATCACATCTGGGTTTTATAACGTTGTCAGCGTGAAAATTTAAAGGATACGACACACAAAGCAGTCAATTTAAAAGAATAAAAATGTAGCTAGTCACTTTTTGCTGAAAGATAAATAATAAAGGAGGGAAATGATCGAAAGAGGTAGAGATTATTAAAGATAAATACAACTTTATATCAAAATAATGGATTATAGTTAGATTGGCACTGATTCTTTATACAGGGTAGTCCGAATTGTATTCGGTATTATATTCAGCATTATATTCTGCAGATAAAAATAAGTAATGAAGTTCGTATGCATGTATATATATAAACGGGATTTGGTTTAAGTATTTAATACTCATTTCCAACTACAGCCTATTGCTGCCTTCCCGTTACCCTACGCCACACATCTCGATTTAGAGCGTCATCAGCTTCTAGGTTACGAGCTTCCATTGCTTCCGTAACCGTTCCGTTCCAGGATTTTCTAGGTCTACCTCTCTTTCTTCTGCCCTGGGGAGCCCATTGAAAAACTCTTTTTGGCCACCTGTTCTCCGGCATACGCAGAACATGTCCAAACCATTTTAAGCTGGATTTTTCGATTCGATCCAGTACTGTCTCCTCCGATGCATTCATGATACGCCTGACCTCGATGTTTGTCTTTTTTTTCATCCTAGATATACCTGCACTTCTTCTAAGGTAGTCCATTTCAACAACTTGGATTTTGCTCTTCGCGTCTGCACTCAGAGTCCACAGCTCTGAACCATAGCAAAGAACTGACTCCACCAATGTTCTTCCAAGTCTCTTTTTAGTTGTTGCAGATAAGTTTCGGTCCCACCAGAGGCTGTTAAGACATCCAATAACTTGTTTGCTCTTCTGAATTCGGGTTTGTATTTCTTCTTTGCCCAAACCCTCGTTGTTGATAGTAGCACCCAGGTATTTAAATTTGTCTACTTGTTGAATCTGGACGTTATCATTAATGAAGACTTCAAAACAAGTGTTGGAATTGACAGCTAAGTATTCGGTCTTCTTTAGACTAACCTGAAGTCCCCATTTGTTGTATACTTGATAAAGCCTCTTAGTCATGAACTCTAGATCGTATGAGTCCTGCGCAATCACGACCTGATCGTCTGCAAAGCTCAGGGTAAATAGTGTGTTGTCCCCAATGGGTATTCCCATACCTTGATATTTCGTCTTCCATTCCCTAAGGGCTAATTCGACGTAAGCGTTGAAGATCAGAGGAGATAAGCTGCATCCTTGTCGCAACCCTTTTGTGGTGTTAATTGGATTAGATAGCCTGTGTCCTATCTTAACGTACGATTCATTTTCTTTATATAGCTATTTTATTATCTTAAGCAAAGGTCTATCTACTTCTAAGATATTCAATACTTCCCATATCTTGCTGCGGGGAATAGAGTCGTACGCTTTCTCCAAATCAATAAATGCTAGATGGACTTCTTGATCTACTGCTATCTTTTTTTCCATCACCTGCTGCAGGACAAAAAGGTTATCTGTGAAAGATTTCCCCGGTGTGAATCCGCTTTGGTCTTCCGAGATTTGTCACCAATACTGTCCCTGAGCCTACCCTGTAGCACCTTTCCAAAAAGTCTGCTGACCGAACTGTTAATGCTCTATAACAAGTGGGGTCGTTACGATTTCCCTTTTTAAAGATGGACACTATGTGAGCCACTCGCCATTCTCGGGGTAGTTTACTTTGCAGGCAGCACTGGTTAAATAGCTCTGCCAGACGCCAGCGCATTCTTTGGGTTCCACACTTTAACAATTCGGCTACAATATTACCAGGACCTGGTGACCGTCCATTTTCATTCTTTTGAGACTTTGATGTACTTCTCTTTCGCTTATCATTAAAGTGCCTGCAAGGTTGTTCTCATCTTCTACTGCTTGGAATTCTGGTCGGTTTTCTGTCAGTAATTCTGCATAGTAGTTGCGCCATTTTTCTATATCCATTCTATTCAAGAGCTTGTCCGTTTGATTGGTTTTCATTTGTCGGATTGTTCTCCATACCTCAGTACTCCGTGCGCCCCCTATTAGACTTTCCACTTGCTGGCACCTTCTTTCCCAAATATCTGTTTTTCCTACCTTAATGGCGGCTCGTACCTCTATATTTTTTTGCTTGTAATGACTCCAGTTAGTATCTGTTCGGTCTGAGAGCCATCTTTGATAGAATTTTTGTTTGTCATTGATTAAGGCCCTTATGCTGTCAGTTATCCAAGCTGGTTCATATTTTTTTTTCTGCATGTTCTGTTCACCTAAAACTTTGAAAGCTACTTTTTTAATTAGGGTTTTTAGGTTGGTATACTCTAGTTCTACATCGTTACAGGCTTTCACTTCCTCTAGTGCTACATCTAATCTTCTCTGGTACAACCATTTAATATCATGTATGCCCTAAAATGTTACGTTACGGAGATACAGGGTGTAGAAGTTTCATTTTTATTTCTATTTTTCCAATTTAATGCTTGCAATTACTTGAAAGATAGTTGGAAATGAAGTAAGAGCCTGTAAAAACTAGGGAAATGTTGCGCTAAAACGTATACCGTGCTGGCAACTGTTACTTTTGAGTCGGTATTTACATGTGTGGAAGTAAATCACATAGGGATCTTATTAAGTCGGAGTGAGAGAAATGCGACGGTGTGCTGTTGCGGCGTTGCCGGTATACCTTTTCCTATCAAGTAAAGTATAATCACGATCATAAACCGCTTATTTTTAAAAAACTTTTTTTTGTCGAAAAGATAACTAGATAAAATCATTAGATATGTTTCTGAACATCTGAAATGGAATTATAAGGATATCTTTAAGGTGTCCATTTTTTTATAACGATAAAACGTTAGTAATCGCGATAATTTAAAAACTCAACTTTTTAACACATAACACGCCATAACTCAAGAACCACTTTAGAAACTTTTTTATTTTGAAGATCGGGTCGTTTACAATATGTTTAAATAAGAAAAATTCAACAAGGTTGCTCTTTTCCATTCAAAAAATTTAAATAACCCATCGATTTAAGTGCATAGCAATTTTCAGCAAACGTGTAACTTTTTTATTTATAAAGATTTTCACATATCTGCGAAGAAAATATAGCAGAAATATTAAGAAAGTTTTTGAAAAAAAACTACAATTAATTATTTCTAATAGATTTCGAGATATTGATTTTTGAATGCAGAGTTCTAATAGCGCGACCACTGTCGAACACCAACTCAATTCCACTTATTTTTGCCAAAAATGCAAGTGTTTCTAACCTGCACTTAAAATGTTTTAAGCTATAGGGAAAATTACAACGACTCGTTAATAAATAAACAAAATATCATGAGACGTAATTAAATCGTGAAGCTGAACGCATAATGTACACCTTTTCCTAGAACTTTAAGTACTGACAAAGGTACTGATGGGGTCGACCTGTCAACTGCGACAAATCTGCTATATCCCCTACCACATCTCTTAGCAACGTGTACAGTTTCTCGTTTTTTTTCATACGTTTGGCAACGTGTTTACTGTTCTCTCTTCGTTCAATACATTATAAACACATTGTACCTTTCTTACATACGGAAATCTCGACCCAAGACTAACCTTTGCCAACCCTTAGTATGAGAATAGATATACGTTAAATGAAAAACTGTGTTTGGAACTATATTATTACTCATATATAGTCATATTTTCGGATTATAAATTTTAATATTATTAAATTTACGCTGTGTTTGGTCTATATTATATTCTCTAACAGAAATAGGGAATTATATCAATAATATTCCTTTGATGTTGAAATTGGCTGGCCTACATATTATGTTATAGTGATGGGTTGTTATTTAACTATCTGTTATTTTATAACAATTATTTATAAATAACATAACGCAACCGTTACTACTTCTAAAAAATAACAGATATAAAATAACGACACGTAGAGATCGGCCGCTCGTGAAACGAAAAACGAAGTCAGCGCTCTGCACCGCCACGAAATTCTATGCTTCTCGAAGCAATTCCAAAAAACAACTAGTATGGATTTAAAACCTGTTATTTTGTCAACCATCGATACAGGCGGCGAGACAACGAACAACGGAGTGGGAAGAGAACGGCGAACGTAGCTGCTTCGGTCGATACCGCTTAAAAATAATAGGATATAAAAGAAGCAGGTTTTTTGAAACAGTTGCGGGCATAACGCCTGGCGGTCGAGATAACAGGAGTGGGAAAGTAACGCTGCTGCATCGGTCGATTGTGGATGGAGGTTCGAAACAGGTTGGAGAATAACGCATCAGTTGTTTTAGATACATTATTTTTCAACCTGTTACGAGCATAACGGGCGGAGGTCGAGATATTATGGCGTTGTATGTTTCAGTACTTACTTATTAAGTTTCAATATTTAGGTATTTATTTATTCTGAAAAATTTTCAGAATAATATTTTAAGATTTTTTAAAAATGTATACAGGGTGTTATGAAAAATCTGGTCATTGATTAAACACGATCCTGCTTAAAGCCCTTGACGTAAAAAGCTGATTTTTGGAAAACGGATTGACTTTAGCGTGTAGAGGTTCGATAAGAAGGGATTTTTCGAAACTAGAATTCTAAGGGGGTGAAACTACCCTCAAATATTAGAATATTTTGTTATTTAAAAACCGGTGAGTTTTTCGGAAAAACTCTTAAAACACGTAAATTTTATTATGTTGTTTTACATATTTTAAGATTTTTTAAAAATATATAGGGTGTTTCATAAAATATGACCATTGAGTAATCACTATTCTGCTTAAACTGCTTGACGTTTAAAGCTGATTTTTGGCAAACGGATTGACTGTGGGTTTGAGGTTCGATAAGGAGGGGTTTCTCGAATCTCAAATTCCAACAGGGTGAAAACGCCCCTCAAATATTACAATATTTGTTATTTAAAAACGATTAGTCTTTCGGGAAAACGCCTGGACACGCATAATTTATTTTGTTTTTTTACATATTTTGAAATTTTTTAAAAAATCATACAGGGTGTTCCAAAACGTTGAGTAATTGATTAACCACGATTCTGCTTAAACTGCTTGACGTTTAAAGCTTATTTTTGACAAATGTGAGAAAATTTTATCCAGTTTGTATGATAATGGAAATTCTTGTTTTGCTTTATCATCACCATTAGAAATGATTAATTCGACGCGAACGAAGTCGCGGGTACACGCTAGTTTAAGTGTAAAATTAATTCGAACTCTAGTGTGTAGTTGGTTTACTTATGAAGAATATACTACACATTTTCTTATATTGCTATTTTTTGACCGCAAATGGTAAAATCATAACTAAGAGCTTCTCGCTTGTCGAGTGAGATGCACCCTGTACACTGCTACGCAATTCAAGATCTACGCGGATCGAGGGGCAGGGCGTAGGTAGATCGGAATGTATAGGTATAGACGAGTGGCGGAATTTTGGCTTTTTTATATCGCAATTTGTAAACAGCGCTTATTTGTAAACAACCACCGTTTTTAGAGAGGTATTTTAGATAACAATCGATATTTAGAAATGTTTTGAACCCTTGAAATACTACCACCGAGCACGTCATTGTTGCAACTTGCAACTGCGTTAATACGCCTGGCGGTGACCGCCTCATAATCTTTCAGATATTTAGCAGTAAAATAAAGAAACCTGTTATTTTTAAGCTGTTATTTTAAGCTGTTTTTTATAAATAACTATAACAGTTTCAACTGTTATCTAAAAATAACAGTTTTGCCCATCACTATTATGTTAGAACAACAATTTGAACTGTTTTTAAATGTAAAATATTCAACCATTTCCAATTATGGTTTAGCCTCTCTCACATAAATATTTAGGTACTCTCTTTGTAGTTGAGACCATTTTTGTCTATTGTTGACTATGCGGGCCCAAGTTATCCCTGCCAATTTCCTAGTATCATGGTCACATCTAGGTTTAGTCTTCTTCTAGGACTCTTAATTCCTTGTGGATACCATGCTGTAATTTTTGTGGTCCATCTGGTGTCCGTTCTTCTTGCCAGGTGTCCTGCCCATAGTGCCCATTGCTATTTGAGGGAGTTGACTCTGTGGATGACATCTATCACCGGGATCTTTTGTCGTATCCACTCTATACTTTTACAGTCTCTCTTCGTTATTCCCAGCATATTTCATTCCATTGAGCATTGTGCAACCTGCTGTTTCCTTATTATGTCCGTTTTAAGTGGCCAGGTTTCGCACGACCTATGTATGCGAAGTACACATTGGTCGAATGTTTTCTTTTTTAGATAAAGTGGCAGTCTAGATTTGAATATGACTGAGTTTGTTCGATAAGTACTCCATGTCAACTTAATTCTTCAGTTGATTTGTGTTAGTGAAGATCCCGAGCTGGAATTAATAATTAATTAGGGAATGACTGAATCAATACATATTATCATTGACAAAAATTGAACATGTTAACAAGATAGTTATTAGACTGAAGAATATTTTTTTTCTAAAAAAAATGATTAATTTAAAAAAAAATATTATTTAAATCTCAAATAACTATCTAATTAACCTGTTTATTTTTCAGTTAAAGTTCAGCAACCCAGTGTGAGTACATAATAATTAGTTAAATCCTCTACTGAGGTAAAAGGAGACTTAAACTCACAGTCTTGAATTAAAAAAAAATATTTAAAATTTTTACTATTTAAATAACAACAACAGAGGGCAATAGTAATGGGTTGTTATTTAACTATCTCTTATTTTATAACAATTATTAAGAAATAACATAACGCAACCGTTACTACTTTTAAAAAATAACAGATATAAAAGAACGATACGCAGAGATCGACCGTTCGTGAAACGAAGGCGGCGCTCTGCACCGCCACGAAATTCGCAGCTCGAAGCAATTCCAAAAAACAACTAGTATGGATTATGGATGGAAAACATGTTATTTCGACAACCATCGATACAGGCAGCGAGATACAACGGACAACGGAGTGGGGAATGCGCCACGGCGCGGCGCGGCAAACGTAGCTGCATCGGTCGATGATCGTGTGGGGCTTGCAACAGCTTAAAAATAATAGGATATAAAAGAAGCAGCTTTTTTGAAACAGTTGCGGGCATAACGGCTGGCGATCGAGATAACAGGAGTGGAAAAGGAACGCTGCTGCATCGGTCGATTGTCGATGGAGGTTCGAAACAGGTTGGAGAATAACGCATCAGTTGTTTTTCAATCTGTTACGAGCATAACGGGCGGAGGTCGAGATATTATGGCGCTGTATGTTTCAGTGCTTACTTATTAAGTTTCAATATTTAGGTATTTATTTATTCTGAAAAATTTTCAGAATAATATTTTAAGATTTTTTAAAAATGTATACAGGGTGTTTTGAAAAATCTGGTCATTGATTAACCACGATCCTGCTTAAAGTGCTTGACGTAAAAAGCTGATTTTTGGAAAACGGATTGACTTTAGGGTGTAGAGGTTCGATAAGAAGGGATTTTTTGAAACTCGAATTCTAAGGGGTGAAACCACCCTCAAATATTAGGATATTTTTTATCGAGTGAGATGCACCCTGTACACTGCTACGCAATTCAGGATCTACGAGGATCGAGGGGCAGGGCGTAGGTATAGATCGGAATGTATAGGTATAGACGAGTGGCGGAATTTTGGCTTTTTTTATATCGCAATTTGTAAACAGCGCTTATTTGTAAACAACCACCATTTTTAGAGAGGTATTTTAGATAACAATCAATATTTAGAAATGTTTTGACACCGTGGAAATACTACCACCGAGAACGTCATTATTGCAATTTGCAACTGCGTTAATACGCCTGGCGAGGACCGCCTCATACTCTTTCAGATATTTAGCAATAAAATAAAGAAACCTGTTATTTTTAAGCTATTATTTTCAGCTGTATTTTATAAATAACTATAACAGTTTCAACTGTTATCTAAAAATAACAGTTTTGCCCATCACTAGAAGGCAACATGATTCGGGAATCCCCCTCCCTTCAGAAATCGTTCTAAAGATTCTTCTTGATATTTGAGAAAGTATAGATTGATAAATGCTGTCAAAACAGTTAAAAGTTAGTTATAAAGCCCAGTTTGACATTCTGTAACATTTATTTATACAAATAATTTTGATAATTTTAACTTTGTATGATTTGTATCCATATTTTATAGTTTTGTTACTTGACTTTGGTCGTTTAATAAATATGTATGAACTACTTTGATTGTTTATTTTAAATAATATTTTTAGCTTTTGGACCTGAGGATGGAATTTGATTCCCGAAACATGTTGCCCCCCCCCCTTATTTAAATAGAAAAAAATTATAATTAAAATGTGTTATACAAGACTGTGAGTTTGAAACTTCTTTTCCCTCAGTAGAGGATTAACTAATGTTTATTTTTCGTTAATGATGGCATGTATTGATCGTCCAAGACACACATGGTAAAGAAAAATTAAAAGGGAGAATGAAGCAGTAAACCGATCATGGCGAGATGTCAAATCAATTGCAAACAACAAACCCGCAGGAGAGCATTCACTCAAGACCTATCTTTCACGTAGGAGTAAAAGATAAAATGAAATGATGATGCTACTAATTTAAAATCTTTGTTACTTTAAAACATATCATCAAAAAAAGGATACACAACATACTGCCATTACTCGCTGACGAGTATTTGACACGCATCAGAAGATGGTCACGCAAGGCGTTTTCTTTTATGACCTTTTCTGTGACTGAAAAGCCCAATACGTGATGTTATCTGCCTACCGCACTCCGGACATTCAAAAATCTCATTGCCTTGTTGCCTCTTTAATTTTTGGTTTTCGTTGTTAACTGAGTTTACAATTCTTCTCCATTGAGTTCTATTCTGAGCTGCTTTTTCCCACTCATTCTGCATGTTAGTCCCCTTTAAGCTTTCGTGGAAAAGGTCCTTTTGAGTACCTTTTGAGTTGTCCACCCGGCCTCCTCTTACCGTCTACAAGCTCACCGTAAAACAGAGATTTTAGTATGCAGTTTTCTTGCATTCTGCATGCGTGACCAGCCCATCTTAAGCGGGATTTTGTAACCATTACTTCAATACTCTCGCAGTTAGCTTTTTCAAGGATCGATACGTTTGAGACATGATGGAACCATCGGATTCTTAAGAATTGTCTAAGGTGTCTCCGTTGCAACTTGTTTAATGCGTTCATGTGTCGCCGGTATGGTTTCGCTCCCATATAACATAGTGGGAATTATAATTGCTCGGTACACTGCAAGTTTCGTTTTTGTACTCAAGTCATGATTGTAGAAAACCCTGTCTTTTAATTTCCAGAATGCTCTTGAGGCGATGCTAATCATATGCTGAATTTTAGAGTCGATATTGGCCTTTTCCGAAATCAAACTGCCGAGGTAATTGAATTCCGCTACATATTCCAGTAGTTCTTCTCCGATTTTTATAGCATTGGATACATTACTTTTGAAACAAAAATAATTCCTTTTAATGAAAGACAATATCAATATTATTGTTTAGAAATTCGAAATTGTCTATCGAGAAGCAACCATGCCAAAGTGTTTTCAGAGCGTTCGTCGAAGCATAAAAGTCAGAGGTAGAGTGGTACGTCTCGCCGAGCCCTTTCAAACGTAGACGTGCATTATGTCTAATGAGAATGGGCCATCTTAATAAAGCTAATAGCTCGACGGCAGCGGCGATGCACTCGAGGTTGGCCTAATAAATGGCTGTTTCGCGAGATACGAATTTAACGACCGCAAATGGATGTTTGCGAAATCCCCGAGCTGTGCTGCCTAATATAATGTCGGCCGGGAAACTAGCTGAAGGAAACAACATTTGAACGAAAGTCGTAGAATAAAGGCTGGTTTTTGTTTCATAAATTTCGAGGTTAGTGAAAATGAAAATTAACCGCAACAAAGCAAATGTCGCAATTAAAAATTTTAATGACTCTTTTACATTAATATGTATTTTGATGAGGAATACATCCCCTAAAATTTGGCGGTGTATTTTTCGAACACCCTGTATTTCCACTAACACAGAGAGCTTAAAATTCATATACAGGGTGTCCCAATATTCCGTGGACATAGAACTACTACGTATTTTTAGAATCAAAATAAGTTCATTGGGCACAATTTATCTCTATACCAAAGTGCTTCGTTTGTCCGCTAAAGGATCAAACTTAAAAAAAAATAAACACAATTTTTTAGATATTTTAATGTCTATGCAAGATTTTGAGTGTCTATGCTTTGCTAAGTACTCTAACATTTGACGTTCACAAAAATCAATAAAAAATACGGGGAGGGTGAAAACTACCCCCACCCTATATAAATGTTAGTATTGTTGGTACATTGATATACAAATAAAATCAGAAGAGACCGCTCCAATTAATTTTAGTTTTCTATCTTTTTCTCGACTGGAAAGCCAGTTACCGGTAGCGGCTAGACAGCTAACTTTTAATGCATAAGGATATTTCGAGATTTTTAATTTTTTCCTTTGGTTATAAGCTTAAAGCTACCTAAAATTTGAAATTTGGAGTTTGTGACACATCTAGAAAGAAGTACCTTAGAATTTTGATGATCTGTCAGTGAGTCAATGTCGAAATTAAAGAAATTTGACAAGCAATAATTCATAAGCTATGAGCAAGGGTGGATGGGCCATATGGGAAAACGGGAAAATTCCCGGTGGGCCGGTGGAAAGATGGGCCGGTGGGCCGGTCCTGATCAGAACTCAAAAAAAATTGGATTAGCAAAAATTAAATAGTTAATCTTCTAACTAACGTGACATAATGTTCTTAGTGATCCATAACTAACTAGTCAATTTGTATCAGTATAATCGTCAGTTGCTTTTTAACATAGACACCAATTTGTAAAATAACTATTTTAAAATGGGACACTTATAATTTTAATAATCGTCTGTTGTTTGTTGGGTTTGAAAATGTTTATTATACAAGGTGAGTCTATAAGTGCAAATATATTCAGGGCTCGTAGATCTCAGTAAAATAAACATAGGTAATATATTCTCTTTATCGAGTTTCAAATAAGTCCAATCTAGTTATTAAAGTTTGGAAATAAAGAAAAAATAGATTTATTTTTAAAAAAATTTAAGCCACCTCAATTTTTCGGTATTTGCATCTCTTTATGTGCCGTAATATCCGAGATTAAGAAACTATACAGTGGGAAAATTTGCGGCGAACAGGAAGTTCTAAAATATACTGAAAAATTTAAAAGAAAATGCTCGATTTTTAACATCTTTTTTTGCAAAAAACCTCATAGACTTGTTCCTGGGGTCCAAATGTACTACCCCTGAAAATATTTGCACTTAATCAAGACTCACCCTGTATAGTTTTACCGACTATTCTTTTATTAATAACTAATAAATATCACTTATAGCATTAGGTAAATTTAAATAATCTCGATCTAAATGTATACTAAGAATAGGGTAGCGTAGATTCACAACTGGGGGCCTCGGTGCAATATTTTCGAGCTCCCCTTTGTAAAAAGGTAGACGAATTTGACGCGAATTCGGCGGTTGGCGGTGAAAACATGTCTATGCTTGGCTTGAATTGGGGACGGATTAAAAGCCAAGTCTGAGAACTAAAAGCCAAGTGTAAATTGTTGTTTAAAATGTTGCTAAAAATTACTGAGACAGCAGAGAAGAGTTAAATAAGGTTTAAACTAGGTTAGATAATAAAATATTAATATGTCTCGAAAATCCAAATATTCTTATTATGGACTGTAGCATAGCTTTACATCAGAACATATTTATATCCACTGCCTAGGTATTGCCTAGATTTTTTTCGTTTAAGTCATGGCATTATCATACAAGATGCGAATTGTAAAAAAGTATAGAGGAAAAGTTTCATGATAAGAAATAAGAACCGCGGTTCATTCGGTTAAAAACGTGTACACGAGGAGGCTGGTGCTGTAGCAGAAAAGAGAGAATTTCTTTCTACAATGTGTAAGAAAGTAAATACCCGAAAAGCTAAAAGTAATGTATTTCACAGAGGATTGGGTCAGCTGAACTGAATGAATCAGAAAGTCTTAAAGTTTCTCAAAATCGTGACTCAAAATCATAGCCTACTCAAGATCAAATTACCGTTATCGATAATGGAAATAAAACGGTAGAACTCTGTAAAACTAAGACATTTTGTAGTAAAAATTCAGATGTCCGACACAATATTGGTCTTTACGAAAATTTTGATCAAGACAATTTAATTTTTTTTAAGAAACCGGAGTCAAAAGACCTTTTTTGCACGAGCGAAAAACACCCTTACTTATAATATTAATAAATAAAATATGTTTCTTCGTTATGGTCATTTTGTTTTTGTGGATTTGGGCCGGTTGCCTGTTTTTCCCGGGCCGGTTTCCACTTCCCCATCCACCCCTGGCTATGAGGGATAATTACCAGATATTTTGGTAACCTTGCCAACTATAGTATGTCTTCAAGTGTAGTGAAAATTATTATTCTTGCTTTATCCACAACATAGAGTTACAGGGTGGTTAAAAGTGCCGCTAATACCTTCGAGAAAAGGATGGTACGGCTGTACTCGACCTGGCGGGAGCACTGCCGTGCCCCTAGATCTACTATCTACATATGTTGCAATATTATCAAGATATCATGTTTTTCAACTAAAAATTAAAAAAATCATTTTTTCTTCGAAAAATTCCAAATCTTCAAAAAATTTGTTGAGGTCAAAATATACCACCCCTAAAAATATTTGTACTTATTTAAGACTCACCCTGTATATTTACTTGATTAAAAATACTATAGTTAGTTGTTTTAATAAATGACCTAACTCAAAAAATAAAATAAAAACCTGTTAAATGTCAAATAGAATAAAATGCACACACAACACTGTAAAAAATTTCCAATTTCAAAAGATTTTTTCGCGAAAAACCTCATAGACGAGTTTCTGGGGTGACAATATACTACCTCTAAAAATATTTGTACTTATTTACACATCCTGTATATTCATTTGATTAAAAATACTATAATTAGTTCTGTTAATAAACGATCTAACTCAAAAAACAAAATGAAAACCTGTTAAGGTGCGTATTCATTATCCGAACGAACGAACGAACGAACGAATGAAAGTGCGGTATATTTAGACGGGGACCGAACGCATGCGGCCGTTCGTTCGGTCGTGCGCTCGACCATCCGCTTCGAGTCGGTACATCAAAGGCGTTCGCCTGCGTGCGCTTTCAGATTTAAGGTGCGTATTCATTATCCGAACGAACGAACGAACGAATGAAAGTGCGGTATATTTAGACGGGGACCGAACGCATGCGGCCGTTCGTTCGTTCGTGCGCTCGACCATCCGCTTCGAGTCGGTACATCAAAGGCGTTTAGACGTATGGTACAAAGAATACAAGGTATGATCGATAGCGGCTCCAATTTCGTTCAGTTCGCGCATACCACCTGTGACGTCACTAGGAAAATAATGAATAAATAAAAAATAAAGAAAGTTGACAGGAGATCT
Organism: Sitophilus oryzae; assembly: GCF_002938485.1. Lineage (NCBI taxonomy): Eukaryota > Metazoa > Arthropoda > Insecta > Coleoptera > Curculionidae > Sitophilus > Sitophilus oryzae. The sequence continues at coordinate 1,518,239 of NW_022146173.1, read as the reverse complement.
GCAATTTTTGGGGTTATGGTTAAGAATTGTTTATTTTAAGACTTTTTAGTTCGTTTAATTTAATAATTACTAAAACCAGCAGTTCCAAAAATATATTTAAAAATAATAATTATCTATTAACATGGATTTGGACGATAGGTAAGAATACTGAATTTATTTCTATATTCGGTATAAAATTGTTTATTAGGTTTTTAGTTTGCGATGTTTATGGTAAATAATTTTCATTTTCATTGCCTCTGAATTCACATGAGGACAGAGTTGAGGATATCTATGGAAAAGTAACCACAAGAGGAATTGTTACATCATTTAAAAAATATTGGGAAGTTTATTGTTTCCCATCGAAAAGTAGAAAATGCCAATGCAGATGAACGTATTGTAATTGTGATAGAAGTAATTCTAAGGGTGAAGTTTATTATAATTAGTGGAAGTAATACCAAGGGTGAAGTTTATTATAATTAGTGACCTCTGCTTCTTTTTATATGTAGAAGTTTCTGGTTTTGAGAATAAATCGGTTGAACGACACCCAAAATTTAAAGGAAGTATTTGCATACCCAGAATATGCCCATCAAGGATTATATAGCTCAAATTTCCTTTAATGGTAGGCAATTATTCAATGCAAATTAACTTTTTAAGTGACTAAAATATTAAATAGTTTACAATATGGTATATCACTAAAAATATATTACTTTTAGGTACAATTAGGGCCCGATACATTTCAAAAAGTAGAATATTATTTTATATTAAATGAGGTATTGTACTAACAATCAATTTATATTAATAACGGAGATTAAAAAATAACAGAATAAATAGTTCTTTTTCTTATACTACAAAAATAAACTATAGAATACAACAGTATTTAAAAAAAAAAAGTGATGTTCCGGCCGAGATTCGAACTCCGGTCTCTCGCTTCCTAGCCCGACTCCTTATGCACTGCTCCATAGTAACTTGCTTAGCGATAATTCAATGACGGTATATAAACAAAAAAAAACAGGTTTATAACAATATCTTGACGATTTGAACTGGCGCGCGAATGAAGAAATGCGTGCGGTCTTCTCGTGCGGTTCTATCGTGCGGTCCCCGTCCATACCACTAGCGAACATTCGTTCGTTCGTTCGTTCGTTCGTGCGGATAATGAATACGCACCTTTATCCGAACGAACGAACGAACGAACGAATGAAAGTGCGGTATATTTAGACGGGGACCGAACGCATGCGGCCGTTCGTTCATTCGTTCGCTCGACCATCCGTTTCGAGTCGGTACATCAAAGGCGTTCGCCAACAAATGCCTCCGGTCTTCTCGTGCGGTCCTATCGTGCGGTCCCCGTCCATACCACTAGCGAACATTCGTTCGTTCGTTCGTGCGGATAATGAATACGCACCTTTAAATGTTAAATAATAGTATATTAAACAACGAGTTTCGAAAACGACGTTTTGCACACGAGTTTGACAGTTTATTGAATGAGTGTACAAAGAAGACAGTTATTCGAACGAGTGTACAAAGAAGTTTTCGAACGAGTTTTTTACGCTATTTTGTCTACGACTACAAATTAGCAGCAGACTCACTCAGTTTTTGTCAGTTTTGTGGAATAATTTGCGATGTAATGATAACACTTTTCTGAAAATAAAATGCACACACGACACTGTGAAAATGTTTCGTTTTGTCCAAACTTTCCTGATGCTACTACTCATCGCCACTCCTGCGTATATCTTTTATAAAAATAAAAATAGAAAAGTGGATTACCCTTAGCGAACATACTTGTAAAAGGGACATAAATCATTACTTTTAATATATCAGCCATAAATTGTGAATTGTCGCATGCATAAGGCGAAAGATATACGACATCGTATACCTGAATGCGGCGCATTTGGTACGTATTCCTGGTTAGTAAATGCACCGAATATATTAGTTCGATGTGTTTCTACACAAAGACAGTGTTCAGGAATCTATTTTATCAGATATTTCAATATACAGGCTGTCTCAGATATGAGTGCTAGTATTTTAACTGGTAGTATCGTTCGACCCCAGAAACAAGCTCATCAGTTTTTTGGCGAAAAAAAAATATTGAAAAATTTTAGAATGCAGCTTGTTCAGTTTCATATATTGTGTTCTAGTAGGCCGATTTTGATGATTTTTTAAGAAATTTCTAGGTAAATTATGTGGCTTTTTAGTTTTTCTTATACGAGGGAAAACAAAATGTTGATATTTTGGTGAAAGTTTGAAACACCCTGTGGAGTAAGTTGGCAATACAAGGAATTTCAAAATTCATTTATCGTCTAAGTACATCTTTTCTCGATAGTTTGTTTCTTGATTCATCTCAATATCTTTATTTTTATTGGAGATATTCGCTTTTAAATAACACAGTAACGGCAGACATTATACAGCAATTTTGCATTGATTTTGGATCCTCATCGACACAGTTATAAAATAGTGTTTACACTATTTTTGTAATGTCACTGTTATTGAAAAGGCATATAATTATTGTTTATTGACGTTTACTCTCTAGCAGAGATAGTTTTAAGTACTGAAGTATCGGCTGTAGCTGCTTTAATTGATCATGGTAGAGATCAACTTTTGGACTTAAAGCCATATCTGCTAGAGTAATTGCACAACAGATAATAATAATATGATTTTCTAAAGGCAGTGACTTTACATAAACACTATTGTATAGATCTGTTGACTAGGACCAAAAGCAAAGGCATGGTTTTAATGTAAAAAAATACGAAAAAATGTTAGTGTCGTCTTGAAAAACGAATATCTCCAAAAGAAATACAGCTATTGAGATGAATCACAAAACAAACTATCGAGAAAAGATACATCTAGATGATAAAATAATTTTTACATTCCTTGCTTTGTTAACTTACTCCACAGGGTATTTCAAACTGGAGAAAAATATCAACATTTTGTTTCCCCTCGTATAATTGATAGATGGGATCTTTCATTTTTAATTTAGAAAGACATACTAAATAGTCAATTAATTTAGCTACAAATTGCTTAAAAAACCATCAAAATCGGTCCACTAGAAACTAGAACACAATATATAAAACTTTAAAATACATTAAAATGTTAAGGATTCAAATGGAAATATCAATTATTTTGGTGTTAAATCACAAAAACAAGAGCGAGGTTTGATTTATTGTATGAGAACCGCAACTCTACACTTAACAACACTTCATTTCACTGCGATTCTTGACAGCACTACACTAAGATACCCACGGATATTTGGCACAAAATACATTCATATTTTGCCATCGTTGCCAATGCGAATTGTTAAGGATTATTTATTGAGATTTGAAACTCTCTGTTTTTCTATTTCACATTCTTATTTTTGTGAATAAACACCAATATAATTGATATCTATCTTTAGATCTATTATATTAAGATCTATTTGAATGAGAAAAGTATTTTTACAGGCTTATCTTACATTTGCCTATTTTTTAGTTTTGTCAGAGTGTTTTGAGTAAAATCTCAAATGAATTAGATAACCTAAAATCTGCAGCTGATCTGCTTAAATATGGGTCTAACGTTGACTATTTACGAGTAAATCTCTAATCGATGGCGCTGATTCTGAACTGTTGAAAAACTGATCTAATTATTGTTCATTATTTAGTTTTATTATTCCAGTTATAATAAGTTATCTACAATTATTTATTTTACACATTATTTGTTTTTTAAATTTTCTTTTTTTATATTATTGCTATTGGCATGTTAATGCATTAAACAAGGCTGGAACTTGATCGGTTATGCTGTATTTCCAGTCTTTTTGTAATTTGTATATTTTTCTTTTCTTTATATTTTTTTATATTGTGTTTTATAATTCTGTTGTTTGTATCTAATCTATGTACACAAATTACAATAAATTTTCTACTTCTTATTATTATTATTATTATTGCAACATATAACCTATAAACATACAGAATGGGGGTAACGTAAGAGGTGACAACATTGCATTCTCTCGAAGAACTATAAACACATTTCTGGAAACTGTTTTTCAATATTTTCCGGGAAATATCAAGAAAAATATAAAATTTTCAAATGTCAAGAAAAATGTAAAAATTATTTTTTTTAAACATATTTTTTTGCAAAAAAAACTAATGGGCGTGTTTCTGGGTTCGAACTATGTGAGCATTTAAAATACTTGCTCTTATTTCTGGGACACCCTGTATATAATGAGTTTTTAGTGTGATTTTCATTAGTTATCTTCCACCCTCATCGGTCAAATAATTAAACTGGTCAACTGTAATATATAGAACGCAGAGAGGTCCAGAATAATGGCAATTCTATTAATGACGGCTGAATTTTTGGTGGCAATGAAGTGTAAGAAAATGACCTAATTGGAGAGCACTGTAATTTCGCTTAATTGCCGAATATCAATAATACGAGTCTGGCGGATATGCAGGCAGTGCAGCGAAAATTAATAATCTATTATAGTGCCGTGCCGCTTGATTGCGATTATACTAATGGAATGAAATAATGGGTGTTTTCGATAATAGATAATCTCAAAAACAGATATTATTTATTTCTTCCTTCTGACCAAACTTTTATAGTGATAACAGTAAACAATATTTAAAAGTGGTAGACAATGATGTGTGGTAGAAAATTTAGAAATAATTTATCAGTACGTCAAGTGGTATAAAACCTTCGTTCACTTAAAAGTTTGGAATGAAAATATCTAATTAAAAATCTTATATTTCTCTGGAACTCTGCGTCACTCTGTATACTTTGATTTGAATGTGGTAGACAATGATTCAGTATTGAAACTAAAAGAATTTCGGAGTTCCATTGTCTTTATATGTTTCGATTAACACAACGTTTCGGTCAAAAGAATCACTGGCCGCCCAGTGACCAATGTTTTGTCACGTTTAGGGAAAATTAGGTAACAGTTACGTATCTGCGTTTTGTTGCTTCATGTTAGGTCAAAGATGGGCCTGGTAACGTAACAACGACGTCGCCTAGAACACATTTCCCTTAAAGGAATAAAATGATCAATGGGCGTTATCAAGTGTACTAATCTAATTCCTAAAACTACAGAGCTTAAAAATGTTCGTATTTGTTTTGAAACCACCTGTATAGGTAAGTGAGTAAAAAAGTATTCCTTACTTACTGCCATTACTCGGTGACGAGTATTTGACACGAATCAGAAGATAGTTACGCATAGCCTAGTAAGCGAGGGTTTTAGGGTCCGAATTCTGAACGCCTGCACCGATTGACCTGAAATTTTAACAGTGAATAGAGATATATGAAATAAAAGTTACATAGTAGCGATGTGTGCTTTCACCTTGAGGGTGAGTGCCACCCCTTCTCGGAGGTGAAAAATAAATCACCCATTTTAATTGCAAAAATCAATAAAGGGATGAATAATTCTAAGCAAAAAATGTTCTATAACATTTTTTCAAAAAATTAATATTTTCCGAGTTATTTAGAATTGAAAATGTTGATTTTTTATGTGGGAACTGCATATTTTTCCGCCATTTTTTTATAAATGACTCGAAAACCTTGCGTTTTATCGCAAAACTCAAAGCAAAAATGAAGCTTTTGGAATAACGAATCGAATCATTTTTTGTTGATTACCATAGGTGTAATAATAGCCGAGTTATCACTCTGTAAAGGTGATTTTTTTTATTTTTCGAAAACTGAATTGCAACCATTTACCGTAAAATAATGGCGAAATAACACATTTTTCGAAGAAAATGAATATGACCGTTTTTAAAGTGCTTGAAAAGACTTTTTGAATACTTTTTTAAAAGATATTTTCAAGTTTGTAGCTCAAAAACTCGTTATGATAAAAATAAAAAGATCACCTTATTTTTCCGGGAAAAAATTAACAACAAAATCTATGACTAAAATCGTAAAAATAAAAACTATCAATTTGTAGGAAATTACACGAGCTACAAATTAACCTCTATAGTTGAACAGTCTCGAATTCTTCATTTTTACGAGATTTTTGGGTTTTAAGGGCTCAAATAAGGTCGTCCTTACAGGCAAGTGAAACTAAAAAATAAGTAATATCTACGAGATAAAGAGATCTACAAAAAAATTGAAAGAGAGCAAAAATATTCCAAAAAAAGACCTTCAATTTTACTCTGTTGCATTTTATAGTAGTATCTTGAAACTTTTTAAACTTTTTTTTTATTTTCAAGATCGGATATTTTACAATATGTTTACATAAGAAAAATTCGAGAAGGTTGTTTTTCCATTCAAAAATTGTAAACAATCCATCCATTTACTTTTAGAGCATAGCAGCAATTTTCAGCAATCGTGTATTTTTTTATTAATAAAGATTTTTACATACTGTCTACAAAGAAAATACAGCAGAAATATTAACAAAGTTCTTGAAAAAAATACAATCTATTATTTCGAATAGATTTCGAGATATCGATTTTTGAATTCAGAGTTCTAATAGCGCGACCACTATCGAATACCCACTCAATTCCACTTATTTTTACCAAAAATGCAAGTGTTTCTAGCTTGCGCTTAAAAAAATTCAAGCTATAGGGAAAATTACAACGACTCGTTAATAAATAAACAAATTAAGTATCATGAGACGTAATTAAATCGTGAAGCTGAACGCATGACGTATACCTTTCCCTAGAACTTTAAGTACTGACAGAGGTATTGATTGAGTCGACCGGTCAACTGCGACAAATCTGCTATATCCCCTTCCACGTCTCTTAGCGATGTGCACAGTTTCTCGGTTTTTTTCATACGTTTGGCAACGTGTTTACTCTGTCCTCTCTTTGTTCAGTACATTATAAACGCATTGTACTCTTCTTACATAAGGAAATCTCGACCCAAGACTAACCTTTGCCAGCCATTAGAATACCTCTATTGACTGTTAAAATTTCACGTCAATCGATGCAGGTGTTCAGAATTCGAACGCTAAAACTCTGGCTCACTGGCCTATTTACTGTTAGGTTGTACGAAATTATATTCTCATTCTCACTCTGAAGTATTTTGAAACATCCTGTATAAAGTAATGAGTAAAAATATGGTTTCAAGTATTGAACAACGTGACAGGGCACGCCAAAAATATCAAGCCTCAGAAACTATTCGGTGACTTTCAACAAAAATTTACAATTCCTATTTTCGTTCGGGACAAAGCATCTCTATTTTACAAAATTTATAAACTTCCATTAATTCCAGTTCTATTTCAGGAACAAAGGAATAAAAGACGCGCAACCTAGAGTGAATCTGCCGTGTTTTTGCCTTTTATTAACAGCCGTTTTATCGGTGCACCGTCCAGTTAGTCCGGAAACTAAGCCGTTCGAAAAGTTTTTATAATTTACTGGAGTGAATCTCTCTCTATTCTATTTTCGAAAATCGGAAAATATAAACAAGGAAAAGGAGCATTACGGTACTGAAAAATTGCTTTTCGAAGTTCCACAAATCATGTGTTTTGTTTTAATATAGCGGAGTTGTAAGTTATTGAACGTAATGCAATCAGAAACATCGTTTTGTTTTCTGTTCTAGTTGTTATTTTTTCTGAAAACTTAGGTACAGGGTGGATCAAATTGGAGGCTTTTAAAGGGACACACCTTTTTCTATAGAAGATAGACGAAAAATAATATCGGTGGCTGGAGCTCAATTTTTATCAAAAACATGATGGTGAAAACCGCACATCGATATCTTTTACCGTTTCGGTTTTTCAAAAATATGCATTTTTAACAAATCGCTGTAACTTTTTGCTATGGAAAGTTTTGTATTTTTGTGAAAACATTTCCAAAGCACCTTTTTACGTAGAATTTAATGGTTTAAGAATAGTTGTTTTCAAAATTAATAATTTATGAATTATCAACAGAAAATTTGACTTTTTTATATGGGACACCCTATATATTTTTAATTCATTGAAAGTAATGTAAAATTACCTTTCCAAAAATATACCACACTTGATATTTTGCTCGACTCCTTTTCGAGATATAGAGTTTATAAAAATTCGCCCACTTTGGATAAGTAGATTTTGAACGACGCCGCGGCCGGCTGTAATGCAAAAAAAAATCTAGCTATGAGCAGCAATTAAAACGAAAATAATGTTTGCAATGTGAAATGATTAATTTTATTACAATTTAAACTATATTTAACAACATCAATACATTTAAACTATATCTAATAACAATAAATAAAAAAATTATTTCTTTTTTCGCCCGTAGTTTTAGAAGAGCTTCGCAGTACAATTAATACCATCAAAAATAAATCCTCATCTGGGACCGACGGACTAACTTTAAAAATGTTTTCGAATCTACCAGAAAGGACTCTGAATCACCTAACTACTTTAATAAACATGTCATTCCAAAATGGTATTTTTCCAAAATGTCTTAAGACGGCAATAATCATTCCTCTGCATAAAGGAGGGGACAAAGATGAAGCTTCTAACTATCGCCCAATTGCACTCCTTCCATCGCTATCTAAGATCATAGAAAGGTTGGTTAAAACAAGGCTGGTATCTTTTCTGTTTAAGTACAAAATACTGAATATCAATTTGGATTTATAAGCAACAAGTCCACAAATGACGCCATGTTTTCCCTTCTTAATAAAGTTTACTCCAGCCTTTAGGGTATGGCAAATCATAAGATCCTAATTAATAAACTGCAGCACTATGGGTTCAGGGGAACATCTCTCGAATGGTTTAAGTCGTATCTGAGCAACAGAAGTCAATAGCAAGCCAATAGAATGTGGAGTACCACAAGGCTCAGTACTAGGCCCTATTTTGTTTCTTCTTTTTATTAACGACATTGCTAACATAAACATCAGTGGCAAAATATGTCTTTTTGCGGACGACACTAGCTTCACTTGGAGCAACAAGGACGTCACGGCACTTCATAGGATTATATCAAATGACTTAATCACCATTAAATCATGGTGCGATTCGAACCTCCTGAGTCTGAACATTTCTAAACCTAAAGCTTTGTCGTATAAAAACTCGCTGCAGCCTTTTGTACTTAGCAACACAACCATTGACGTCGTAAAATCTGTAAAAAATTTAGGGCTTGTAGACAATTCTTTGAAATGGGACATGCATATCGACGCTTTGTCGAAAAAATTAAGCTCTGCCTGTTTTGTATTAAGATCTGTTTCTAAGGAGCTTAACTTGTCAGTGGCTAGAACTGTTTATTATGCACTTTTTGAGTCGCACCTCAGGTATGCTCTTCCATTCTGCGGTACGTGTTGTGCGACTCAATTTGACCGCATTTTCAAGCTCCAGAAGAGAGCTTTTCGATATTCACTGGGACTAAACACCAGAACTCATTGCCAGGACTTTTTTAAAAAATTAAAAATATTGACTCTTCCTTCCTTATTTATATTTGAATCCGTTTGCCTAATACGTAAGCCTGTATCAGCTTCTCAAGAACGGTCATCTCACACTTATCCACTCAGGAACGCGGAGCAAGATCTTTATCTACCTACCCCACGCTCAGAGTTAGTTAAAAGTTCAATATTATACAACTCGAAAAAAATGCACAATCACCTGCCATTTGAAATCAAATCCATAACATCATTTTCTTCATTTCGCAAAGCATTGAACTCTTATTTACTAGACAAGGCTTTCTACGCCGTAAATGAATTATATTTTGAAAATCGAATTTGATCTTGTAAACACTGGTCTAATGTTTGCTACTGTTATATTTACTAATGACATCGAAATAAATTTATTTAGAGGTCATTGATATTTATATTTACTATAAACTAACTAAATATTTTTGAATATTATTTTTATTTTTTTGTTCTTTGACATTGTAAACATTTATAAATGTTTGTATTAAACAATAAGTCTGACAATATTATTTCTATAATGTTTTATATTATCTTTTGTTTGTTTGTTTATGTACTTTGCTGTTTACTTTGTTTGTTTTGTTTACCTTTGTCTACAAATTGAAAAATTTTTTGACAATAATATTTATAAAAATTAATAGCAAACCAAGACATGATATTTTGCTACAGGTGTTTGACATGTCGATCGTTTTCTGTTATGGGCAGACGGGACCGTTTTTAGACATTTTTTGCGGAATTTATTAACTTAGTAGGGGTGAAAGATACCCTCCCATAACCACTAAGTACTTCTAATTTTTGTTTAGGTTACACGGGCAATTTAAAAAAAAATAAAAGTAAGAACCTTTAGTCTTCCGCAAGGATAAAAATCCATAGGTACTAAGTCCGGGTGCCTCGACGGCCAACGGCTGGGATCTTGGTTAGCTACTCAATTATTCTCGAAATTGGCTGCAAAAATTTGATGATAACTACAGCGTTCTGAGGTGGTGCCTCGTCTTACTGGAAAAATATGTTTTCGAGTTCCATTAGGGGCAGATCGGAATTTACAGTAGACCTTGAAGAATCTAGTCCTGAAATTGCATTAATGACGTCAAATCTTGCAAAAAGGATTGTATTGAGTCTGTGGTCAAATCAAATTTGTATTAAACTGTTTGATTACATTTTGCCCGTATATTTTGAGTCAAAACGAATCAATGTATATTTGTCAGTCTATTGTTTACACATGTCTAGTTTTACATAATAGTTTACTCAAAATATCTGCTACATATTTTTTATATTTGTTTCAGGAATTCTTCAAAAGATTAGGCACCTACGACGAAGGATTTGATATTTGGGGTGGTGAGAATTTAGAGCTGTCGTTCAAGACGTGGATGTGCGGTGGTACCTTGGAAATCGTACCGTGCTCGCACGTGGGCCACATTTTCAGGAAACGATCGCCATACAAATGGAGGCAGGGAGTTAATGTTCTGAGAAGAAATTCTGTAAGATTAGCTGAAGTATGGTTGGATGAATTTTCACAGTATTACTACCAAAGAATAGGTAAGACTGATAAATAAAAATAAATCCAATAAAATATGTACTCAAAAATAGTTTTTTCTTTACTTATCTTTCTATTTAAAATGTGTTATAATACAAAGCGATTTAAAATAACTCGGCGGCGTTCAAGATGTAACGAGGACAGTCGCATCATCGCGTTATCAAGATATTTTTATTTTAGCTTTTAGCGTAGGTCTTAGCGATATCTATAAAGCTCGACCAACACACATTACGTAATTGAAATTGAATTTAATTATTTGAATAAATTTATTGAGAATTTTTATTTACTATAGGAGATCTCGGACTATCAATGATAGTGGTCAAGTCAGTACTTTTTTGGTCACTGCTAAGTGTAAAGTGGCTCCATTAAAAATTGTTTCATTGCCTCGTCTAGAGCTCTGTGCAGCTGTTTTATTGGCGGATTTGCTTACTTTTGTTACTACTACTTACGCAGATTATCTCTGTTTTAATTCCATATATGCATGGTCTGATTCGACTGTCGTTTTAGCCTGGTTAGCTGCCAGTCCTCATAAATGGAAAACTTTTGTTGCTAACAGAGTAAGTCATATCCAAGGCAAAGTTTCTAGCACTTCCTGGCGTTATGTTCCGTCCAGTGACAATCCTGCAGATTGCGCATCTCGTGGTTTAACTGCATCTCAACTCTTAGAACACAAAATTTGGTGGCGCGGTCCAAACTTTCTTCAACATTGCAACCGAGATGTCTGGCCTGCTCAACCTCATTTAGAAATGTGTGAATCTGTCTACAGAGAAGAAAAACAAACATCTCTCCATGTTGCATTAGAAGAGATCTTTTTTAAATAAAAACGTATAACAATATTTTAAGGGATGCGACGCATCACCCGCACCAATGAAAGCTTCCCCGTTGCTGGTAAGATAGGTAAAATTTTGATCGTCTCTGTTACGTCGAGCGTATTGTATCATTTCATTGCTTAATCAAAATATCTTTATTATTTGAATAAGCAGATAATATCATCCGGTCTATCACATCCTGTATACAGGGTGCTACAAATTCGGGGTACGAGCATTGGTATCTCGGTAACCGTAACCGATACGAACATGGTTAAATTGGGGCAAAGTTGCGCTTTAAGGATGTTCATCAAGATGCCATTAAAAAAGTTTTAAAAATTTCAAGGATTGCTGAGTTTTTTCGAAAAAACGGATTTTTTTGAAAATCAATTTTATTTTTTCCTGTCGTTACTTTTTAGAAAATCAAAAAACCAATTGCATGGTCTCATAGCCACTTATTATATTATTTATTTATATTACAGTATTTTTAGATTTTCAAATTAGGTGATAATTTGTGAGATACAGAGGCCAACTTAATTTTTTTAAATACGGACCTGCATTTTTTATTTCAGGTTTTAAAAGAACTTGGTCTCCTGAGTACAATGGTATGCCACACTTAATTTTTTTTTTGTTTCGGATATTTAAACACAATTTTTTTAAACTCCGACTCTGTTTTTTTTAATATTTAATCTACTCATCGTTACAATGCTGATAAGCTTGCAAACTTAACAATGACGTGGGGTAAAACATTGAATACGGAAAATCAAATACAATAAAATAATAAAAAATAAATAATATAAACAATCAAATTATCAAATCATTTCCCCGGAAGAAGAGTACAAAAAGAGTAAAAAAGTACAAAAAAGAGTGCATTCGGAAGTATGAGAAGAAGATATGTTCAAAGAGATATAAATAAGATTTAACGAAAAATAAATTTGTGCATTAGGGCGGGTGGTACCCTTTCGAACATGTAGAGCATTACAAACTAGTTTGTAGAAGTTTTTTTTTTATATTAACTACGATTAATATTTTGGATATTACTAGATCGTACATTGAGATTTCAAATTCACAATGAAAAAAGTCAAAAATAATATCTTTAAATTGCTGACCTGGATATTATTTATTTGAATCTTCCAATTCGCTCGATTTTCCTTATTGAATGTTAATTAGCGCTGATCAATATTGTTGCGATGAATATAATCAGATTAAATAAATTAAAAAAACAGAGTCGGACTTAATTAATTTAAATAGTAATTAAATAGTTTTGTTATTGTTAAGGTACCCAAAACAAAAAAAAGTATCAAGTGTGGCATATCATTGTACTCAGGAGATCGAGTTCTTTCAAAACTTAAAATAAAAAATGCAGATCCGTATTTAAAAAAATTAAGTTGGCCCCTGTATCTCACAGATTATCAGCTATTTTAAAAATCTAAAAATACTGTCAAATAGCCCTAATAAAGTGGCTATGAGAATGTGCAATTAGTTTTTTGATTTTCTAAAAAGTAACGAGAGGAAAAAATAAAATTTATTTTCAAAAAAATCCATTTTTCCTAAAAAACTCAGCAATCCTTGAAATTTTTGAAACTTATTTGATAGCATGTTGGCAAACATCCCAAGGCGTAACTTTGCCCCAATTTAACCATTTTCGTATCTATTACGGTTTCCGAGATACCAATGCCCGTACCTCGAATTTGTAGCACCCTGTATAATTTCGTGTAGTTAATTAGGCGTTAGTCCGCCGCGGAACCGCTACAGCGTTGCCGGCGCCGACGGCGGACAAAAGTCATTTGAAAAACAAAGGCCAATTAGCGTCGGTCGGCCAATCAAGCCTTAATTTGTTCCCGTTTAAAAATGGGGCTAAAACGTAATTACGGCACCGCGCCGCATTGAAATCTAACGGAACAATTTTTCGTCGTATAAACGTAAACGATGTTGTTGCGGCCGAACATATCGAAATATAATGACTTTCGGGGCTTTCGCTTAAATTATGGCGGCTAGAAATGGGAGCGGGGTGGGGGGAAATGGAGATTAACCGAGCGTGCGATTGCAGCACTAATAACCTTTTCTGAATAGGAAACTGCGCAGGCTATTAGTGAGATATTGGTCTAAATCTAATACCTTATACTTTATACACTAATGATTAGGCATGTTCGGTCTTCCGATATACCGGTACCAGGACCGGTACTTTAAAATATTCCGATATCGGTATCGTCTTTTAAAAAAATCTAAAATCTTTACCTTTTGAGATTTGACAAGGTTGATAATTTGTATTGTATTGTATTGTATTGACTAAGAGTGGGTCCCATGGGGACCCTCCACTGAGGCCGCGAGGGCCTATTGTGGCTCAGTTTCTACACGCTCTAAGCGCGTCAAAGTTCACCCTCAAGACCCAGCCTCCTAATATAGGCCGTTATGTCTGAGGGCGATATGTCTCCTAGGTCTGATAGGTCTAGCATGGGTTTGCCAAACATCTCAAACCTGGTCCTGCTCCCAGCGGGGCAGGTACACATAACGTGCTTCATTGTTTCGTCATCTTCCATACAGAATCGGCATTCGGCGTCTTCCACCAGTCCCGTCCTCTGTAGGTGAGATCTCAGCCGGCAGTGGCCCGTGTACACTGCAGTGAGCACACGCGTTCCATTCCTACCGGCCTTTAGGAGTTCTCCTGTTCTATGTTTGGATGGCCCTGCTAGGATTTTCTTGGCATGTTCCATTCTGGGACTGTCATTCCAGTCCCGGAACGTCGCACTCCTAACCCATTCACAGAGCCTGTCTCTTGCGAGATTTTTAGGAACGCTAAGTGTCGGTTCTGGGCCCACGAATGGCGAGCCTGCACCAATTTTGGCGAGGGAATCAGCACGTTCATTTCCCTCTAGGCCGACATGTCCCGGTATCCATATTAGCGACACTTTGTTCCTATCTCCCAGTATATTGAGTAGTTTCTTACAATGAAGAATCGTCATAGACGTGCTTTTCGTTGCCTCAAGTGCTTTCAGCGCGGCTTGACTATCCGAAAATATTCATATTGTTTTCCCGGTACATTGCTGTTCTACCAGCAGTTGCACACAGGTTTCAATAGCATATAGCTCAGCTTGGAAGATCGTGGTGTGTTTTCCAAGACTGTAGTAGATCTCAGTCTTTGGACTGCTGCAGTAAATTCCTGCTCCAGATCCTTTTTCGTTTTTGGATCCGTCCGTGTACCAACACATTTCCGCATGTAGTAAACCGTTTCCTGGCTTATCCCACTCGTCCCTATTCGGAAACAGGACGTTGTAGGTGCGCGTCAAGAGTTGGACTGGTGGTGTAAGATCCGAGATCATTCCCAGAATCTTATCCGACTGTAGTTCTTCTACTAGCCGGTTTTGTATGAACATAATTGTTCCTTGGCTTCCTCGTGCTATATTTAGAAACCTATATGTAGCCCATCTCGCCTCTCTTTCCAAAAGAATTTGAAGAGGAGGTAGGTCGAGTAGGATTTCCATAGCTTTTGACGGCGTGGAATGGAAGGCACCAGTCACCGCTAAGCATTCTTGTCGTTGTAGTTTCGACAATTTATTCTTTGCCGTTGTTTGGTTGGCTTTCTGCCACCAGGCAACTGCACCATACGTGATAATAGGTCTGATGGCCGTCACGTATAGCCAGTACATATTTTTGGGGTTTAATCCCCAGTTTCTACCACAAATTCGGCGGCATGCCCATAGAGCATAGCAAGCCTTTAGGCTGATAATTAAATAGGAATATACTTAAAAATATTAATAAAGGATGTTTATATTTCTTTTAGGCAACGACAAAGGAGACATTGGTGACATAAGTGGTAGAAAGACCCTGAGGAAAGACCTGGAATGCAAGAGTTTCAAATGGTATCTGGATACCATTTATCCTGAACTCTTTATTCCTGGAGAGGCTGTAGCTAATGGAGAGGTAATAAATAATTTGGAACTTAGTATTTTAAAAATTTTAGTAATTATTTTGAAAACAAAATGAATTTCTTATATCAAAGAAAATAAAACATAAAGAAGATATAGTGCAACTTTTTTAAACACAAAAATTCATTGTATACCTGGATATGTTTTAAATCAAGAAATACCGTATTAAAAAAGTTGTACTTTATGCTTTAATTAATCTTATTCCACTTAATTTATTTTATTATTTTTATAGGTACTGTATCGTCACATTATTTATTTATTCTTCTAGTTTTTTCATCTTTAAATCCATAGAATTTCATTTGGAATGGACAATTGCAGTTATTTTAATGATATATCACCCATTAAAATAATTTACTATTGCATTCTTTTATAACTAGGTACATTTTTTGATGCACAGGTCCATTACGTACATTTAGAGCTGTGTTTGGGTAATTATTTTATTTCGTTGGCTAAAATCACAAACTACACTGATAAATAACTTTTTGTAAGTTTAGAATAGAATTTTATAAAATTTTAACAGTATATAAATTATTTTAACAGTATAAAAAATTATATGTATATATAGCACAAAAGTTATAGACACATTTTTCCCCAAAAGTTATTTAAGTTAAAGTGCCTATCAAATCAACTACAATTATGTAACAACTTATTTTTATAAATCTTGAATTGTGTATAGTAAGTAGTAGCAACGGTAGTAGTCTAAGCCCACGGCCACACAGAAAGCGTTTTTTGCGTTTTTAGCATGAAGCGTCTTTAGCAACTAAAACAAAATAACAGGATTATATAGGAGTGGCCACACCAAGAGCGTATAGCGTTCGGCGTGTCTCGCAAAAAACGCAAATGAAAACAAATCAGTTTGTTTTCTGTAGCGTCTTTAGCGTTTTCTAAGATGAGACCCCGTCATAGGCGGACGTTATATTTAATAATACAATAAAAATAAATTAAATAGTATGATTTTTTTTTCATTTTAGGGTATTATCTAAAAATATTTTTATAAAAAACATCTACTCTTTAGGAAGATTCTATTAAATTCAAAAATTTGAAGGAAATGTTTGAAAAGGTATAGTTTGAAATGTTGAAATAATAACAAATTAAAGGAATATTTTCTTACGCGTAAAAACAAACAGAAACAAATAGTTTTTGGGGTAAAAATAGTTTTTACGTGTAACAAATAGTTTTTTACAAGTAAAAAATATATTTTTTTGGGTAAAAGAGTTTTTACTAGAAACAATAAGTTTTTACACGTAAAAATATTTTTTTGCGTAACAAAAGTTGTTTTACCAGAAACAATAAGTTTTTGACGCGTAAAATAATTTTTACGTGTAACAAATAGTTTTTTACACGTAAAAATATTTTTTGGGGTAAAAAGTTTTTACCAGAAACAATAAGTATTTGGCGCGTAAAATTAGTATTTTACGTGTAACAAATAGTTTTTACACATAAAAAATAATTTTTTTGCGAAGAAAGGTTTTCACCCAAATCAATAAGTTTTTGACGCGTAAAAAGAGTTTTTACGTGTAACAAATAGATCTTTACACGTAACAAATGGTTTTATACGCGTAAAAAATAGTTTTCTACCAATAACAAATAGTTTTATACGCGTAAAAATAGTTTTCTATCAGTAACAAATAGTTTTATACGCGTAAAAATTGTTTTTACGTGTAACAGTTTTATTTGCGTAAAATATTAAAAATAGTTTTTTACTTGTAACAAATGTTTTTTTATGCGTAATAATTTGATTCACTTTTACAAAATTTGTATTCAAATATCAATATTTTTGTAAACACGTGGACTGCTTACAAATACACGTCGCGTCACTACGTATTTCTAAGCCGTTAACACGTTTCGTTAGAAAGAGCTCGTGTGTCAGGGCCGTCTCACTAGCTCGTATGCCACGGCCTTGAATTTTACTCCCAGCACGCGTAAAGAATTTTCACTCCAAAATGTTTCATAAATCATGTCCTAAAATTGCATTAGCAACTAGAGATATTTACTATTCTATTATATAATTATAATTATTTATTATATTCTATTATAATTATATCAACTACTAACCACTTCACTACAACATAAAAAAACTATAGACATAAAAACTAAAATTCGTAAAATAAATGGCAAATAATAATAATTATTTTTACACACACCACTGGCATTATCAGTAGATTGTGTTTGTCTCCGAATATATACCCCGGCCCGTCCACAATTCAATCCCAGCATCTTTTATCTTCGTCTCTTCAACGCTAACGGCGCCGATCTCGCCTATCTCTTTCTCACAGGATTGATTGTTGGACGGGCCGGGAATCCACGAGCTTGCGACGTTACTAATTGACATATTGATAGAAACTGCAGACCTGCCGCGTCTTTTGCGTGTTTTTAATGGACACAAATCGAAAAAAGCGCTTAAAACGGTAAAATCGCAAAAAGCGCTTGAGACGCAAAAAACGCAAAACGCTAAAAACGCTTTCTGTGTGGCCGTGGGCTAAGAGCTAGCAACGTTTTCAAGAAAGTATTTTAAGAAAGCTGGATTTTTGATATATCTTTTACTATGCTCTCTGGAATAGCATGCGGCCCATCTGGCTGCCGATACCCGTTGCCTTCACTACTGCGCATGCGAAGAAGATCCTATATTTTTTTTATTTAGTCTGTTAAATTCTAGTATTGAATATAAATCGAACAAGTCCCCATAGCGCATCGCGTAGAGTTTCCGACTACGAACCGAAGATTCAGAGTTCGAGACCAGGTTCAGGGTAAAAACTTTTTTATTTTATTTTCGTTTATATTCTGATAGTAAAGTATTAAATATTTGTTGTTTTTTTTGAATAACGAGAATTATTTAATACTTTACTGTCAGAATATAAAGGAAAATAAAATAAAAAAGTTTTTACCCCGACCCGGTCTCGAACTCTAACTCCTCGCTTCATAGCGGAACCTCTACGCGCTGCGCTATGGAGACTCGTTCGGTTTATATTCAATACTAGAATTTAAAGGGCTAATAAAAAATATAGGAGTTTCTTTCAATGCGCAGTAGTAGACGCAACGTTTACCGGCAGCCAGACGCACAGTGCTTCGTCCTATGGACAAAAATCGAAAAAAAAAGTTAAAATTTACTAATATCTGAATATGTAATTTTATACTTATAGCTATGTTCAACCATCCTGTATATTATTTTTCATAAACAGCGTTTTTTGTTAGCAAATATTTTCACTAAAAATAAATTTTGCGATCATTATCTTATCAGTGAAAAGAATAACATTCATAGTAGTTCTGTATATTATGGAGTTAAACGGTACGTACTTAATTGAAAGCCACTATGGATATTGTTAAACAAGGTATGTACTTTAAATTTATTTCTAAACAGGTTCGTGATTGTTTAGTTTTTATTTATTTTTTAAGATGATTCTTAAATGGGCATAAAAATTTTACGTTTTCAAACTTCAAAAAGGCATTTAAAAAAAAAATATCAAAACATATCGTATTTATTGAATATTTTTGTTGTGTATTCATACACTTTTAATTTTTGTATAGTTCACCTGCGTCTGCTTGCGACGAACTTTATTTTATAATACTTTTCAGATGGAGTAAAATTGATAACCAATGCCGATCTGGTTAATACTTGGCTTGATCATAAGGACAAGAACTCAAAATTATTTGTATTTCAAAAAATGTGTTCTTTATTAGATATTGATGAACCTTCCAGTCAAATACTACTTGTACCTGAAAAAGCCCACTATGTTGGAGCGAAACGTCGCATAAAAAAAGTTTCCATCTTTCAATTTATCATAAAACCTCATACCCAAGAAAAGAAAAAAATAATATATGGATATGGTCTGTTAAAGAGGTAACTATTAACATCCGAACCCCTCATACCAACAAAAAGAACAGTAACAACGCGAAAAAGTAACATATTAGAAAATGATGTACAGAAATATCTTATATGTGAGGATACTTCATCTATCTGTGATATGGATACTATCAATTTGGAAGATTCTGTCAGCAGTGATTCTTCTGAATCAGAGTAGTTACGATCTACATTTTGTTGTCCTAAAATAAATTTATAGTATCTTAAGTTTTTTTTTAATTAAATATTACATTAATGTTTCTTTTTCATTAAAGAAAAACATTTTTATCTTATATTAGACTTATATTGTAGGAATCATATTCTAATGTTATTTTAGTTCTTTTTTATCACAGGGATTTATTTAATATTTACAGCTCCAACATTTTTATTATTTATAATTTTTTTTTTCATAAACGTGGGACTAAGAACATCATCATTTAGTACAATGAGAATACTCATCATTTGTGTCAAATAAACCTAGTTTAAATAAATTGCCTACAATAAAAGAGAAGTTTTGCATTTTTGTCCTCTAGAGCCATATGTTCGAAGCACTGTGAGACGGGCCGCATGCTGTTCCAGAGAGCATAGTAAACGATAGTCATACTATTATTAACATTCAGAATCGTATTTTAAAATCTTAGAACATTTTCTAGTAGAAATATTTTAATTCAATCCTATAACTATGTTAAATTAACTATTTTATTACTGTAGCTAAAATCATTAAGCTAAACAATGCTATCCTGATATCTTAACTGATTTAAAACCGAGAACAAATTGACAGTTTAATCTAGTTCTCTTGACTTTCCACCGCGGCCGCTCAGACAAAATAATTTAGTTTCCCTTGTAAGTTTTATATTAAATTTTTAAGTCACTCAATAAAAACGGTCCTTGATTAAATTCCACGTCATAAATTAGAGAGAAGTAATTTAATCAGACTTTCTCGTTAAAGATTTTATTTGCTTTTCGCCATCGAAACTAACATCGGGAGTTAATTGAACGATTTTCTAGCGCTATTAAACTCGCAGAAAGTGCTACACTTTCTTTTCATCCGTCAATGGCCGTAATAGAACGAAATCTGCGATGGCTCAAAACTGTAAATAAACTTGTAACAAGGAAATTCAGTTACTATAAATACGGAAATCTCTATGATTTTATTTTGTATAATGTTTTAACTTTATTTTAGTAGAAAGGGAACTTATCTTATTATAATTTTTCATATAAAATGACAGGTGTCACAGTTATCTTCATTTCATAGCCATCACTGACGCCGTTTTTTTCGATCATACGGTATCATTTCATTTATTAATTTTTTCTGTTTGTTTTTCAGTTCTGTTTGTTGTTTCAGACAAATAATAGAAATAAACAAACCATCTTGTACAAAACAAAGGTAGCCAGTATACATGCTGTCCCAATATTCCGTGGACATAGAACTAGTATGTACTTTTGGAATCGAAATAAGTGCATTGGGCACAATTTACCTCTATACAAAAATGCTTCGTTTGTCCGTTAGAGGGCATCGAACGTTAAAAAAATAAACACATTTTGTAACTTTGAATAAGAAGACTAAGGAAGGAGCATATCAAAAATCTTAGGTACACCGCGATGGGCCTCAAATATGGCCGACTTAAATTCCGGTTTGTCAGTGTCGTTCTAATTTTATTTAAAAAATGTAAAAATATGATGTAGGGTAGACGTGGGGTAGACTCAATAATTTGTTGTTTTATTTTACGTTGTGAATAAATGTTGGTAGTTATTAAAATTGTTATAAAAATATATAATTCTAATAAAAATAGATAAGTTATAATAAGTATTTATTAACACAAACATCCGATACGCTACTGAAGCAGGTAAGTCAAATTAACGTATCTAAATTCTTTGACAAGTAATAAATAAAAGCTAAAAATGCAAGAAAAATATATAATTTAGTTAATTTAAGTGAATTTCATAAATGATCGGTTTACTACACGTATGTATATTATATAGTCACTTACTAGCGAAAAGTTGTTCCATTATTTCACTCAATTTTTGCCGAGATCTACCGCACGCTACACAACCAACTATTTTAGAGTCTTTTTCGATAAATCGCGATAGTGTCACTGTTAATTTAAGTTCTGCCACAATTTCCAGCTAGATTTACTACCTTTATACAACTATCAGTAGTAGAATAAATGATAAATAACATAAAATAAGCTCCGTAAAGACTGACAAATCCACAAAATTTCAAATCAAATTCAAATGTGTCAAATGAATCGTCAAACAGAGCTGTCAAGGATCCCCACCCTAGAGAGCTTTTATGGTGGCTTTTCCGCCCACCATGCATGAATACATGGATAGCATTATGCTCCTTCCTTAGTCTTCTTATTCAAAGTTTTGTAAAATATTTTAAGAACCGTTGTTTCGATTTGAACGAGATTTTGGATGTCTATGCTTTTTTTCCATAAGAAGTGTTTGTCCCCTTTCTATATCTGCACCCATTCTCCTATCTCTGTGCCTTGCACTAACTTATCCAGGTCCTTGAGAGGATGGGAGCATAGTTCCTCCGGTTCTAGCCTAGCTTTCCCAAATAAAAACTGTCGCTTGCGATCCAGAGTCTCCCAATGATAGGTGCTCCGCTGTTTCAGGATCTTTATCGCAGAGTCTGCAGCAAAGACTTCCTTGATACAGGTTGAGCTTGTTCAGGTAACACTTGACAGCCATGTGTCCTGTCAAGAGGCCTGTTGTAATCCGCACTTTATTCCTGCTAAGCATTAGCAGTTCTTTTGCGGTTTTAGAGCTAGGTCCTTGGATAAAAGCCTTGCTGTGCCTGTGCCCCTATCTGTTTCTCCAATGGACATTCTGCTCTTCCCTGATTCAGAGTTTTAGTGCACTACGGGCCATACACTTGGGTATTCCCAGTACTGGCTCTGGACTAAAACAGGATGCCGATGATCCCTGCCTAGCTAGCTCATCGGCTTTTTCGTTGCCTTGGATGCCGCTGTAGCCCGGCACCAGAATAATTTAATTCTGTTCCTTCGTGCCAGAGCTCTCAGTTCACCCAGGCATTTCGAGGCCAGTCTCGACGATACCTTTGGGCTCATAAGCGCCCCAAGTGCCGCCTGACTGTCTGAGCATATATTGATGAGCTTACCTGAATAAGCTCTTCTATTGTTTTCTCTCGCACATTGTAGAATGGCGAAGATTTCTGTCTGGAATACGGTTGAGTGTTTACTCAAGGAAAAGGATAAAAAACAATCCAGCTCATGGTCCTTCAGCGGTCTTTGACCCGTCTGTATACCAGGTTAGTCCATCCTGAAGGAATGTTATATCCGTCTACATTCCTCGATCCATTTTGTTCACCTCAAATGGTTTGTGGTAGTGATAAAGAGGGGTCATTTGGTCCGATGCTTAACTAATGCTTTACTAAGTGCTTTAAAATTTGACTTTTTCAAAAATCAAAAAAGAAATACGTGAAGGATGAAAACTACCCCCACCCCTACATAAATTTTAGTATAAATATTTTCCAACTCCACCGACGACCAATTCTTTTTCACAAATTAATGAATTAAAAACAGCCAGCAATAATGTGGGTCTCAAAATGAATTTAGCAAAAACTACAGTAATATACAGGGTGTCTCATTTTAGTTGAAATCATACGGTATCTCCGTTATTAGTGAAGATAGAAGGGTGCGGTTTGCACAAACCTGTCTCACTTTTTTGTCAAACGGAAGATACCGTAAACAAAATTTTCATAGCCCTTTTCGTTTCCGAGCTACAGGGTCTTTTTGAAAGTTTTGCAATTTGGGACACCCCCTGTATCTCTGTTATTGTTAAAGCTATCGAGAAGGTGAAAACTGTTTATTCTAGAACTGTTTACGTAGAATACAGTGGCGTAGTCTGGTTTACTACCAAAAAAATATTTTTGAAAATATGAACTAAAGTTATGTTTTTTTAAATGGAACACCCTGTATATTTATAAATCATATGATCTCTCTTGCCATAAGCTTCTCAAAAATATATATATCACTCTATATTTATTTTCACTATTTACTGCAATATTTAAAAGTTTTTATTAAAAGATCATATTTATTAGTAGGCCATGATTGATAATAAAAGAAACTAAAGAATTATTAAAAGTATACTGCTATCTGTCTCTTGTTTTATTTTGGAAGCCGCTAATAAATTCTTTATATATTAGGGAAACTTAACTCCCTACCGCTATTTGTAAATCTTGGAATACGTGTATAATCTACGTACGAATAATCTCTCGTATCGAACGAATCGTACGAATAATCTCTCGTATCGGAAATTTTAGATATTCCTTTAGCTAATTTACGTGAAATATATTTTCAGCAAGATGGGGAACATTCCCCCTCATAACTATGAAAATTTAGAATACTGTTAAATTATTATTTTTCAAATCAATGAATTGGAACCAATGAAGACATATTGATAGCCTCCTCGATTCTCGGATTTCGCCGTTCTCGATTTCTGATTTTGGGGATTTTTGAAATACGAAATATATCGTGGGAACTACAACCTACAACAATGTCGAACACCTGAAAAATGCTTTAATAATTCAAGCTTTTAGATATTTGCACACCCATTCCGTTATAAAAAAAGAAAAATATATTCACAGTTTCAGTGGTAACAGTTATTTCAAAAGTAAAATATATCAATCCCAAATTAATTTTAATATGTGTATGACTATTTTAGTAAATACCATTTTGATTTTTTGTTATTTATCACGGCCTACTAATAAGAAAATGATATATTTTAAATATTGCAGTAAATAGTAAAAATAAATATAGAGTGATATATATTTTTGAGAAGCACATAGCAAGATAGATCATATGATTTATAAACATACAGGGTGTTCCATTTGAAAAAACATAACTTTAGTTCATATTTTCAAAAATATTTTTTTGGTAGAAAAACAGACTACGCCACTGTATTCCACGTAAAAAGTTCTACAATAAGCCGTTTTCGCCTTCTCGATACCTTTAACAATAACAGAGATACAGGGGGTGTCCCAAATTGCAAAATTTTCGAAAAGACCCTGTAGCTCAGAAACTAAGAGGGCTATGAAAAATTTGTTTGCAGCATCTTCCGTTTGACGAAAAAGTGGGACAGGTTTGTGCAAACCGTACCCTTCTATCTTCACTAATAACGGAGATACCCTATGATTTCAACCAAAATGGGACACACTGTACAACAAACTAGTAGAGAAAAGGGACATTCTAGTGAATAACAACACTAGAAATAGTAGAAGAATATATATATATATATATATATATATATATATATATATATATATATATATATATATATATATATATATATATATATATATATATATATATATATATATATATATATATATATATATATATATATATATATATATATATATATATATATTTATTAAATCGACGGAGTCAGATCCGGTACGTTAAAGATAGGCCGTCAGACCCGGGGTATATCGGACGAAAAATGTTCACGCGACGCCTTCAGGCCCTGATGCTGGACCGTTTAATTTGTCCCAGTTATATAAAAAATAGAGGTTTATTCGTTTTCGCCAGACCCACGACGTTGCCGCTTTTAATTCTCAAATATTTATATTAGAATTAGACGAACGGACCTTTTGACGCGGTAATTGATGACAGTGCAGAAGTAAAAACGGTGCATTTCTGCTATAGTGAATATTATTGTACTTATTGTTAGTATTAGATATATTCTGTCTTATAAATGCTACTGTACGAAAGCGTTTTTATCTGAAATTTTTTTAAAAATTAAATTTCTTTGTAATAAGCATAATCAAGTTACAATGGCATTATCAATTTGGTTTAGTAGATTTTGTAAGTGTTTACTAAGTGATGATGGAACCCCGTATATTATCTTTATACTTAACTCACTATCATATATACGATGATCGTAATTACTTTGATGTAATTACTTCGACAATGAAATCATACCACCGAAATAAATCTTTAGGTACTACTTAGGTACAATTCTTTGACCCGTCGATCGATTTAGATGAAAAAAATCTTTAGGCACTTCTATAACGTAATCATAGCACGAAATAAATTTTTAGGTACTCGTACAATTCTTTGAAACGACGATAGATTTAGACGAAAAAAAAATTTAGGTACTACTACAATGAAATCATAGTACCGAAATAAATTTTTAGGTGCTCGTACAATTTTTCGACACGATGATCGATTTAGATGAAAAAAACTTTAGGTAGGTACTTCTCTATATGTATAACCATATGCGAAAATGTCAAAAAATTGACATATTATATGTCATTCTATTGAGGGTGCATCCACACTATCCTAAAAACGGCGTATTCTGCGTAACGACCTTGAATCGATTTCCAGTAATTCTATTGGCTGAAATTTTTGACAGCTCAATTTGATAGATAAAATTTGTGACAGATGAAGTTTTCAGCCAATAGAGGGCTGAAAACTTTTTTATCTATCAAATTGAGCTGTCAAAAATTTCAGCCAATAGAATTACTGGAAATCGATTCAAGGTCGTTACGCCGTTACGCCGATACGCCGTTTTTAGGATAGTGTGGATGCACCCTCAATAGAATGACATATAATATGTCAATTTTTTGACATTTTCGCATATGGTTATACATATAGAGAAGTACCTAAAGTTTTTTACTCGTACAATTTTTGACCCTTCGCGTCGCGTCGCGTCGCCTCGATCGATTTACATGAAAAAAATCTTTAGGTACTTTTACAACAAAATCATAGCATCAAAATAAATTTTTAGAAACTCGTACAATTTTTTGACACGGTGATCGATTTAGATAAAAAAAACTTTAGATACTCGTACAATTTTTTGACACGACGATCGATTCTGACGATTGTCATTTCAAAGGTAATTTGACGCCGTTTTTTGGAATCATATGTATGCCATGTGTATACTTATCTAATAAGTAAAGTGTATTCATTTAGAATATTAAGAGATTAATTCAGACGAAAAAAACCAAAATAGGTAGAAAGTATTCTTTAAGATTGTTTCTACAAGTTTTATTTAAAAATTGTAACAGAGAACTATTATTATTATAGGGCCCCTCTCGGACCGCTTGGACGAGTACAGTATAAAAAAGAGCGAGGGACAGTAGGTAGAAAAAACATATGATTTGATTTGTCACGGAAACGTAAAGTTTATTAATAAAAGTGTTTTGTTGAAATTCTTCGAGTTTTATCATAAAGTTTATGGTTCGACACCCAACAAAATAATTATAACGAATCCCCGTCACAAGATATAAATAATTTAAAGTCTAATCTGGCGAGTTGAGTTTGGATGAAACTGTAAACAAAATGTTTAAAAGTGTAATGTAATCATTTAAATTTAAATAAAATTCGTATAGCAGTTAAGTAGTAAAAAAAGTGTAGGTTTTAAAAGCATGAACTTCTGGGAATTCCCTATTTGTATAGTCTGGGAACCACCTACTTTTCTGGGAAACACATATTTTCAAGTTCAATTTATTAGAATATTAATTTTAATAATATTATACTACCATATATTACTCAAATTAAGTTTTCGAATACATAGTAAGTAAAGATAGTTAGAAGATAGAACATATTATAGAGATGCAACCATAGAACGTGTTTGTTATATTTATATGGTGTTGGTAGATAGCATCCAACCGTAAACTGAATATACAACGTAGTACTGTAGCAATCAATATTTTTATTATTTTTGTTACACTAAAATTACTATTTTAGATCTTACTGAACGTAGTAATGTAATAAAATTAATTATTGTACTAATTAACAACCATATAATCGAGAAAAAAAAACGGCGTCAGCTGTGGCATGAAATGAAGATTGCTGTCATTTTATACCGGGTGCGTCTCAAAAGTGGCTCACCGCTATAACTTTTTAATTTTTTTAGATAAAAAAACGAGATTTGGTATGTAAGTATATGACATAAATTGGGAATGATTGACGTATTCAATTGTTTTTGGTCACTTCCTGTTTCACCGAAAATGACTACAACTTTTGATTTTAAATGACACCCCCGGTATATTTTTACATTATTTGATAAAAAATGACACTCTGAATCGAATGACATATCATATGTCAACTTTTGACATTCTCGCTTTAAACAAATTGTTTTTTAAATTTCAATCTAGAGTGCCATGGCTGTATTAAAAACACTAATTTTTTAATCAAGAAGCCTTGGAAAAATAGATTTGATAATCTAATGATTTTCGTGTCTTGTCCGGGCCCGTTGTTATAAGATGCCCAAATCGTATTTTTAATCATATCTCAATTTTTCCAAACGGAACAAGGGAGGCTCGTTAGCATATTTGGAAAAAGCATTTTTTACGAATAATTTGGTACCACACACATGGTATTTCGAGTCAAATTGTCATTATGAACCGCATGTTACTATTTCAAATAAACCATATGAGAAAATGTCAAAAAATTGACATATTATGATGTCATTCTATTGAGGGTGCATCCACACTATCCTAAAAACGGCGTATCGGCGTAACGGCGCGGCGTAACGACCTTGAATAGATTTCCTTGATCATTTTAATAACAAAAACATACCAAAACTCGTTTTTTTATCTGACAAAATAAAAAAGTTGTAGGGGTAAGCAACTTTTGAGACGCACCCGGTATACGACGATCGATTTAAATGAAAATAATTTTTAAATACTTCTACAACGAAGTCATAGTATCGAAATAAATTTCTAGGTAATCGTACAATTTTTTGACACGACGATCGATTTAGACGAAAAAATTTTAGGTACTTCTACAGCGAAATCACAGCATCGAAATAAATTTGTAGTTACTCCTACAATTCTTTGACACGACGCGCTGATCGATTTAGATGAAAAAAAAATTTAGTTACTTCTACAACGAAATCATAGCATCGAAATAAATTTTTAGGTACTCGTACAATTTTTGACCCGCCGATCGAAATAATTTTGTTTCTAATATTTATTAGCCGAACGGACCTTCTTAATATTCTAATTAAAGTATGAGCATTTTGTTTTCTACCAAATATAACACGGCTATATCTTCGTTTCCCTTTAATAGTTTGCTTTACCGTGTTGCCGGTTCTTGGGTCTGAATACATCGATTCAACGTAAATCGGCTTATACACTTATACTAATGTCGAAGGTGGCGCCGCCCGTGACAATACCGGTGTACCATTTTTTCAGGCCCAGCTGAAATTTGGTCAGGGGAAGTGGGGAAACCGTTCTAGACGATAACCACTGAAATCGTACTCAGACCCGACCCCGGGCCTGAAATGTCGAAATCGGGTCTGAGCCCAATGAAGCAACGTAGTTTTTGGGCTCGTATAAGCGGTTTAATAAATCTATATATATATATATATATATATATATATATATATATATATATATGTATATGTATATGTATATGTATATGTATATGTATATGTATATGTATATGTATATATATATATATATATATATATATATATATATATATATATATATATATATATATATATATATATATATTTCGGACAACTCCTTTTTACAGCTCGGGATCTCTACTACCAGAAATCAACCGAAGAATTAAGTTAGCTTGGAGTACTTATGGAAGAAACTCAATCATATTCAAATCTAAGCCACTCTATCTAATGAAGAAAACATTCGACCAATGTGTACTATCTGTCATGACCTATACATACCAAAACCTGGACACTTAAAACTGACATCATAAAGAAACTGCATATCGCACAACGCTCAATGAAAAACGAAATATGCTGGCAATAACCAAGAGAGACCGTAAAAGTAAAGTGTGGATACGACAAAAGACCTAGGTAATAGATGTCATCCACAGAGTCAAGTCCCTCAAATGGCAATGCGCAGGACACCTGGCAAGAAGGACGGACAACAGATGGACCACAAAAATTACAGCATGGTAAGAGAAGAGCTAATTTAGAGACCTAGAGGTAATTAAGAGACCTAGAGGAAGACCCAGCCTCAGATGGGACCATGATATTAGGGAATTAGCAGGGAAAACTTGAGCCCGCATAGCCAACAATAGACGACGATGGGCCCAACTACAAAAAGAGTATGTGAGCGAGGCTACACCATAATAGGAAATGGTTGAATAAGCTGAAAATGATGATGATAATGATGATTTTTTGTGTTTTGTCAGCCACTTACTATTATTGTTAAATGCAGTATTGTCTTTATTTAAATGCACTCTTCGAACGTCCAATGGATCTGGCAGCTCTATAGAGTCAAAGAGACAAGCAAAACAGATAAAAGAAAATGTGAATCATAGACAACGGAATTGTGCAATGAAAATGCCATTTTATTTAATTTACGAAAGTATGGTCTCTGATTTAAAAAAAAAACACTTTTCCAGATAAAAGCAAAAAAGTTTAATTGGTTCATTTCTTAAGATGTGTCGTTTTCTAAACGTGGGTCCGTGTTTTTCGACTCTTTTCTTTGTCTCTTTTTTATTTTGGACTCGTTCGTGATCTATTCGGTACGTGTCGGGCGTGCTGGGAACGACTGCGACTGCAGCAGTCGCTTTTTGTGGCGGCAAATCGTGCAGAAGTTTTCTTGAAATTAATTTTTGATGCCGTTCTTTTCCGGGCCTTCTCTCTATATAAGCAGCTTTTCGGGAATATCTCCTCGTACAAAAGTATATAACGAATACAACGCCGATATCGATACAACGCTAGTCCATAAATAATTCTATTATATTATCCGGATATTTTGAGCAAATAATTTCAACTAAACAACTTGGTGCAAATATCTTTAGATTATAATATTATAATCTAAAGATATTTGCACTGTTATATATTTAGATTAAGTTATTCTATTTATTGTTTTTGTTTGCTCTTTTGTGAGCTAAGATATTCGCCCATTCACGGTCGAAAAGTGTTAGTACATTCAACAAGGCCCTTATTCTTACACCACCAACATCAGCACGAATGAACAGTAAACGATCGTATTTAGATTACTTTTAAACTGAAATTATTCACAGTATAAATCAAATCCATTAAATACATACACAACAGAACAGAATTACAACAGGAAAATAAAATAATATGATTTAGTTAACATTAGTTAAATAATGAGGAAACATTTACTTTACCTTTAATAACATTCTTTGTCACAAAACTTACGGACCAAAATAACATCAATGCATCTCGAACGATAGTTTTAAAGCTATTACTTAACACCTATTATCTCTGTAGTCTAATTTCCTTTCTCTGGTTTTGTGAATAATATTTTAAAAATCAATAATTTTATTTATGTATACTGTCTAAAAACTGAATGTCATGAATTTAGAGAAATATTTTTATTTTTAAATAGGCGGTTCACCTCAGTAGGCACCTTAAATCTCATTCAAATCGGAATATCGTTCTTAAAATATCTTAAAAATATGTTTATTTTTTTAAAGTTTCATGTCCCCTCACGGACAAACGATGCACATTGTATAGAAGTAAATTGTGTCTAATAAACTTACTTAGTTCTGTTTCCACCGCATATTGGGTCACCCTGTATATCTAAGTTTTGTGATTTTAGCTAATATTTAATAAGTTTGTTCTCTTTCAGCAAATGATGTAGCGAACATGTATTAATTTAATTCCAGGAGAAAAAATCAACATTTTTTTGTCATTCTTTCTGTTCTCTATATACTAATTACACATTCTTCTTTCTCTTTAACCTTTCCCTAGATGCGCAACCTGGGCTTCGGCGGCAAGACCTGTCTGGACTCGCCGGCGCGCAAGGGCGACCTGCACAAACCGGCCGGCCTCTACCCCTGCCACCGGCAGGGCGGCAACCAGGTAAACATTTGCTTTTTTACGCTTATTCACGCGCGCCGTTTCCGTTTCAGATCGCCAACCGCGCGCACGCGCTGTGCCTGGACAGCGCCAACCAGCCGGAAAACGTCAACAAGCCGGCGGGCTTGTGGCCCTGTCACAGGCAGGGCGGCAACCAGGTAACGGGACGGAGGAGGGAGACGGTTGAGGAAACTTGCTCTTTCTCTCTCTTAATCTCTTGCCTGCTGTCACACCTCTTTTTTTCTCTCGTTTCTCTTGACGGTGATAATATTTTTTGTGTCGGTTATTTCTCGAGACTTGGTTTGGCTTTTGTGTCAATGCAGAAAAGTAATTTGGTGACAATACTACAGGGTGCTATAGGTGCTACTCTCATATTATGACGCGGAGGCTTGACCTGTAATTTTAAGGGCATATGCAGATTAATTATTAATTTAGATCATTTTAATAATTAATTTAGATCATTTCAGTGAATTCTATAGGATGTCCCCAAAAAAGATTAAACTTCAAAGTAGTATTTTTTGTAATAGCAGTTTTTAAAACCTATACAAGGTGGTCCAAACTGTATTGCGGAAACTTCAGCAACTATCTAGATAAAAATAAGTAAAAAAAGTTAAAAGTTTGTATAAATGTATGTCTTAAAATGCTTAGTTTTGGAGATACAGGGTGAAGTTTTATTTTTACTTCGATTTGTTCCAAATAATTTCTGAAGTAAAGTCAATATTTGGATGAAAATCTGGGAGTTTTTTGACATGGGAAATTTGATTTTGATGTTAATATGACTTCTACTATAGTCTATAAAATGAATAACTTTGAATTTTGACCGTTATTTTTTCCCAACATGGCAAATATAAAATCCCTCTATCAAAAAAGTTACTGATATTCTTTAAATTGAGTGCCTGAACGAATCAGATAGGTAACTCTTTTTACTTTCGTGAAATAGAAAAGAAAAATAATAAAACAAGTGACAGTTCTTCCTCTTCTTGCAAAAATCAACACGAAATGTCATAATTGTCAAAAGTAAAATGTCATCAGCTTTTGACATTTCTAAATATCAGACCAATGCCGTCTCTAATAGAACAGCCACGGAGCGAGATTTATGACGTCACGCTAGTTAGATACTACGGATTAATAAATATGTTGTAGAATACATGGAAAACATAATTATTCCTCGTATTTTTGGTTTGTATTTTAAAAATGATATAGTTTACATGAAATATACATAATAATACAGTTAATAAATACAATATATATACCTATTTATAGTAATAAATACTTTGGCAAATAAACTATGAACCATACAAATGCAACAAATGTTTTACAATATACAAATAATGAATAGGTATATAAGATAATGGGTAAAATGTAAAATATATTTTAAATTTTGGGGTTTGAAAATCGATCTAATTTAACAAAAAACATGCAATATCTTCTAATAGTGATGTATTGTTATTAATGTTCGAAAAATTATATTTGCAAATAATACAATATCATAGAAAAAAAGGCGTCAGCGATGGCTATGAAATAAAGATCGCTGTTATTTTATATGTAAAATTATTCTAAAATTTTTGATTTTCTTGGGATTTAGGTTCGGGAAAAACGCTGATTAAGTTTTCATTTGGTTTTTCATTATTTTTATTTGGTTTAAAAAAAAAGTTTCGGCTAACATTATAGCCTTCATCAGTGTTGTGTCATATGAAAAAAATTGTGTCGAATATAATCCAAAAAATTACATATAAAAAAAAGTTTTTCTTCGAAAAAAAAGATGATAAAACAGTTTCTGTTGAACTTTTGGCACAAAAACATTTAAAATTTATGATTTCAATCTAATAACTATTTAGCTAACATGTTTAATTTATGTCAATGATGGCAGGTATTGATCATTTAGATTCAAAATCTCGAGAACCACTTGTAGCGATTTTTACCAAGAGGCCTTTTTTACACAAAAAACATCGTAAATGTATATTTTTTTACTCAGTAGTTTTATACAGATACGGACGAAAAGTTATTAGTCTTCAAACCAGTTAAATATATAATATGTAGGTGGCGCCCTCTACAGCAAGAGTATTATATCATATCAAAATCGAATTTCTCATGTCAAAAAACTCCCATATACCAATTTTCATCAAAATATTGACTTTACTTCAGAAATTATTTGGAAAAAAACATTTCAATATCTATTAAAAAAAATTCGGCAAACGGCTTCCAAAAATGACAGAAAGCACCATCTGCGTTTGAATTAAGATGACAGTCCACAACTGTCACTGTTATGTCACCACTTGTTACTATAATTTCTTAGATATTTTCTAAGATGCTAAGACATTTGCAAAATAATTTACCACAATACACCTAAACTTGATTTTTACAATAAACACTTTATTTTTACAATATTTCGTTTCGCTAACCATGTTAGCATCATCAGCAAATGACTAAAACTCAGTTTTGATCATCTGCTGATGACGCTAACATGGTTAGCAAAACGCGCGTCTGGTGAAAACTAAAGTATTTAGGTGTATTGTGGTGAATTAGTGTTTTATTTTGCTGTTGTAACACTAAAGGTTCCAACCCTCAACTGTAATCCTAAGACATTTATTAATAATAAAATTTTCTGAAAAATTGACAATAAACTATTTTCTATATGTATTAAATTATCTGGAATACACTGTATATGCACACGAAAAATGAGGCAAAAAATTGCCAGCACATCACTGCTGCATCAGTCAGAAGCTCAAGCGAATCACAAAATTCAAATAGACAACTTAATAATTCTTATCGTTTATTGTGCAACGTAAATGCTACATTTTTGCGGTTTATCCTGAAATTTATGAAGAGAACGTAATCTAAACGTACTATAGAATAGCTGGAATATAGTGTGCATAAATAAGATTTAGTAGGATAGTAAAAATAAACAAAAAAAACTGCTATACATGGAAAAATAAACAGATTTTTTTACATTTTAGATGAATATAAATTTGTTTTCTTTTGTATTTAACGCTTTAATGTGTTTTTTTTATTAGTAGTTTAGTTTTTGTTTTCCCTTCGACAATTAAAGTGCCAAAAAGTCTTGAGAAATAACAAATCCGCCTAAAATATAATTTTTGTTCGTGAAAATTTGTGTTTAATTGGTTGGGGTTGCTATTATTTAACCAGGTGCAAGAATCCAGATATATAAATATGATATTTATTACCAGGATTGTATATATTATTTTTATATTGTAACGTATATTTGATACTATTTATATTTAGACTGATACAGAATTGATTAGGTACAACTAGAATGTTTTATGTATATAAAAATGTCTTTAACTAAACAATACTAACTGGTAAGTTTTAAATTTAATTTCATCTTTA
Source organism: Sitophilus oryzae (assembly GCF_002938485.1). Classification (NCBI taxonomy): domain Eukaryota; kingdom Metazoa; phylum Arthropoda; class Insecta; order Coleoptera; family Curculionidae; genus Sitophilus; species Sitophilus oryzae. The sequence continues at coordinate 1,483,736 of NW_022146173.1, read as the reverse complement.
TTTACTAAATACCTTGTTGTATATAATAATTGTCGTATATTAAAAATTAATTTAATATGTATATATAATTTTATATTTTTAATATAAAAAGTTGGTAATAGTGAAACTACAATAATATCATTTGATTTTTTGAGAAACTTTTAGCTTCTCGTTTTTCTCGGGAGTTTAGAAACAACGCCATCTAGTGACCACTACGACAGTCATTGCGGTACAGTTTATGCCTGAGCAGGTAGAGCAAAAGAAGAAGTAAAGTAAAGTAAAGTAAATATTTTAGTGAACGTCTCCTTTTTGCTGCCAGGGCTAATCTGGACGGGGCCTACTTTGTTTACGCGGAATCCGAACCGCAGTCCTCGGCCATATCATGGTGAATAGCTTACCGACTTGGCAAGTGTCTAAATCGACTCTTACTCACGAGATATCCGATCTCATCCGGCCTCGAACCGGCATGAATGAGTAGTGTGTATCAATAGATCTTACACTTTTGCCTTTTTTTTGGATAACAGCACGATACAGAGTTTCGAACCGGTCACCCGTCCATTCACTAGTATCGCCTTCCGTCGCTTAACTTCGGTGTTCTAATTGGAACCGGTGTTTCGACGTAGCTGGGCCGTTGCCCCTATAGAAGAACTGTGATATTAACAATAATGTACAGGGTGGGTCAAATTCGACGCTTTTAAATGGAAACACCCTTTTCTATACGAGATAGACGAAAACTAATATCGGTGTCTGGAGCTCAATTTTCATCAAAAACAAGGTGGTGAAAACCGCACATCAATATCTGTTACCGTTTCGGAGTTACGGGGTGTTTTTCAAAAAGTGCATTTTTAACAAATCTCTGTAACTTTTTTGTTATCGAAAATTTTGTATTTCTATAAAAACATTTCCAAAGCACCTTTTTACCTAGACTTTAATGGTTTAAGTATATTTTTTTTTAAATTAATAATATAAGAGTTATCAACAGAAAAATTGATTTTTTATTTGGGACACCCTCTATATTTTTAATTAACTGAAAAGAATTTAAAATTACCTTTCCAATAATATAGCACACTTGATATTTTGTTATAATCCCCTTCGAAATACAGAATTTTTAAAAGTTCGCCACTTTTAACTAGTAGGCTTTGGACCCTTTATTGATGATATGCCCTTAATGGAACTCGAAAACATATTTTTCCAGCAAGACGATGCACCGCCTCTGATCGCTAAAGTTATCAGCAAATTTTTGCATCCAATTTCAAGAATAATTGAATAGCCAACCAAGATTCCAGCCGTTGGCCGTCGAGGCCGTATGACTTAGTGCCCATGGATCTAATCCTATCGATATATTTGCGGAAAAATAAAGGTTCCTTATTCTTCCGCATAATCAGTGGCGGATACAGGGGGAGAGCCCATGGGGCCCGGGCCCCCCCTAAAGTCTGTGAATTGTGTAAAATATTAGGCTTTTGGGTTAAAAATAGCACCCTAAAAACATATTCTACATTGCTTTTCATTTTGGGCCCCCCTTAAAATAAATTTCTGTATCCGCCCCTGCGTATAATCTAGACAAAAATTAGAAATACTTAGCAATTATGAGAGGGTATCTTTCACCCCCACTGAGTTAATGAATTCCGCGAGAAATGTTCAAAAACTGCCCCGTCTGTCCATAACAGAAGACGGTCGATATGTCGAACAAAAAGTCGAGCAAAATCTCATGTCTTGGTTTGCTATTTATTTTTCTTCGTTATTTATTAGATATAGTTTAAATGTGTTGATGTTGATTAAATATATTTTAAATAGTTATAAAATTTTGCATCTCTCATAGCAAATATTATTTTCGTTTTAATTGATGCTCACAGCTAGATTTTTTTGCATTACAGCCGTTCAAAGCCTACTCATTTAAAGCGGGCGAATTTTTATATACTCTATATCTCGAAGGGGAATCGAGCAAAATATCAAGTGTGTTATATTTTTGGAAAGGTAATTTTAAATTATTTTTAATAAATTAAAAATATACAGGGTGTCTCATATAAAAAATCAAATTTTCTGTTGATAATTCTTAAATTATTAATTTTAAAAAAATTATACTTAAACCATTAAATTCTACGTAAAAAGGTGCTTTGGAAATGTTTTCATAAAAATACAAAATTTTCCATAACAAAAAAGTTACAGCGATTTGTTAAAAATGCATATTTTTGAAAAACATCCCGTAACTCCGAAACGGTAACAGATATCGATATGCGGTTTTCACTATCATGTTTTTGACAAAAATTGAGCTCCAGACACCGATATTAGTTTTCGTCTATCTCCTATAGAAAAGGGTGTTTCCATTTAAAAGCGTCGAATTTGACCCACCCTGTACAAATGGGCACCTTAAAACTTTGATGTATTTTAAAGGTTAATATATTTTGTTTTAGTGGGCCGATTTTGATGATTTTTTAAGCAGTATGTAGACAAATTATTTGACTTTTTAGTATCTTTTTCTAAATTAAAAATAAAACTCCCCTTCTGTTAATTATACGAGGGAAACAAAATGTTGATATTTTGGTGTAAGTTTGAAACACCCTGTGGAATATGTTAAAACAGCAAGAAATTTAAAAATCATTTTATCATCTAGATTCATCCTTTTTCGATGGTCTGTTTTTTGGTTCATTTCATTAGCTTTACTTTTGTTGGAAATATTCGTTTTTGAAGAAGACACTAACATTTTTTCGTAATTTTGACATTAAGACCATGCCTTTGCTTCTGAGCCTAGTCAACACATCTAGTAAGTTCTGGTCCCGAAGCAAATCTTCTTGACATCAGAAATTCATTTTACTTCATTTAATCTTCTTCGTATAGTCCTTTAGTTAATATGTAATTTTTAGGTAATATGTTTAATATATTTGAATATTACTTATTGTAGAATAAATGATGAAATCAAATTGTTAGTTTTTAGATTTTCTTCCACTTTATTTACTTTAAAATATTGGCAGATTCTGGTCACATAAGAACTCCAATTACTTTCACCCACTCTGAATGCTTCTAATTTTCCAATTGACATTTTCTTCAAACTTAATTTCGCTTAATAATTTATTTATTGGTTTCGTTTACCGACTGCGCCAGTCTAAAGTACTTAGATTTTATAATTTATATATTTATTAATTTAGATGCGACAGTCAGAAATGAAAAATATTGATGCAACTGATGTGAGATGTACTGTTGGCGACGAATGCTCAGAATTCCCTGGACTGCCCGGCGAACCAATGAATCCATAATCCAAGAACTGAACATCACAGAACGCCTCTCAACTTCTATACAGTCACGTAAACTTAAATATTTCGGTCACGTTATGAGGAGGGATACTGACTGTATGGAAAAACTCATTATACAGGACAAGGTTCCGGGAAGAAGACCAAGAGGCCGCTCGCCCTCCCGATGGATAGACCAGCTATCAAAAATCACCCACAAGCCACTGCACACGCTTGTACATGAAGCACAAGACAGGGAATTATGGAGACAAACCTCACACATCACCTGACCACTACATTCCTTTTGTAGGAATAAAGACAGAGAGAGAGAGAGAAAATAATATAACAAAAGCCAACTGAAAAGTGAAGTTCTCAAGTTTTACATATATTTATAAACTATCCAACTACATTCTTTAATATATAAATAAGGTATTTTACACTTAGAAACTAACAATTTGATTTCATCATTTATTCTACAATAAGTAATATTCAAATATATTACAATATGTTCCTTAAGTGCAATTCATTATCAATTGGAAAAACTGGCAAACGGCGGTTTCTTAGCGATTAACTTACAATAAGACGATCACACTACAATAGAAGTTCTCATACGAAGGTTCCTCGACGTCTAGATTGACGTCCTCTTGGACGTGGTAAAAAAACACATGTTTTGTAAAAGGTTTGGATTGAAAATAAGAATTCTGATACAGAGCTTTTCCGGATTACGCAGCCATCTTGTATGTATGCATTTGTATATGTGTCTTTATTTAAATACTAAAGTGAAAGCAACGAATTTAAATGGGTAAACTTTGTAATATAACTTATCAACAATACAATGCAAAAAGTTTTATAAAAATTTGCTCTCAGTAAATGAATTTTTTTGAGAGGTTTGTATCCCATATGGGGCTTAAAGCACTCCACTAATACTAATTTGCCTAGAAAGTTCCTTAATAATCGCATTCAATTTATAATCTCTAGGAATAATAATTGCGCTTGAAAAAGTTTAGATCGAAAGCTGTTTTTCTGGAACTTTAAATCTAGATTGAACTATTTCATTTGTAAACTATTTTCGCCGCTCAGTCACAGCGATAAAATTGAAAAGCCGGTTGTTATTTTGCTTCTGCTTTGCTGATCGCGCCTTAACTTTTAATGGCCGCTTTAATGTAAAGCTAAACTATTATGAGAATGAAGTGTGCTAAATAAAATTTATATTGTTGTTTTAAAAAGATATTTATAAAAAGAGCAAGAAGTTACACAAACTCTTGATGAAGAAAAATAAGATTTTTGTTTTATATTAAAAATGTTCCTTTTTTAACTATAACAAAACTAATTGTATGACAAAAAATATGATTTATTTCATTAGTAATTTTAAAAAGTAAAAACACATGAATAGAGAATAGGCAAGGTCAGAAATGCAATAAAATGTCTGAATAGTCTCTGGAATAACGAATACAACCAAACCAAAGACAGGAGCAATCTGTTATTTGGGGCGGAAACATGGAGGTTAACGGTGAATAACAAAAGAATATTACTGGCGGTAGAAAATGGACGCGTTAAGTAGATCAGCACGAACATCAAGGCTGGATAGAGTACGAAACGAGACAAGCAGGGGCAAAATGCGTAGACAGAAAACTATATAGTAGAGGAAATAGAGAGTGCCCAACACGCGACTGCCTCAGAAGGTACTAAACTGACTTCCACAAAACAGAAGGAAACAGGGAAGACCAAGGATAAACTGGATGGAGGGTGCCAAGAAGGCGTTGAGCTCGAGAGATCTGCGTAACGGAGACTAGAATGAACGAAACGAATGGGGACTAGGCATCGCATAATGTCGAAGGATGTTTTAAAAGCGATTCTTATATAAAAAACACATGAAATGGTACTGTCCCATTTTTGTTGCAAATAATTTAGCGTGATTTTTTTAATAATTTAATTTTTGATTAATATAGTCTTTCTAGATATCATAGGTTTACTAAAAAACGCACCACATCAAATGTTTGAAAGAATGCGTATCATACCCAAAAAAATTATGTCATTATTTTTTAATAAAAAGTTCGATGCACCTGACTGAAAATATCTATTAAAAACTTTCAAATTCTATATTGGCGTTTGTCTGAGAAGACATCTGCGCAATTATTTATTTAAACTATATCGAATATCACCTAGGGGCTTTATAAATTTAACGAAAACAATGAATAATTCAAACACCTTTTCAGTGTTGGCCCTGTTCCACTGGGGTCCAATTTATTTTCGAATTAGTTTGCCATCACAAAGCCGCCTCGTATTATGACATTTCCCTTTATTGTTTATCTGGCCTGGCGCAGAACGATACAATTTTAAATTCCCGTTGTTTATTTATTCAGCCGCTGCTAAATAAATACAGGGTTCGGGCTTTGTATCGGGTTTCTGTGTTTTTTTTTTGTTGTGCTATTTTGAACGTTTTGTATGGGTAAATACTTAATTGAAACAAATTCGTGTTTGCATCATCCCTTTTTAATTCTTACTTTAAGGTTCTTTTTTATTGTTTCTTTACGATTATCTACTAAAACTATCCGCTGGGTTATCTATTCCAAGTTTTATTTGGAATTCCACGATTTTTAATTCCGCTTTTGTCCCATTGTGTTTTATTTACCGTTGTAGCTTTATTCTGACCCATATAATATCCCAGGACAAAAAGAAGTAAAACATTTATGAAATCTTCTGAAAAAAGTTAAGATACATTTCATCCTTACGATTGGCCTAATGCGCCTTTATTAATTTAATATTTAGCAAAGTGATTAATATCGTTTTACCAAACATCATATGTTTAATAAAAACGCCCCACATGAAATGTTTTAAAAAATAATTATCCCGTCCCAAAAAATTATGTCAGGAATTTTTATTAAAAAGTTTCTCGATTCATCTGACTGAAAATATCTATTAAAAACTTTCAAATTCTATATTGGCGTTTGTCTGAGAAGACATCTGCGCAATTATTTATTTAAACTATATCGAATATCACCTAGGGGCTTTATAAATTTAACGAAAACAATGAATAATTCAAACACCTTTTTCAGTGTTGGCCCTGTTCCACTGGGGTCCAATTTATTTTCGAATTAGTTTGCCATCACAAAGCCGCCTCGTATTATGACATTTCCCTTTATTGTTTATCTGGCCTGGCGCAGAACGATACAATTTTAAATTCCCGTTGTTTATTTATTCAGCCGCTGCTAAATAAATACAGGGTTCGGGCTTTGTATCGGGTTTCTGTGTTTTTTTTTGTTGTGCTATTTTGAACGTTTTGTATGGGTAAATACTTAATTGAAACAAATTCGTGTTTGCATCATCCCTTTTTAATTCTTACTTTAAGGTTCTTTTTTTATTGTTTCTTTACGATTATCTACTAAAACTATCCGCTGGGTTATCTATTCCAAGTTTTATTTGGAATTCCACGATTTTTAATTCCGCTTTTGTCCCATTGTGTTTTATTTACCGTTGTAGCTTTATTCTGACCCATATAATATCCCAGGACAAAAAGAAGTAAAACATTTATGAAATCTTCTGAAAAAAGTTAAGATACATTTCATCCTTACGATTGGCCTAATGCGCCTTTATTAATTTAATATTTAGCAAAGTGATTAATATCGTTTTACCAAACATCATATGTTTAATAAAAACGCCCCACATGAAATGTTTTAAAAATAATTATCCGTCCCAAAAAATTATGTCAGGAATTTTTATTAAAAAGTTTCTCGATTCATCTGACTGAAAATATCTATTAAAAACTTTCAAATTCTATATTGGCGTTTGTCTGAGAAGACATCTGCGCAATTATTTATTTAAACTATATCGAATATCACCTAGGGGCTTTATAAATTTAACGAAAACAATGAATAATTCAAACACCTTTTCAGTGTTGGCCCTGTTCCACTGGGGTCCAATTTATTTTCGAATTAGTTTGCCATCACAAAGCCGCCTCGTATTATGACATTTCCCTTTTATTGTTTATCTGGCTCGGCGCAGAACGATACAATTTTAAATTCCCGTTGTTTATTTATTCAGCCGCTGCTAAATAAATACAGGGTTCGGGCTTTGTATCGGGTTTCTGTGTTTTTTTTTGTTGTGCTATTTTGAACGTTTTGTATGGGTAAATACTTAATTGAAACAAATTCGTGTTTGCATCATCCCTTTTTAATTCTTACTTTAAGGTTCTTTTTTTATTGTTTCTTTACGATTATCTACTAAAACTATCCGCTGGGTTATCTATTCCAAGTTTTATTTGGAATTCCACGATTTTTAATTCCGCTTTTGTCCCATTGTGTTTTATTTACCGTTGTAGCTTTATTCTGACCCATATATATCCCAGGACAAAAAGAAGTAAAACATTTATGAAATCTTCTGAAAAAAGTTAAGATACATTTCATCCTTACGATTGGCCTAATGCGCCTTTATTAATTTAATATTTAGCAAAGTGATTAATATCGTTTTTCCAAACATCATATGTTTAATAAAAACGCCCCACATGAAATGTTTTAAAAAATGTCTATCCCGTACAAAATTTAAGTCAGAAATTTTTAACAAAATGTTTCTTGATTCGCCTAACTGAAAATATTTATTAAAAACCTTCAAATTCTAAATTGGCGTTTGTCTGAGAAGACCTCTGCACAATTATTTATTTAAACAATATCGAATATCACCGAGGGGCTTTATAAATTTAACGAAAACAATGAATAATTCAAACACCTTTTCAGTGTGGGCCCTGTTCGACCGGTGTCCAATTTATTTTCGAATTAGTTTGCCATCACAAAGCCGCCTCGTATTATGACATTTCCCTTTATTGTGGATCTGGCCTAGCGCAGAACGATACAATTTTAAATTCCCGTTGTTGATTTATTCAGCCGCTGCTAAATAAATACAGGGTTCGGGCTTTGTATCGGGTTTCTGTGTTTTTTTTTTGTTGTGCTATTTTGTGTGTGTGTGTGAACGTTTTGTATAGGTAAATACTTAATTGAAACAAATTCGTGTTTGCATCATCTCTTTTTAATTCTTACTTTAAGGTTCTTTTTTTATTGTTTCTTTACGATTATCTACTAAAACTATCCGCTGGATTATCTATTCCAAGTTTTATTTGGAATTCCACGATTTTTAATTCCGCTTTTGTCCCATTGTGTTTTATTTACCGTTGTAGCTTTATTCTGACCTATATAATATCCCAGGACAAAAAGAAGTAAAACATTTAAGAAATCTTCTGAACAAAAAGTTTAGATACATTTCATCCTTACGATTGGCCATGCGCCTTTATTAATTTAATATTTAGCAAAGTGATTAATATCGTTTTTCCAAACATCATATGTTTAATAAAAACGCCCCACATGAAATGTTTTAAAAAATGTCTATCCCATACAAAATTTAAATCAAAAATTTTTAACAAAAAGTTTCTTGATTCGCCTAACTGAAAATATTTATTAAAAACGTTCAAATTCTAAATTGGCGTTTGTCTGAGAAGACATCTGCGCAATTATTTATTTAAACTATATCGAATATCACCGAGGGGCTTTATAAATTTAACGAAAACAATGAATAATTCAAACACCTTTTCAGTGTTGGCCCTGTTCGACCGGTGTCCAATTTATTTTCGAATTAGTTTGCCATCACAAAGCCGCCTCGTATTATGACATTTCCCTTTATTGTGGATCTGGCCTGGCGCAGAACGATACAATTTTAATTCTGTTGTTTATTTATTCAGCCGCTGCTAAATAAATACAGGGTTCGGGCTTTGTATCGGGTTTCTGTGTTTTTTTTTGTTGTGCTATTTTGTGTGTGTGTGTGAACGTTTTGTATAGGTAAATACTTAATTGAAACAAATTTGTGTTTGCATCCACCCTTTTAATTTTTACTTTAAGTTTTTTTTTTTTTATTGTTTCTTTACGATTATCTACTAAAACTATCCGCTGGGTTATCTATTCCAAGTTTTATTTGAATTCCACGATTTTTAATTCCGCTTTTGTCCCATTGTGTTTTATTTACCGTTGTAGCTGTATTCTGACCCATATAATATCCCAGGACAAAAAGAAGTAAAACATTTATGAAATCTTCTGAAAAAAAGTTAAGATACATTTCATCCTTACGATTGGCTTAATGCGCCTTTATTAATTTAATATTTAGCAAAGTGATTAATATCGTTTTTCCAAACATCATATGTTTAATAAAAACGCCCCACATGAAATGTTTTAAAAAATGTCTATCCCATACAAAATTTAAATCAAAAATTTTTAACAAAAAGTTTCTTGATTCGCCTAACTGAAAATATTTATTAAAAACGTTCAAATTCTAAATTGGCGTTTGTCTGAGAAGACCTCTGAGCAATTATTTATTTTAAACCATATCGAATATCACCGAGGGGTTTTATAAATTTAACGAAAACAATGAATAATTCAAACACCTTTTCAGTTGTGGCCCTGTTCGACCGGTGTTTAATGTATTTTCGAATTAGTTTGCCATCACAAAGCCGCCTCGTATTATGACATTTCCCTTTATTGTGGATCTGGCCTGGCGCAGAACGATACAATTTTAAATTCCCGTTGTTTATTTATTCAGCCGCTGCTAAATAAATACAGGGTTCGGGCTTTGTATCGGGTTTCTGTGTTTTTTTTTGTTGTGCTATTTTGTGTGTGTGTGTGAACGTTTTGTATAGGTAAATACTTAATTGAAACAAATTTGTGTTTGCATCCACCCTTTTTAATTCTTACTTTAAGTTTTTTTTTATTGTTTCTTTACGATTATCTACTAAAACTATCCGCTGGGTTATCTATTCCAAGTTTTATTTGGAATTCCACGATTTTTAATTCCGCTTTTGTCCCATTGTGTTTTATTTACCGTTGTAGCTGTATTCTGACCCATATAATATCCCAGGACAAAAAGAAGTAAAACATTTATGAAATCTTCTGAAAAAAAGTTAAGATACATTTCATCCTTACGATTGGCTTAATGCGCCTTTATTAATTTAATATTTAGCAAAGTGATTAATATCGTTTTTCCAAACATCATATGTTTAATAAAAACGCCCCACATGAAATGTTTTAAAAAATGTCTATCCCATACAAAATTTAAATCAAAAATTTTTAACAAAAAGTTTCTTGATTCGCCTAACTGAAAATATTTATTAAAAACGTTCAAATTCTAAATTGGCGTTTGTCTGAGAAGACCTCTGAGCAATTATTTATTTTAAACCATATCGAATATCACCGAGGGTTTTATAAATTTAACGAAAACAATGAATAATTCAAACACCTTTTCAGTTGTGGCCCTGTTCGACCGGTGTTTAATGTATTTTCGAATTAGTTTGCCATCACAAAGCCGCCTCGTATTATGACATTTCCCTTTATTGTGGATCTGGCCTGGCGCAGAACGATACAATTTTAAATTCCCGTTGTTTATTTATTCAGCCGCTGCTAAATAAATACAGGCTTTGGGCTTTGTATCGGGTTTCTGTGTTTTTTTTGTTGCTATTTTTAACATTTTGTGTGGGTAAATATTTAATTGAAACAAATTCGTGTTTGCCTCATCCCTTTTTAATTTTTGCTTTGAGGTTCTTTTTGTATTGTTTGTTTACGATTGTCCGCTAAAATTATCCGCTAGGTTATCTAATCCAAGTTTTATTTGGAATTCCACGATTTTTAATTCCGCTTTTGTCCCATTGTATTTTATTTACCGTTGTAGCTTTATTCTGACCTATATAATATCCCAGGACAAAAAAGAAGTAAAACATTTAAGAAATCTTCTGAACAAAAAGTTTAGATACATTTCATCCTTACGATTGGCCATGCGCCTTTATTAATTTAATATTTAGCAAAGTGATTAATATCGTTTTTCCAAACATCATATGTTTAATAAAACGCCCCACATGAAATGTTTTAAAAAATGATTATCTCGTCCCAAAAATTATGTCAGGAATTTTTATTAAAAGTTTCTCGATTTATCTGACTGAAAATATCCATTAAAACTTTCAAATTTATATTGGGGTTTGTCTGAGAAGACCTCTGCGCAATTATTTATTTAAACAATATCGAATATCACCGAGGGGCTTTATAAATTTAACGAAAACAATGAATAATTCAAACACCTTTTCAGTGTTGGCCCTGTTCGACCGGTGTCCAATTTATTTTCGAATTAGTTTGCCATCACAAAGCCGCCTCGTATTATGACATTTCCCTTTATTGTGGATCTGGCCTGGCGCAGAACGATACAATTTTAAATTCCCGTTGTTTATTTATTCAGCCGCTGCTAAATAAATACAGGCTTTGGGCTTTGTATCGGGTTTCTGTGTTTTTTTTTGTTGCTATTTTTAACATTTTGTGTGGGTAAATATTTAATTGAAACAAATTCGTGTTTGCCTCATCCCTTTTTAATTTTTGCTTTGAGGTTCTTTTTGTATTGTTTGTTTACGATTGTCCGCTAAAATTATCCGCTAGGTTATCTAATCCAAGTTTTATTTGGAATTCCACGATTTTTAATTCCGCTTTTGTCCCATTGTATTTTATTTACCGTTGTAGCTTTATTCTGACCTATATAATATCCCAGGACAAAAAGAAGTAAAACATTTAAGAAATCTTCTGAACAAAAAGTTTAGATACATTTCATCCTTACGATTGGCCATGCGCCTTTATTAATTTAATATTTAGCAAAGTGATTAATATCGTTTTTCCAAACATCATATGTTTAATAAAAACGCCCCACATGAAATGTTTTAAAAAATGATTATCTCGTCCCAAAAAATTATGTCAGGAATTTTTATTAAAAAGTTTCTCGATTTATCTGACTGAAAATATCCATTAAAAACTTTCAAATTCTATATTGGGGTTTGTCTGAGAAGACCTCTGCGCAATTATTTATTTAAACAATATCGAATATCACCGAGGGGCTTTATAAATTTAACGAAAACAATGAATAATTCAAACACCTTTTCAGTGTTGGCCCTGTTCGACCGGTGTCCAATTTATTTTCGAATTAGTTTGCCATCACAAAGCCGCCTCGTATTATGACATTTCCCTTTATTGTGGATCTGGCCTGGCGCAGAACGATACAATTTTAAATTCCCGTTGTTTATTTATTCAGCCGCTGCTAAATAAATACAGGGTTCGGGCTTTATATCGGGTTTCTGTGTTTTTTTTTTTGTTGTGCTATTTTGTGTGTGTGTGTGAACGTTTTGTATAGGTAAATACTTAATTGAAACAAATTTGTGTTTGCATCCACCCTTTTTAATTCTTACTTTAAGTTTTTTTTTTATTGTTTCTTTACGATTATCTACTAAAACTATCCGCTGGGTTATCTATTCCAAGTTTTATTTGGAATTCCACGATTTTTAATTCCGCTTTTGTCCCATTGTGTTTTATTTACCGTTGTAGCTGTATTCTGACCCATATAATATCCCAGGACAAAAAGAAGTAAAACATTTATGAAATCTTCTGAAAAAAGTTAAGATACATTTCATCCTTACGATTGGCCTAATGCGCCTTTATTAATTTAATATTTAGCAAAGTGATTAATATCGTTTTTCCAAACATCATATGTTTAATAAAAACGCCCCACATGAAATGTTTTAAAAAATGTCTATCCCGTACAAAATTTAAGTCAGAAATTTTTAACAAAATGTTTCTTGATTCGCCTAACTGAAAATATTTATTAAAAACCTTCAAATTCTAAATTGGCGTTTGTCTGAGAAGACCTCTGCACAATTATTTATTTAAACAATATCGAATATCACCGAGGGGCTTTATAAATTTAACGAAAACAATGAATAATTCAAACACCTTTTCAGTGTTGGCCCTGTTCGACCGGTGTCCAATTTATTTTCGAATTAGTTTGCCATCACAAAGCCGCCTCGTATTATGACATTTCCCTTTATTGTGGATCTGGCCTGGCGCAGAACGATACAATTTTAAATTCGTTGTTTATTTATTCAGCCGCTGCTAAATAAATACAGGCTTTGGGCTTTGTATCGGGTTTCTGTGTTTTTTTGTTGCTATTTTAACATTTTGTGTGGGTAAATATTTAATTGAAACAAATTCGTGTTTGCCTCATCCCTTTTAATTTTTGCTTTGAGGTTCTTTTTGTATTGTTTGTTTACGATTGTCCGCTAAAATTATCCGCTAGGTTATCTAATCCAAGTTTTATTTGGAATTCCACGATTTTTAATTCCGCTTTTGTCCCATTGTATTTTATTTACCGTTGTAGCTTTATTCTGACCTATATAATATCCCAGGACAAAAGAAGTAAAACATTTAAGAAATCTTCTGAACAAAAAGTTTAGATACATTTCATCCTTACGATTGGCCATGCGCCTTTATTAATTTAATATTTAGCAAAGTGATTAATATCGTTTTTCCAAACATCATATGTTTAATAAAAACGCCCCACATGAAATGTTTTAAAAATGATTATCTCGTCCCAAAAAATTATGTCAGGAATTTTTATTAAAAAAGTTTCTCGATTTATCTGACTGAAAATATCCATTAAAAACTTTCAAATTCTATATTGGGGTTTGTCTGAGAAGACCTCTGCGCAATTATTTATTTAAACAATATCGAATATCACCGAGGGGCTTTATAAATTTAACGAAAACAATGAATAATTCAAACACCTTTTCAGTGTTGGCCCTGTTCGACCGGTGTCCAATTTATTTTCGAATTAGTTTGCCATCACAAAGCCGCCTCGTATTATGACATTTCCCTTTATTGTGGATCTGGCCTGGCGCAGAACGATACAATTTTAAATTCCCGTTGTTTATTTATTCAGCCGCTGCTAAATAAATACAGGCTTTGGGCTTTGTATCGGGTTTCTGTGTTTTTGTTGCTATTTTTAACATTTTGTGTGGGGTAAATATTTAATTGAAACAAATTCGTGTTTGCCTCATCCCTTTTAATTTTTTGCTTTGAGGTTCTTTTTGTATTGTTTGTTTACGATTGTCCGCTAAAATTATCCGCTAGGTTATCTAATCCAAGTTTTATTTGGAATTCCACGATTTTTAATTCCGCTTTTGTCCCATTGTATTTTATTTACCGTTGTAGCTTTATTCTGACCTATATAATATCCCAGGACAAAAAGAAGTAAAACATTTAAGAAATCTTCTGAACAAAAAGTTTAGATACATTTCATCCTTACGATTGGCCATGCGCCTTTATTAATTTAATATTTAGCAAAGTGATTAATATCGTTTTTCCAAACATCATATGTTTAATAAAAACGCCCCACATGAATGTTTTAAAAATGATTATCTCGTCCCAAAAAATTATGTCAGGAATTTTTATTAAAAAGTTTCTCGATTTATCTGACTGAAAATATCCATTAAAAACTTTCAAATTCTATATTGGGGTTTGTCTGAGAAGACCTCTGCGCAATTATTTATTTAAACAATATCGAATATCACCGAGGGGCTTTATAAATTTAACGAAAACAATGAATAATTCAAACACCTTTTCAGTGTTGGCCCTGTTCGACCGGTGTCCAATTTATTTTCGAATTAGTTTGCCATCACAAAGCCGCCTCGTATTATGACATTTCCCTTTATTGTGGATCTGGCCTGGCGCAGAACGATACAATTTTAAATTCCCGTTGTTTATTTATTCAGCCGCTGCTAAATAAATACAGGGTTCGGGCTTTGTATCGGGTTTCTGTGTTTTTTTTTTGTTGTGCTATTTTGTGTGTGTGTGTGAACGTTTTGTATAGGTAAATACTTAATTGAAACAAATTTGTGTTTGCATCCACCCTTTTAATTTTTACTCTTACTTTAAGTTTTTTTTATTGTTTCTTTACGATTATCTACTAAAACTATCCGCTGGGTTATCTATTCCAAGTTTTATTTGGAATTCCACGATTTTTAATTCCGCTTTTGTCCCATTGTGTTTTATTTACCGTTGTAGCTGTATTCTGACCCATATAATATCCCAGGACAAAAAGAAGTAAAACATTTATGAAATCTTCTGAAAAAAGTTAAGATACATTTCATCCTTACGATTGGCCTAATGCGCCTTTATTAATTTAATATTTAGCAAAGTGATTAATATCGTTTTTCCAAACATCATATGTTTAATAAAAACGCCCCACATGAAATGTTTTAAAAAATGTCTATCCCGTACAAAATTTAAGTCAGAAATTTTAACAAAATGTTTCTTGATTCGCCTAACTGAAAATATTTATTAAAACCTTCAAATTCTAAATTGGCGTTTGTCTGAGAAGACCTCTGCACAATTATTTATTTAAACAATATCGAATATCACCGAGGGGCTTTATAAATTTAACGAAAACAATGAATAATTCAAACACCTTTTCAGTGTTGGCCCTGTTCGACCGGTGTCCAATTTATTTTCGAATTAGTTTGCCATCACAAAGCCGCCTCGTATTATGACATTTCCCTTTATTGTGGATCTGGCCTGGCGTTCAACGATACAATTTTAAATTCCCGTTGATTATTTATTCAGCCGCTGCTAAATAAATACAGGCTTTGGGCTTTGTATCGGGTTTCTGTGTTTTGCTATTTTTAACATTTTGTGTGGGTAAATATTTAATTGAAACAAATTCGTGTTTGCCTCATCCTTTTTTAATTTTTGCTTTGAGGTTCTTTTTGTATTGTTTGTTTACGATTGTCCACTAAAATTATCCACTGGGTTATCTATTCCAAGTTTTATTTGGAATTCCACGATTTTCGATTATGCTTTCATCCGGAGGTTTCCTGTATTTTTTTTCTACTATTGTAGCTTTGTTTTGACCTATATAACAACCCAGGACAAGAAAAAGTCAAAAGATTTATAAAATCTTCTGAACCAAAAGTTGAGATATATTTCATCTTTACAATTGGCCGAATAAGCCTTTATTAATTCAATATCAAGTGACTAATTATTTTCAAAAGATAATAGGTCTTATTATAAAAAAAACTTCAACATGAAACTTTTTATCCACCTGAAATGTTTTAAAAGATGTCTATCATGTCCCAACAAAGTATGTGAGTAATTTTTAACAATAAGTTTTCCAATTCACGTGACTGAATTCATACATCGATGTTTCTCTATACGATGTTTGATCAATTATTGATCCCTTCTTTTTATATGATACAAATAAAAGAAATTTTCCCTTCAAATATGAGCGAATATATATACATGAAAAATGTAGATATAATCGTCAACTAATATTTAATTTAATTTTACATTATTATCCAGTCCCAAAAATTAATTGGACGAAAAGTACTGTTAAATCAATTAAACTTTCGGTAAGTTTTTAACAACCAAGCCAAAAGATTAAGGTAAACTTTATTTCCACCACTTGAAAAAGTTCCTACAAGATTGTTAACTCTTTTATTTCTGGTATATTAAAATTAATTTGTTTTTAAACTGCGTTATAACTTTTAAAGCATTTAGTTATAAAACCACTTTTATCGTCTCAACAATGTTATTGGTATTTTAATATTTGTTGCATTCATGTTTGCAGTTTAATAATATTATTTAAAAAAAATAAATATACAGGGTTGTTCACCACATACGACACGGAGTATTGTAGCTAAATGATTAGATTTTTACAAATTGTAAGTTTTGGATTCGTTGAAGGACTATTAGAGCTACAATTTAAAAATATTTTTACCAGATACAGAGTGTCCCAAATAAATAAAAAATATCAAAGTTATATTTTTTTAAATGGAACACCCTGTATATTATTACATTTTTAGTTTCTACAATTAAAATAAAGGTAAATTTGATTAGGGTTAATTACACTTAAACCTTACCGTTTCTGAAATATTTTCAATTTTGTGAAATTACAGTAAAAATTTTAAGGCTTCATTCCTCCAAGGGTATTAACGTTTTTAATACTAAATATTTGCTGAAGTCTATTTATTGATCCATTATTGTGTTGCAATAATAAAAATAATAGTTCCTCATACAGAGTGTTTAAAAATTTATTTTAAATTATTTCTAGTTTTAAACGGCAATAACTTGTTTAATTTAAATAGAACGCCCTGTATATTTTAGGAAAATCAGATGTACAATTTAATTGTCTATCAAATTATATTATACCACTTTTTACCTATCCCTTCAAATTTTCGTAGAAAATGCATTTCTTTATAATTTAGACCTTATTTATCAATATACCCATGGAATATTGACATTTTAGATTGTCAGGCTATTAATATTATCGTTTTTAGCAATATGATAATATTACTAGCCCATTTGTATGCAAAAAGAAAACTATTTAAATCTTTATAAAAGAGTATACCATTAATTAAATATGCCACACCATTATTTCCGCCCAAACATTATTTAATTACATACTTAATTATGTTCGTTAATAAATTATTCTAAATAAATGTGGATTTGAATCAGAAATCAATAAAATAATAAGTTATGAAAATGAATGTCTCTGTTGTTATAAATAAGCGTTTGTCAAAAAATGAAATATAATTTTTAAGGTGTTACTTTTTACCACACTCTCTAATACACATGCAAAATTAAGTTTTTTAGTATTTGGAGCAATTATTATTAATCAACGCAAACGGTCAATTAATGTAGTTTGAATACTGGAATCATATTAATTGGTCCTCTTTAACAAATATTTAAACAGTTTTCTTTTACTTTTAATGAAATAAACGAACTATATCGACAATATTAGTATCTGTACCCTTTAAAAATTTGTTACATCTTTAAAAATAATCAAAAATGTCAATATTCCATGGGTATATTGATAATTGAGGTCTAAATTATAAGGAAATGCATTTTCTACGAAAACCTGAAGATAAAGGTAAAAAATGACATAATACAATTTGATAGACAATTAAATTGTGCATCTGATTCTCATAAAATATACAGGGTGTTCCATTTAAATTAAACAAGTTATTGCCGTTTAAAGCTGGTAATTATTTAAAATAAAATTTTAGACACTCTGTATAAGGTAGTCTAATTTTTATTATTGCAACACAATAACTGATCAATAAATAAACTTCAGTAAATATTTAGTATTAAAAACTTTGATACTCATGGAGAAATGAAGCTTTAAAGTTTTGACTGCAATTTCACAAAATTAAAAATATGTATATATACATAATAAATATAATTGAAAAAAAAAACGGTAAGGTTTAAGTGTAATAAACCTTCATCAAATTTACCTTTATTTCAATCGTAGAAACTGAAAATGTAATAATATGCAGGGTGTTCCATTTAAAAAAATACAACTTTGATATTTTTTAGTTATTTGTAGCTCTAATAGTCCTTAAACGAACCCAAAACGTACAATTTGTAAAAGTCTAATCGTTTAGCTACAATACTCCGTGTCATGTGGTGAACAACCCTGTAGAGAAAGTTAGATTTTCTGAACTCTGAGTCATCATTTTTTAGATAATCATTTACAGGTAAAAAGTAAATAATTGCCTAGGTAAAAATGGGGAAAACAATTACAAAGCAAAAATGTGTATTTATTTAGCAGCGGATAAATAAACATGATTTAATATTTAGGTTTATGGATATTAATATTTATAATTTATAACAGTTTACTTAAATTTACCTACAATAGTTTAATAAGTAAGTATTCATGATTTTATCAAGAGAAATATAGCATAGTATCTGCTGACGGAACGAATGGATATGTTACTAGTGATTTTATTTTGTGAGGAAAATTGCTTATTGGCCTCAAGGGCCTATGCTCAAATAGCTTAACAATTATGCTATATATAGCCAAATAGGAATCTTCATATTTTGCAAAGCTGATAGTGTGCGTTATAAAAACCTATTAGGCAGATACCTGTCGTTGAAAGTGAAGAAAATGAATTTGCAACTCATCGTAAAATAAATCAATAAACTACTTCTTCGTTTTTCTTGATAGAATAATAAATACATATAAATATGTATTTATTAAATTATTGTAGGCAAATTTAATAAAAGTAAACAGGTATAAATTTAGTCCATAAACTAATTTCAATTTTGAAAATTGCTACTAACTGTCACTAGAAACTTGCCATTTTTATTGAAAAATTGCTCTTTATTCAAAATCTGAGCTAGATAGGTATAGGAAACCCTAGTATAGTTTGAAAGAGCATTTGAATCTGCTTCAATTTATTTTCAAAAATACGGTGTATTGTATCAGAAATAACATAGTTTTTATGTAAAATATATATTTAAAATTGACCACCAATTTTTGATACCTCTGTATACATTAAACGAAGCAATTAAATTGTTCAGTTAAGTTTATTTCTTTGGCTTAAAAGTCAGCACAAGAATTAATTCTGAAAAGCAATGTACAGGGTGTAGAAAATTTTATTATAGCATGCATATTTAAATCCCTTTATATATCTCAAAAACCAAAGAATGTAAACATATTTAACCCTTATAATAAATGCCTTGTTTTGTGTCCAAGGATCCAAATATGACATAATATACCAGGTGTTCCATAAGAAAAAATATAACTTTGGTGTGGATCTTAGTTCTGACATATTATGCACATTTCCTTCCCACATATACCCATTAAATATTTTGTTTCTACACCTTTCCGTTTTCGTATCAACCGAGGCGAATGAGGTGCGCCATCTTTATGAACCATATTTATATTTATACAGGGTGTCCCAGAAATAAGTGCAAGTACGAGGCATGTTTTTTAAGTAAGTACCGTTTTGGAATTAAAAAAAAAACGTGCAAAGATATCGCAATAATTTTATTTTTACATGAAAGCCTGTACCTTAATCTGCTTTTCTACAAAATTTCCGTGAATATTGAGGCACTTGTCATAACGTGGCACCAGTTTTTCAATACCCTCCTCATAAAATTCTGCCGCCTGACTGGTTAACCACTGTATCACAACTGTTTTGACTTCGTTATCGTCTTGAAGACGCTGACCGCCCAGGTGTTTCTTCAAGTGCAGGAATAAATGGTAGTCACTGGGCGCCAGATCAGGGCTGTATGGAGGATGATCTAGAGTTTCCCATTTAAAAGATTTGATGAGATCTTTGGTCCGATTAGCCACATGTCGACGGGCATTGTCATGCAGCAAAACAATACCCTTACTCAACTTGCCACGTCTTTTGTTTTGGATTGCACGGCGCAGATTGTTCAATGTCTCACAATAAGATGCTGCATTGATTGTCTCATTACGAGGCAGAAACTCCACTAGCAATACTCCTTTTCTGTCCCAAAAAACTGTGCACATGATTTTCCGGGCAGAAATTGTTTGCTTAAACTTCACTGTTTTGGGTGATGATGAATGTCGCCATTCCATGGACTGTTGTTTCGATTCTGGTGTGACGTAGGCCACCCATGTTTCGTCACCAGTAACAATTTTGTCTAAAAAATCTTCACCTTCATTGTGGTACTGCTCAAAGGAAAGTCAATGCACTGCCTAAACGTTGGGTTTGTGCAAATCCATCAACATTTTCGGAACCCAACGTGAACACAATTTCCGGTAATTCAAGTTCTCGGTCACAATGCGATACAAAACACTACGAGAACATTGAGGAAAGTAGTCGCACAATGATGAAATTGTAAAGCGTCTGTTTTCTTTCACCTTTTCGTCCACTTTCTGCACCAAATCTTCATTAACACGACCGAAGGACGCCCACTCCGTTCTTCATCATGCACATTTGTGCGGCCATCTTTAAATGCTCTCACCCATTTCCTTACCATTCCATCACTCATAATGTTTTGTCCGTAAACTTCACAAATCTCACGATGAATATCGATCGGTTTTACGCCTTTAGCACTAAGAAATCGTATGACAGCCCGTACTTCACAATCGGCGGGGCTCACGATTGTCGGAGGCATCTTAAACACTCAATAAACAACGTATACAATGAAGAATCAGACTGTACTGGCGTCTGTGCATAGACAAGAGATGTAGGTAACCAGCGCGCATGCGCGGAACGCCGACCGTAGCGCTGCGGCGGCGGAATCGCAAAACGGTAGTTACTTAAAAAACATGCCTCGTATTTTAACTGGGAGTATAGTTCAACCCCAGAAACACGCCTATGAGGTTTTTTAGCAAAAAAAAATTCGGAATTTTTTGAAAAAAAATGTTCTATTTTTTTTAGTTCTTACTTAAAAAATATAATTTCTTGATAATATGGCAACATAGGTAGTAGATTAAATTTACAAGAAAGAAAATCCAGAAAAGATCCAGTGGTTTTCAAAATTTTAGGAAAAAAATTTTTTTTGGAAATTTTTAAAGTAAAATATCTCCGTTATTTTGGACTGATTTGAAAAACGATAAAGAGAAATTATGTTTCTTTTATCGAGATCCCTTAAAATACTTGCACTTATTTCTGGGACACCCTATATAAATAAAAGAATTTTTTAACATCAAAATCGAGCAATCTTGTGAGTGATTCAAATATAATTCAAAATTTAACTCTTATCGTATTTTAATTTCTTTTATAGAGTCTAAAAACTAGTTAGACGGAAAGCAAGGTTTAACCAATTAAACTTTCACTAAGTTTCTAACAACCGGGTAAAAGATTTAAATTAAAAGTTATTTTAACCACTTAAAAAAAGTTTCTACCAAGATTGTTAACTTCTTTTATTTCTTGTATGTTCAAATGAATTTATTATTTTTAATATTTCTTAAATTTTTTCTGCGTAATAATATATTTGTTTTTGATTTTTTTTAGCCTTATATAACGTTTAATTTTATATATTCTATATCAATAAATGAGAAAAACCAAAGACGAAACTTTGTATTTATTTAGCAGCGGCTGAATAAATAAACACTAGAATTTTAAAGTCATATGGATTACGCTAAGCCTAATTCATAATAACGGGAAATATCATAATGCAACGCGCTTTTGTGATGACAAACTAATTCGAAAATAAATTGGACACCAGTCGAATAGGGCTAAAACTGAAAAGGTGTTTGAATTATTCATCGATCTCGCGAATTTCGTAAATCCCGTCGCTATATTCGATACTTTATAAATAAATAATGCGGAAATGATTATAGGAAAGTAAAATTTTAAATTCTCGAACTTTTAGTAACTCTGCTTTGAAACGTAAATCGAAGAGAATTTACATAATTTAGAATTACTTTCATAAATATAACTGAGTCAGTTTATTGTAGTAAATACTCTTTTTTTCTTGTTTTACCGATTAGTTAAAACATTTCTAAGGTTTTCATAATTTTACCAGTCATTATCTGTTTTATGAAGTTTATGTTTTAGAAATCTAGAAATACTGTCATTTAATTTTTTTCCATAATTTTTTAACATATGATACACAAGTTGTTCTAAACACCAGTCACACATATGGAATATCTTTATGTTTTTTTGAAATAAACCAATAAAACTGGTTAAAAACAACAAGAGACGACGCATGACGTATTTATTTATAAATCCATCCATAGTTAACTTAAAAAATATTAGAAACTTTTTTAGTGAAATAAATGGATTTCGTCGGTTTTTATATGATTCAAAATAAAAAATATATAAATTGTAAAATTAGTAATTTTTTAATGGCCATAATGCGTTCTTTCAAAATCATTTCCATAGATCCAGTGACGTACCGTGACTTTGAATTTTGAGACCAAAAACTGAGACATAATTTGTCAAAAAAATCATATTACAGCTATATGTTTTATTTTGCATAAAAATGTTAACTAATTAGTTAGAATAATTATATTTCTTCCCTAACTAAGTGGTTTTATCGCTAAATTTATCTAAAGCTAAGTACAACACAAATCTTAAATACGTGGACTATTATAACAACAAATACATCGTAAAAGACTATTTTTGTAGCATTCTGAACGAGGATTCAAGTTAAACTTTTTAGAAAATAATTTAAAGGAAAAATGAACCTGCCAGCAGATGCTTGTTCCGAGTAAAATCCTAGAGCTCTATGATTTACTTTTATAAACTCCGGCACATTATGCAGAATTGCATGAATCTTTGGAGTTATCTTAATACCTAAGTTGAGTATTTCCAATCTAAATTGTTCGATGTCATGTTCAAAATGTTTGTTTAGTGCTTGACCAAAACAACTCGAAATTACTGGATTGAATGCAGAAAACACTGCAATATATTTATTCCTAAAAAAAAGATGTGTAGGTTTTTGCTTCTAAAAACTTTGAATAGGATTCTTTACCGGGCGATATCGTCTTCAAAATATCCACTTTCTTTAAAAGTTATCTGGCGTTATTTCCGTTACATTTTCCATAATGATCTAGTTTCAATCCCGCTTTTTAATCCATTTTGTTGCAATACTGGTATTATCCAATTCAGGACAATCAAATAGTTTTTGAACCACACCTAACAAAAGGTGAAGCTCAGGAGGGGGAATATACTTTAAGACAGGCGTTTCTTCGTCGCCAATGATTAAAGGTATGTTTATACAGTTTTCTAAAAAATAATTGCCCTTTTTTATATGGTTCATTGAACAACAGTTTAAAAAATACAAAAAAAATATTTCAAACAAAAACGCTTACTAAAATCTTTCGCTTTTGTTATATTTCCTCCAGAAAGGCCCATTCATTTCCTCCTTGCCATAAATTTGTATTTTCTGTAATACTTTTTATAGTTCTGAATGATCCTTTAATTTCCATTTCCTTTACATTTACATCACACCATGGGCAAGTGTGAGTGGATGAATTTGACTGAAGACCAAGGAGAATCATGATAAGCTTAAAGTCAGCGGCAAAAGTATAGAAACAAATTCCACATATGGACTGCAGATCTAACGTCTCACAGAGGCTTTTAATGTTAGCATAAGATTCAGACAACTTTGGTCCTAAGCCAATTATGAATAGTTTATTAATTCCAGCACTTTTATATTTCTTGAAATATTCGGGATCATTTTCAGTCAGCACATTCAAACAAAGATGAAAATCCTCAGGTAATTCTCAAATTTCCAAAATATATGATAGAAGACCTGATAAATCTGAGCAGTATACAAAAATTAATATTAACTGAATTAACATTTTTCCTTTAAATTATTTTCTAAAATGTTTAAGTTGAATTCTAGTTCAGAATGCTACCAAAATAGTCTTTTACGATGTATTTGTTGTTATAATAGTCCACTTATTTAAGATTTGTGTTGTACTTAGCTTTAGTTATATTTAGCGATAAAACCACTTAGTTAGGGAAGAATTATAATTATTCTAACTTATTAGTTAACATTTTTATGCAAAATAAAACATAACTGTAATATGATTTTTTTGACAAATTATTGTTTCAGTTTTTGGTCTCAAAATTCAAAGTCACGGTACGTCACTGGATCTATGGAAATGATTTAGTTGTTCGATGATTTTGAAAGAAAGCATTATGGCCATTAAAAAATTACTAATTTTACAATTTATATATTTTTTATTTTGAATCATATAAAAACCGAACAGTGCGACAAACAAAACGATCCTTTAAGGTAGCCGTTTTCAAATCGTTTAGCGCAATAGGTAAAGACGCGCTAAGCGCGTCAGATGAGAATACCCAAATCGGTATTTAGGTGCGCGCTAAGGGAAAATCAACGTCATATACGCTGAGCGTCTAAAAGCGCTTAACGTTTTCTAAGTTACAAAATTTGGGCCCAGTGGTTTTCAAAATGTTAGCAATTTTTTCAAATTTTCAAAATTAAATAACTCGGCTATTTGGGACTTATGTTAAAAACAGCATAGAAAAAAATATATTTCCAGCGCTGAAAATAGTTTCACTTATTTAAGACTTACCCTGTATAACTAATTGAAAGACAGAGACTCAAAGATATAGAGAGTAGTCCAATCTTACGTGTAGTAAAACTACTAAATATAATGATATACAAAAATTAAATCTTATGTTTATATCTAATTATTAAATCTTAGACGTTTAAAATCCAGACCATGTATTTACAATAACCAGGCCTGTATATATAATTTTAATAGAAATACAGCAACAAATAATTTGTAGTTTTCTTTAATGCGTGATTACAGTTATTAAAGTCTTCAAATTTAATATTCTCACTTTCCTATAGTAATCAACACATTAATTATTGAAATAATATCGAATATTGTGACCAGTTTTTTTTTTATAAAAAATAACCAAAATCAATAGTTAACGTTTGTTTAGGGTATCAATTTATTTTTTTTTTGTTCAAATTTTGGTAGTTTTTGTACCTCCGAGTATTTAATTGGTTATATTAACAGTTGTAAATGATTCTAAAAAATAGCAAAAAAAATGTTTTACCTCAACAACGCTGTAGTAGAATAATGAAAACGAATTTTTACAATGAATTTTCTGTTACACGATAATATTAATACCATTCAAATATTTGCTTTAATAGGACCAATTCCACTGTTTAATTTTCATTGAAATTTTATAAAGAACTTTTACAATTATTTTGCCTTTTTATGATTATACCTCAACAAAAATATTTTAAAAAATAGTATTTATTAAAATCACATTTTAATTATATCAAAACTTTTATTATATCATAAAGTTTTTATAAAACTATAAAACTCTAAGGATGTTTATGACGTCGAGAGGAAGGATCTCATCATAAACCATAGTCGTTCAAACTTTTTACTGAGGGCAAAATTAAATTTTGCCCTAAACACAATAAATAAAGATGGAAACAGACTTCTTCACAAACTTCTGTGGGTGGTAAAAACAACGCTGAACTCAAGTGTTTGGTTTCTTAACGATATGAGAAAAATGTATTACGAAATTCATATTATTTTGGACTCAATATAAGAAAGAAATATGAAAAATGTAATGGAAATTATAGGATTATATCAAAGATTGTCATCATAGATTTGTTGATATGACGTTCTTCAGAACGCCAAGGGTTTATAATAGACGTGTCTCCTAAAAAACTAAAGTTTTATCTGAAGAGTCATATTTGGACATTTTAAACTATTTTTTCTGTTTGGCTATGATGACAGGGGGAGATATACATACCTGGCTGAAAATTTAAGCATTTTTTATACATTCGCGTTCTCTATTACTGATCCAACACAGCTCTCTGAACAATAGAAGCCGCCGTACTCAAGAGTTTGGTAATCATATAGTTTTTTAAATAATAATTTTTAACAAAATCTGCTACACCCTTATTTTGGAGCCCAACGTGGCTGTTTTTTTTCACTCGTAGCATATTTCACTGGAGTCTGACAATTTTCTTATTAATTTTATAGTAACTCCACATTCAAATGCACTAGTATTTTACCACAACTATTAAAATAAAAACTAATTATTTGTGGTCTCTCTCAAATTAAAAATAATTCGTTTAAACTTCTTATGCAGGTTAAAAATTAATTTACCACCAGAATTAAAAGCGTCAAAGTCCCGCTAAAGTTTTTCAAGTGGCAAAAACAAGGGTCAACTGGAGTTTCTTATATCTTGCTACAAGTTTAATTAATAAGAAAAGTTTTTTTGTAGAAATGGGATTAAAGCTTTACCGTATTTTTTAATTCATTAAGAAATAAAAGGACTACTAGATACTTAGAAATAAAATACTATTTAGGATTGGTCTTAGAATGCTCGATTTAAAAAAATATAAACAGAAGTGGCATATTTAACAACGCAATTTTGCTACAATCCATATTCTAAACATTTTGAAAACTTTAAATAATTTTCATTGAAATTTTATAAAGAACTTTTACAATTATTTTGCCTTTTTATGATTATACCTCAATAAAAATATTTTAAAAAATAGTATTTATTAAAATCACATTTTAATTATATCAAAACTTTTATTATATCATAAAGTTTTTATAAAACTATAAAACTCTAAGGATGTTTATGACGTCGAGAGGAAGGATCTCATCATAAACCATAGTCGTTCAAACTTCTTACTGAGGGCAAAATTAAATTTTGCCCTAAACACAATAAATAAAGATGGAAACAGACTTCTTCACAAACTTCTGTGGGTGGTAAAAACAACGCTGAACTCAAGTGTTTGGTTTCTTAACGATATGAGAAAAATTTATTACGAAATTCATATTATTTTGGACTCAATATAAGAAAGAAATATGAGAAATATAATGGAAATTATAGGATTATATCAAAGATTGTCATCATAGATTTGTTGATATGACGTTCTTCAGAACGCCAAGGGTTTATAATAGACGTGTCTCCTAAAAAACTAAAGTTTTATCTGAAGAGTTATATTTGGACATTTTAAACTATTTTTTCTGTTTGGCTATGACGACAAGGGGAGATATACATACCTGGCTGAAAATTTAAGTATTTTTTATATATTCGCGTTCTCTATTACTGATCCAACACAGCTCTCTGAACAATAGAAGCTGCCGTACTCAAGAGTTTGGTAATCATATAGTTTTTTAAATAATAATTTTTAACAAAATCCGCTACACCCTTATTTTGGAGCCCAACGAGGGGCTGTTTTTTTTTTCACTCGTAGCATATTTCACTGGAGTCTGACAATTTTCTTATTAATTTTATAGTAACTCCACATTCAAATGCACTAGTATTTTACCACAACTATTAAAATAAAAACTAATTATTTGTGGTCTCTCTCAAATTAAAAATAATTTGTTTAAACTTCTTATGCAGGTTAAAAATTAATTTACCACCAGAATTAAAAGCGTCAAAGTCCCGCTAAAGTTTTTCAAGTGGCAAAAACAAGGGTCAACTGGAGTTTCTTATATCTTGCTACAAGTTTAATTAATAAGAAAAGTTTTTTTTGTAGAAATGGGATTAAAGCTTTACCGTATTTTTTATTTCTATAAGAAATAAAAAGAAGACTATTTGGGATTGGTCTTAGAATACTCGCCTTAAAAAAATGATGTTTGATGTTGTTTTTCGCTAACTATACTCCAAAATTTGCGAATAATGCCATTTTCACCTTTGATTATTATCCATCGAGAGAAATTGTGGATTAGAATTTTAGAATTAGAATGAGTGGGAGGGTGGTTAATCACTGCGAACCTTACAGATCTATTGTGTCCCCCTTTCTTGAGTTATAACTTATCATACAATCCCAGGGCTTTGACAAAAGCCAGTATCTGGGACGGCTTTACAGAGGGTAGTTCTCCATCTCCAATATCAGTCATACCAAAGCTCATGGCACGAATGGTTGTCGTCTCGGCGCACTCAGTGATGAGGTGTTCTGGTGTTTCCCCATTTTCCCCACAGAATCTGCACTCGCCGTTTCTTCTTAGTTTCAATCTACTGAGATGTTCATTGAGAAGACAGTGTCCTGTTAAAAACCCCGTGACAAACCGAATATTGTTCTTACTTCAATCCAGGAAGATCTTGGATTTTTCTTGGTTGTAAGCCCTCAGAAACTTCTTCGAGTATCTTAGACCGTTGCAAAATTTCCATTCCAGGTTGCGGATGGAGTCTTGAGTCCAAGTTCTTGAGTTCCGCTTTTAGTTGGCTACCACTTGGGAAGCATCGGTTCTGCTCCAGTTAGTGGACTGTTCGTTCCTTTTCTAGCTAGATCGTTTGCTTTTTCATTGCCTTCTATCCCTTGGTGAGCAGGCACCCAAAGCAGGAGGACTTTGTTATCTTTGCCTCATTTATTCTCTATGCATTCTTTGACCAATTTTGAATTGATTGATACTGAGTTGATGGCTTTTAACGCTGCTTGACAATAAGATAAGATGGCTATTTTTTGTTTCCGATAGTTCCTATCTAAGATAAGGTGTACGCATCTTTCGATAGCGTAGATTTCTGCCTGTAGGATGCTAGGGTAGGTGCCCATTAGTTTAATAGGAGTATTTAGTTCTCGGAACAAAAATCCCGATCCCTGTTCCCGCATTGGTTTTGGAAGCATCAGTATACCAAGTTATGGTATGGTCTTTTAACTGCTGAGCAGACGTTTCTCTGTTCCAATACTTTTTATTGCTCAATACTACATTGAGGTATTCTCAAAGTTGTATTTTCTTGGCATATCATCCACTGGGAGTTGCAGGAGTGGTAAATTATGGATAAAAATCAAAAGTTTATTGTTTTATAAGCTAATTATTGGGATTTCTGTATGGATACAACTGACTAACGCAAGATTTTGCTAGGATATTGTATTAATTTTAATTGTATTTTTTAGACATTGTGAATGATGAAATTTTTAAATACAAAGTGTAATAGAAACTACTAATTTATTCCACTAATTTCGAGGTTAGAATCAGGCTTAAAACTTTATTTAATTAGTTTTTAGACTCAGTAAAAGAGAATAAATATGAATATGTATCATTTTTATCTTGATATCAATCTCTGTATTTCTCGTTAAACCTTGTTTGGTTTCGATTAGGTTTTCATCTTGAACGTCTGTTTTTCTTCAATTTTCCAAGATAAAACACCGTTGAAAAAAGCACTGTTTTTTAAAGCTCTGCTTTTTTATATTTATTCTCTCTAACTAAAATAGTCTGTTATAAAAGTTTTCAACTGAAAAAGTGTTTAGTAAAAAAGAGTAAAATATAGCTTTCATTAGGGAAACTTTGGACTACATAAAAAAGTCTGTTTTAATCCCAGTTATGGTTAACTTTCCTAACGATAACTTTTACACAGTGGACTAAAAATAAAAGTTTTGTTTTGTGGAAGTTGTATACTGTGGAATACAATTACTGAAAAGCTTTTTGATTAGACATATTTACTCTGTTGATGTAGTTTTCATTTTATTTTGAATATTACATTAGCTCCTATAATAAAAAAAGTTAAAATAAAAAAAATATTTTAACTTCTACAGGGTGGCTCAAAAAAGTGTGAGTGGATCGGGATGATTTTTTTTAATTCTTTTTGGCTTCTTTTCTGATCACTTTACATAATTTTAAGATATTATTAAATAGGTTTTTATAGTTTCAGAAATATTAAAATGTGACATTATGTCACTGATAGTAAAAGTCATTTACTTTTAGCACTGGTGCTAAAAGTAAGTCACGTGATTTACTTTTAACACTGAAGAATTGTTTGGAATCTTTCAATTATCCTAGCAACCATAAACTTCATAATTAATTTGATTTCAGAATGACATATTATGAATTATTCATTAACGTAAAAAGTAATAATACCTTGATATACAGGGTGGCGCACCTCATTCGCCTCGGTTGATTATAGGAAAACGGAAAGATGTAGAAACAAAATATTTTATGGGTATATGTGGGGAGACAATGTGCACAATTTAAAATTATTTTGAAATATACAGGGTGTTTCAGAACTAAGATCCATACCAAAGTTGTATTTTTTCTTATGGAACACCCGGTATTTTATTTCATTTTTGGATTCTTGGGCCCAAAAAAGGCATTTATTATAAGAGTTAAATATGTTTAAAATATTTAGTTTTTGAGATATTTAAAGATATTTAAATTTGCATGCTACAATAGAATAGACTATTAACACCCTGTACATTACTTTTCAGAATTAATTCTTATGCTGAGTTTAAAGGTAGAGAAATAAACTTTGCTGAAAAATGGTATTGGTTCTTTAAATTTATACAGGGCTGTCAAAAGTTGCTGATCTATTTTAAGGATATATTTTATATAAAACGTCGTTATTTCAAATACAACACCGTGTATTTTTTAAATAAATCGAAGCAGATTTAAATGCTCTTTCAAACTATATTATGGTTTCCTATACCTATCTAGCTCAGATTTTCAATAAAAAGCGATTTTTAAATAAAATTGCAATCAAGATGGCTGGTGTCGCCATGGCAATTTCCTAGTTACAGTTAGTAACTATTTTCAAAGTCGACATTAGTTTATGGACAGTATTATTTATAATTTATAACAGTTTACTTAAATTTAACTACAATAGTTTAATAACTAAGTATCCATTATTTTATCAAGAAAAATAAAGCAGTATCTGCTGGCGGAACGAATAGATAGATATGTTACTGGTGATATTATTTTGTGAGGAAAATTGCTCAAATATATCCAAATAGGAATCTTCCTGATAAGTGTTTCTTTGAAAAACTTCTTGTCCGATTTCGCAGAGCTGGTGATGTGGTTTATAAAAAACCTATTAGGCAGAAACTTGTCGTTGGAAGTGAAGAAAATGAATTTGCCACAATTGGCTCTTTTATGGAAAATCCATATATCTACAAGTCGTAAAATAATTCAAAGAACCACTTCTTCATTTTTCTTAATGGAGTAATAAACACATATTTAATAAATATTATTTATTAAACTATTGTAGGTAAATTAAATAAAAGTAAACTGGTATAAATTTAAATAAGTCCATAAACTAATTTCGATTTTGAAAATAGCTACTAACTGTCACTAGAAATTTGCCATGACAACACTAGCCATCTTGATTACAATTTTATTGAAAAATCGCTTTTTATTCAAAATCTGAGCCAGATAGGTATAGGAAACCCTAATATGGTTTGAAAGAGCATTTACATCTGCTTCGACTTATTTAAAAAATACACGGTGTTGTATTTGAAAGTAAGTTTGAAGTTTTTATGTAAAATAAATATTTAAAATAGACCAGCAATTTTTGATACCCCTGTATACATTTAAGGAAGGAATAACATTTTTCTGTAAAGTTTATTTCTCTGCCTTTAAACTCAGCACAAAAATTAATTCTGAAAACTAATGTACAGGGTGTTAATAATCTTTTCTATTGTAGCATGCATTTAAATATCTATAAATATCTCAAAAACCAAATATTTTAAACATATTTAACCCTTATATTGGGCCTTTTTACCTTTTATATATACCTTTCTTTGGGCCCAAGAATCCAAAAATGAAATAAAATACCGGGTGTTCGAAGGGAAATAAATACCGGATGTTTGTAGACAAAATAATCCAGAATATGTGTGCTAAAAGTGATTTTATTTTGTTTGATAGGAAGCTTCCCTGCTCACAAAATAAAATACCACTTTTAGAACTTATATCATAAATAACTATTTATCAGCTTTTACTTCTTTACGAAACTTCTTTACGCGAGATGGTAGTAAAAATTCAAGGTCTTACACCGTGAGATGTGCGCATATTTGTAATGAAACTTCTTACTAACAGCTAGTAAATTGGAGGATTTGAAGGACATGTTTGAAAAAATGACCTGATCCAACCCAGCTCTCTGAACAATACAAGCGGCCATAAGCAAAAGTTTGGTGATCATATAGTTTTATGAATAATTATTTTTAACAAAATCTGCTACACTCTTATTTTGGCGCCCAACGTGGGGCTGTTTTTTTTCACTCTTGGCATATTTTACTGGAGTCTGACAATTTTCTTATTATTTTTATAGTAACTCCATATTCAAATGCACTAGTATTTTACCACAGCTATTAAAATAAAAACTAATTATTTATGATATGTCCTTAATTAAACATAATTCGTTTAAAATTCTTATGCAGGTTAAAAATTAATTTACCACCAAAATTAAAAGCGTCAAAAAAGTCCCGCTAAAAAAATTGGAACCTAAACAACAATTTCTATTCATAGTGGTTTACAGTAATTTTGTTAATTTATACGAATATTTTCGTTGATTTGATTGGTTTGAAATAAATATGACGATGTCCTCCAATGAAAATGCGAGTTGCTTAACTCTAATAAAAAAAAACTTGTTTTATGTGGCTAAAAAAATTAGTGAACACCATAACTCCTTCTCATGATTCACTTTCATATCTCCCTAAAGCAAATGAGAATTTACACAGTTTCTTCTTCACGCCCGTAACATTAGATGAGCTCCGTAGTACAATTAAAAGTATTAAAAATAAATTCTCATCTGGGACTGATGGGCTTACTCTCAAAATGTTCTCTGAACTTCCGGAAAGCACATTAATCTATCTTACTACTTTAATTAATGAGTCATTCCAAAAAAGGAGTTTTTCCAAACTGCCTTAAGACAGCAATAATTATTCCTCTGCATAAAGGAGGAGATAAAGATCAAGCTTCGAACTATCGCCCAATTGCTCTCCTGCCCACATTATCTAAGATCATTGAAAGATTGGTTAAAAAAAGGCTTCTATCTTTTCTCCTTAAATATAAAGTACTTTCTACCCATCAATTTGCATTTCTAAGTAACAGTTGCACAAATTATGCTATGTTCGACCTTTTTAATAATGTATACTCTAGCCTGAATAACCATCACTCTACAGCTACAATTTTCTGTGATTTCTCTAAGGCTTTCGACTGTGTAAATCATAATATCTTAATTAACAAATTGCAAAACTATGGATTCAGGGGAGTGCCGCTCGAATGGCTTAAGTCGTATCTTGGCAACAGAAGGCAGTTTGTGAGGATTGATACGTCTATGTCTTCTTGTAAGCCTATAGAATGTGGTGTCCCTCAGGGTTCAGTACTTGGCCCTATTTTATTTCTGGTGTTTATCAACGACATTGCAAATCTAGACATTAGCGGTAAAATCTGCCTCTTTGCGGACGATACTAGTTTCACTTGGAGCGGCCCAGATGTTACGGCACTATATGATACTATATCCAGTGACTTACGAACCATTAAATCTTGGTGCGATTCTAATCTCCTATGCCTCAACCTTTCAAAAACTAAAGTTTTGTCATATAAAAGTACTATACAACCTTTTGTACTTAATAACACCACTATTGACGTCGTGGACTCTGTGAGATTCTTAGGACTTGTTGTGGACAACTCTTTAAAATGGGACTTGCACATCGAAGCCTTATCAAAGAAACTAAGCTCTGCCTGTTTTGCGCTAAGATCAGTGTCTAAGGAACTTAACTCATCAACCTCTAGAATGGTCTATTATGCCCTTTTTGAGTCGCATCGTCGTTATGCCCTTCCATTCTGGGGTACTTGCTGCGCGACAAAATTTGATCGTATTTTCAAACTTCAAAAGAGAGCAGTTCGATAACTTATTGGGACTAAACAGTAGAACTCACTGCCAGAATTTCTTTAAAAATTTCAAAATACTGACTCTTCCTTCCTTATTCATTTTTGAATCCGTTTGCTTAATCCGCAAGCACATATTCTCTATTCCGGAAAGGCCTTCTCACAACTATCCACTTAGGAATGCGGAGCACGATATTTATCTGCCAACCCCGAGCTCAGAACTAGTTAAGGGCTCAATACTGTACAATGCCAAGAAAATGTACAATCATTTGCCTTCGAATATCAAGTCACTTTCATTCTTTCCCGCATTTCGCAAAGCTCTGAAATCATACTTACTGGAGAGAGCCCTATATGCGGTAAACGACTTTTTTATTGATGTTTAATCATGAACAATTTAGAATTTTAATTTTAATATTTTGATCGTCTCACACACTGGTTAAAGGTCTAGTATTTAATATTTTATAACTCTTGATTTTATGTTATTATAACATGATTTTATCCATTTACAGTTTTCCTTTTGTAAAATTTTCTAGATACGCCTGTGTTCTGCAATGTTCATATATGTTTTATTTGTAATTTTATGACGTAATTTTTTTTTTGAATTGATTTGTATTGTATGACATTTTTTGTATTTTTTGTATTATTTGTATATTTGTTTTTGTGCTTTTTTTGTTTTGCTTTGTCGATGAAGCTGTTTTGGCTTTTTGTACAATAAAGCGTTGTTTTTTTTTTTAATAATTCTAATTCTAAACTAGCAATGAGCTAAATGCTTTACCTAGACCATTATTCAGAATCTACAAACCTTTCGATGAAAATATGCATGAAAATTTACTTCTTAGCAGACCACCAGAGGAAATTGGTGTCCGGGTACAGTATTAAGTCTTAGCTTTAAATCAAATTTTTTTTGGTGTTTGCACGATCCTTACCACTTTTTTTTCTCGCTAGCTCATACATAAAGTCATGGTCAAGGTCATGTAATACCATAGAAAGTAATATTTCCTGATTAAAAAATAAATCAGCTTCAAAAATCCGTGACCTTTGCTGTGTTCATAAATATTAAATTTTGCCAAAACGCTTACGAAATAAACTTTCGACGATAAAATCGTTGAGGGGTGCCTTTAAACGCCATTATGATCCCTTATATTCCAATTTTCTACCTGTTTAATAATAAACTCACGTTTGTCCCTTTATAATCCGCAGCAAATTCATAACGCCCCGGCAATGAACGAATCGGCGTTATAAGCCTTGCCATGCCGGTTTAATAGAGTTAAATAGGCTTAATCTTGCCTCGTGTTTTAATATTAATTAAAGCTGTTGTAACCTTAGATTAAGTATCGGAATTATATCCCCAGGGTAGGGTGTTCATAATCTTTATAAACCTTTTGGTAAATCAAAATAATAAACAACATAAATAAAAAATTCACAGTCCTTTACAAAGATGCAACCGAGGGGGCATTGAAAATGATGAGTAAAAACATAAAAATATGATTAGTGTTAATATGAGTGTATTACATACATATTTTTAAATAACGAACTTAACAAAAAACCACAGATTTAAAGATTCACTGAAAAAATAGTAATGTTAACATTAAATAAAACATTATCAATAATAATTATGCGATCGCAATTGTCCGTAAAACAAACAAGCAAAAAAAAATAACATACAAAACATCAGGTTAACATGATGACAGATAAAGAATTCTTACGGAAAGTTACACTTTACGATATAATTTTTTAACTGTTAAAGGCAAACCCCATTTAAACACAAAACTTTTTAATACCTACTACTGTGTCTAAAAGAATTTTTTTTTAAATTACTAAATTCTTAGCCACGCTTCTGTTTTTCTTGGCTGTTGTGCGTCACGTCACAGATTAACAGGCCCACGTTTGCACCACAAGGCGATGCTGCAGACCACTAGGTAGACCGGTCGTAGAAATTTATGTTATAGAACTTGTAGTCAATCTACACAAATATTATCAAAAGATTTTTTTCTTTTAAAATGTGTTCAGATTTTGTAAAAAGTATAAGTCAAAATCGCAAAACTTAAATTTGATATGAGTTTCTTAGTTTTTAACTAATATAGTGGCGAATTACAAAAATTCCTTTTCAATAAAAATCAGTTAAATAAAATAATACTAGCTTTTTCCCGCGACTACGTTCGCGTTACACCTCGAATCGTTTATGCATTGATTTCAATGATTTTTTACTTCTTTATAGAGAGCTAGTGAGCATAGATGTTTTTTATTTTTCATCTTTTTTTTATTTATTAAGAGCACTAATAAAAAAATATATTTCGTTATGATGTCACTAAATAAACCCTTGTATAAAATTTTATACTGTCTGGTTTATAATGTTATAGTAATTGCATTTTCGTACAGCAAACTTTCATTCCCTATTCTACTCCCTAAGTGTATAAATTTCATAAATTCGCTTTATCTTTTTGCCAATTTTTATGTGTATAATCCAGAGGTCACCAAGTTTTATATAAATTTTTACTAACTTTACCCATTTGGTTGATGAATTTCAAAAATTTCTTTTAATTCTTTTTGTAGGATTTCATTCTTCTAGACCAAATAGTAAGGAATTTTCATACAACAAACTGTTCCGACATAATTTTACTCTCTAAGAGGATGAATTTCCTAAAATCGCTTTGTGTAGCTAATTCACTAATGTCGTTTAAACGAACCTTTGTGCTAATATTTATGTATCTAAAGCTGGCGGTATGAACTCACTCCTAAAATATCTAAAAACTTAATATATAATCTAACTGACACACCACTGACAATGACAAATAATTTATTTCTGGAGGTATTGTGTGTAGGAGTTTTTCACGTATGTTTTAGTATTTGGTAGTTTTACACAAAGAAATAGCCATTAAGCACTATGAAAATACTTCATAACAAATCTACACATATATACCGTATGATCGAAAAAAAACGGCGTCCAGTTGGCTGGGAAATGACGATCGATGACATTTCCCATATAAATTTACATATAAAATAACAGCGATAGCCATCGCTGACGCCGTTTTTATTCGATCATACGGTACCTTTCATTTAAAAAAAGAATCATCAAGATTGGTGAAGCTTTTTCGGCGGGATGGATGCAACAAAAAACTCTTTGAGCTTTTATATATGTATGGATTAATTCTTTTTCCAACATATTTTACTTTGCAAATTTTTATAAATATTCAGACTCGCCAATATCGTAGTCCACCGTGTCCAGCCTGTTTAGCCAAACGTAGGCCGATTCCTCTTCGGCGGCGCCGGCGTCGTGAACATTTCTTATTTGTGAGATTAAAAAAACAAAACAATGCATTGGTTAAAATAAGTACATTCAATACATGTATTGTGTTAGACATTTATATGCCCAGTATATTTTTGTTTAACAAACCAATCAGGAAAAAATCCAAAACCTACCGTTATAGGAGGTATAAGATGAATAAACTTATATAATGACAACTACTTATCGGATAACAAATTAATTACTACTGTCAGCTACTGTCTAAGTAGAATATACCTAGAGTACCTACACCTACCTATGATGTAGGTAGATTAAAGCTTATTTTGACTTTACGTCTCACTTCGGTGTCACAAGCTGAATTTTTCAGGGATGGAAGTACAGTACATGATATGGAGACCCTTACTCCGAAAGTAGTACAAAATTAGACCGGGTAAAAGGGCACTATCATCAAAAATCGATATATTAATATCGCCGTATAGAGAAAACAAATACTTATTTTTTGATCCAGTACACAATAAAGTCTTCGTAGGGAGTAATTTTTTATAATTATTTACAAAAAAACATTTCCATTAGCGCTTACGACAAAAAAAAACTTTAAACATGAATAACTCATTTCAATCATGCGAAAATTTGGTTTAAAAATAGACTTTTTTTAATATAACTTTCATTTAAGGAAAAACGAAGGCCTAAATGAAAAAAAAGAAACAATTTAAAAGTTTCGCTTATGTCTTGACAAGGTATCAAAGCAAACCCCATATTTTTTGCTTTTAAACTAATAAAGATATATCAATAAACAATCAGCGAGTAATGGTTTTTGCGCGCGCTGGCCGACTGCCGCCGCTGCGCCGAGATTTCCTATACCCTTGTATATATGACGTCATGGTGTGGCAAATGTAGCATTTTAATTCGATTTGGGCTCCCTTATATAGGATAACAGAAACATTTTCAATGTTAAAAAAATTGTAGGTGAACTATGTGCGCGTATTTTTAGTGAAACTTCTTACTAACAACTATTAAATTGGAAGATTTGAAGAACATGTTTGAAAAAGTGACATATAATGCTGTTTTAATATAAATGTTATTTTCAATTTATTTTTGTAATCTGTACAGGGTGGGTCAAATTCGACGCTTTTTCTATATGAAATAGACGAAAACTAATATCGGTGTCTAGAGCTCAATTTTCATCAAAAATATGATGGCGAAAACCGCACATCAATATCTGTTACCGTTTCGGAGTTACGGGGTGTTTTTCAAAAATGTGCATTTTTAATAAATCGCTGTAACTTTTTTGCTATGGAAAATTTTGTATTTCTATGAAAACATTTCCAAAGCACCTTTTTACGTAGAATTTAATGGTTTAAGTATATTTTTTTTTAAATTAACAATTTAAGAGTTATCAACAGAAAAATTGATGTTTTATTTGGGACAGCCTCTATATTTTTAATTAACCGAAGAGAATTTAAAATTACCTTTCCAAAAATATAGCACACTTGATATTTTATTATAATCCCCTTCGAAATACAGAATTTTTAAAAGTGCGCCACTTTTAACTAGTAGGCTTTGGACCCCTTATTGATGATATGCCCTTAATGGAACTCGAAAACATTTTTCCAGCAAGACGACACACCGCCTCTAAACGCTGAAGTTATCAGCAAATTTTTGCAGCCAATTTCAAGAATAATTGAATAGCTAACCAAAATCCCAGCCGTTGGCCGTCTAGGCCGCCTGACTTAGTGCCGAAGAATCTAATCCTATGGATATATTTGAGGAAAAATAAAGGTTCCTTATTCTTCCGTATAATCTAGACAAGAATTAGAAATACTTAGCAGTTATGAGAGGGTATCGTTCACCCCCACTGAGTTAATGAATTCCGCGTGAAATGTTCAAAAACTGCCCCGTCTGTCCATAACAGACGGTCGATATGTCGAAAACCTGTAGCAAAATCTCATGTCTTGGTTTGCTGTTTATTTTTATTGTTATTAGATATAGTTTAAATGTGTTGATGTGGGTTAAATATATTTTAAATTGTTATAAAATTCTGCATCTCTCATAGCAAATATTATTTTCGTTTTAATTGATGCTCACAGCTAGAATTTTTTTGCATTACAGCCGGTGTCGTTCAAAGCCTACTTATTTAAAGCGGGCGAATTTTTATATACTCTATATCTCGAAGAAGAATCGAGCAAAATATCAAGTGTGTTATATTTTTGGAAAGGTAATTTTAAATTCTTTTCAATAAATTAAAAATATATAGGGTGTCCCATATAAAAAATCAAATTTTCTGTTAATAATTCTTAAATTATTAATTTTAAAAAAATTATACTTAAACCATTAAATTCTACGTAAAAAGGTGCTTTGGAAATGTTTTCATAAAAATACAAAATTTTCCATAGCAAAAAAGTTACAGCAATTTGTTAAAAATACATATTTTTGATAAACACCCCGTAACTCCGAAACGGTAACAGATATCGATATGCGGTTTTCACCATCATATTTTTGACAAAAATTGAGCTCCAGACACCGTTAGTTTTCGTCTATCTCCTATAGAAAAGGGCGTTTCCCTTTAAAAGCGTCCAATTTGGCCCACCCTGTACATTTTCTGTTTTCTCAATACCCTGTAAATTTTGTGGAATACCACCCTTTTTGTGGAATACCACACTTTTATGCAAATGCCTAATAATGTTAAGGCTTAAATTTATTTAATAAGAGAAAAAAATTTGAACCTAACTAACAATTATAATTATAATTTTGTTAATTAATACGAATATTTCTCGTTGATTATTGGTTTAAAATAAATAAGACAATGTCCTCCAGTGAAAATGCGACTTGCTTGACTCTAATAATTCTAATTCTGAGCTAGTAAATGAGCTAGATGCTTTACCTAGACCGTTATTCAGAAGCTACAAACCTATCAATGCAAATATGCATCAAAAATTTACTTCCTAGCACACAACCAGAGGATATTCGTATCCAGGTACAGTATCAAGTTTATTATACAGGGTGTCCCAGAAATAAGTGCAAATATTTTAACTGGTAGTATAGTTCAACCCCAGAAACACGCCTATGAGGCTTTTTCGCGAAAAAAAAATTTGAAAATTCGGAATTTTTTTTAAAAAATTTTGGAAATTTTTTTAGTTTTTATTTAAAAAATATAATTTCTTGATAAGATGGCAACATAGGTATTAGATTAAATTTACAAGAAAGAAAATCCAAAAAAGATCCAGTGGTAAAATTTTAGCAAAAATCATTTTTTTTTGGAAATTTTCAAAGTAAAATAACTCCTTTATTTTGGACTTATTTAAAAAACGATAAAGAGAAAAGATGTTTCTTTTATTGAGATCTACCACCCCTTAAAATATTTGCACTTATTTCTGGGACACCCTGTGTATAATGCTTTTCTTAAGCGGCCCATATATTATCAAACAAATTGCGCAACACAGGCTGTTGCGCAACGAGTTGCCAATGTATGGTAACGTTTGATGCGTTGCGCAATTGTTGGATAAGTTTCAAGAATGTTTGAATTCTTTTTTGCAACAGGCGTTTGCGCAGCGCGTTGTGTAGTGTATGTGTGTGTTGCGCTTCGTTGTGCAATATTTTAGTTCTTTCATCCAAATTCTTTGTTTTCTTTTTCGTTTTTTGGATTCATTGACGCAATGATAATTGACGCAATGGCAATTGAGGACATGATTGTTTCTCAAACAATGCACAACTTTTAATAAAAAGTTTGATCAAAATTTTACTTAGTGCATGAGTGATGCAGTTGTGCAACGGAACGTTGCGCATCGCTTTGTTGCGCAACTTGTTTGATAATGTATGGACCGCTGAATCAGTTGTGCAACGCAATATTGCGCATCGCTTTGTTGCGCAATTTGTTTGATAATGTATGGGCCGCTTTAGCTCTAAATGAAATGTTTTTTGGTGTTTACGCAATCCTTACCACTTTTTTTCTCGCTAGCTCGTGCGTCAAGGCATGGTCAAGGCCATGTCGTGCCAAGGTCGTGATGTGTCACGGTTTTGAATTTTTACTCCCATCGCACGTAAAGAAGTTTTACTTCAAAAATTAAAAAAAAATATTTATCTAGTCTAAAAATTTGACATCTGACAAATTTAAAAAAATGTTGTGATTCACTGCGGCGGTTATAGCAACGCTTACAGGTCGGCATTCTGCGGACTGAAATTGAAAAATCGGAAAAACGGCTGGCGTCGGCAAAATACGATAACTCGATAAATCGGCCGGAGCTCTTAGAGATTTATCTTCGCAGTTTTAGCCGATAAAGAAAAGAAAAGCGTTTAACTTTTGCCACCTTTTGTTCTTCGCCGACACCGGTTTTCTTTAGTGGTAGGCGAGAGGCGATTGTCAGCAAATTTACCAGCAGAAACGCAAACAAAACAAACAAAATTAGTCTGGAGAGAAATTTAATTAGAGATGAACCGGGGAGATCGATATTTTTAATTGAATTTCGATTTTTTTAATTTTTAAGAATTCGTTCATTAAGGCGAGTTTCCTCTATACTACTGATTGATCTAAACTGACTGATTCAGTGTTACTGAAGGACCGAACACGGTGCTTCTGTTCACATGTGTCATTTTGCTAGTTCGCATCGGAAGAAGATCCTATATTTTTTATTAATTTAGTCCTATAAATTCTAGTATTGAATATAAATAGAACATGTCTCCATAGCGCAGTGCGTAGAGTTTCCGACCACGAAACCGATGATTCAGAGTTCGAATCCGGATCAGGTCAAAGACTTTTTTTTATTTTCCATTATATTCTGATAGTAAAGTATTAAATAATTCTGGTAATTAAAAAAAACAAGTATTTAATACTTTACTATCAGAATATAAACGAAAATAAAAAAAAAGTCTTTGACCTGATCCGGATTCGAACTCTGAATCATCGGTTCGTAGTCGGAAACTCTACACACTGCGCTATGGAGACATGTTCGATTTATATTCAATACTAGAATTTAAAGGACTAATAAAAATATAGGATCTTCTTTCAATGCGCAGTAGGGAACGCAACGTTTACCGGCAGCCAGACGGGCCGCATGCTGTTCTAGAGAGCATAGTAAAAGATATATCAAAGAGCCAGACGTCTTAAAATACTTGTTTTTCCGACGTTCCTAGCTCTCGTACTATAAGCTTTGGATAACTTTCTGTGCGGTTATAGCAGGTAGAAACATCTATTTTCTTCCCTTGTCTGCTTTGAACTGTAACTGTAAAAATATTATCTTTAAAAGACACGTCGTATAAGGCTTGAAATTTTTTATTTTTTACGTTTGTTACAAAAATGTACGCTTTTAAATATGACCCTGTGTCCTCTTTCCAAGCGGTTTCATTATTTTTCCGTGTTTATCTCAAATTGTGTTTTTCTACCATATCTCATTTCGCCCGAAACCCTTGAGCTGTTTTTTGTAAATTAAAATGTTTTTTCATTGTTGAAAATTTCAACTGTTGTTAGAATGCTCACTTGTTTGTGTCCGTTCCATTAATTTTTTTACGGTTGATTTTTGGCCAAAAATTCGTATTTTTAAATTGCTCTACAGTCATAAATAGAGCTATTTTCGTAACTGCGATAAAAAAACAGTAAATAAAAGACAAAGCTTATATGCAAATCATACAGGATTTTTACTGATATTTTCATATTTATTATTTTTTACAATGTTTCTTTGTTAAATTGTAGTGTGTTAAAACTTATATACGGAAAAATTTTAGTTTTATTAAATTTTACTTTCTCAATTTTTTTATTTTTGACAAAACTTTGCATCTCTAAAACTTAAGTATATGTATTTCTGTGTGCATAAATTATTTTTTGTTAAAGCGTTTCGAAATTGACAGTTTTTGATATTTATTTGAGATTCGAAATGACATTCTTTTAGGCACTATAGTATCTAA
This sequence comes from Sitophilus oryzae, assembly GCF_002938485.1. Classification (NCBI taxonomy): domain Eukaryota; kingdom Metazoa; phylum Arthropoda; class Insecta; order Coleoptera; family Curculionidae; genus Sitophilus; species Sitophilus oryzae. The sequence goes on along the minus strand of NW_022146173.1, from coordinate 1,440,728 downwards.
AAGTGACACTTGTATAGGCACTAGCAGGGGTGGGAAAGTGAAATAGCAAAAGCGGTTCCACCGTTTCCACGGAAATTTCAAATAAAATAGTTTCAGCCTCAGGCGCTAGGTGGTAGTGCAATTAATTTTTAGGTTAAGAAGTTGCTACTAGTTATTGCCAGATGGCGTTAAATCAGAATTTTTTTGTAGTTTCCATAGTTACCAACGGCCATTGTCATACTATTGTCAAATTCTCAAAAAATATTGTCGTTGTCATAGCGCCAATCATAATATTATCAAATGATTATCAAAACGTTTTTCAAACCATAGATAAATGAAACAAGTTTAGATTGGAAAGTGCCCATAAGGACAATGTAAACACCTCGGTAAACACTATTTGGCGCTATTCTTGCAACGGTCGCGACCCAAAACTTTTGAAAATTTCGGAGCGGTTCGGCTTTTTCCGGAACTATATCGCCAAATATTGTTTATTCAAATTTATTATTATTTTCGTTTAATTTTATAAATAAAATACAGTATGTTGCATACAAGAAACCTTATTTTATATAAGGACGCATGTATGAAATAATTATGAAACATTGAAAACCGACGTTATGCCACGATCCACGATGGTTTTTGCAGTTCACAATTCACAGCACAGCTTTTTAAGTTTTTAATGCCACTTTTTCACAATTATCACCGGTTGGAGTAAATAAAACTTGAATTAAACTCACAAGATAGCAATAATTACTTTGAAAATGGACGCTATAAACACTTTTCGGAATTTCTTTAATGAGGGCGGTTTAGATTTTGAAAGATTATTATGATTTTTGAAGATTCTCACTTTGACAAGAGAAAATTATTTCTGTTTTTGTTTGCCGTTGTTCTTAGCGACTGCGCTATAGCAGCGCCAGATCGCGTATAACGGTCGCGACCCAAAATAATTTCGCGACCTAAAATTTTTACGGGCTTTCCAATCTAAACTTGTGGCATTTATCTATGTTTCAAACTATAATTTGTTATCATTTTGTTATATGTGTTTTAATTAGACAATTCCTTTTGTTTGTGGCCCTAAAAATATAATGTAAGTCTTTTATTTTTGCCATCATTTAAGTACCTATTTATATTTACTCCATTTACAAAACTTTGGGCGTTGATCTTGTTTTCTTATAATAAATGATGTTTAAATATTTGACTTATAAATAAAAACTTTAAATAATAAATAAATTTACACATATTTGGCTTTAATTTTATTTAATAATTGTTTAAATTATACTGTTAAATCTTATTTTTTACACATCACAACGATACTTGTTATTAGTATTGTTGAATTTGTGTAAAAAATAAGATTTAATAATCAAATTTAATTAAAAGCCCGCGCTTTGATCGATTTAAAACAAGCCCTACTCAATAGATGGCGCCACTTCTTTAGGACCATTTTTCAGTATGGCAGAGTCCATTCTTTTTCTAGCTAGGTATATTCTTTGGGCACTAGTGCCTAAAAGTAAAAAATGAAACGTTAGAAACAATGAAAATATTGTAAAATACTAGTTTAGTAAATACTTTTGATTTCTTTGCTTGATATCCGGAAGCTTTTCTTTTTAAAAATGCAATAAGGTTTGTGAATTTGCTAATATCTACGTTTCTGCTCAGGTAAAGTTTGGTGCGGGACATCGACTATTTACTCCACAGAGTTGACGGCTTTAAGGTAGTGGATAACTTCAGGAAATAGGCTAGCAATGCCTTTTCTGTGAAATTCTCAACATGATTTTCCTTGACCCAGGTTTCAAAGTTGATGTAGGTGGTCTCGTATAAGTTTTTCTACTTCTCGGGCACTAACGTGGATAGCGCAGTTTCAGCAGCATGTTGAATATCCAAAGACTCGTCATTATCACTCATTTTTTCACAAAACTTTCTAGGAAATACAGCGACGTTTGAACCTGACAGAACTTTGCCATTAAACAATGCATAAACAATGCCTTAGAAACCGATTACCAGAACATTTTTAAAAATGTTTAAAAATAAACAATAAGCTTTCACGAAAAATCTTGTTTCTGACAATTTTTCGTCCCGTGCTTAAAACACATTCATTTCGCAACCTGTTACATAAATAGCTATATTATGCCTATAAACCCTCAGTCAAGAAAAAGTGTAACTGCTTACTTGTAGTAGTTCTTGTTAGCTTAAATTATAACAATTATCAATGTAAATAAAGCCGCCATTATCACGTCATGATGGAAAAAACGGCGTCCAGTTAGCTTGGAAATGAAAATTGATGACATACCCTATACAGGGTGTCCCAGAATAAGTGCAAGTATTTTAAGGGGCTGTAGCTCTCGATAAAAGAAACATATTTTCTCTTTATCGTTTTTCAAATAAGTCCATAATAACGGAGTTATTTTACTTTGAAAATTTCCCAAAAAAAGTTATTTTTTGCTAAAATTTTGAGAATCACTGGATCTTTTCTGGATTTTCTTTCTTGTAAATTTAATCTAATACCTATGTTGCCATATTATCAAGAATTGATGTGTTTTAACTAAAAACTAAAAAAAACAAAAATTTTTTCAAAAAATTTCGAATTTTCAATTTTTTTTGGTGAAAAAAACCTCATAGGCGTGTTTCTGGTGTTGAACTATACTACCAGTTAAAATACTTGCACTTATTTCTGGGACACTCTGTATAATTTTACATATAAAATGATAACGATCTTCATTTCATAGCCATCGCTAAGTGATGCCACACATCACAAGTACCTACATGCGTGAATAGACCAAGATACTATAAGAAAAAATTAAAAATAGGAAAATAATCAAAATGTTTTAATTTTTAAGTGTTATCATAACTTTAAAAGTTATGATTTACAGTTTATAAATTTTATTACTAAAATACTGAAACTGAAAAGTACTTAATACCTGTGAGTTAGGTCATGTTTATGTTAAAGCTGTGATAGACAACAAAAAAACTTAGCTAGGCGAACTAGTAATTATCTATACTAATATATAAAATCCTTAAGTGACTGACTCACTGATTAATCGCGATCCTGCTCAAACCACTCATCGTAAGAAGCTCAATTTTAGCATACAGGTTGATTCTAGGGTGTAGAGGTTCGATAAGAAGGGATTTTTCGAAATTCCAGTTCCAAGGGGGTGAAACCGCCCCTCAAATATTACAATATTTTTATTTAAAAAACGGTCAAGTTTCCGAAAAACACGTATATTTTATTTTGTTTTTTTTACATATTTTAAGATTTTTTAAAATCTTAAAATGTATACATATATATTTTAAAATATATATATATATTTTATACATATATATTTTAAAATCTATAAATGTATACAGGGTGTTTCGAAAAATCTGGTCATTGATTAATCACGATCCTGCTTAAAGTGCTTGACGTAAAAAGCTGATTTTTGGAAAACGGATTGACTTTAGGGAGTAGAGGTTCGATAAGAAGGGATTTTTCGAAACTCGAATTCTAAGGGGGTGACACCCCACACCTCAAATATTACAATAATTTTTATTTAAAAAACGGTCAAGTTTCCGAAAAAACTCTTAAACACGTATATTTTATTTTGTTGTTTTACATATTTTAAGACTTGCTTAAAATTTATACAGGGTGTTCTATTGACATTGAGTAACCACGATGCTGCTTAAACTGCTTGAGCTTATTTTTGGCAAACGGATTGACTGTAGGGTGTAGAGGTTCGATAAGGAGGGGTTTCTCGAATCTCAAATTCCAAGAGGGTGAAAACGCCCCTCAAATATTACAATATTTGTTATTTAAAAAAACGTTAGTGTTTCGGGAAAACGCTTAGAGACGCATAATTTATTTTGTTTTTTTACACATTTTGAAATTTTTTAAAAAATCATACAGGGTGTTCCAAAAAGTTGTTTAATTGATTAACCTCGATTCTGCTTAAACTGCTCGACGTAAAAACCTAATTTTTGGCAAACGGATTTTTCGAAAGTCAAACTCCAACGAGATGAAACTACCCCTCAAATATTACCAAGTTATATAATAATATCGTTAGCATCATCAGCAGATGATTATAAACTAAAGTACAATCTACAAGTTGAGCGTTTATATACTCGCTCAGTGGGCACCGAGTGGGCGTGGCAAAATCTAGCCAACCGAGTCAGAGCCAACTGAGCGTAACAGTTAGATTTCCGCCACTAGAGTAGTAGGAACAAAGAACTTGAAGGAATTGGACCGTTGACTCTGTTCATACTATCTTTACATTTATTAATTCTGATGCTTTCATATGCATCTAATAGCCTGTAATTTGAGACTTGTTTAATTAACTTTAAATTAGGGCAAACTAGAAGATCAATATTAATTAGATTTAAAGAACATTTAGCTCAGATAAGATATGGTAGACCGGATAAATCTTGCGTTGCCGAACATATTGTTGATAAAGAACATTGCAGAATTAATAAATGTAAAGATAGTATGAACAGAGACAACGGTCCAATTCCTTCAAGTTCTTTGTTCCTACTACTCTAGTGGCGGAAATCTAACTGTTACGCTCAGTTGGCTCTGACTCGGTTGAGTTCAGGTTCACTGAGCGAGTATATAAACGCTCAACTTGTAGATTGTACTTTAGTTTATAATTATCTGCTGATGATGCTAACATGGTTATCGAAATGCGCGTCCAGTGTAAAAGTAAAAGTGTTTTGGTGTATTGTGGTGATTTAGTGTTTTTATTTTGCTGTGTAACACCAAAGGTTCCAACCCTCAACTGTAATAATAATATCGCCATATTGTTTTTTCTCATGCTGACATAAATGTGAGAAAGTTTTATCCAGTTTGTATGTTAATGGAAATGCTTGCATTGCTTTATCATCATAATTACAAATGATTAATTCGACGCGAACGAAGGCGCAGGTACACGCTAGTTATATGTAATATAACACAAATATATAAACTGAACAAATCAGTACACCGTTACTATCAACGACTTTAAGTTTAGGAATTAGCTGTGTTTTTATTTACGTATTTGCATAAATTATTATATATAATACATTAACAATGTTAAACTTAATTATAACTCCGAAACCGACAGCACCTCTGAATAATTTATACGGGATACGATACCGCTCTGGCCCTAACCAAATTGCTTTAAAATGACCATCACTTAGGAAAGTTCCTTTCAGTTGGCCTCTGGATAATGAATAGGCTTTGGAACTTGGAAAGTTTAGGACTTTGTCCTAAAACAGTTTATACTGAATGGGTAAAGAGCCGAGATGAATACGAACATGAAATAGATGAAAATATTTCCATATATAATTTAGATTAAGTGAAAATATTTTGTTTGTACAGCAAAACTAGAAGAAATCTTCCTTGAACTAAACTGCACTAACAAAGGATTAAAAGTAAATGGAAAATATTTTTACCATCTAAGATTCGCTGATGAAATAGTCCGAATTGCCAATCGTCCTGACGAACTACAAGCAGGAATTAATGAACTAAATAGAGCCAGCAATAATGTAAGTTTTAAAACGAATTTTGCAAATACTAAAGTATTATACAACGAATGGTAGACAGAAAAGTAATTCTAATAAACAACACAACATTGAAAATAATAGAATATATATATTTGGGACAACTGATACACAGCTGAGGATCTCTACTACCAGAAATTAACAGAAGAATTAAGTTAATATGGAGTACATATGGTAAAATCTCAATCATATTCAAATCTAGAATGCCACTTTAAGAAGAAAACATTCGACCAATGTGTACTACTAGTCATGACCTATACATACTAAACCTGGACACTTAAAACTAAGGGTAGTGTTTCTAATGCACTTAATAATTTGGAAACATCGCTCTTCAGCATTTTACCTCAATGCGATGAAGTGATGCTTATGGGCGACATAAATATAGATATGTTGTCTGAAGGTATATACCAGAATCAGGTTAACGATATACTCAGTGCCTTTCAATTAAAACAACTAGTAGTATCACCAACTAGAATAGTCGAAAAAAGTAGTACGCTTATTGATATAATAGCTATGAGTAATATTAATTTGTCTGCTGGCGCACCTGTTCACGTAAATATGCATGATATTACAGATCAAATGATATTCCTTAATTTAGGAATAAACATAAGTAAAGAAAAAATTAAATTTCATTCTTATAGAGATTTTCGGAATTTTGATGAGACTGAGTTTAATAATGACTTGCGTAGATTGAGTTGGTAAAGAATATTTCATACTAATGATATTGATAGTAAAATTGATATTTTCACTAATTATATAATGGGTCTCTTTGAAAAACATGCTCCCTTTCGACGAGTAAGGTTGACAAAACCAAGAGCACCATGGTTTAGTACGGAACTTCGTCTTCTGAAAAAAGATCGTAACCGTGCCTTTAGTCGGTATAAAAAAACATTAAGTCTGGAGGATTATGCAGTTTATAAGAGAGTTAAAAATAAGTTTACACAAGAAGTGCGAAGAAGTAAATATGAATATCTCGAAAATACTCGAAAAAATCTCAGTAAGCGTGAAATATGGCAAGCACTTAATAACTTAAATGTACATAAGCGCAATAATACTAAAAAAATTCCAGATAATCCTAAAGCTGTGAACACAATAAATCGCCATTTTGTAGACTCTATAGAGGCTCTGAAATGTGTGACTGATCCTGTTACTGTTAACTTTTACAATAATAACACATTAGCGCACGTGAAAACATTTCAGTTTAATAGCATTAATGAAGCAGATCTGCTTGATGCCCTTGCTAGCATTAAATCCAATGCAGCAGGCTGCGATGGTATATCTCTATTAATGGTTAAATTGTGCTGTCCTTATATTGCCCCCTACCTTGCTCATATTTACAATTGCTGTTTAAATAATAGCTATTTTCCGATTAGTTGGAGAAATGCAATGATCATGCCCTTGCCAAAAATCTCCAATCCTACAAGTTTAAAAGACATTCGACCTATAAGTAAATTGCCAGTTTTATCAAAGATATTGGAAAAGTTGGTATATAGTCAAGTTTTAAATCATTTAACTAAACATAATTTGATCCCTGATTGCCAGTCAGGATTCAGGAGTAAATATGGTACTTCTGCCGTTTTAGCTAAAGTTTTGGATGATATATTAACAGAATTAGATACAGGTAAGGGTGCAAGTCTGCTTCTATTAGATTATACTAAGGCATTTGACACCTTGGGGCATGACCTTTTACTGGCAAAGCTTCATTATTACGGGTTTTCGGAAAATGTTGTGGAATTGGTTGGCAGTTATTTGTCTAATAGATGCCAGTGTGTAGTTCTCGATGAGGCTCAGTCGGATGCTTTACCGCTTTCTAGGGGTGTACCTCAGGGTTCCATTTTGGGACCACTCTTGTTCCTTATTTACACCGCTGATTTGAAAAATAATGTTGTGGATTGCGAACTGCATCAATTTGCCGATGACACGCAAATATATGCAACTTACACTGCTGAAAATGCAGCAGCTGTTTACAATAATATTAATTCTGCTCTTGAGAAAATAAGTAAATACTCATTGAATCATGGTCTTCAGTTGAATCTTGGCAAAACTCAAATGATTTGTTTTGGTAGGGTACCCTTAGCAAAGGGATTATCTGTTAAACTGAATAACGAAATAATCCATCCATTAAAAACTGTCAAGAATTTGGGTTTGGCTCTAGATTGTGATTTGAGATTTCGAAATCATGTCAATTCGATTGTGCAGAAAAGTTATACAGCATTGAGGGGATTGTATAGGAATAAAAATATTATGAGTCAAGCATTGAACGTAGCCTATGTGACAGTTTGGTTCTTAGCCATGCCAACTATGCTGACATTGTCTATGGACCTTGTCTTGACGTGCACTCCTCTTCCAGAATACAGAAGATTCAAAATTCATGTGTACGTTTTATTTGTTCTCTGGATAGAGGGGAGCATATCTCACCTTGGCTTAAAGAATTGAAGTGGCTTAATATGTATGAACGCCGTAGACTGCATTTGGCTACCTTTGTACACAAACTAATTAAATTACAGACACCATTATATTTAAAATCTAAATTAAAACTGCGCCAAACTGTTCATAGCAGAGACAATCGAAATGTTAACCAGTTATATCTACCTCAATATAAGACCTCTTTATATCGACGATCATTTACGTATTCTGCGGTCTCGTTATATAATTCCCTGCCAAGTGCTTTAATAGCTAAGTCCCTCGGTTCATTTAGATCGGGGTTCAGAGATTTATTATTCCATAATGTGAGTTGAGTATACTTTTTGAAGCCAGCCAACTATGCCTCTCCTTGGCTCTCTCTTCATCAACACCAATACATGCCTGTTGCCTTATGTTATTGCATAATGTACTTATAAGTATTAATTGTTCTCTATGTGTGCTCTATGTGTTACACTAATAGTTTTGTTAATGCTTTATATTTTTTATATTTTTTTTGTATTTTTCATTGTTTTTTTTTGTTATTGTATTTATACATTTGATATATTAATTTAAGATAAGGTAGTAGATATTGATATTATTTGTTAGGTTATACTGTAATGGTACTCGGTTAACTAAGCAGTTATTTACTGAAATTCGCCGAGGATTATTAAAATAAAGACATATTATTATTATTATTATTATTATTAAAACGGACAATATAAGGAAACTGCAGGTCGCACAACTCTCAATGGAACGAAGCATGCTGAAATAACAAAGACCCTAAGAAATAGAGTGGATATGATAAAACATAAGAGGTTATAGATGTAATTCACAGAATCAAATCTCTCAAGTGGAAATTGGCAGATCACCTAGCAAGAAGAACGGACAACATCGACGACAAAAATTACAACAAAGCACCCAAGAGGAATTAAGAGACCTACAAGAAAATCTCCAAACCGATCCTAAGACAGGATCATGATATTAGGAAAATAGCTGGGATAACTTACTATAACTTAATATAATTATTGGGACTATAATAGACACTATAAGAAGAAAATAGAAAACGAAAATAATCGAAGAACCTTAATTTTATCATAACTTTAGAAGTTACGATTTGCAGTTTATGAAATTTTCAAACAATTTATACTGAACAGCAGTTTAGGTTTAACAGGTCTTTTAAGAACTAAATTTTTGAGTTTTTGTCTTGCATTTCTTGAAATTGTGTGTCAAAAATATGTCGAAGCATTTAAACAGTCGAACCACAGAGCTTGTAGTTTTCCTGATAAACTATTTTGAACTAGAACGTGATAATAAAGGACCTTTATTAACCTTGACTGCAGTCAGAGAAGTAAGTTTGATAGATAAGCTGATTATACCACTTTCTTTCAGTTTTTTCTACTTATTTCGATTTGTAACGAGTAGCTGCTGTCTTAAATTTAACTCTATTGCTACTGTGAGTGTTAGTGACTACCGTTAATAAATAAATTAATTACTACAATATTAATTATTAAATTAAAAATAAAACATAAAAATCTTTAAAAAATTATATAATAAATATATTGTTTTCCAATTTTACATTAAGATTCATCTCATAAATCTATGACAATCTGGCAGCGCTGTCGCCATCGCTTGTCACTCAAAGTTGATTACGTGCATCGGAAATTGTTTTGCGATTACTATATTAATATAGCCTGTGAAGAGTGTATTATTTCAAAAAATATCCCACTCTATAACAGGTGAATGCCTTTGTATATATGAGCTCCGTAGTTTTATAATTTATATAGATTTGTTCACACTTGATAAGAACCAGTAATACATCTGACCGAATTGTTGTAAAAATTTCAATATTTAAGTCAACATCACTGCTAGAAGACATTTTATTTCATACTAGCGTGTACCCGTGACTTCGTTCGCGTCGAATTACTTATTTGTCATGGTGATGATAAAGCAAAGCAAGAATTTCCATTAACATACAAACTGGATAAAATTTTCTCAAATTTATGTCAGCATGAGAAAAAACAATATGGCGATATTATTATATAACTTGGTAATATTTGAGGGGTATTTTTATCTCGTTGGAATTTGACTTTCGAAAAATCCGTTTGCCAAAAATAAGCTTTTTACGTCAAGCAGTTTAAGCAGAATCATGGTTAATCAATTAAACAACTTTTTGGAACACCCTGTATGATTTTCTAAAAAATTTCAAAATATGTAAAAAACAAAATAAATTATGCGTGTCCAAGCGTTTTCCTGAAAGACTAACCGTTTTTTAAATAACAAATATTGTAATATTTGAGGGGCGTTTTCACCCTCTTGAAATTTGAGATTCGAGAAACCCCTCCTTATCGAACAGTCAATCCGTTTGTCAAAAATCAGCTTTAAACGTCAAGCAGTTTAAGCAGAATCGTGATTACTCAATGGTCATATGTTATAAAACACCCTGTATAAATTTTTAAAAAATCTTAAAACATGTAAAACAACAATAAAATATACGTGTTTATGAGTTTTTTCCAAAAACTCACCAGTTTTTAAATAAAAAATATTCTAATATTTGAGGGGTGGTTTCACCCCCTTAAAATTCGAGTTTCAAAAAATCCCTTCTTATTGAATCTCTACACCCTAAATTCACTCCGTTTTTCAAAAATCAGCTTTTTACGTCAAGCGCTTTAAACAGGATCGTGATTACTCAATGACCAGATTTTTCGAAACACCCTGTACACATTTTTAAAAAATCTTAAAATATGTAAAAAAACAAAATAAAATATACGTGTTTAAGCGTTTTTTCGGAAACTTGATCGTTTTTTAAATAAAAATATTGTAATATTTGAGGGGTGGTTTCACCCCCTTGGAAGTGGAATTTCTTCGAAATATCCCTTTTTATCGAACCTCTAAACCCTAGAATCAACCTGTATGCCAAAATTGAGCTTCTTACGTTGAGTGGTTTGAGCAGGATCGTGATTAATCAGTGAGTCAGTCACTTAAGGATTTTATATATTAGTATAGATAAAATATATATTTGTTGTAAAGATTTGTTATCATTGAACCTGAACATCTCTTGTATTTTCCAACATTATGACTTTTCCGTTTAAGCATCAGGGAAGAGTAATCATACATTTTTAACTTTACCTCTCCTGCTTTTTCAACTTCCAATTTGACCAATATCATGTGGAAATATTATATAAAAATGCAGAAATATGATTCCTCATAAGATTATAGTTTTAGTCGATTAAGAACATTTCTTAATTCTATATTTTTATACAAAGAATGAAAGTTTCAAAAAGAAATCTTGAACAAATTAATTTTATATCAGTGCTTCCCATTCTATGCTAAAACTTTTGAAGGCCTTTAAAGCTTTTAAACAGGTCCATTAACAGATGCGAAACAGGCAATCTTTCAACAACGATTTATTCCTGTTATAAATCATAAAGCTATTAAACCCGGTGCAGGTAAAGGGACATATACTACGGCTACACCGGGGTATTAGTTCCGTCCTATAATCCTCAATATTCCGCCCGTATTCCGTCCTAATGCCCGCATAAAACGTAGGCAGCGTAGGATGCAGTCCCATCTCGTCCGCGTCCGACAAATTAACGAGTGGGCCGGCCGGACGGCGTTGCCGGATCTATATCGGCACTAATCCGTCCCCTGGATGGAATTATGACGTCCGTTCAGGCATAAATCCGATGCTGTCGGTTGTACGTTCCGGTATTAGAGCCGGTTTAGAGGGATAGAATAAGTTTATTTTAGATATATGAGACAAACGATATTGTAAATATCTATCTCATCAAAAGGCATAGAATGTGAGAAAAATTCTATGTGCATTATGGGCGCATATTTGAAATAAAACTTCTTTCGAACAGCTATTTAATTGGAGGATTTAAAGGACATGTCTGAAAAAGTGACAGATAATGCTGCTTTAAAATAAATGTTATTTTCCATTTATTTCTGTAATTTGTACATTTTCTGTTTCCTCTCCTATTCAACATATTCATGGCAGCGCTCTCCATTATAGTGGACAGGAAACTGCAGGAGAGAGGTTTGGGCATTCGATACAGATACGACGGCGGTTATGTTCAACATAAAAAGACTCAGGGCAAAAACACGCACAAAATTAATTACAGAACTTCAATACGCCGATGACTGTACTCTAGTTGCAAATACGTTACAGCAATTGCAAGAAATGTTGAACTGGGGCTTAAGCTGAACATCGGTAAAACTAAAATCATGTCCACTCCCCCGGAAAATCACAACAATGCTATAAAAATCGGAGAAGAACTATTGGAATATGTAGCGGAATTCAATTACCTCGGCAGTTTGAGTTCGGAAAAGGCCAATATCGACTCTGAAATTCAGCACAGGATTAGCAGCTCCTCAAGAGCATTCTGGAAATTAAAAGACAGGGTTTTCTACAATCATGACTTGAGCACAAAAACGAAACTTGCGGTGTACCGAGCAATAATAATTCCCACCATGTTATGTGGAAGCGAAACCTGGGTGCCGTACCGCCGACACATGAACGTATTAAACAAGTTGCAACAGAGACATTTTAGACAACTCTTAAAAATCAAATGGTTCCATCATGTCGCAAACGTATCGGTCCTTGAAAAAGCTAACTGCGAGAGTATTGAAGTCATAATTACAAAGTCCCGCTTAAGATGGGCTGGTCACGTATACAGAATGCAAAAAAACCGCATAGCAAAATCTCTACTTTACGGTGAGCTTATAGACGGTAAGAGGAGGGCGGGTGGACAACTCAAAAGGTATAAGGATATTTTCCACGAAAACTTAAAGAGGATTAACATGCAGAATGAGTGGGAAGAAGCAGCTTACAATAGAACGAAATGGAGAAGAATTGTAAAGTCAGTTAAGAGCGACAACCAAAAAGTAAAGAGGCAACAAAGCAATGAGATTTATGAATGTCCTTAGTGCGGTAGACAGATAACATCGCGTATCGGGCTTTTCAGTCACAGAAAGGCTCATGAAAGAAAACGCATTGCGTGACCATCTTGTGATGCGTGTCAAATACTCGTCAGCGAGTAATTGCAGTATGTATGTATGTATGTACGCTTAACAAAAGATGCTATCGTGGGGACTATAATAAAAAAGAAGAATGAAATTATTGGGCAAACCTACAGTAAGATTAGCCATGAAACATGTCGTATTTTAGCCATGTTTCATGGCTAATCTTACTGTAGGTTTGCTCAATAATTTCATTCTTCTTTTGTACGCTTAAATTTATTTAAAAGAAAAAATTTTGAACCTAACCAACAATTCCTATTTATAATGGTTTACAGTACTGTGATATGCATCTAATTACCTATAATTTGAGACCTGGGTTTGAGTAACTTTAAATTATTAACATCTATAGAATGATCTTTATCAAAAAATCTGTTGAGCAACGCACGATTTATCTTATCTGAGCCAATAGCTGCAGAGATTTTTATCAAGAATAAAAATTTTTCTGATAAACCTAATATAAGTTCGGACCACCCTGTATTTAAATTAACTTAACTTGTCATTGGTTAGAACTGTTTATTATGCACTTTTTGAGTCGCACCTCAGGTATGCCCTTCCATTCTGGGGTACGTGTTGTGCGACTCAATTTGACCGCATTTTCAGGCTCCAGAAGGGAGCTGTTCGATATTCACTGGGACTAAACAGCAGAACTCATTGCCGGGACTTTTTTAAAAAATTAAAAATATTGACTCTTCCTTCCTTATTTATATTTGAATCCGTTTGCCTAATACGTAAACATGTATCAGCTTCTCAAGAAAGGCCTCTGACACTTATCCACTCAGGAACGCGGAGCAAGATCTTTATCTACCTACCCCACGCTCAGAGTTAGTTAAAAGTTCAATATTATACAACTCGAAAAAAATGCACAATCACCTGCCATTTGAAATCAAATCCATAACATCATTTTTTTTTTCATTTCGCAAAGCATTGAACTCTTATTTACTAGACAAGGCTTTCTATGCCGTAAATGAATTGTATTTTGAAAATCAAGTTTGATCTTGTAAACACTGGTCTAATGCTTGCTATATTGCTATATTGCTATATTTACTAATGACATCGAAATGAATTTATTTAGAGGTCATTAATATTTTACTATAAACTAGCTAAATATTTTTGAATATTATTTTTATTTTTTGTTCTTTGACATTAGAAACATTTATAAATGTCTATTTTAACAATAAGACTGACAATATTATTTGTATAATGTTTTGTATTATCTTTTGTTTGTTTGTTTGTGTACCTTGTTTTTTTACTTTGTTTGTTAGTTTACCTTTGTCTACAAATTGAAAAAATTTTTGATAATAAAGGCATTTATTTATTTATTTATTTATTATATGACATTTAAAATTTAAATATATTCTAACTTAATTTTCTCTTTTCCAGTTCTGGTTGTACAGCAAGTCGGGCGAAATTCGCAGAGACGAGGCATGCCTGGACTACAGCGGCCAAGAGGTGATCCTCTACCCTTGCCACGGCAGCAAGGGCAACCAGTACTGGGACTACGACTCGGACAAGAAGCTGATCAGGCACGGCAGCAGCGACAAGTGCCTGGGCATCGACTCGGCCAAGAAGAAGCTGACCATGGAGAGGTGCAACGCAGAGCTGGACCACCAGCAATGGGAGATGGAGAACTACGACAGGTCGAAGTTGTTGTAGTTTTACGCGAGTGAAATACTTAGAATAAACCTTTGACTGAAACATTTTTAAATAATAGACGTTCGTTTAGATAGCGGTGTTTAAAACGATGTTCGAACAGTGTTCAAAGTCTTAGATAAGTCGATATGTAGTGCCAACTTATTGTTAGGTATTTTTTTGTGTGGAATGAGCTCTCGAGAAACATATGCCTACAAATTAAATATAATTTTTGTATAAAGTCCTAAAGAATATTTAAGGGGGATTATTCATTAGTGAAAGTAAGTTTTTATTAATATATGGTATTCCTCAATGACATGCTAATATTCAAGGAGGATATTCTTGGTCCTATTCTAAGAAAAAAAAATCATATGAATGTATGTCCTAAATAGGGTTTTGTGGTTTCTCGCTGGTTTCTGTTTTTTCGGCTGGTCTATACAGGGTGAGTCTTAAATAAGTACAAGTATTTTCTTGACTGATAGATCTCGATAAGAGAATCATATTTTCTCTTTGCTGTTTTTCAACTAAGTCCGAAATAACCTAGTTATTTTACCTTGAAAATTGAGAAAAGAAATGTGTTTTGCTGAAATTTTGGGGACCACGGGATCTTTTTTATTTATTCTTCTTGTAAATTTATTCTACTACTTATGTTACCATATTATCAAGATATATACCGGGTGCGTCAAAAGTGGCTCACCCCTATAATTTTTTTTATTTTTTCAGTTAAAAAAACGAGATTTGGTATGTTAGTATATGACATAAATTAGGATTAATTGACGTATTCAATTGTTTTCGGTCACTTCCTGTTTCACCGGAAATGACTACAACTTTTGATTTTGGCACCCTCTGTATTTTTTTACTTTATTCGATAGAAAATAACACTCAGAATAGAATGACATCATATCTCAACTTTTGACATTTTCGCATATGGTTTATTTGAAATTATAACTTGCGGTTCGAAACGAAAAATTGACTCGAAATACCAAGTGTGTGGTATCAAATTATTCATAAAAAATTATTTTTCCAAATATGCTAATGAGCCACCCTCGTTCCATTTGAAAAAATTGAGATATGATTACAAATACGATTTAGGTATTTTTATCCGGCCAGGACAAGACACTAAAAACATTAGACGATCAAATCTATTTTTCCAAGGCTTCTTAATTACGAATTAGTGTTTTTAACATAGCCATGGCACTCTAGATTGAAAATTAAAATAAGATTTTTTATTAAGTGTGAATGTCAAATGTTGACATGTGATATGTCATTCTATTCAGAATGTCATTTTATATCGAATAAGGTAAATAAATACCAAGGGTGCCATTTAAAAATCAAAAGTTGTAGTCATTTCCGGTGAAACAGGAAGTCACCAAAAACAATTGAATACATCAATCAATCTTAATTTATGTCATATACTAACATACCAAATCTTAAAGTTTCAATAGTATTTTTTTTAATTTTAGTTCAGTATGCCAACTAAACCAGTAGCCCGCAATATCTTCAAATAAGAAACAAATTTTAATTCAAAGCATTTTCTTTATAAAACAACCTTTCAGAAACAATTGACAGCATCATATCTGATTTTCGGTTTCTTATTTTTGTGACGACATTTCCAGATAACGTGAAAATACGCTCGACACCCTGTATCTCGAAAACGAAGCATTATAGAACACCCTGTAAAATCTCCCTTTAAAATATCGGACACCTATTCAGAGCCACCCTGTATATTTTATCTCATATTAACATCTCTAAACATATAACATAAAATAAAAGAAAACTTATATTTACAGGAAACAACATAAACATATTGTTTAAAAATTATATTTTCCAAATGACTTTATTCTTGAATAAAACATTAATTGCATCAAAATATATTAAAATAGATTTATCTTCATAACGATTTCGTAAAGTTTCAAAAGAACTCAATTTATAAAATTCAACAATTTAACATATTATATTCCATCCAGATATCTAAGTCGTTAACAGGATATTTAATAGTCTATACATATGTACTGTCAGAAACAATATATGTATAGTCTGTCCAACCAGTCAGGGAAGATTTTGACAGACGATACCAAAAAAATTACAGAATATACAGTTTACCTGTGGATTATTATTTATTTATCGTATGGCAAGCACATCGTTTAACAGATATTACAAACTAATACACGTAAAAATATAAACAATACAAAAAGATATAAAATATATAAATATAAAAGGAACACGGTATATCACAAACAAAATACGCGCAACAGGAGACAAATACAGTGAGATTAAATACAAACGTCAAGATTACGTATATAGTCTATTGCAGCGTCATCAGCAGTCAGGAAATCGGAGTAGTTTCCACCGTAAGCTCTTATCTCGCACTCCTCCACTATGTGGCGTACGGTTTGTCTGTCGGCTCCACAGTCGCATCTGGGTGATGGTATCTTACCCCATCTGTGAAGAGAGTCTGCGCATCTTCCGTGGTTCGTGCGTATTCTGTTGAGGGATGACCATGTTTTTACCTGTGGATTAAAATGACAGACACAATTGTCACTGTCATGGACCCCCTCGTTCGACAGACTATATCAAACTATATCATATCAACAGTCTGGTATGATAATCTGATCCGTTATATCTGTGTTAAAATTAACCAAGTCCATGTAACTTTGACATTCAAAAGTAATCTTAATATCATTTAATAACGAAATTGATATTTCAAACTAACAAAATCGAGTGAAATTTTCTGTTAGTGCCATATAAAAATATTTTTATTTGATAATCATTATATCATTTTATATAATGTTACTGCCTTCTATTTATATGAAATACTTTTTTTAAAAAAATATTCTTTGTCCGGAAACTACTCAGTTGAAAGATAGATAAATTTAATTTCTATAGATCGTATGTGTCGTAGTATTTATTCTATTTCCCTAAATTATAATTTCAATTTTATAACTTAATAAGCCAAATTAGACAATACTGAAGTGTAAATATTTTCTATCTTTATCTTTAGTTGGCATTACATATTTGCTGATGATGTACATGCTGTAAACGAATTTTTACTTTCCACTTAGTTTTCTAGTGTCCATAAAATATGACACAACATATATGTATGCATTTCGTTAATCTTTGGTACTCCATAAAATTCCATAATACATATTCTTTTTACATATCGCCTCTGTTCAAACATATCAAATTAAGAAAAATAACACCAACAATTTGCTATATAACTTTTTGAACCATCTAAATGTAAATTTCAAATTAACGTTCAATATGTACCAAATTCACATATTCCTCCTTGTGACTCAATTATTCTAACAAATATAAATTGTGAATATAGCAATATTAATTCTGTTATTACTATGTATTTCACTACATAATCCATATTATATACATTATAAACATATGGCATGCAATTATTTGAAATAACAAAATGCGTATCATATATTATAAAATTATGAAAATTGCATATCGGATTGGTTTTAGATAATAATGGCTGATTTCTAGTCTCTATGATATCAATTATATCAATTGAAACGACTACATAACATTAAAAAACATCAAATCACATGAATAAATAACAAACATTGTTTCACAAATAAAGTTTATAGAAATGATACAGAGGTTCACATTCCTTCTAAAATTTAACAAGACATATCTATTAAATAATATCTTTTACCCTAACAATACTGCTCAATGCGATATACATACATTCCATTATAAAAATAAGTACTTAATTTGTTTTAAAATGCATTTTTATACATAATTTATTGTATATTAAGTAGAGATATTAGTGAGTTATAGTTGAGCAGAGAAAAATGTATAAATAATAAAATATTGTCGGATTCCAGCCTTTCGAATGGAACCTTGAACTTAAATTGAAATTTTCAAGCAACTGGTTAGAAGCAAAGATTAATTATTGGGTCAGAGATCCTAGTTTGGCTAAACTATATACCTAATAAACTGAACAACTGTAACACAGAAGACTTATGTGACGCCTCTCTTTGAACGAGTCCGATTATCTTTGAATCTTGAGTTCGATTATTTTTGAAGATAAATAGACAGTTACGTTAAAAATACACAGGCCTCGTTATAAATTGGCGCCCAACGTGAGGCCCCAATTTATAACAAAATTGATATAATTATTTTTAGGGGTTGCCCTAAACTAACTTTGACGTGTTAGAAACTTATTGAAGTCTTATAAAAACCATTAACTGTTATAAATATTCAAAATTCTTTCAAGGTTACACACCAAAAGCTGAAACCCGACTATATTGTTCATTTTTGAGATTCGCTATCGATTGCTGTGGGTATGTGTTAAAAGTTCTTAGATTTTTACATGTAAATATATCGATCCTGTGCATATATTTTTTAGATGTATGGTAGGGCTAGTATGTAATTTTATGTCTTGCAAATATGTATTTTATAAAAATTTGTAAGTATAGCGTATGTTTTATTAATATGTTACACCATGTCATTAATATCACTGTTATTGGAGAATAAGTAGAAAGCAATGGAATTAAGTGTATATTATAAATAAGCAGATTATATCAACATTTACCGAAGAATAGATTACAAAGAAATACATTCCTGAAAATGTGTAATAATCATTTTTAATTTTGGATTCAACACACTATAAGAATATTTTCATCTTTAAAAATATCATAGAAAGAACCTATGCATTCGCAATCCCCCTCTCTTTATAACAGTTTCTGTTATTTTGGCAAAAAAATCAGTTTTTTTTAATAAATTGTGATTTTCTGAAAAAAAAATTGCAAAAATATATCAGTTTATAAAGCAATTTATCATTTAATAATGATTTTGTAATATTTATTTTTATTGCTTTGTCGAACATGGTGAACACCTAATAAAAGATACGCTACATCATTTTTTATTTAAAAAATAGAAAACAACGTAAAAACAGTCTACTTTAAATATTTACTAATTTTTAACCATAATTTTTGGGATATTGGTGCTTTTATTTTCAGTTTCTTAGGCTAGTATTTTTACAAAATCAATTTATACAAGTTCAATGGGATAACTCTAGTTTTGTTTCTACTGTGCTGGTAACTTTTACTTTTGGGTCGATATTTCCGTGTGTAGAAGTAAATCGCATAGGGATCTTATTAAATTGGAGTGAGAGAAATGCAACGGTGTGCCGTTGCGGCGTTGTCACATTTCTCCGGTACGCCTTTCCCTATCGAGTAAAAAGTAAAGTAAAATCACGATCGCAAACCGCATATTTTTAAAAAACTTTTTTTTCGAAAAGATAAATAGATAGAAATCGTTAAATGTGTTTCTGAGCATCTGAAATGGAATTATAAGGATATCGTTAGGGTATCCATTTTTTATAACAAGAAAACGTCAGTAATCGTAATAATCTCAAGAACCACTTTAGATATTGAAACTTTTTTTTATTATTTTGAAGTTCGAATCTTTTACAAGATGTTTAAATAAGAAAAAATCGATAAGCTGTTTTTTTCATTCAAAAATTTTAAAAACCACATCCATTTACTTTTAGTGCATAGCAATTTTCAGCAATCGTGTAACTTTTTTATTTATAAAGATTTTCACATACTGTCTGCGAAGAAAATATAGCAGAAATATTATGAAAGTGTTTGAAAAAAACACAATCGATAATTTCTAATGGTTTTCGAGATATCGACTTTTGAATTCAGAGTTCTAATAGCGCAACCACTGTCGAACACCAACCCAATTCCGCTTATTTTTACCAAAAATGCAAGTGTTTCTAACTTGCACTTAAAAATTTACAAGCTATAGGGAAAATTACAACAACTCGTTAATAAACAAACAAATAAAGTATCACGAGACGTAATTAAATCGTGAAGATGAATGCATGATGACACCCTTATCCAAAATTTTAAGTACTGATTGGGTCAACCTGTCGACCGCGAAGAATCAGCTATATCCCTTCCACGTCTCTTAGCAATGTGCACAGTTTCTCGGTTTATTTCATACGTTTGGCAACGTTTTTACTGTTCTCTCTTTGTTCAGTACATTATAAACACATTGTACTCTTCTGACACACGAAAGTCTCGATCCAAAACTAACCTTTGCCAGCCTTTAATATATTTTGTTATCGGTACAACAAATAAGTACCGTGTGGATGAATGAAAATGTCGTCACAGTAAGCATAGTAACAATTTTCATTCGATTTTGACAGTGTCGATGAGACCTCATCGTGAATTACTTATAGTACTTTATAAACATCAAAAGCCAATATGAAAACTAGTTACTTAAATACTTTATATTTTGACTTTCTATCAAATTTTTAATAGTGTGACGTCGTTTTCGTTCGATCTCACTGTATATCATTCAAATAAAACTAGAGAGATCCCAACTGTAAAATATTTTAGTCACTTGATAATGTGATATTTTTATTTTGTTAATTTCGCTTACAATATCCTATAAATTTTATTGAGGACAAGCGTGCGTGAGTATCAAATGCTCAATACTAGTATTTTAGCTGTATCGTATGTTAATGTATAAAACGAGTATCATACATTTGCAAATTATGAAATAAAGTATGTTTATTTCGAATTTGCAAAGAAATGATAATTGGGTAATGTAAAATGGTGTGAAACTACATTTCGTTCACAACATATCTAAATGGTATTTAAATCCTAGTTCTAGGCCAGTGTATTCTATTTTTATAATGTGCCTTAATTTTTTGTGTATATATAATACGATGTTAATTACAAAATTATATTGATACTTTGTTGTTTTATTTATATTCTTTTATAAGGTTCTATTAAATATAGTTGGCTGCAGTTAACTTCTCAAGTAAATGTTCACATCATAGTGTAACACGATGATTAAATAAAAGTAAGTCGTCACAACCTAAACTTCAACAATATTCTTATCGAAACAGGCACTACTTAACAAGAAACGAATGTTCCAAAATAAAACAAAGTTAAAAAACAATAAACAAAGTTTTATTAGGTCGAATTAAAATTTATAAAATCTAAGAGTTAAACAATCTATTTATAGTGCTTTGTACATTAACTGAAAAAGTACACAGAATCTAAAACATTGTTTATATCAAAATCTCCAGTCGCAGGCAAGGTTCTCAGTAGTTTGTTGAGTTTTTTCTTTTGATAATCGGCCAAGGAACTTTCATCAGATAGTTCGCTAGAAGTAGAAAAAAATTTAGCATTTTCAAAACAATTTCACATTTTTTTTTGTTTTTTTACACGTACTGTAATTGTACAGAGCGATCCACAATGACTGAAATATCGTATGATCGAAAAAAAACGGCGCCAAAGAGAATGACAATCGATGATAAATTTGGCGAGGTCGATCTTCTAGACGTAATTTATTTGGCCTGTACTCTTCTTTATTTTTTAACGGCACTTATACTGTGTAGTACGGTGTAGTTTAAAATTCGAGAAAATATATTTTTTAAGGAAATAGATTTCTGTGTCTGGAAACGTTCTATCCTTTTTTAATCTCTCTATAATTAGTATTAATTTTTTTGAAGTTTTATGTCAGTCAAATGACGTCTAGATATTGACCTCGCCAAAATTATCATCGATTGTCATTCCCCAGCCGTATTTGACGCAGTTTTTTCTTCGATTATACGCTATAATTAAGGTACTTAAATTGTGATATCTTACCTTTCCTCAAAACTGTAGTTATTATACATAGAAATAGATAAGTCTTCTAAAATTGGTTCAGAATGCAAAGCCACAAACTGTTCTCGACATATCTAGAAACAAAAGGTACAGTTACCCCCTGGACTTATACAAAATAATTATATCCATTGCCGCAGATTCAAACATATTTTTAATAATGTGCAGGGTGGCGCCTCTTATACGCCGCGGAATTCCAATTTATTTATTTATTATTTATCTTCACAATATTATTTAGGTTGCCTACCCCTCAGGCAAAGATTTTCCTAGATATTTTAATTTTTATGATTTCGCGTCAGAAGATCTTTATTATTTGAAAAATCTAGATAGCTGTGTGATATATCTTTTGTTAATTTAACAAAAATTAAAGATTGTAGAGTAAAAAAATTATTACAGAATTAAATCTAGATATAAACATATAATTATGTGACAAAAATTAGCTAGATGAAATCAAATGCTCAAAATGCTTCCTATCCTGTTAACTGCATAAAATGATTGTCTTTTCAAAAGGATTTTTTCATTTTAAAAGGCATATGTGGAGTTCTACCTCGAAAAGCAGCTACAATAATTTCTCTCATGTTGTCGCCAATAGTTGGTCGAGTTTTGTAAACTGTCTTTAACATATCCTCTTTTTGTAAAACTGTCTTTAACATATCCCCATAAAAAATCCAGACTAGATAATATCAGGAGCATTTAAGTATTCTATCAATTGGTGAATGCACACTGCATTCACCAACTAATAGAATGATATATCAATTCTTTCTGATGTAGGATAAGTTTGCATTTTCGGCAAATTTCTGAATTTTTTTTTTGTTTTAAATGACACAAAATGCATGATAGTTAGTAGTTAAAGCTAATTGTTAAAGTTGGACTGTAATAATTAGACAGCTATATATGTTGAAGTAACGTCAGACGTATCACAGCCACCTAGATTTTCTGAAATAATACAGATCTACTCAGATCAAATCATGTAAATTTGTAAATGAAAATATCTAGGAAAATCTTTGTTTGAGGGGTAGGCAACCATAGTATTTTGAAGAGACATGAATTATCCATTGAATATCGGAATAATATACTGGGTGTTCCATTTAAAATAAAAGAGTAACATGCTTTTAAAGGTGACCAATGTTCAATATTAATTTTGTCTCCAATGTATTACTTTTTAGATCAAGTTTTAATTTGATTTAAAGTACAATAGTTAATTTAACTACATACTAGGCTATCCCGGGTAAATTCCAATTTAGATAGTTTTTATTGTAATTTAAAAATTGTTCTTTACAATTCTTCTCACAAATCTTCATCTCAATACAAACTGTCGTTCTCGTTGGAGCCTCCGCGGTGTATGAGAGGCGCCACCCTATATATATGTATATCTTAGAGAATCCTAAAACTTACTTTATTCATTATGTGAATGGTGGATGGGTGCGTCCAATAGCAGTCGTGTACAGAAACAAAAGTAACTCCCGCCCTTTCGCAGTGCAGAGAAGTTAACATCATGTGACTAGAATCCAAAGAGTGAATAAAATTCGGTGGAAATGCATTTTTCTGTTTGACTACGTTCGGTTTCCTGAAATTAAATAGTTTCTTGTCACTATAGTACGAGAGCTAGCAACGTCGGAAAAACACGTATTTTAAGACGTCTGGCTCTTTGATATATCTTTTACTATGCTCTCTAGAACAGCATGCGGTCCATCTGGCTGCCGTTGGGTTCCCTACTGCACGTTGGGATAAACGTTGGGTTCCCTACTGCGCATTGAAAGAAGATCCTATATTTTATTAGTCCTTTAAATTCTAGTATTGAATATAAATCGAACATGCCGCCATAGCGCAGTGCGTGTTTCCGACCACGAACCGATTATTCAGAGTTCGAATCCCGGTCAGGGCATAGATTTTTTTATTTTATTTTCGTTTATATTCTGATAGTAAAGTATTAAATATTTGTTTTTTTTAATTATCATAATTATTTAATATTTTAGTATCAGAATACAAACATATACAGGGTGTTTCAAAACAAATGGAAAAACTTCAGGGGGTGATTCCTTGTTCAAAATAAAGGGTAGTTTGCTTTATAAACGTTGGGTCAAAAGTCAACCATTAGGGAGATATCGCGGTACAAAGATGGCAGAAAAATAATGTTTTTATTCTTTATCTTGAAACGAAAAACGATAGACTAATGAAATTTTATGGAAGCATTACTGTTATGAAAACATACTTTCTGGTAATTTTCTCACTTTTTTAAAATGAGTGGAAGGTGTTGAAATAAACTACCCCTATCATTCTTGTTAACGAAATTAAAAAAAAATGCTTATCAAACACATGCAAAAAAATTAATTTGGATAGTTTAGTTTGTTTAGAAACTTTTTTATCTCTTGTGTTTTTTTGATAAAACTCACCGATTTGAAATTAAAAAATAAAATGTAAAGCATTACATATCAGGACAAAAAACATTTTTAGATAAAGAATCTAGTGGGCTGCTCTAATTTTTTTAGGAAAAAATCTAGTCGGCCGCTGTCACTTTTTAGGATGTTTCTAATATTATTTTATTGACATTACTCTACTGCAATACGTTATTATCTAGATTCTTATTATTATCGTTATTATCACTAGATTCTTTATCTAAAAATGTTTTTGATCCTGATATGTAATGCTTTACATGTTATTTTTTAATTTCAAATCGGCGAGTTTTATCAAAGAAACACAAGAGATAAAAAAGTTTCTAAATAAACCAAGCTATCCAAATCAATTTTTTTTGCATGTGTTTGATAAGATTTTTCTTTAAATTTCGTTAACAAGAATGATAAGGGTAGTTTATTTCAACCCCTTCCACTCATTTTAAAAAAGTGAAAAAATTACCAGAAAGTGTGTTTTCGTAGCAGTAATGCTCCCATAAAATTTCATTAGACTATCTCTTTTCGTTTTCAAGATAAAAAATAAAAACATTATTTTTCCGCCATCTTTGTACCGCGATATCTCCCTAATGGTTGACTTTTGACCCAACGTTTATGAAGCAAACTACCCTTTATTTTGAACAAGGAATCGCCCCCTGAAGTTTTTCGCATTTGTTTTGAAACACCCTGTATAACAAAATAAAATAAAAAAGTTTTTAACCTTACCCGGATTCGAACTCTGAATCATCTTTCGATGCGCAGTAGTGAACGCAACGGGTATCGGCAGCCAGACGGGCCGCATGCTGTTCCAGAGAGCATAGTAAAAGATATATCAAAGAGCCAGACGTCTTAAAATACTTTCTCGAAAACGTTGCTAGCTCTTAGACTACTATCTTAGACTACTATCTTAAAAAAAAAAAAAAAAAAAGAAGTATAATAATCTAATCCTAACCTAACCTAAGCAAAACCAGCACAAAACAAAATTATTAAAAATATATTCCTATACCGGGTGTTGAATCGTCGTTGGGAACATAGAAATCCCATGAAAATTTTGAACTGTCCAGATATTGGCTCCCCTAGGATTTTATAGCGAAGTCGTAAATAGACTTTTTAAAGGTCTACATTTCGTAAACACACATGCCAAATTTGAACAATTTTGGACAAACGATTTTAGGTAATTTGAGAACAACTTAATCGATTTTTAAATTAAAACTGAATAGGTAACAATAAAACACCAGTCAAAAACCAACATTCCTTAAGTTGTGAGCGTCATTTTCAAACGTAACTTAATTTTAGTAAAATTTTAATATTCAGTACTAGTAATAATTTATTGTTATACACATAAAGAAAAAGTGAACATGATAAAATACGCGGGAAATAGATTAGACTTGGATTAGACAGTGTATCTGACACGTTTCAGTTAATTTTCCCTAAATATTAAAATTGTATTAAAATTACTTTTGACAATGACAAAATCATAGTTTGTTAACCTAAGGTATGTCAGTTTTTGACTGGTGTTTGATTGTTACCTGTTCGGTTTTAATATAAAAATCGATTAGGTTTTTCTCAAATTACCTAAAATCGACTTGTCCAAAATTGTTCAAATTTGGCATGTATGTTTATCAAATGACCTTTAAAAAGTCTATTTACGACTTCGCTATAAAATCCATAGGGGAGCCAATATCTGGACAGTTCAAATTTTGCATGGGATTTCCTATGTTCCCAACGACGATGCAACCATAAAATAATAAATTCAAGAAGAAGTGTCAAGTCAATGTTAAATTATGGAAACAGCGTGGCTGCCTGGGTAACTAATTTTCAGATATGGCGGCTGGGACATTTGACATGACATAGACATGACAAATTCAATTTTATGAAATTTATTTCCATTTCCGGTTTTTAATGGCGGGCTGTTCAGGAGGTTTAAATGAGGGTTAATATACTTTTTACTCTTTCTAGTAGTAAATAATACAACAAAATTACTCAAAAATATTTATTTGGAATTTAGAACAATGTAAATATGCAAATCAACACAATTAAAGAGCTATAAACCAATAAACTACTGTATCAATATTAAATATTTAAATAATATCAGAGATGCTGTGTTAAAGCGAATTAGTAAAGTAACAGTGCATTGACTTACAGAAACTTGAAGATAAATAAATGTTTTCACAGCTTCACGGATAAATAACTGGAAGCAGGAAAAAGGCAACCGGAACCCACACAAAACCTGGAATCAAAAAAAATATGTAAAAAATATAAATATAGGTACCTACATAAGACTTTTGTGAATTAAATCAAACAGGACTTGAATGAAAATAAAATGAATAAAAAATATGATACATATACATCTAATACCTCATTTGTATTTTAAAAATAATCTACATACATAGATTTATAGCATTATTGCTATGAAAATACATAATAGGTACCTATGTGATATGTAATTACGCATTTCTGTTCATCTTGTAGAAATTTAACGTAGGCTAATAATAGTTCAATAATCATAATTTACCTTGTATAACTTGCTTTCAATTGCTCAAAATCACCGATCAGTCTTTAAAGTAGAGATACGGAAAAATCCTTGAAAGAATATCCCAAGATCCTTGGGTTTAAAGCTAAAAAAATATAAAAACAGTTAATATATTACCTATTTTTACCTATAATATGGCCCATACCTGCTACACGCCGAAACGTCGATTTCATCATTTTCTTCATGTAATTAATATCATATATACTTTATTAAAGTGTTAACAAGGAACTTTATATCAAAAAACATCTTTGTACTTATAAATTTCAGCCGAAATATCAGAAACAAACTTCCAATCAAATCTAAACGGCAAAAATTAAAATGGCGCCCGACCTTGCCAGAGGCCTCGGGAGCTGACGCTGACACACAGACAAAAGACAAAAGAACAGGACGCCGACGTGCATAAAAATGTTCCGTAGCAGAAATTGACAGAAATCATATAGAAATATTCAGATTTTTGTCTAGGACAGTCTAGAAGGCCATGCTTTCTGCCTGGGTAGAACCGCGCCACAACTGTTTCCAATTTTCCGGTTTACTGTCACAACGTATGCACTGTATGCAACACCCGATATGTACGAAAAAAAAATCGGAAAAGAAAGATTTTTACATAGGCATGTATAACCTTGGTCTACCGTGAATTTTGGCGAATGTTCTTTTATGAACTTTTTCGCCTGTCTCTGCCCCGGTAAGTTTCTCCACCATTCTAGAGATTTATTAGCCACCCATCGTTCCGTGGCTATTTTCGTGAATGGAATTGCAAAAGCAGGCACGAGACCGCTTTGCAACGCCGCATAAGGGTTCTGGGCCTACGAATACCTTTTCGTTACTCTTGTGACCCTCGTGCCTTATGGACCATATAGGTACACTGACTTGTTTTGACGCAACATATAGAAACAAAATGTAATTTTAACAGAACATCAACAGTTTAATAACAATAGTATAATAGACGTATCTGTCAAAAAAACTAGTGATCTTGAATATCTGTGTTTAAATATCTTAAATAGTTTTTCTTCGATTCTGTTGTTTTTTAGCTTCTGACGACGATTTTTTCATTTAAGTCTTCAAAAAATAAACCCGTCGCAAAGACATGGACATTATTTACAAATCAATGTTATTTTGATAATATAAATATAATTTAAATATAGATAAATTTTATCAAAAATACTTACTCAAATTGGTCCATGTGAAAAGTGTCATACCCAGACGAAGGGATATACTTTAAATGGATATATGGTTGAACAATGGGCAGTCCTAAGGGCGTCACCCATTCCACATGCTTCCCTACTACTCCAGAAACCAATTTGGCACATTCGGTAAACCAGTCCTGAATCTCTCTAGTCGAAGTAAACATAGTCCTTAGGGAATCAAATGTTCGTCCTGAAAAAAAAATAAAACTATGTATTCCTTAAAATAAATTAAAAAAAATAAGATAAATAAAATATAAAACATATTTTAATCCAGATAACATGTAGAATGAAACATGTAAAAACTAACCTGTCAAATAAGATGATGCGGCAAACACAGCCTCCTTGGGAAAGTCATCAATGTCTTTCAGTTGTTTAGCAATCTGTAGACGGGCTCCATACCTAGTCACTCCGTACACTGTGGTCATTATAGTTTGCTTAATCACCTTCCTTTTAATAAAACCGTTCAATGTTTTCGCAATCTAAAGAATAAAGGAAAATTCAGAACTATTTTAGATATTTTTATTCAGATTTAATTACCGGAATTCCATCTAGTTCGTCTTTGGCTCTTTGTTCTTCGACCAAGGCCACTACCGCGCTATAGACATCTTGAGGAACGTCACAGGGGCTTAAGTTGACGCTGAATGCACCAGCTGTGTCTCTACCTAGGGCTGCGTAATGTTGTAGTCCGTTACAGCTTCCATCCTGTCAGAAGAAATACAATACATAGAGGTAAATGTACTATCTTTTTTTACTTTAACT
The DNA here is from genome assembly GCF_002938485.1 of Sitophilus oryzae. Classification (NCBI taxonomy): domain Eukaryota; kingdom Metazoa; phylum Arthropoda; class Insecta; order Coleoptera; family Curculionidae; genus Sitophilus; species Sitophilus oryzae. The sequence continues at coordinate 1,411,693 of NW_022146173.1, read as the reverse complement.
TAGAAGTTTGATTTTTTTACAGCTTCAAGGGACTGTAGGCCTGAGTACACCGGGTGCCTCTCAAAAGTGGCTCACCCCCTATAACTTTTTTATTTTTTCAGATAAAAAACGAATTTGGTATGTTAGTATATGACATAAATTAGGATTGATTGACGTATTCAATTGTTTTTGGTCACTTCCTGTTTCACCGGAAATGACTACAACTTTTGATTTTTAAATGGCACCCTCGGTATTTTTTTACTTTATTCGATAGAAAATGACATTCTGAGTAGAATGATATATCATATGTCAACTTTTGACATAAGTAATACGTACTAAGTACAAAGTAATGGGTATTGGGTAATGGGTAATGGGTAATGGGTAATAAGTAATAAGTAATAAGTAATGAGTAATGAGTAATGAGTAATGAGTAATGAGTAATGAGTAATGAGTAATAAGTAATAAGTAATCAGTCATCAGTAATAAATATAGACTTTGTCTGAAGGTTAATACCTGGGTACCTTATGATTAGTGTTGAATAAAAATTATGGATATTTTCCTAGTACATGATATTACCGTTCTTGTTATTTTATAATATTTGCATTATAGGTTTAAAAGGTGCAGCCTTTCAATAAAATTGAGCCATATAATTTTCCCATGTAAATTTCAGATACTATGTACATATTTTAAAAATAACAAGTAAAATAAATATTATTCAACAGTTATGGGGCCTTCTAACTTACTTGGTGCACAGGGAAATGAGATCTATACTCCGCCGGATCGACTCCAGACCTGACTACGTCAGCTATTTCCATACAACACGCCAAAGTCTGCCAAGGCTCGTCAGATTCAGCCCACCACTTCCTACCGTCTAGGGGATGATCGGCAGAATCGAGAATCAAGGGCATTACATCATTGGCATATGCCAACCTAGAATATTAAAAAGCAATTATTTATACACTAGAATTCAGAATAAATAATAAACGAGTAGAACTGACGAAACACACAAAAAAAAGAAAAACAGTATTAAAATATTATTATGTATTACCTATCTCTTACAGACTCCCTTTTCTTCAATCCTGTCAAATTGACAAGGTGTATTTTCAACCAATCCAAACCCTCGGGTCCCAAAGGTCTACTTTCTGCGAAAACCAGCATGGACCTAGCCAAATCGGAACCCAAGTGGTTCAAATGTGGTGGTACGGGATAGACGCGACCCCTGAAGTCCATGTTGTGTGGTAACCAAAATATGTCATCCTTGAACTGAGAAAGAATATGCCACTATTAAAAATTACTCAAGATAATTTAATACATTTTTATTATTTTATTAACATTGTCGCAAAAGGGATGTTACCAGGAAAGGAAATTATTCCCCAATTTTTAAAGATTTTCATAATACCACGTCAGTTAAAGTAAAACAGTATTAATAAAGTATAAGCGATACCAATTAAACTGGAACTGACTAACTGGAATTTAAATTTCGCGCTGGGGGTTCAGGTGGTAGCTCTGCTGTAAAAAATGTCAAGTTGCCACATTATTTATTTATTATTATTTATTTTAAAAAATTTTTCAATTTGTAGACAAAGGTAAACTAAACAAACAAAGTAAACAAACAAGGTACACAAACAAACAAACAAAAGATAATACAAAACATTATACAAATAATATTGTCAATCTTATTGTTTAAAATAAACATTTATAAATGTTTACAATGTCAAAGAACAAAAAAATAAAAACAACATTCAAGAATATTTAGCTAGTTTATAGTAAATATCAATGACCTCTAAATAAATTTATTTCGATGTCGTTAGTAAATATAGCAATAGCAAACATTAGACCAGTGTTTACAAGATCAAATTCGATTTTCAAAATATAATTCATTTACAGCGTAGAAAGCCTTGTCTAGTAAATAAGAGTTCAATGTTTTGCGAAATGAAGAAAATGATGTTATGGATTTGATTTCAAATGGCAGGTGATTGTGCATTTTTTTCGAGTTGTATAATATTGAACTTTTAACTAACTCTGAGCGTGGGGTAGGTAGATAAAGATCTTGCTCCGCGTTCCTGTGTGGATAAGTGTGAGATGGCCTTTCTTGAGAAGCTGATACATGCTTACGTATTAGGCAAACGGATTCAAATATAAATAAGGAAGGAAAAGTCAATATTTTTAATATTTTAAAACAGCCCGTCAACAATGAGTTCTGCTGTTTAGTCCCAGTGAATATTGAACAGCTCTCTTCTGGAGCTTGAAAATGCGGTCAAATTCAGAGTCGCACAACACGTACCCCAGAATGGAAGAGCATACCTGAGGTGCGACTCAAAAAGAGCATAATAAACAGTTCTAGCCACTGACAAGTTAAGCTCCTTAGAAACAGATCTTAATGCAAAACAGGCAGAGCTCAATTTTTTCGACAAAGCTCCGATATGTATGTCCCATTTCAGAAAATTGTCTACAACAAGCCCTAAGAATTTTACAGATTTTACGACGCCAATGGAGGTGTTGTTAAGTACAATTTATTTATTAGAAATATTTCCTGACACTATCATTCGTTTTGACACCTTGAGTTTTTGATTTAAATGAATTGTTGTGATACTTTAAGTTTAATTTTTTTTGCAGCATATCTTGCAGTCAAACGTTGTTCTTTTTAGAACCTCTTTTAGTGCGAAGTGTACAAGTTAGCTTAATAGCCGTAAAAAACTCATCACAACCTTAGTAGAGTATTTTGAACGGAAAAGCGGTAGAAATGGCACTTTATGTTCCTTAAGTGTTGTTAAGAAAGTGAATTTTGTTGATGTAAATAATAACTGTTTATATATATTTATAATTAATTTATTTTTGTTTCCTAAAATATTTTGATTAAAAGAAATTATGTCGACAGTCGACAACGCTGTACCAGTCAAGCTTAATCACGTGACTAAAAGTTTAATTGGTATGAACTATACTTACATGATTCGCCAAAGATAACCTATAAAGACAGTCGCACCACAAAGAGTACATTTCGGCTTTTTTCCTCTTGTACTGCATCTTGAGTTTAATATTCTGGTATTTTTCAGGTTTCGTCATATCAGGTCGTACCGGAGGTGGCTGAGGTAGTTTCGAAGGTGCTTCTGGTACGTCCAGTTTTGCCGAACCTCCATCTCTAAAAACCTAAAACAAGTGATAATTTTTAATACTGTAGCAAAATAAGCACTAATTATTATTGATCTGTTCAATTAAACTGGCTTCTAAAGAAGATTTTGAGAAATAGTATATTACATACCGAGGAGGGGAAAGTGTTTCATTACTGTCGAGAGATTAACTAAATCTCGAGACAATAACGAAAACTTTCCTCCGAGGTTTGTATACTATTTTATTTACAACCACATCATTAATTAAAAAATACGGACAGTATTTTATTTTGAAAAAAAAATAAATATACAAAAATTTGTCGTTTTCTGTTTTGGCATTTCCATATCTATAGTTACCGGTACCAGTGGTTGTTATGGCGCAAACCTTCAACCCTTCAACAGCAAAACAAACAACTAAGTGACAGTTTTGAATTTCCAGTTCGCTTTTTCGAATTTATATAACATAGAAAGCCAGAATGTTGTCGGAAAGTTCTGATAATGAAGACTACTTTAATATTGGTACTCCACCAGAACTTACAGAAGGTGCAAAAAGAGCAGAAGCCAGTTTACTTCCAGAGAAAAGTAAGGGGGATATGAAATAGCATTGAAAGTATACGAAAAATGGTGTGCCGAAAGAAATGCTATGAATATTGCTTCGGAGACAGTCTTGATGGCATATTTTAGCGACATGGCAAGGCAGAAAAAGCCATCTACTATTTGGGCTATGTACAGCATGATACGGACAATGCTAGAATTAAGGGAAAAGACTGACATCGTCGTTTTTTTAAAACGCCAGAATGTAGGTTTTAAGCCAAAGAAGTCTAGCATTTGTGCCTTCAACAAATAAATGTATTAAAATCTTCAATTATTATTGTTAATCTTCTTGTTTATTTTTGTTGATCAGATAAGTAATTAATAAAGATATTACAAGAATATTTTGCTTAATTAAATGAGGCGAGAAATAAGAAAAACCGAGTGAAGGAAATGGGTGAGGAAAATGGAAGAGGGAAGAATTGTAAATAATTTGACACTTTCAAATTTTTTAAAAGTGAGTAATGTCAGTATTACATATGTGGTTGTAAATAAAATTTATTTTGTATCAATATAAGGTCGAAAACTTTTCAAAATAGCCTTGTAGAAAAATAAAAGATATATAAAAAACCTACTTTTAATATTACGTCTAGGACTTTGGTATTAACCTTCCAAGGAACTGATGCAAGTTGATTTAAAGCATCCAAACTGGGATACAACTGTACTGGATCGGACTCCGCCAGTCTCTTTTTCTGGCTTGAGGCTTGTGATGGCAACCTAGAGAAAGAAATTTCATAATAATCATCAGTTGTACTTATCTTGTTAAAAAAAACTTGTCTGTATAATCATCGTTCAACGTTACCTCACATATTGTCGTACTCTTTCCTTCGCGTTATTTTTTTTTCATATCCGACGATACAATGCTACAATATTAATTTTATTGGTTGGATTTAAAAACTTTCATTAATTATAAAATTTCGTAGTATTTCAAATTTATTGCATTCTCATGCCTCTGTATATAGGATAATACAAAACACTTGTAATTGCTTAAAGATATATGATATTGACAATTCACAATACAATACCAATTGCCATTTTTATGTTTTCATTTTCATAATTAATTTTCAGTCATTATTAATTTTTTACTACTCGGCCAACCAACGTTCCGCAAGGTATAGTCTGTAAAACGAATAACTTTGAATTTGACAGTTCCCGCGGGCTTTTCTAGTGTCAATTTTATTAGGTTAGCAACTTGCGGTCATGCTGACGCAATGCCGTCTCTAATAGAACAGGGTCGGTTCGAGATTTATGACGTCACGCTATTTAGATACTACAGTAAATATGTTGTAGAGTAGAATACATGGAAAACATAATTATTCCTCGTATTTTTGGTTTGTATTTTAAAAATGATATAGTTTACATAATAAATACTTAGGCAAATAAACTATGAACCATACAACTGCAGCAAATATTTTACAATATACAAATAATGAATAGGTACATAAGATAATGGGTAAAATGTAAAATATATTTTAAAATTGGGGTTTGAAAATCGATCTAATTTAACAAAAAACATTCAATATATACTAATAGTGATGTATTATTATTTGCATTCACAAAATTTATATGTATATTTTTCAAGTATCAATGTTCGAAAAATTATATTTGCAAATAATACAATATCATAGAAAAGAAGGCGTCAGCGATGGCTATAAAATAAAGATCGCTGTCATTTTATATGTAAAATTATTCTAAAATTTTTAATTTTCTTAGGAATTAGGTTCGGGAAAAAGGCTGATTAGGTTTTTATTTGGTTTTTCATTATTTTTATTTGGTTTAAAGAAACGTTTCCGCTAACATTCTAGCCTTCATCAGTGTTGTGTCCTATGAAAAAAATAGTGTCGAATATAATCCAAAAAATTACATATAAAATATTCACACCACATAATGTTTACCGCAATTAATAAACTAATATAAACTTGTCAAAAGATGACCACATATTTAATCCGTAGTATCTAACTAGCGTGACGTCATAAACCTCGCTCCGAGGCTGTTCTATTAGAGACGGCATTGGTCTGATATTTAGAAATTTCAAAAGCTGATGATATTTTACTTTTGACAATTATGACATTTTGTGTTGATTTTTGCAAGAAGAAGAAGAGAAAGAACTGTCACTTATTTTATTATTTTCCTTTTTTATTTCACGAAAGTAAAAAGAGTTACCTATCTGATTCGTTCAGGCACTTAATTTAAAAAATATAAGTAACTTTTTTGACAGAGGGATTTTATATTTGCCATGTTGGTAAAAAATAACGGTCAACATTCAAAGTTATTCATTTTATAGACTATATTCAAAAACGTTTTCAAAAAATCCAAAAACACATCGATTTTGTTTGTGAGGGGGACAACTTTTGCCCCAAAAATGATTGCAAAATCTTCAACCCTCTAAGCGGGGGTGTCATCACCCAACTTTTTTCAAATAGGAAGGGGGTCAAGTGGCGCCGCAATGAAAAGAGCTTTCTATTCTCTATATTTTCCCGCTTCGTTTTTGAAAATCGGTCGAGTCATTGAGAAAATATGAAGAATTGAAATTTGAAAAATTTATTTAAACATTTATCAGAGTAAATGATAAGGATAAATTCCTTGGACCAATTTGCTGTTTTTTCTTATTATTTCTAGATGTTTACGCATTTTTTCACTTGCCACAAGGTTGAACGATCAGGTGCGGTAGTTGCTAGATAGCTGCTCTGTGACTTGTGCGTTGAAGTTCTTCTCAATATCGTTAAACTGACCCACAATAGAATTTTCAAAAATACCAGTCCACACGTTCAATTTCTGAGGGTTTTGTGTGTGCACCTCGTAAAAACCCCTGGGGTTGTGCTCAACCCAGTACCGATAGTTGTGCCGATTAACTACACCGTTCAAAAAGAAATTACACTCATCCGAAAAACACATATTAAATAGGAAATTATTATTCGCCACTCGTTCACTCATAGTTTCACAAAATTGCAAACGACGATCAAAATCGTCTTCGTTGAGTTCTTGTATCAACTGAATTTTGTACGGGTGGAACTTTTACGGTGTTTTTTTTAATATCCTTTGGACACTTCACGATATGTACGCGATATACACGATTCACGCCGGTCTCATTGGCTAATTTTCTTGTACTCAGCGTACTATCCATGGCAACTTGGCCCAATACGAATACCTCCATAGCTTCATTTACTACAAGATTTTCCCTCTGCCTCATAACGGAACCAGTTTCGCGAAATTTTGCTACTAACTCGCGAACAATTTTGCCATGAAGGTGTTTGTCAGAATGGCGTTCATCTACGCAACCCGATACATTCATTATTTTTAAAATAAAGTTCGATTATTTCCACTTTTTCGGCAAGTGAGTACACCATAATTGTTAAAAAGTTTAACGATACTGAGAAGAACTTCAACGCACAAGTCACAGAACAGCTATCTAACAACTACCGCACCTCATCGTTCAACCGTGTGGCAAGTGAAAAAATGCGTAAACATCTAGAAATAATAAGAAAAAACAGCAAATTGGTCGAAGGAATTTATCCTTATCATTTACTCTGATAAATGTTTAAATAAACTTTTCAAATTTGAATCCTTCATATTTTCTCAATGATTCGACCGATTTTCAAAAACGAAGCGGGAAAGTATAGCGAATAGAAAGCCCTTTTCATTGCGGTACCACTTGACCCCCCTTCCCATTTGAAACAAATTGGATTATAAAGGTAGTAAATCTAAAAAGAAATTGTGGCAGAACTTAAATTAACACTGACACTATTGCGATTTATTAAAAAAGACTGTAAAATAGTTGGTTGTGTAGCTTGCGGTAGATCTCGGTCAAAAATAGAGTGAAATAATGGAATATTTTTTCGCTAGTAAATGACTATACAGGTTGTTAATTTGTTTATTACTCGCGGCAAGAGCTTTATGGTTGAAATATGGTAACCTCGACCCGCTCGTCGATAGACGACGTGACGCGACGCGACGAGACGAGTCAGTAGAAAACCCTATAAGTGCATGCGTTCTCAATAGGCAGTGTTGCCATTCTGTTCCCATATAAGTAACTTTCCAGTTAACAACCTGTAGAATATACATCATCTAATCATCTAAGATGATGACCTCAAAACAGAAAAAATACCACTCGGCAAGGGCCTGAGACAAGGAGATACCATCTCTCCCAAGTTATTTACACTGGCACTGGAAAATGTCTTCAAGAAATTAGAATAGGAAAATAGAGGTCTAAACATCGATGGGGTACACCTTAGCCATCTGAGGTTCGCAGACGATATTGTCTTGCTGAGCACCGACATTCAAGAACTAAACACCATGCTAAATGAGCTAAATGACCAATCCCAGAAAATTGGCCTTAAAATGAACTTGAAGAAGACCAAGATAATGAGCAACAATATCCATAACATTACCGTTGACAACGTTATTATTGAAAACGTAGACCATTATATATATTTAGATCATAAAATCAAGCTGGGCAAGGAAAACCAAAATACGGAGATCAAAAGCAGGATCCATTTGGCATGGGTAGCATTTGGAAATATGAGCAACATTTTCAAGGATAAAAAGGTGCCCATGAACCTAAAGAAAAAGGCTTACGACAGCTGCATTCTACCTGGGCTTACGTAGGGCTTAGAGATTATGGCAATTACCCGAAAAACAACAGAACAACTACGAGTAGCACAAAGAGCCATGGAAAGAATCATGTTGGGAGTCACCATTAGGGAAAAAATACGGAATACGTCAAAAAACAAAATTAATAGATGTCGTTAAAAGAGTGGCAAGTCTGAAGTGGCAATGGATAGGACATGTGGCAAGACAGTATCCAGACCGATGGCCCCAAAAAGTAATCCTATGGAGACCTAGGGGAACAACAAGAAGTGTGGGCCGACCAAAGAGATGGGTCGATGACGTCAGGGCAGTGGCGGGAAGACAATGGATAAGATTGGCTAGAGATCGCGAAGCATGGAAAAGCCTAGAAGAGGCCTATATCCAACACTGGATGGAACCAGGCTGAGAAAGAAGAAGATAATATACATACGTGTAGTAAACCGATCATTTATAAAATTTACTTAAAATTAACTAATTATATATTTTTTCTGGCATTTTCGCTTTTATTTACTACTTGTCAAAGAATTTAGATACGTCAATTTGACTTACCTGCTTCAGTAGCGTATCGGATGTTTGTGTTAATTTACCTATTTTTATTAGAATTATATATTTTTATAACAATTTTAATAACTAGCAATATTTATTCACAGCGTAAAATGAAACAACAAATTACTGAGTCTACCCCACTTCTACATCTACACCACGTTCATATTTTTACACGTTTTGAATAAAATTAGAACGGCACTGATAAACCGGAATTTAAGTGGGCCATTTTAGAGTCCCGTCGCGGTCGATGTAAGATTTTTGATATGCTCCTTCCTTAATCTCTTTATTCAAAGATAAATAACGATGAAGTATCATTGAACAATCATTATACAGACTATAAGTTATGTAGATCACACTTCCATCATACCTTATAACATCAGTACGTGCTACGATATATCCACCATGATTAATGGAGGTCCAAGGAACAGGTGGACACAGCATTGGAATTTCGGTAGCTGGAAATGTTAAAGTTTCTGGTTCTGAAGCTTTATATAGTTTTGACAATACTGGATGAGGCTTAACTTCTTCTTTAACCATACGACCCTGGTTTCGGAATATAGTATAAAAGGCAGGAAGGAGATTTCTGTAAAAGAATTAAATTGTTTTTAAAGAAAACAAAAATTTTCACTCTTTAAAATATGATATTATAAAAAAAAATGTGTTTAATGTAAAATATGATAAGCAAAATTTATGGGGAACATTCATTCGAATTCAATCCATGGAGACTAGCGCATGGTCTCAAGAGTGACTGTTGGTACTAACAAATCCATGTGATTTTCAGTAAAATCATCTGCTCCTTCACCTTCGCTCTGATTTAGTCACTCTAAACTTGCTGGTCTTGTAAAATGCTAATTTTTGAACCAATAAGGAATCGCTGATTTACATCTATCCGTCGATTTTTATAGAATAATTATGTCAGATTTCGAAATATTTTAGTCTAGAAACATGTTTTACTTTAAATTAATCTGATTCTCTCGCATTTTTTTATACTATAGTCCGTCTAGAAAGTATCCGGAAAAAAGAAAGTAAAATTACAATTATCGATATATATTTTTAGGACTTGACTAAAAGAAATTATAACAAATTATTAATTTTATTTACTTATACAACCTCCATTTAACTCCAAACCCTTAAAGAAATGACCAGGTACATCCAAAACTAGGTCCACACCATAATGTTCAGTGGCGGCAGGCCTGTAAAACTGAGCGAATCAAATCTTGTTTATTTCGTGGAGCTGCTCGTTCCACTTCAATCTTCATTAGTCCCCATATGTTTTCAATGGGACTAAGGTCTGGTGAAGCTGCTGGCTATGGAATTGTTGCCAAATGGTGTTCTTGCATCCAAGCTTGAGTATAGGCAGACGTATGGCATCTTGCATTAAATTCATTCCTGCTGAAAACGCCACCCCTCTGGATATAAAACATGAGCCGTTTCAAGAAGAAAACCATTTAAAATATCACAATATTTTGCACTATTAACAGTTCCATCAACTATACACAGAGGTGTAACACCACGCTGAGATATTGCTCCCCAAACCATTATTTTAGTGGGAAATTTTGAAACTTGAACGGTAACATATTCTTTTGATAGGATTTTAGGTGGCTTCCACCGAGCTATAAACAACTTTCGTCAGAAATAAAAACATTATTAAAATTATCTTCTTGAAAACTTAGGTTTTTTGGAAGGACTAGAGGAAGCATCAGAAGTGCATCAGCGACATCGAGAACTTGGCAAAGTGCTGGAAGCGCTTTAACACAAAGAAAGAATGAGAGGAAGGTTTGGTACAATAATACAGGGGTATCACAATGGGCCCAGCGCCTCCGAGTGATTGATTTTCGAAAAAAAAGTGATATTTGCCAAAACTAATGAGATTCGGCTTGATCCCCTCACCCCTTGATTCCATCAAGTAATTAATGAACTCCCCTTAATAAACCGTTTGCATTTTTCTATCTGTAGTCTACCAACTGGCTGCAAATATGGTATAATCCAAAGACGAACCAAGAAATGTCTTAAATAACCTACTTAAAACAGAGCAAAATACTATTTAGATAATTCACTTACTTGTGTTTGCTTTGGGGCCTAAGTGAGTTCACGTCAATCTTCAAATCGTGCATAATAATATTGTACATGAATTTCCCGATGGCCGTCAGGGACGTGGGTGCCCAAGGTTGGTGGCCCATGTCCAACGTACAGCCGTTAGCAAAGGTGCGATTATCGTGTTCTATGGACTGCCATTGCGTTCGGGGATTGACCAGCTGTTCATTCTCTGGTAGCGTGTCGAGTTGACCGTGCTTTGCCGCGTATGCCTCGCAATATTTTAAATGGATATGTAATATCTGGAAATACAACAAATTGTTGAACTAATAGTTTAGGGTGTGTTCCATGTACAGGGTGGTCCGAACTGTATTCCGGAAACTTTGGCAGCATATTCTGCAGATAAAAATAAGTAAAAAACTTCGTATAAATGTATGTCCTAAAATGCTTAGTTTCAGGTAGTAGTGGGTGTAGAAGGGGGGTAGTAAGGGGGTAATAGGGGGTGTAGTATGTATACAGGGTGTAGAAGTTTCATTTTTATTTCGATTTTTTGCAATCTGGGAGTTTTTTGACATGAGAAATTTGATTTTGATATCAATATGACTGCTACTTGTATAAAACTACCTGCCCATACCTGTCCATGATTAATTTAAAAAATAAAAAGTTCCCAAATTTATCATTTCTATCCTTTGAATAAGAAGACTAAGGAAGGAGATTATCAAAAATCTTAGGTCCACCGCGATGGGACTCAAATATGGCCGACTTAAATTCCGGTTTATCAATGCCATTCTAATTCTATTTAAAAAATGTAAAACTATGATGTAGGGTAGACGTTGGGTAGACTCAATAATTTTTTATTTATTTTACGTTGTGAATAAATGTTGGTAGTTATTAAAATTGTTATAAAAACATATTATTATAATAAAAATAGATAAGTTTTAATAATTATTTATTAACACAAACGCTACTTTACTACACGTATGTATAATATATAGTCACTTACTAGCGAAAAGTTGTTCCATTATTTCACTCGATTTTTGCCGAGATCAACCGCACGCTACACAACCAACTATTTTAGTCTTTTTCGATAAATCGCGATAGTGTCACTGTTAATTTAAGTTCTGCCACAATTTCTATCTAGATTTACTACCTTTATACAACTATCAGTAGTAGAATAAATAATAAATAACATAAAATAAGCTCCGTAAAAACTGACAAATCCTCAAAATTTCAAATCAAATTCAAATGTGTCAAATGAATCGTCAAACAGAACTGTCAAGGATCTCCACCCTAGAGTCATTTTTCCGCCCACCATGCATGAATACATGGATAGCATTATGCTCCTTACTTAGTCTTTTTATTCAAAGTTTCTATCAAATAACTAACTACTCAATATATGTTGATTTTTTGTCAATAATGACATGTACTGACTATTTTCATTCGAAATATTTTGAGAACGGGTGGTCGTAGCGATTTTTACCAAGAGACCATTTTTACTTAAAAAACGTCGTAAATGTATATTTTTTACTCAGTAGTTTTATACAGGTACGGACGAAAAGTTATTACTCTTCAAACCAGTTAAAAACATGTAGGTGGTGCCCTCTATAAGTAGGAGTCATATTGACATCAAAATCAAATTTCTCATGGCAAAAAACTCCTAGATACCAATTTTCATCAAATACTGACGTTACTTCAGAAATTATTTGGAAAAAGTCGAAATAAAAATGAAACTTCTACACCCTGTATCTTACTGACATACATTTATACAAAGTTTTTTACTTTTTTTATCTCCAGACTATGCTGCCAAAGTTTCTGGAATCCAGTTCGAACCACCCTGTATAACAGACAGTAACCAATTTTTATAAAGCATAACAGAACTATCCTGTAAAAGGGTAGTTACTGATAGGTCGATTTTAACAAATCTAAGATTTGTCAACATTCATGGGAAACAGGGCAGAGAGTAGATGTTAACAATGCAAAAATTATGATGAAAAACCCCTAAGCATCTAAATCAAAAATTAAAGAAGCATTTAAAAAAAAGATCGTTGGGTTTAGACATTTTACGTAATTTTTTATTGTTCTTTTGTGTTTTTTTTACCTCCTGAAACGATAAGCATTTTTTGTCCGTTAGTGTATATGTTACGGTTAAAGTCCGATGTCCGGTTATTGTCGACATTAACAGGTTAATGTTTGGGTTAGGTTATGTTTTTGGTTGTTTTGTTGTGTGTTATTCTCGAGATTAACCGGGTAATGTCGACATTAACCGAACATCGGACCTTAACCGTAACATACACAAACAATAACTATTTTATTTTGTAAATTTTACCCAAAAGAAAATTAAAAGACCCAGAAGTATTTATTGAAAAAACAAAGTATCTATATCTTCTATAAGTTCTAATCCATATAAATTTATACAATCAACAAGCATTTTTACACAAACCCAAACATTTCATAAGTTTCTATTTACCTTTTCTAAAACTCCAGTTTTCTGTTTCAACAACATTAAATATTGCCCATATACCCTCCAGCCTAGCATTCTGTACAACACATTTGTTTCTGGGCTGTACGTTTCCGAAGCCTGAGCCATTCTTTTACCCTCCTCTATTATTATATCTATGAAGTCTTTGCTTGGAATGCTCCTTATGTAAGGCTCCAGGTTCAACGCAGACCTTTTAGCCGCCAACGTTGCCAAATCCCTCTGGAAAGCTTGTTCCGCGTCCCTTCTCCACATTTTGAAGTGATTTTCTAACGTTTTCCGATACTGTAAAACTTCTGCCGTTGGTTCGTTTTTACTTTCTATACTTTTAATCTGGAATAACGTATATTAGAGGTTAGACTAGTATTTATTTACCTCGACACTCAAATCACCATACAAATATACATACCATGCTGGCAACTGTTACTTTTGGGTCAGTATTTACATGTGTGGAAGTAAATCGCATAGGGATCTTATTAAGTTGGAGTGAGAGAAATGCGACGGGGTGGTGTTGCGGCGTTGCCACATTTCTCCGATACGCCTTTCCCTATCAAGTAAAATCACGACCGCAAACCGCTTATTTTTATAGACTTTTTTAGAAAAGACAACTAGATAAAATCATTAGATCTGTTTCTGAGCATCTGAAATGGAATTATAAGGATATCATTAAGGTATCCATTTTTTATAACGAGAAAACATCAGTAATCGTGATAATTTAAAAACTCAATTTTTTACACATACATAACTCGCGATAACTCAAGGATCACTTTAGATACTGAAACTTATTTTTATTTTGAAGTTCGGATTTACAAGATGGTTAAATAAGAAAAATTCGATGGGCTTGTTATTTTTTCACTTCAAAATTTTAAAAAAGCTCATCCAGTTACTTTTAGTGCATAGCAATTTTCAGCAATCTTGTAACTTTTTTATTTATAAAGATTTTCACATACTGTCTGCGCAGAAAATATAGCAGAAATATTTACAAAATTTTATTTTGGAGAAAAACTACAATCAATGTTTCTGATGGATTTCGACATATCGAATTTCGAATTCAGAGTTCAAATAGCGCGACCATTGTCAAACACCAATTCAATTCCACTTATTTTTACCAAAAGTGCAAGTGTTTCTGACTTGCACTTGAAAATTTACAAGGTATAGGGAAATTACAACGACTCGTTAATAAATAAAGAAATAAATTATCTCGAGACGTAATTAAATCGTGAAGCTAAACGCATGATGTACACCCTTTCCTAGAATTTTAAGTACTGACTGGGTCGACCGGTCGACAGCGACGAATCTGCTATATATATCTGCCCTTCCACGTCTCTTAGCAATGTGCACAGTTTCTCGGTTTATTTCATACGTTTGGCAACGTTTTTACTGTTCTGTCTTTGTTCAGTACATTATAAACGCATTATACTCTTTTTACATATGGAAATATGGACCCAAAACTAACCTTTGCCAGCCCTTAGTATGTACTTACTGTTATATAAGTATCTTCCTCCTGTTTGAGCTGTTTAGCAACTCTGTCATTCATAAATTCGGGTGTAAACAAACCATTATTTTCTTCCCACTCTGGCGGCTTAAAATTCACTTGTTCCTCGTTATTCAGATGATCGAGCAGTCGATTTTTATAATGCACATTAACCTTCTTATATACTGGTCTATAATTATCGTCAAAAGCCTTAAATACTTTCAAAACCATCCTGCGTTCGTCGTTAAGAAATATGCCGTTATTCATGATCATGTCGAAGGTATAGCCTTTTCTTAGTGCGTCTTTCACGAATATTCTTATATCTTTTAAGTAGTGGTCTTGTACGTTAATTTTACCTAAGCACGCAAAAATGGCAATGTAACATTGCATATCTGGTGAGATATTTTCTTCTTTCATTATTTCCAAGATTCTTTGTAAAGACTGATAATCGCCTTTGTTTGCAAAACCCTGAAAAAAATGTAATAAAATTAAATATCAATACATATAATAATAGCTCTCGTATACCGTGTGTTGCATCGTCGAGCGGGACATAGGAAATCCCATGTAAATTTTAATGGGGTCAATTATTCGCTTCCATATAATTATTTTAGAGAATAATTCTATTTAGGTTTATTGAAGAGCACTAAAACCCACATTTCAAAAGAATAACTTTAGATATTTTTGATTAGCCCGTTTACGAGTTATCGCCGATTTCTTTTTAAATATTTCTCCTTTCTTATGGCCCTGTATTTACTTATGAGCACCAGTCAAGGTAAAAGATAACTGTCAAAGGAAGTTGTCATTTCAGAAATTTATCTATTTAGTGCTTTATTATTATTCTTAAAAACTCATACCTACATCGAAAATATTAGCCATTAATTACACTACCGAAGAAAAAGTATTGATGATTAAATGGTATTATCAAGGAAATAGTTATCAAAAGGTGTCGGACATGTTTGCTGCTCTGTATCCGAATAGGTATCCGATACCTGGAAAATCTACAATCGCAAGGAATATCCAGAAATTTGAGACCAAAGGTACCCTAATAAATAACTGCAGATGTGAAGCAAGGCAGGAACAAAGAGAAGGTGCAAGAAATGATACCGACTTGGAAGTTTTATTGCGCGTGGAAGAGAACGATGGAAAGATCGAATTTTGAAACGACATAAATACTATTCCTTCAAATATGAAAAACACCAAGAGCTACGAGATGGGGACGAAATACGGCGGCAGGCGTTTTGTTTTGATATGATGGAAAGAGCAAACACAGATAGGGAATTTTTAAAAAACATATGTTTCACTGACGAATGCACGTTTACCTTAAATAATGAGCCCAATGTTCAAAATTATCGATATTGGAACAAAGAAAACCAACACAGGTTTGTCGAAACAAGGACTCAATATCCACAGAAAGTAAATGTTTGGGCAGGGATATTCGGACACAATATTATCGGGCCATTATTTCTTACGCGAAATTTAAATGCAGAATATTATTTGGAACTACTCGAAAATCATATTTTACATGATGCCGCTAGGGAAAATCAGGAAGTTTAGTACCAAATGGATGGCTGCCCGGCACATAGTACCCTGGCTCTTCGGGAATATTTAGACAATAGTTTTAACGGAAACGTTATTGGCCTAAATCATACAGTAAATTGGTCAGCAAGGTCTCCTGATATTTCGACAAATGATTTCTTTCTCTGGGGCCATTTAAAAAACAGGATATACAAGAATAAAAAATACCCAAATCTAGACGAATTAAAAAATGCTATTTCTGCCGAATGCAATAGAATTTCAGTTTACCAACTAGCGAATGTAAGAAGAGCATTTTATGATCGCCTGGGTTATTGTCTAGCAGTCGATGGAGGAATATTTGAACATCTTTTTAAATCCTAAAGTTCTAACAATTTAATAGTACCTAAATTAATAAGTTATTGAATATTGTAATAATACTATAATTAACCTTGTAATTGATTACTTTATTTTACTTTAATTCATATTAATTTGTATTTATAAATACATCTTTAAGATTTCCGATGTAGGAATGAGTTTTCAATAATAATAAAGCACTAAATAGGTAAATTTCTGAAATGACAACTTCCTTTGACAGTTATCTCTTACCTTGACTGGTGCTCATAAGTAAATACAGGGCCATAAGAAAGGAGAAATATTTAAAAAGAAATCGGCGATGACTCGTAAACGAGCTAATCAAAAATATCTAAAGTTATTCTTTTGAATGTGGGTTTTAGTGCTCTTCAATAAACCTAAATAGAATTATTCTCTAAAATAATTAGAGAAGCCAATAATTGACCCCATTAAAATTTACATGGGATTTCCTATGTCCCGTCCGACGATGCAACACCCGGTATAATTTTTTCCGCGGCAATTTATCATAAGGGCGGTGTAATTGAAAATCTTCAATATTTCAAAGTTTTCCAACTTTTTTACATATATGTCCTTTCGGTTTGGTTTGATTTAGTTGTCGTTTTTTGCTACTTTATTGACAATTTTTTTAAAATTTTCGCATTTATTGACCATAGCGATATTAAGTTGATAAGAATAGATATTATTCATTGATCTGTGGGAAAGGTCGGGAACTCGGTCGGGAAGAAGATCGCTGCATAGTGGTGGAATAACGCATTTCCGCGGAATTTCATTTTCGTATTAGTAGTTACAAAGACGTCTAAAATATGAAATAACATTAATTTTTCATGTATGTCATTTCGTTACTTTTAAACCGCATTCAAAAAATGGTGACGCATTTCCGCGGCAAATTTTTTTCAGTAATATACTCCCTGAGATACCTAAATGATATTTTTTTTTCTTTTTTAAAAGATTTCGGCTAAATAAAACTTGACCCAAAAATACAGTCGAAAATCGAGCGAACGTCCGTTGCGGTCGGTTTCGGCCGGCCGACACTCCTAGGAAACCCCAGCTCAAGGTAAATAACAAACAAAACCAAATTACACTTAAATAGATACTTACTTTAAGTAAAGTACAGTAGACATTTAGCTGCTTCATCGGCGAAAACCTACTGCTGTTACGTTTGACTCTAACTTGATGAAACTGTAGAGCCTGAAAACCCCTTTTCGGATTCCTTAAATTGTTGCATACCTCTATGTACGCGGCCAACGTTCTGGCGGCAATTTCATTTCTATGTTCTTCGACATAAGGTTTTGAGACATTATCGGTCTGTTCTTCCTTAATACCAGATTTGCTGGCTTCCACAATATCTTCTTCTTCCACCTCGGGTTGAAACGACGATGATATACCCAAACTAAAATTTAAAGAGTTCAGAGTGAGTGTAAGCATCTTTAGAAACCGCCAAACTGGGAAAAAACAGCCTAGTCAGAAGATATACAGGGTGGCGCCTCTCATACGCCGCGGGGGCTCCAAGGAGAACGACAGATTGTATTGAAATGAAATTTTGTGAGCATATGTAGGTTAATTCAGAGCACTTTTTAAAACCATAGAGTACTTATAGTTCTACAGGGTGTCCCCAAAAAAATTACATATCAAAGTTGTGTTTTTTGTAATGGAACATACTATATATTAATTGATTTTCGGATTCTAGGAGAAAAATAAAGGTGAGTTTTATAAGAAAAATATATGACTAAAATGTAAGGTTTTTGACATATTTAACATTTTCTAAAAATAAAGAACAATTTTTAAATTACAATAAAAGCTACCTAAATTGGAATTTACCCGGTATAGCCTAATATGTAGTTAAATTAACTATTGTACTTTAAATCAAATTAAAACTTGGTCCAAAAAGTTATACAGGGTGAGACAAAATTAATGTTGAACATTGGTCACCTTTAAAAGCATGTTACTCTTTTATTTTAAATGGAACACCCAGTATATTATTCCGATATTCAATGGAGAATTCATGTCTCTTCAAAATACTATCAAGGTTGCCTACCCCTCAAACAAAGATTTTCCTAGATATATTCATTTACATGATATGATCTGAGTAGATCTATATTATTTGATAAAATCTAGGTGGCTGTGATATGGTCTGACGTTACTTCAACGTAGCTGTTACATTAATTCAACTTTATCTACTAGTTATCATTTTGTGTCAGTTGAAACTGTTAAAGACAGTGTTTACAAAACACGACCAACTATTGTCGACAACATGAGAGAAATTATTATAGCTGCTTTTCGAGGTAGAACTCTACATATGCCTTTTAAAATGAAAATATCCTTTTGAAAAGACAATCATTTTATGCAGTTAACAGGAAAGGAAGCATTTTGAGCATGATTTCATCTAAGCTAAAGGTGTAACTTGCTTTTAAAAGTAACTAATATTCCATATTAGTTTTGTCTCACCCTGTATAACTTTTCGGGTCAAATTTCAATTTGGTTTAACTTAATTTACTCTTTATTTTCACACAATGTGAAATATGTTATCCTTATATAGTGTATCCTTATATTTTTGGTATATGCTTCTATAATAAAACTCACCTTTATTTTTTTCCTAGAATCCGAAAATCAATTAATATATAGGGTGTTCCATTAGAAAAAACACAACTTTGATGTGTAACTTTTTTGGGGACACCTTGTATAATTCTATATATTTTTATAAAATGCTTTCAGTAACTTACATATGCTGCCAAAATTTCATTTCGATATAAACGACCATTCTCTTTGGAGCCGCCACGGCGTATGAGAGACCCTGTATAGCGTCAAAATTATACTATAAAAGAAAAAAAGCAGGCAAGTCAAGCAAAAAGAGGAGAAAACCAGCTAAGTCAACGTCAAGTTCTAACAATTGTATGTTACAATGGTATTTTATCTAATAAAAAATACTTTACCTAGTTCTAACAAATCTCTACTACTATTTCTAGGCCTGCTGCCAATTTCTGTTTTGAACATGAAGAGAAATTGATTTACCTGCTTTTTTCCCCTTGCCCTTCATATACATATTTTTAATAACAGCCAATAAGAAAATTAAAAATTTAGATGCCCTATTATAAAAAATAAGAAAAAATACCTTTTAAACTGTACGTCATTATGTTCATAATCTTCTACGACATCTTCTTCAAGATCATTTTTCGTTTCTGTTACTGCTTTACTTTTTCCTTTAGAAGTCTTCTTTTTAACAGAAATATTACTAAAATAAATTATTAACACTATATATGAATCTGACTATAAAACATAAGAACATAAACTAAAATACCTATTAGTTATCACATCAGATGTAGTAGGTTCAGCAATTGGAGTGTCTGGTATAATTTCTGGAACCTCATTTGCTACAGAACTAAGGCCCTCTATGGCTAAGTTACTACGAAAGAAAAATAAGGAATTCTCAATAAAAATGTTCCATCAGATATGTTTCAGATTTTAAATTATATATCACCTAGTGTATTATGTTTATATTTTGGATTATAATTATAAGAACATACCTATATGTATGAGAAGATTGATCAGCATTTCTATGTGTTAACAGCCTTATTTTATATAATTCATCTAAACTAAAATCCGATTGGGTCAATACATTTAAATCCTCAGAAGTAAACTTCACAATTTTTGCCTTTTGCAAACCAGAAAACTTGTCAGTTACTACAAAAAGAATACATTAAAAATGTAATCCTATTACTATTAATAAACTACACTTACCAACAAAAACGTCAGTAGTATTTTTAGTTCGTCTTCTTCTTGTACGCTTACGTTTCTTTACTTCTGGGTTAGTAACAGAAGACTGATCTCTTGCTTGCACTAAAACACAGATAACATTAAAACTAATGTAAATTACCATTATCTACAACACTTTTTCGTATAATAACATTGAGCTTTTGAACTTAACTATAAAAAAATAACCTTGCCTGTCAGTAAAACTGTACTTCTAAAAAAACTTTGAATAACTGAGAAACAAATAGATCGTAATAATATCTAATAAATGCTCCAAAATAAATTAAATACATTAATATTTAATAAAACTTACACCGCAAATTAACATTTAAATGTTTACATAATAGGCACGTTTTTTCAGTTCCGCTTAATTCAGAATTTGCTCTTAAACTACGTAATGACAAGGGCAAATTTCGTTGGAGTGATAAAGTACTGTACTTGTACAAATGGAACATTGTATATTTCTTTCTAAAAGCATAATATTTTCTTCTAAATCCGAGTTTAAACCGAATTTCTTCCAAACGCAATGTTTTGATCGACCATGTTTTGAAAAGTGCTAAACGTCAAACGTCAGATTGATTTTGTATTGGATGTATTCCGAAATAATGGGTACGTTCAGAATTTTAAGTCGTAAATTTAAAAATGGTTTTAAAAGCAAATAAAAAACACACAATCGTCGGATCTTCGTCGGATATTCACGTACGAAATTCATTGTATACAGAGATCGCTAATGCAACATTTTATTTTTGTGAGTGTTTAAAGTACCATCTGGTGGATAATTGTGTTAGTTACGGAGCTATGGCGGGCGATTGAATTTTTAAATTCCAAAAATAAACTGCTTGAGCGCATCTTCGTTCAGTCTCTTAGTGCCTTTCCGAGGATTAATATGTTTCCGTTCCTTCAGTAGATTAGTGGTGCATTAGTTTGTTTTAATATATGCCGCAAGATTTAGATAAAAGGTAAATAAAATATTTCAGTATAAATTTAAAATATTTATATTACTCCGCAACTTAATTTTACAATAATATAGTTTTTGTTTTTGTACTTCTACAACTTCCTTTGTCACTATTCTATAAATAAGTATTGGTTTTATTTAATAAATTAGATAAATTTATTCAATATCATTCATAATAACATATAAAATTTACGACTATATATATACAGGGTGTTTAATTTTAAATTTAAATAAGAACAATTGAATTATAAAATTTTGTATAGCAAACTGTCATCATTTGGGACATCTTAGATAGAAGCAAAATTTAATTAAAAACATTATTCTACATTTAAGAATAATTTAATATTATTAGACCTTGTGTTATCTAAGATTGCGTGCACATATTTACTATTTACTGTTCTTAATATTACAAAAATAACATATTTTCTTGTTAGGGGTCAATATTATTTATTAATTGACTTTAAATATTATATATATTTATGTAAAATACCAAGAAATTTTTTTTAAATAAAATTACACTTTGAATCTTTATGTGCTTCTATTGTTTCTCTCAATTTTAGCTATACAGGGTGATCCACCATTTCGATAAAGCTCCATATTTGATATTTTTACTTATACCGGGTGCGTCTCAAAAGTTGCTCATCCCTATAACTTTTTCATTTTTTCGGATAAAAAAAAACAAGATTTGTTATGTTAGTATGTGACATAAATTAGGATTGGTTGACGTATTCAATAGTTTTCTGTCACTTCCGGTTTCACCGGAAATGACTACAACTTTTGATTTTTAAATGACACCCTTGATATTTTTTACTTTATTCGATAGAAAATGACACTCTGAATAGAATGACATATCGTATGTCAACTTTTGACATTCTCACATATGGTTTATTTGAAATAGTAACATGCGTTTTAAGTTTGTGGTATCAAATTATTCGTAAAAAAATGCTTTTTCCAAATATGCTAATGAACCACCCTCGTTCCATTTGAAAAAATTGAAATATGATTAAAAATAATACGATTTGGGCCTCTTTTAGCCCGACCAGGACAATAAAAGAACAACATTAGACGATCAAATCTATTTTTCCAAGGCTCCTTGATTAAAAATTAATATTTTTAATACAGCCAGACTCTAGATTGAAATTTAAAACACGATTTTTTTTAAGCAAGAATGTCAAAAGTTGACATGTGATATGTCATTCTATTCAGAGTGTCATTTTCTATCGAATAAAGTAAAAATATACTGCAATGAGGGTGCCATTTAAAAATCAAAAGTTGTTGTCATTTCCGGTGAAACAGGAAGTGACCGAAAACAATTGAATACGCCAATCAATCCTAATTTATGTCATATACAAACTATCTTATTTCGTTTTTATTTGAAAAAATTAAAAAAAGTTATAAGAGACTTCTGAGACGACCCGGTATATTATACAATTTTTTACGAAATATGCGAACAATGATATCGCACATTTAAAATGTATTCTGGTACATATACAGGGTGATACATATATACAATATGATAAAAAAAACGGCGTCAGCGATGGGTATAAAATGAATATCGCTGCCATTTTATATATGTATCATTATATAGGGAATGTCACCGACCGTCATTTCCAAGCCAACTGGACGCCGTTTTTTTGATCATACGGTATATTATTACATTAAAAAATTAAGTTAGTTATTAATTATAGTAATTAAAAATTCTGCTAGAGAATGAAAACAGAGTTTCTTCTAGTTTAGCCGTATTTATTATAAACCGCACATGTATAGGTTCAAGTAATTGACATAATTTCTATTTTAAGGCAATTGCAATCATCACATCTTTAATCATTACAAAATGATATCTTTTGTTTTCTATGCACGAGCAGAAATTTTTAAAAACATAGTGAAACCTTAGAGGGGCATTTTTATAATTATTACATTCACAATTCTTCTAATTTTGAGAACAATGTGTTTTTTAAAAACACGCTTTTGGATCTAGATATACCGGGTGCGTCCCAAAAGTTGCTCACCCCTACCGGGTGCGTCTCAAAAGTGGCTCACCCCCTATAACTTTTTTATTTTTTCAGATAAAAAAACAAGATTTGGTATGTTAGTATATGCCATAAATTAGGATTGATTGACGTATTCAATTGTTTTTGGCCACTTCCTGTTTCACCGGAAATGACTACAACTTTTGATTTTTAAATGGCACCTTCGGAATGTTTTACTTTATTCGATAGAAAATGACATTCTGAGTAGAATGGCATATCATATGTCAACTTTTGACATTCTCGGTAAATAAAAAATTGCATTTTAAATTTCAATCGAGAGTGCCACGACTATGTCAAAAACATTAATTTTTAGTCAAGGAGCCTTAGAAAAATATATTTGACCGTCTAATGTTCTTAGTGTCTTATCCTGGCCGGTTAAAAAATACCCAAATCGTATTTTTAATCATATCTCAATTTTTTCAAATGGAACGAAGGTGGCTCATTAGCATATTTGGAAAAAGCATTTTTTACGAATAATTTGATACTACACACTTGGTATTTAGAGTCAAATTTTCCTTACAAACCACAAGTTATCATTTCAAATAAACCATATCCGAAAATGTCAAAGTTGACATATGATATTTCATTCTATCCAGAGTGTTATTTTATATCGAATAAAGTAAAAAAAACCGAGGGTGCCATTTAAAAATCAAAAGTTGTAGTCATTTCCGGTGAAACAGGAAGTGACCAAAAACAATTAAATACGTCAATTAATCCTAATTTATGTCATATACTAACATACCAAATCTCGTTTTTTCTTATTTGAGAAAATAAAAAACTTATAGGGGAAGCCACTTTTGAGACGCACCCGGTATAATAGTATTTTAAATAAAAAAACGTATGTATCATTAAGTTTTAAAAGTCAGGAAAAGAGTACTTGTAATAAATTAAAATAATAATTTTGAACAAATAAGTATCTGTTATATGTTATACCGTATGAAGTAGCCGAAAGAGGAAAATTAATAAAAATTTTGTTACGTTTTTAAATAATTATCTATGAAAAATGATATGAGTAAAAAAATTAATAAATAAAAAACATAAAAAATGCAGGATCACAAGAGTCTTACACTCTGAATCTTGGTCTGAGTCTTGCACAAAAAAATCCTTGCTTGTCTTGCACAAAAAAAAGACAAAACCAAACCAAACCAAGACCGCAAGACCAGTCCGCTCATCACAAGTTCTTTCAAAACACCTCTTTTTAAAGAACAAAATGCCAAGAAAATTTAAAAGAAATAGAAATAATTCTATTTTACTTAGAATAAGATCAAATTACCACAAATGCGTTTTCCCTATCGATTATTTGTGCTGTTGTGTTGTGCTAACATTGAGTGATTATCAGCAGAAACCCACATTAATCACGTCTATTATTGTTTAACATAAGCGACAAATAAAAAAGAAAGAAAGGATAGTAGTATAAAATGCAATCGACGCTCTAGCACATCAAAGTAAAACACTCGTTATCAAAATTTTCTAATTTACAAAGAGATAGGCTCGTATCAAAGAAGCGCGTCTTCCCTGTACAGTGGCGCATCTTTTGGGCCGGCCTAATGATCTAATAAGCTTCCCAAATTTTAGTAATTTTTTTCTTCTGTAATATAAAAATATATCTTCATCTTAAAATTTTCATGTATTTTAAAGTTTAATATATCATTCATCGTCGTTTTTTTTTCCGTTTTGGTTGTTTTCTCCTTTAGTCCTACATTTGTTTCGAGACACAACGTCTTTTACAAAATACGTTTTTTAGAACAAAATGATAAATAGAAAAGTTATAGGGAAGGTTAAGAAGCACATTTTAAAATTACTGTAGAGTATACTTCAAAAAAGTGTGGCGGATATAATACATACATACATACATACTGCCACCATACTGCCACTACTCGCTGACGAGTATTTGACCCGCATCAGAAGATGGTTACGCAAGGCGTTTTTCTGTCATGAGCTTTTCTGTGACTGAAAAGCCCGATACGTGATGTTATCTGTCCACCGCACTCCGGACATTCAAAAATCTCATTACTTTGTTGCCTCTTTACTTTTTGGTTGTCGCTGTTAACTGAGTTTACAATAATTCTTCTCCATTCCTTTCTATTGTGAGATTGTGAGCTGCTTCTTCCCACTCATTCTGCATGTTAATCCCCTTTAAGTTTACGTGGAAAATATCCTTGTACCTTTTGAGTTGTCCACCCGGCCTCCTCTTACCGTCTACAAGCCCATCGTAAAGCAGAGATTTTGGTATGCGGTTTTCTTGCATTCTGCATACGTGACCAGCCCATCTTAAGCGGGATTTTGTAAACATATTACATCGATACTCTCGCAGTTAGCTTTTTCAAGAACCGATTCGTTTGAGACAATATAATATATATTTTTTAATTGGAATACCATATTTTTTTTATTTTATTATTATATTCTACGTACAGTTCGGTAACTTTTTTTGCATATGATGTTATCTAAAATTAATAGATTTAGTAATAATTCAATTTCTTTAAAGAAATATTAGATTTCGCTACAGTAAAAATTATGAATGAAGCAAAGTTTGTAAATTCTATCAGAAAAAATGATAATACATACGGTGTACCATTTAAAAAAATTGAGATTATTTAATTTGAAATAGTCGAAATTCATAAATCAAAGCTAATATCGCGAAGCCTACCAAAAACACGTCCAGAAAGTGCCGCGAGCTTTCTTTGATCGGTCGTCGTAAAACCGACAGAGGACGGATAGTAACGAGGCTCCGGGACCCGTCCACACTTAGCAAATTTGGAATGTCTCGCGCTCGTCTCGCTCTCGTCTCGTCAAGTCTGGATGCACCTTTACTCATTTTACATTCTCTAGCCAAATATTTGTACAATGGTCATTTAGTTAAGAGTCTATTACGCTGTACTGTTCGGGTCGCCCTCAGGGGTCGGGTAAAGCGGACGTGTGACCGAAGGAAATATATATTATATTCCAGAAATCTGCCTAAGGCTTAGCCCGATCCTGTTGTGTTAAGCCACACCCAAAATTCCAAACACAAGTGCTTTGATTAAGGCTTGATTAAGGTTTACGGAGCTTCAGCATTTGCCATAAAATGGCGAGCAATTTGTTACTAAACCATCATTGTAATAAAAAAACTTCAGTCTATTTCCGTATTTCACAAAACTTCAGTCTATTTCCGTATTTAACGTAACTCTAAGAACTAACTTAGTTTCCCACTTTCCAACGAAAGATATAAAATAGAAAGAGATTACATTAGGAATGTAGCTGAGTGTAATGGATATTCTCCTTCACTAGTTAATAAATTAATTAGAAAACGTAGGTATAGGTTAATGATTTGTGAAAATTCAACTTTTCAAGTGGAGAAAGATACGTCTAAATATTTTTCAATACCGTTTGATAGAGACTTATCCCGTGGTCTAACAGGAATTTTTAAGAATGTCAATTATAAACTTGTGTATAGTGCTAATAATAAATTACGACAATTATTAGGTAATCCAAAGGATAAAACACCTCCACTGGAAAGGTCGGGTATTTATGAAATTTCTTGTAAACATTGTAATCAGAAATATGTTGGGAAACTAGAAGATCAATATATTAACTAGATTTAAAGAACATTTAGCTCAGATAAGATATGGTAGACCGGATAAATCTTGCGTTGCCGAACATATTGTTGAGAAAGAACATTGTATAGATCTTAATAATTTAAAATTAATTAAACAAGTCTCAAATTTCAGGCAATTAGATGCACATGAAAGCATCAGAATTATTAAATGTAAAGATAGTATGAACAGAGACAACGGTCCAATTCCTTCAAGTTCTTTGTTCCTACTACTCCAGTGGCGGAAATCTAACTGTTACGCTCAGTGGGCTCTGAGTCGGTTGGCTAGATTTTGCCACGCCCACTCTGTGCCCACTGAGCGAGTATATAAACGCTCAACTTGTAGATTGTACTTTAGTTTATAATCATCTGCTGATGATGCTAACATGGTTAGCGAAACGCGCGTCCAGTGTAAAAGTAAAAGTGTTTTGGTGTATTGTGGTGATTTAGTGTTTTTTTTTGCTGTGTAACACCAAAGGTTCCAACCCTCAACTGTAATCCATTTCCGTAGTGTAACGGGATTTTAAATTGTCTTTATTTTCGAGAAAATTTAGTCCAAATAAGGAGGAAAAATATTTTGTTGATGTTTGGCCATCAAAATCTTACAAATAAAGAAGTTGTATAAAAATGTGCTACAATACGGATATAGTACCGTATGATCGAAAAAAAAACGGCGTCCAGTTGGCTGGGAAATGAACATCAATGACATTTCCCATATAAATTTACATTTAAAATGACAGCGATCTTCATTCCATAGCCATCGCTGACGCCGTTTTTTCTCGATCATACGGTATAATCCTTTATCTTTAATTTCCTTCTTCATTTGTGTACAAATACCTAGCCAGTTTGACATAAAACGTTAAATGCCGAACGCTTATTTTGCTACTTTTCGGACTAGTGAAATTGACTCTTAAACTTATTTATTCATCTAATATTTTCTAAAGAAAAAATAAATTTTATTGTAAAAAATTTGATTGTGATGCAAGCTATGAATAACTTCCCTATTTGTTGATGTAACATGAAAGATAAAGTCATTTATTTCTTGCATTTCATTCTGCCCTCCAAAAAATAGACTAGAGACGCCCCTGTCGGTACTCAAAGGTCAAATCGTCCAACTATCTTGTTTAATTATTTGTATTGTCACTATTTAGCAAAACACTCATTAATAACTTTGATATACATTGAATTCTTAATAATTTTTAATATTTCTGTTTTCGAAATTTCAGCGGTCCGGATTAAAAATGCTGGCGAAAGTTCTTCTGAGTTGCATGTTAATTTCTTCTGTAGTGGTACTGAAAGTGGACGCAATTGTAACGTAAGTACATATTGTTTTTGTAATTGTAAGTACCGATGACCGAAAAAAAAACGGCGTCAAAAGCAGCTGGGAAATGACGATCGAAAATAATTTTGCTGGGGTCAATGTCAAAAATTAACACATAATTATAGAAAAATTGAAAAAGGGTAGGACGTTTCCAGACACATAATATATTTACAAAAACATATTAATTTTCAAATTTTAACATACACCATTTGAAAATCATTTTTACTCGATATAAAAATAAATTACAACCTTTTTAAGACCAACTGGCAGTAAGCGCCATTTGATGGCCAAATAAATGACGTCTAGGGCTTGATCTCGCCAAAATTATAATCGATTTGTTATTCTCCAGCTGTCTTTGACGCCGTTTTTTTTTCGATCGTATGGTAGTTTGTACAGGGTGGCGCCTCTGATACGCCACGGAGGCTCCTTGTGAGCATATGTAGGTTAATTCAGAGCACTTTTTAAAAATATAGAGTGTTCTACAGGGTGTCCCCAAAAAAAGTTACATATCAAAGTTGTGTTTTTTGCAATGGAACACCCTATATATTAATTGATTTTCGGATTCTGGGAGAAAAATAAAGGTGAGTTTTATAAGAGAAGTATATGACTAAAATGTAAGGTTTTTGACATATTTAATATTTTCTAGAAATAATGAACAATTTTTAAATTGCAATAAAAGCTACCTAAATTTGAATTTACCCGATATAGCCTAATATGTAGTTAAAATAACTATTGTACTTTAAATTAAGTCAAAACTTGATCCAAAAAGTTATACAGGGTGAGACAAAATTTATATTGAACATTGGTCACCTTTAAAAGCATGTTACTCTTTTATTTTAAATGGAACACCTACTATATAATTCCGATTAATGGAGAATTCATGTCTCTTCAAAATACTATTAAGGTTGCCTACCCCTCGAACAAAGATTTTCTTAGATATATTCATTTACATGACTTGATCTGAGTAGATCTTTGTTATTTGATAAAATCTAGGTGGCTGGTGATATGTCTGACGTTACTTCAACATAGCTGTCTAATTAGTCCAACTTTAACAACTAGTTATCACTTTGTATCAGTAAAAACAAAAAAAAATCTCAGAAATTTGCTGAAAATGCAAACTTATCCAACATCAGATAGAATTGATATGATTATATTACTTGGTGAATGCAGTGTGCATTCATCAATTAATAGAATAATTAAATGCTCCTGATTTTATCTAGTCTGTTTTTTTTGTGGGGATATGTTAAAGACAGTGTATGCAAAACTCGACCAACTATTGTCGACAACATGAGAGAAATTGTTGTAGCTGCTTTTCGAGGTAGAACTCCACATACGCCTTTTAAAATGAAAAGATTCTTTTGAAAAGACAATCATTTTATGCAGTTAACAGGAAAGCAAGCATTTTGAGCATTTGATTTCATCTAGCTAACTTTTGTCACATAATTATAATTATAGGTTTATACTTAGTTATTTAGTTTTAATTCTATAATAATTAAAATATGTTTTAAACGTGTATCTTTTTATTACTCTTGAGTATTTTACTCTACAATCTTTAATTTTTGTTAAATTAACAAAAGCTATATCACACTAAATCACACCAAATAATAAAGATCTACTGACGCAAAATCATAAAAATTAAAACATCTAGGAAAATCTTTGTCTGAGGGGTAGAAAACCTTAATAATATTTTGAAGATGTATAAATTCCCCATTGAACACGGGAATATATACTAGGTGTTCTATTTAAAATAAAGGAGTAACTTGCTTTTAAAAATGACTACTGTTCCATATCAATTTTGTCTCACCCTGTATAACTTTTCCGGTCAAATTTCAATTTGGTTTAACATACAATGGCTACTGTAATTAAATATCAGGCTATACAAGGTCAACTAAAATTTACGAAGCTGTTATCGAAATTTAAAATTTACTCTTCATTTTCACAAAATATGAAATATGTCAAAATCCTTAGATTTTAGGTATGTGCTTCTTTAATAAAACTCACCTTTATTTTTTTCCTAGAATCCGAAAATCAATTAATATACAGGGTTGTTCACCACATACGACACGGAGTATTGTAGCTAAACGATGAGATTTTTACAAATTGTAAGTTTTGGGTTCGATGAAGGACTATTAGAGGTACAATTTAAAAATAATTTTACAAGATACAGTGTGTCCCAAATAAGTAAAAAATATCAAAGTTGTTTTTTTTAAATGGAACACCCTGTATATTATTACACTTTTAGTTTCTACGATTAAAATAAAGGTAAATTTGATTACGATTTATATTATACTTAAACCTTACCGTTTTTGAAATATTTTCAATTTTGTGAATTTGCAGTAAAAATTTTAAGGCTTCATTTCTCCAAGGGTATCAAAGTTTTTAATACTAAATATTTACTGTAGTTTATTTACTGATCAGTTATTATGTTGCAATAATAAAAATAATACTACCTTATACAGAGTGTCTAAAAATTTATTTTAAATAATTATTAGCTTCAAACGGCAATAACTTGTTTAATTTAAATGGAACACCCTGTATATTTTACGAGAATCAGATGCACAATTTAATTGTCTATCAAATTATATTATACCATTTTTTACCTACCTCTTTAAGTTTCCGTAGAAAATGCATTTTCTTGTAATTTAGAACTTATTTATCAATATACCCATGGACTATTGACATTTTAGATTATTTTTAAAGATGTACCAAATTTTTAAAGAGTACAGATACTAATATTGTCGATATAATTCGTTTATTTCATTAAAAAATAAAAAAAAAACTGTTTAAATATTTGTTAAAGAGGACCAATTAATATGATTCCAGTATTCAAACTACATTAACTGACTGTTTGCGTTGATTAATAATAATTGCTCCAAATACTAAAAACTGAATTTTGTATGGGCATTAGACAGTGTGATAAAAGTAACACCTTAAAATGATATTTCATTTTTTAATAAATGCTTATTTATAACAACAGAGACTTTAATTTGATAACTTATTATTATATTGATTTCTGACTCAAATCCACATTTATTTATAATAATTTATTAACGAACACAATTAAGTATGTAATTAATTAATATATGGGCGGAAATAATGGTGTTATATTTAATTAATGGTAAACTCTTTTATAAAGATTTAAATAGTTTTCTTTTTGCATATAATGGTCATAGTAATATTATCGTTTTGTTAAAAACGATAATATTACTAGTCTGTACATTTTGTACATTTGTTGCTTTAAAAACAATCTAAAATGTCAATATTCCATGGATATATTGATAAATGAGGTCTAAATTATAAGAAAATGCATTTTCTACGAAAACTTGAAGGGACAGGTAAAAAATGGTATAATACAATTTGATAGACAATTTAATTGTGCATCTGATTCTCCTAAAATATACAGGGCATTCCATTTAAATTAAAGAAGTTATTGCCGTTTGAAGCTAATAATTATTTAAAATAAATTTTTAGACACTCTGTATAAGGTAGTATTATTTTTATTATTGCAACACAATAACTGATCAATAAATAAACTTCATTAAATATTTAGTATTAAAAACATTGATACCCTTGGAGAAATGAAGCTTTAAAATTTTTACTGCAATTTCACAAAATTGAAAATATTTCAAAAACGGTAAGGTTTAAGTATAATAAACCTTAATCAAATTTACCTTTATTTTAATCGTAGAAACTAAAAATGTAATAATATACAGGGTGTTCCATTTAAATAAATACAACTTTGATATTTTTTATTTATTTGGGACACTCTGTATCTTGTAAAAATATTTTTAAATTGTAGCTCTAATAGTCCTTCAACGAACCCCAAACTTACAATTTGTAAAAATCTCATCGTTTAGCTACAATACTCCGTGTCGTATGTGGTGAACAACCCTGTATAGGGTGCTCCATTAAAAACACAACTTTTATGTGTATCATTTTATTTGCGGACACCCTGTATCATTCTATATACTGTTATAAAATGCTTTCAGTTAACCTACATATGCTGCCAAAAGTTCATTTCGATATGAACTACCGTTCTCCTTGGAGCTTCCGCGGCGGATGAGTATTAATACGGCGCCACCCTGTATTAATAATAAATAGCACATGCAGCTGATGCGTATGCTCTGCCAAAGAGACACATACATTAGAACAACAATCAAAACTAAAAATATATGGCCAGGGAACGAAGTGGAGCGTCTCGAGCGGCACAAATGTAAAAATAAACACCGCAGTTCGTTTACCCTCCGGAGAATGAATGGGCGCTGTTGCAGTCTGTTGCTCTAAAGACACGCATCAAATTCAACAGATTGAAAAATGGGTCTATTCAGAGTAATAAAAACACAGATAATTACTGTATGATTTATTTTAGAAGATCAGGCCTATTTTAAGGTACCTTATAAATAATAATTCTGTTTAGATATATTTAAAAAAAATAGTAGATATACAGGGTAGGGTGTCTCAGGCTGAGCATGCATTAGAAGTTTCTAGAGAACTAGAACATCTAGATGGGAGATTTTTTGCACATCATTGTTTCAGAACGAGATCTATCGATTAAAAATATTTTCAATATGGCGGAACTTCCGAAAGTACCGGAAATTGAAGTTGAAGTTCTTATTTTAAATGGGTGTCCCATTAACCGTTTTTGAGAAAAAAAATACATTAAAATTTTGGACGAAAAAATCTGCCTGTCAAAAATATGTGTATAGCCTAAACGTCAAATTTAGTGATTACCACAGCCACTGTGCCATAAAGAGAAGACATGAATGTGGCTATCTATTTCAAAAATTAAATTTTCGAGTGTCATATAATAATGGCCGCAGCTGTCATGGAATTGAGCGATTAAAAAATTATCATAAATATTTTTTTTCAAATGGAAACCCACTTTTTTTATTTCACTAGTGAAATGGTTTTTCAATTACTTAACTTTTTGACTATACATGTTCCTATACCTAAAATAAATCGTTTTTAAGTTATTTAAGATTTAGTTTTGAAGCTTATATTTTTCTTGTGTGATTTTAACTTTAACCAGTATATTCCCTCATATTGTAACACTTTGTTCAAAAAGCAGTATGTTATCGATCATCATTTCCAAGCCAATTTTGCGCTGTTTTTTATCGATCATACAGTATATTATTAATAATATCAACTATTAGATATCCCTAAAGAGCGAAAATACGAGATATATTTTTACAAATACACTTTCTAAACTCTTAAGCAGGCAGTATTTATAAGGTATTTATAATATAGGAAATTCCATAGGGAAATTCAAATAATTCGTTTTCTGACAGTTGCGAGTAAATTGTCTGACTGTTTGACACTTAATGTCAAAGGAAGCTAGATAAAATCAAGAAAAATATACGTTTTCAAAGTAAATCTTAATTACCTAAAAACGATTTATTTTATGTATAGGAACCTTTAGTTAAAAAGTAACGTATATACCTTTTTTCACTGGTGAAATAAAAAAGTGGGTTTCTATTTGAAAAAAAATTATTTATGATAATTTTTTAATAGCTCAATTTCATGACAGCTACCGCCATTATTATGTGACATTTAAACAATTTAATTTTTGAAATAGATAGCCACATGTCTTCTCTTTATGTCACAGTGGCTGTGATATTCACTAAATTTGACTTTTAGGCTATACAAATTTTTTTCGTCCAAAAATTTTAAATATGTTTTTTTCTCAAAAACGGTTAATGTTAGGTATGGAGTGTTTAATATGAAAATTCATAAAATTTTACAGAGAATTTAAGTACATAATAAAAAATGGGGGCACCCATTTAAAATAAGAAAGTTGCGGTCAACTTCCGGTATTTCCGAAAGTTGACCGCAACTTTCGCAACCGCACATTCTGCAAAAAATCTCCCATCTAGATATTGTAGTTCTCTAGAAACTTCTAATGCAAGCTCAGCCTGGAACACTCTGTATAGTATAGGAAAGGAACATATTACTGTTATAAATTTAAAATATCCATGTCATTATTTTCCTGAGGTTTTTACAGGAAATGTCCTAAGCAAATAAACCGAGGCTGGCCATTCGGTCTCGATATCAATCAAAACAGAAACCATCTGTAGACGATTGGCAATAATCTGCTAATACTAAAATTGGTTTCTGAAACATATAAGAAAATAAGCTTAAAATGAATATATTTTACTAGCGTGTACCCGCGACTTCGTTCGCATCGAATTAATAATTTGTAATGGTGATGATAAAGCAAGGCAAGAATTTCCATTAACATACAAACTGGATAAAATTTTATGTCAGCATGAGAAAAAACAATATGGTGATAAAAAATGTCTATACCTATGTGGCGGATTCATCTATCCAAAAAAATCCTTATGGGTTTTTCGCCACTGTACTGCAAGAAAAATCTACAAAATAAAATAGTTATTTTTTGTAAACACTTCTGCGTTAAACCTAAACGGACGCTGCTTGTCAGAAGTTGTGTTTACAGTAATAAAAATTTGCCTAACAAAGAAAAAAATGCTTAACGTTTCGGAAAGTTTTCTCTTTCCGTCGTCGGAAGCAAAAAATATAAAGAATCAAGAAAAAAACTATTTAAAATATTTAAATTGAACTATTCGAGAACACTTTACTTTTTAAAACAGATACGTCTACAAGAAATCGTTGACGTTCTGTTAAAAAGACATTATATTAAGTTAAACTTCAAAATTAACAATTACTACCTGATAATTACTTAATAAGGTAAAACCAAAAAGCCCAAACTTTCTGTATGATTATTTTTAAATTTCACGTATGTTATGTTTATTTATGTAATCTTCTTTAAAATCAAAGAAGCGATTGCCATACATTACTAACATCTACAG
This sequence comes from Sitophilus oryzae, assembly GCF_002938485.1. Lineage (NCBI taxonomy): Eukaryota > Metazoa > Arthropoda > Insecta > Coleoptera > Curculionidae > Sitophilus > Sitophilus oryzae. Next base: position 1,376,561 of record NW_022146173.1, on the reverse strand, counting down.
ATGCATGAGCAATACATTTATTTTTATTAGATTGAATTAAAAAAGCCTCTTTTATTTTTCTTATAGAGGCTATCGCTTCTTTCATTATAATTTTGGCGTTATTAAAATTTATTCTGTGCCCTGTGTCCCATGAATGCTGACAAATCTTAGATTTGTGAAAATCTCCCTTTCTTAAATAATCTTTATGTTCTTTAATTCTAACATTTAAGGGTCTAGATGTTTCACCAATGTAAAATTTATGGCATTCACAGGGTATTTGGTATATTACATTTTTTGTTTGTTGTTCTGTATTTATTAGTTTAGTATGTGATAAAATTGATCTAAGTGTATTTTGTGTTTTGAAAGATGTTTGTATGTTATATTGTTTTCCTATCCTTCTTATTTTTTCCGAAACGCCTCGTATGTAAAGACCTATTAAATTTAAACCTAATATTAATAGAGAAGAAAGGTTAGCTATTAAAAATTTAAAAACAGACAAAACAATTAAAATATTACAAGCAGATAAAGGTAATGCTACAGTAGTTATAGATTTAGACGAATATAATAACAAAATTACAGATCTTATAAATAACGGTAGTTACACAAAACTTTCAAAAGACCCAACACCAACTATTGAAAGAAAAATATATAGAACTTTATACAAATACAAACATATATTAACAGACTTACAACGAACATTATTAACACCCCATTACAGTAAACCACCTCATTTATACGGTTTACCTAAAATACACAAACAGGGTATACCTTTTAGACTTATAGTCAGTAGTATAAATTCTCCATGCCATCCGTTGGCAAAATTTTTACTAGACATATTAAATCCGATTGCAAATAACACCGATTCATACATTAAAAACACACCACGCTTTATAGGAAAAATTTCAAAAATTAATATAACACCTAACAGTTTAATGGTTAGTTTTGACGTTGTTAGTCTTTTCACTAATGTGCCGGTAGATAAATCACTTAAAATAGTTAGGGATAGATTAGAACAAGATACACATTTAATAGATAGAACAAGATACACATTTAATAGATAAAACAAAATTAAACATAGATAGTATTTTGGAATTGTTGACACTTTGTGTTAAAACTACTTATTTCCAATTAAATAATGAATTTTTTCAACAAGATTTCGGTATGGCAATGGGATCACCTCCAATATTTGAGGGGTAGTTTCATCTCGTTGGAATTTGACTTTCAAAAAATCCGGTTGCCAAAAATAAGCTTTTTACATCAAGCAGTTTAAGCAGAATCATGGTTAATCAATTAGCCAACTTTTTGGAACACCCTGTATGATTTTTTAAAAAATTTCAAAATATGTAAAAAAACAAAATAAATTGTGCGTGTCCAAGCGTTTTCCCGAAAGACTAACCGTTTTTTAAATAACAAATATTGTAATATTTGAGGGGCGTTTTCACCCTCTTGGAATTTGAGATTCAAGAAACCCCTCCTTATCAAACCTCTACACCCCACAGTCAATCCGTTTGCCAAAAGTCAGCTTTAAACGTCAAGCAGATTAAGCAGAATCGTGATTACTCAGTGGTCATATTTTATGAAACATCCTGTATAAATTTTTTAAAAATCTTAAAATATGTAAAACAACAAATTAAAATATACATGTTTAAGAGTTTTTCCGAAAAACTCACCGGTTTTTAAATAAAAAAGATTCTAATATTTCAAGGGTGGTTTCACCCCCTTTAGAATTCGAGTTTCAAAAAATCCCTTCTTATCGAACCTCTACATCCTAAAGGCAATCTGTTTTCCAAAAATCAGCTTTTTACGTCAAGCGCTTTAAGCAGGATCGTGATTAATCAATTACTAGATTTTTCGAAACACCCTGTATACATTTTTAAAAAATCTTAAAATATGTAAAAAAACAAAGTAAAATCACAGATTATACAGATTATAATCACAAGATTAAACGAACTTACCTGAAGTGAAGTTCAATCTTGATTATATGAGGGTCTCGTCGAAATAAATAAGTACAATGTAGTTCCCTTTTCTCCATGCGGCGACCACACATTTTAAAGCCTAAACAAACAAATTTCAACATGCCCCTCGCTTCCCTGCTCCCTTACCTCATTACATGCCCTTGCATCATTTCTTATTTAGTCAATTTTAAAGATACTTATTATGTTGTTGTAAATTGAGGTTGAGGGTGGGAGGGAACTTATTTATTTCGACGAGACCCTCATATAATCAAGATTGAACTTCACTTCAGGTAAGTTCGTTTAATCTTGTGATTATATAGGTCTCGTCTCCATAAATAAGTACAATGTAGATTTTTAAAGTAATAACAACAACATAATCTTTTCTCCCATTTCTATATTGAAAATATATAAAGATTAATTTCTCAGCAAAACTATTCTCATTATCCATCAAGGATCTATTGTAAACAGTAGCGACATTCTAGAATTTTTAGACCAACCAGCAGCGAGTCTGATGGTATCAAAATTTAACCCTTTCCTGGCAGCTGCTGAAGTTACAGCATGCCGTGTACTATGAGCGGTAAAATGATCCGTATCAATCCTACTCTTATTTAGGACAATTTTAATCCAGCTCCCCAAGGTTTGAGTGGATGTTTTCTTATGCGGTTTCTTGATTGTTACGAAAACAGAAGTTATACTTCCTCTAATGCTCTCTGTTCGTTTTAGATACTCTACTAACGTGCTAGCTACGCATAAATTAGCGTCTTTCTTGAAATAAGGTAAGCGTAAAAAGGGTTGCGGCTTATTTCTACCGAATGTTTTTAATCTTGCGCTAATTTTTATATGTATTTCCCCTAACTTCCGAAAAATTTCCCTTATATCAATAAGCGATAGTGTTTGTAAACGTTGACCCGATGCTAAGGCCAGTAATGTCACTAATTTATGCGTAAGCCCCTCCAAGGTTAACTCATAATTATTTTTTATTTTTAAATAATTAAGTACTACGTACGTAGGATCCCAGGTATTTTCGGACTTGGGCTTATTAGGTCTCAACATATATATTCCCTTAAAAAACCTTTGCATACGAAAATCTTGTAAGAGGTCTGGGCCCGCTATCTGTGCTATGGCTGCTCTATAAGAACTTAATGAGCTAAAAGATGCGCCTTCGTTAAAGAGTTGAGTCAAAATATTAGAACGTTGGAACCCGAAACCGAGAAGGGATCTAAGTTCTTAACGCTACAAAATTCCCACCATTATTTAAGCCCTGAGTTAGACTGTTTTAAGGTGTTACTTGTTATTGAAGACATGCAAATTTCCAGCGCTTCTTCTGGAACATTCCCTAAGAGCAAGGCTTGCCTGATAGCCGGACCTCCCGTCAGAGAAAGATGTTGGCTAACGGGTGGGGAGATCCGCTAAAAGAAGTAAATATTTATTAATTTAAAAAAATAATCGGCTCATCTATTAACATCGCCCTTAAAACCGAATACCAAGGTTGCGAAACCCAGTTGGGTACAACCATTATACCTTCTGCCTGATCAGAAATAATTTTTTTTCTTTTTGCAGAGCCTTTGGGACCATTGAAAATGGAGGGAAAGCAAAAAATAAAATGTTTCCCAGTTTGTTGTAAAGGCATCAATGGCGTACATATCTGGGTCCCTGTGCCACGATATGTATTTCTTGCATTTAGCATTTATATGCGTAGCAAACAAATCTATTTCCGGTAAACCCCACTTATAGTGACCAATTTCCCAAATGCCCAGCTCGCTAAACTCCATTCTGTCTCGACCTTAAATTCCCTGGAAGCCCTGTCAGCTTCCTTATTCTCTTGAGATCTAATATAAGAGGCTACGATAAATAATCTCCTTTCCTCACACCATTGCCAAATTATTCGAGGGATATTGTTTAACTTGGAAATTGAACACATTATGTTCTATGTAATATAGGTATATGCCAGTGCAGTAACACTACTGCACTGGCATATAGGGTAGACAACACTGTCTACCTTGCACAAGCTAGAAACGTTAGATAAGTCATTAGCAAAGCCTTTCAAGCCAAAATAAACAGCTTGTAACTCCCTAAAATTTATGTGTTCTTCTCATTCGTAGGTAGGCCAGAGACCTTGAGAACTTATGTTATTGCAACAAACACCCCATCCAATATCTGATGCGTCAGAGAATATTTCCATAGAGTATTTACTATATGATAATAAGTTTTTGCTAATAGGTATGTTTCGAATCCACCAATCGGTATCAACACATAACTTCTTAGAAATTTTCATAGTTCCGTTATAATTTCCTTTATTACTCTTTAACGCTAAATTTTTTTCTCTCTCGAAACAATTTGGTATATAAATAACCGTACTTATGGCTGGACATATGGATATCAACTTCCCTGTTAGCCTTACAAACTCCCTTGTAGTGCATTTCTTCCATCTTAAAAACTTTTTTAAATGCAAAATTATTTTTGTGATTTTTTCCTCTTGAACAGAAATAGTCATATCCATAGAGTTTAATTTAAACCCCAAAAACGTCACAATTTTTTGTGGAGATAATACTCTTTTTATAGTTTACAATAAACCCCATATTCGAGTAGTCCAATTGTTTCTAATACATTTGCTAAACATGCATCATAAGAATCTCCTAGTAATTAAAAATCATCTAAATAAACAACTGAAACGTGAATATCTCTGTAATAAACTGATTTTTACATGGCTGTGCCTTAGAAATAGCCCCTATACTAAGCAATCTCCGAACGTTGCCCTCAATTGTCTTATGTTGTTGCACCGACCATTTATGTCTACCTGAGATTATGTTATGTGATGGTCTCGTCACAAACGGAATTTTAAAACCTTGCAACCATGCCATAATACATCTATTATCCCTATACATCTTCCCTGAGAACGCGACCTTACGCCGAAGTGTTGTATTCGGTTCCAGGTCCGCCTTTGACGTGGGCGGTTGTAGGAAGTTTCTCGAACATTGAGTCTGTCCCGTTTCCCTCCCTGCTGATGTTGAGGCAGACTTTTGAAGTTTAAATGCGGCGTGGACCGAGATCTGGCTGCATTTGATACGATTCTTCCTGGAGTACTTCTGACAGTCTTTAACTGACTGGATGACAGTTAAAGGCGGACAACTCTTTGGCCGCCTTTAATCTTCCTTCCAAATCCTCACCAAACAACCAGGTATCCAAAGGGGATTCCGTTAGAGTGGTTTTCCAATTTTTATTTAAATCGAACGACACTAGTTCCCTCCTCGATATTGACTCGGAATGGATAACACCAGTTATAAGACGTTCTGTGTCGTTTAGGTCTCTATATAATGCTTTATATTCCTTTCTCCTCCTCCTTCTTCTCTAAAATTTTTGCCATTACTTGGCCTATAGCCGACAAACTGGCTGCTGCTAATCTTGATTGAATTTTAGCCAATTTCATCTCTGCACTCCACATTATCATGTATGGCCTGTTTCCGCATTAAATTTAACTATGGTGGTGGCGTTCTCTGAGAGGGTACTTCTCCATTAATAGGTTAAGAACGGGTTCTTCAAGGCCGGTTTTGCAATGTGTATCCATCTTCTGCAATTTCCGGTTGAATCGGTGGTGTCGTGGTATTTTTCCCGTCTACCTTATATCTCCTAAAAACTAATAAACCTTCCTACAAAGGTTTAGGTAGGCTCTTTCCAATACCTTTTTAATAAGTGTACTAGCGCTTTCACCTATAAGAAAATATCATGATATGTAAACACATATTGGGGCTAACTCATGCTTAAGGAGTTTATAAATCTTATACAGCTAGCTTAGCAAAAACGTCACCCATAAGGACAACCACCAACGTGCCCTTATGGGACTACCAACTTTGAAAATAAAAGCAAGACAGCCATGCGATAAGTATTCACCAATAATACATATATACCAAGCTAGAGTAACCACCAACGTACTCTGCTGTATTAATGTAATAAGTGGGAAAAACTAGGTAATATAAGCATTCACTGAGGTATTCGCCAACAATACCTACACACCAAGCTAGAGTAACCACCACTGTACTCCGCGCCAAATTAACTTGAATAAATTTAATGTCCTATAAACCAAGCTAGAGTAACCACCAACGTACTCTTCGCCATATTATTGTAGTAAGACAGCCATGCGATAAATATTCACCAATAATACATATATACCAAGCTTGGAGTAACCACCAACGTACTCTGCTGTATTACTGTAAAAGTGGGAAAACTAGATAATATAAGCATTCACTGAGGTATTCACCAACAATACCTACCCACCAAGCTAGAGTAACCACCACTGTACCTCGCTACAATTAACGTGAATAAATTTAATGTCCTATAAACCAAGCTAGAGTAACCACCAACGTACTCTGCTGTATTACTGTAAAAAGTGGAAAAACTAGATAATATAAGCATTCACTGAGGTATTCACCAACAATACCTACCCACCAAGCTAGAGTAACCACCACTGTACTCCGCCACAATTAACGTGAATAAATTTAATGTCCTATAAACCAAGCTAGAGTAACCACCAACGTAATCTGCCATATTAGTATAATAAGACAGCCATGCGATAAGTATTCATCAATAATTCATATATGCCAAGCTAGAGTAACCACCAACGTACTCTGCGCTGTATTAATGTAATAAGTGGGAAAAAACTAGGTAATATAAGCATTCACTGAGGTATTCACCAACAATACCTACACATCAAGCTAGAGTAACCACCACTGTACTCCGCCACAATTAACGTGAATAAATTTAATGTCCTATAAACCAAGCTTTTAGAGTAACCACCAACGTACTCTGCCATATTAGTGTAATATAAGCATAAGTGGAAAAATCTAGATAATATAAGCATTCACTAAGGTATTCACCCACAATACCTATATACCCAAGCTTAGAAGAAATTTCCCTACTATTCAGGTATTGTATATGTATATGTTATATGTTTATTTACCTTTATTTCTAACATCTCAAACACTGCTTCTAATCTCGTCCTCATAATCTTGGTGAATAATCACTACTATTCGCCTGCCTCTCAAAACTTGTTACACTTTCCTCTTCCAAACTTGTCACTAATCTTTTTTCTTTACGCATGTTTTTATTTTCTAATAACTTTAATCGCTTATCCATCCGTTTAAGATAATCTAAAACACTCCGCTCTACGGAGCGAGAGCCGATCGATATCTTTTACGCGATATTCGATGTGGGTCGTACCGCACAAAAAAAAAGACTAAAATAAGAAATGATGCAAGGGCATGTAATGAGGTAAGGGAGCAGGGAAGCGAGGGGCATGTTGAAATTTGTTTGTTTAGGCTTTAAAATGTGTGGTCGCCGCACGGAGAAAAGGGAACTACATTGTACTTATTTATGGAGACGAGACCTATATAATCTTTGTTTTTTCTTTATTGTTTTTCGTGGTTCCAATTTTCGGAATCGGGCACTAGTTAGGTGACTAGTTTGCGCACATAGCACGCCCACTTATGGCCTCTGAAATTGTGCACAGCGCCTGACCGGCACAGTTATTAGAGAGATATCGGAAAACCGAATAGCGTCAGCCAGTATTTACGCGTGCCTTATCATGGTTACGATATGCGCGAGTCAATTTTTAACGCAACACCCGCTAATAACGTTACCGCCTGACGTAATTTGCGGATCAATTACACAAAGAATTACACCAAGCGCTCTTTCTAAATAACCTCTGATAACGTTTAAAAATTGCTTAAATGGGCATGTGCGGGTATTTGACAACCGGAGCCGGCCGGCGAGACCTTTTATTTTAGGTTATGTTTGAATTGTTTTGAATTATTGCTTTAGTTTTATTAGGTAATTTGATATTTAAGTAGCTGGGATTAGTTTTAATTAAATAAATATGGCCCAAAATATGGATTCCACCTCTTCCAATACTAAAGAACCTATAAAGAGTCTTAGGTTTACAGCAGATGACGACTTAGCCCTTCTAAGAGAATTTGTTGTTTGTTGCTTGTTGCCCTAAACCCACTGGCAGACGTTGAACAATAAAGCACTGGAAATAAGCACTTTAGCCCTTTAGTTTTAAAATACCTAGTAAACAAAACAATTTCAAAGTTTTAAATTCAAAGTTAGGTTAAGTTTAGATAGCGGACGCGACGCGATCAGAATTCTTTCCGATCCGATAACTATAAATGAAGAGAGTTAATACCACCTCACGTAAAGGAAATAACACCTGGCCTTATTAACGTCCATGCACGCTATTCGGTTTAGCGATATCTCTCTATTACGCTGTTTATTGTTATTTTACGCGAGTTTATTTTTGCGCACAGGAAATTTGACTCGTTTGCACATCGTCATAAAAAACAATTTTCGTACCACGAATTAGGGACAAGATTTTTATCTGTATACTTATAGGATACCTAATCTGTGGTAAAATATACGTGTTTAAGCGTTTTTTCGGAAACTTGGCCGTTTTTTAAATAAAAAATATTGTAATATTTAAGGGGTGGTTTCACCCCCTTGGAACTGGAATTTCGAAAAATCCCTTCTTATCGGACCTGTACACCTTAGAATCAACCTGTATGCCAAAATTGAGCTACTTACGTTGAGTTGTTTGATCGTGATTAATCAGTGAGTCACTTAAGGATTTTATATATTAGCCTTATATTAGTATAGATAGATTATCACAGCTTACCCTCTTGTTCTATTATATTCTTCCACCACGATGAGTAAAGTCACATGTAAATAATTATAGAAAATATAACTTTTGTATATTTGCTCCTTGTATTTTTTTATTATAGAACATACAGTAAAGTTTATATACATAATAATAATAATTGAAATCAGGACAAGGATATTTCCTAGAAATTTAATTTTATGTTCCATTTTGTATAAATATTAGAACAGAGGCCCAGAACAACATTATGATTGTAGTTTTAATTAATTTATATTATATTAAGCGGATGTTTATGCTTTATTTTATTTTATAACTAGTATTAAAGGCCTTTTAATTTAATAATAAAAACTGTTTTCGCCGCGGTAGGTTTGATGAAAGAAAATGAAATCTTATACAGGGTGGTCCCCAGATTTTTAGCAGTTGATTTTAAGAGTAATAAAATATATTAACATTAATATAAAACCATAAATGGCATTACTTTAAAGATATCGGTTATAAAGATTAAAAAAATCAATTATTTCTTGATTTTCATATAACGTGTAATAATGTTTGTAGTTTTTTATTTTAAATAATTTAAGTTTGATTATATCACAGTATGGATTATAAATTATTTATTTCAGATAAGAGCATAATATTAATGAACTCATTTATATTCACATTTTCTTTTGAATTATAGATTAACAACAGCCAGCAAAATGTAAATAAACATATAAGTCATTGGTGGCGTTAGATTTAATAAGTTTTTGGAAATAAGCACAAAAATAACTGCACTACTTTATACCTATTATTGACTATGTATTCTACATAGTCTTATAAATATGTTTGGGTATGTGTTATCCTTGTGTGATTAATAACACATAGCAAGTTGAATAAAAACTTTGTTTATTTATTATATGAAATGTAGGGTATTCCATTTGAAATGGTTGAGAAAAATATTATTTGTTTTCACTCACACTGTAAATATACCAAAAAATATAGACCATTTTGCTTGGTATGTACAGTGTGTTAAAACCAATACAACAATGATAGTAATAATTGGATGAATTTTACTAAGAATAGGGTTAAGGACCTCAGTTAGAATTTCTCGCTAATGAAAATGGGTAAAGTTAATAATTTTTAATCTGTATTCTTAAATATATCCCCAAAATTATTAAGATAGAGGGTGAGTTCTAAATAAGTGGAAATATTTTCAGGAGTGGTATATTTCTATCCCAGAAACACGATTAAAAGGTTTTTTTCGCGAAAAAAATATTTCAAAATTTGGAATTTATTGAAAAATGTTTAGGAATTCTTTTTAGTTTTTAGTTAAAAAACATAATTTCTTGATAATATGGCAACATAGGTAATAGATTAAATTTACAAGAAAATATCGAGTGGTTCTACAAATTTAAGCAAAATTTTTTTTCAAAATTTTCAAAATCTTTTTGAAAAACGGTAAAGACAAAATATGTTGCTTTTATCGAGATCTACCAGCCCTGAAAATAATTGCACTTGTTTAAGACTCACCCTGTATATACATGGCATCACAGAATATGGGCCTATATTTTCTGTGATGATAGGTATACGAATTAAATTTTTATTAAAAGCCTATAAAATGCAGTATAATGATATCGAACCGTTCAATTCAAGAAAAATCTGCATTTTCTTAGAAAACCATAAAGGAAACATCTGTTCATTTAATGGATGTTTAACTGTATGATTCAATGTGCTCATTGTATTATAAAAACGTCCTTTTTTCAGTTTAATTGTTTTGGTTCTGTCTTTTCTCAATTTATGGCAATTAACTGATTTAAGTTGAATGCTCAACATCGAGGGTGCTTTGTACAGATGAGTGTCTTAAATTACTCTAAGTTATACATAAAGTACGTGTATACAGGGTGTCACAAAAATTTGATGGTGAGCATTGGGGTCTAGTTTAAACTATTGTCTCTATTTTTTTGATATCTTTTTCATTGTATTTATAGTAACGTTTGTTCTACTTCCTGAAAGGAGAACTACCCTGAATGTTATACAGTGTGAATGAAACACAGGACAGTTTTATTACCGATAATTATTTTACCAAGAAATGTCAAACTCTTATTTATAGTTACGTGTTTATATAGAGAATACAGTATAAATAATTAAACAACGAAATGTAATTCAAGGAATAATTTTTATATCAATTTTTATTTCAGCAATGAAGATATTCGGTTGGCAATCCTTCAAATAGTAAACGTAGTAAGAAATACAGATGATAAACTTGAAAGGCATGAATTTAGAGAAAAGCAATTAGGAGAGCAGCTCAAAAAAGGTTTAATAAACATAGACAAAAGAATAAAGCTCTTAGATCCATTAAAGGGAACTGTAAGCAACCATTTTAGTTCATTCTAATATATCTTTTGAAAATATTTTTAAGTCTCTTTAATTTTTTACATAAAAATTTTGTAAAAAAGTAAAAAAAATGCAATATTTAATATTAAACATTTTAAGGTTAGTAGGATAGATGAACGGTTGGCGGCTGTAGAAACAATACTAATGCAAAAAGACAAGGAAGAAAGGGAAAGACAGATGCAACAGCAAAAGATCTACGAAGCCATACTGGATCTACAGAAGAACCTACCTCTAGTTATAGATCAACTCAATCAAGATATAAGTAGAAAAGTAATTAAATATTTGTTTTTTATTATCTTTAATTTGAATAAAAAGGTTTAAAACAAACCTAAAAACAGATATTACTGTTCTTCTATCTCTACAATTCTTGTTTACTGAAAATATTGGATTGTATGTTTTAACGATGTATGGTTCAGCAAGGCATAACTTCTCTCTAATGTAATTCTCTTTGTATCTCCTCCAGTTTTTGAGATCCCTGTTTTGAAATTCTTAAAAGTGAAATAAATTAATTGTTATGTTCTGTTGGCGATTATTAGAACACCACCACTTTTATTAAACCTAGTAATCGACACACGAAGATAAATTAAAAATATTCTTTAAATCTTGTATAATCGCCTAAAGACAGAAAGTTTAATATCAATACAGGTTATTTGATATTAAACATGCATAATTAAACTTAATTTTGTACACTTCTAGTCTATCTTAAAAGTTTGGATGTCTTAACATTCGATTAAAGAATTTGCACAGAACCAACATCGTCCCAATCACGTACCAAAAAGTAATGCAGAAACGAATTATGACAGCTATTATAAAATGAACATGTTGTGAAATTAATCAAATAATATCAAATCTATCTCATCTATATAAAAATTGCTTAATATTTGAGAAAAACTGTGAAGACTGGTACACTTACCTTACTTTTTAATTCAAATGTAGGCCAAAAATAGTAAACGATTATTAAAAATAACACAGTAAACACAGTGAATTTTTTAAAATTTAGATAGCCTTAGAAGCCCCGCCAGCCGCCATTAGCGAACCCATGATGACCAAGAGCGACTTCACCAAAATGGAAAAAGAAGTAATTGAGAAAATGGAAAGAGTGACGTCCACCATTAACAACATGGAGAACGAACTGGCTAAAATTCGGGAGGAAAATATCAACAGCATCCAGGACGCCACCAACAAATCGTCGGAGAGCCTGGAAAAGGTCAAGAGGCAGCTGGACAATAGCGAAACCTTGCTGTCTAAATACGAGTCAAAATTGTCCGAATTTAACAACAAAATTCCGGAAATTGACGTTAGAAGTTTCAAGGAAGACGATACCTGGAAAGAGGAATTCCTAAGAGGTATGTAATTCATATGAGTCATAATAAATGAAAATCAGCTTTGTTAGAATTAATTAATTTTATTCACTTTAACAAAAAATAGCAAGGCGAAAAACAATAAGATTACAAAAAGCTGTGTACGTTACGACGGTCAAGATGAATCTACCTACATTAGGGTAGGATGGGCCCTCGCAGGTTCGCTCTTAAGAAAAATAGATACTGAAAACTGTCATTCATAATATATAGTCCAGGCCTCAGCGCCGGTTTATGCATAAAGCGGAACAAGCGGCCGCTTGGGAGCCCGCGTCCCGAAGGGGCCCGTATTTCGGTCATAAAAAAATATAAATATGAAAATGAAGTAGAAGTCAATAAATAAATGGTCTTTTTAAAAAGGTAAAGTAAATATTTTAACTAAAATTTCTTTATTATGTACAATATAATGTTCATAATCAACGATCAACCGACAAGCGTATAGTAGATATAAATGTCGGCTTGAAATGTGACGATGAAGCGGTCGCAATTTTTAAATACTTAATACTGAGACTGTTCGCGTGTTCGATTTTACAAAATTACTACCTCGGCTATGAACCGAATATTGCCTAGTATAATGTCATAATGTTATATTTTTTATTTTTATGTTAATATTTTTATGTATGCGCAAGTGTGATCTGTTTAAACTTATTTTAATGGGCATTTCTTATTCTATACAAAATAAAAATTAAGTACAAGATTTTTCATAATTATTTTGTGATTCTTTTTTTATAATCACTTTTTATCGAAATAAAATATAAATAAATACGAATTATTCTAAATTATTTAATTCCGGTAATTGCGGTGTAAAATTTCTCTTAAACGTCTTAGTGATACTAGATGGTCAGCCCGGGCTAATGCAGTTGCTGCTCTCAAACTAAATTATAAACCAATTATAGAATTTTTTTCTGCCATTGCGAATGACTAAGATGAAAAAGCAATAGCAAGAAATGAAGCCTCTGCACTTTTAATGAAAATGCAAAAGTCGAACCTGCATTGTTGACAAAATCTTAGAAAGAGTCAATGCTACGAGCAAAGCTGTGCAAGATCCATCACTAAATATATCTCCTAGCATCGAGTTATTGAAGTCGCTAGAATCATTTGTTAAAACAGTCCGTGGAAAGTTTGAATGTATCGAAATTGAGGCAGTGACTTTAGTGGATGACGCTACCTATAAAGAAGATATTTCTCCTAAAGTGGCAAAGAGAAGTTTAAAGTGGAAGCCCATTATGTAATATGTGACTCCATAATTCAAGATCTCGAAAGACGAATTAAAAGCTACCACACTGTCATCGAAGGTTTTAAGTGTTTTTTTAGCAATATCGATGAAATAGCATTTGAAGAGTCTGCCAATATCTTGAAAAATACATATAGGTAAGTCGGATGTAGAAGGAGATGTATTAAATGGTGAAATGGCTCATTTTCGAATACTACGTACCAATATGAATAAAAAGGAAATGATTGAAAAATTTGAACTCGTGCAGTCACTAAAATCAACTTTCCCTAATATTCCTACGTTGCTTGAAATTTATTTTACTATGCCAGTTTCTAATGCTAGCGGGGAACGCTCATTTTCTGCGTTAAAAAGGATCAAACTTATTTGAGATCCACCATTAGCCAAGAGAGACTCGATGCTCTTTCTCTGATCCACATAGAATTTGATCCTTCTATGTGGATCATTATCGAAAAATTAGATTGCAATTTAATAATTGGCCAGTTTGCAAAAGAGAAATGTAGAAAGAAACACATTTGATCAATGTCCCAAATTTTTATTTTGTTTACTTATTAAGTTATTTCGTTTATGTTCTGTTCAAAAATTATAAATGTTTTATTTTTGGGTTAAATGTTGTTTAATATTATTTAAATGTTTTTTATAAAATGTTTAATAAAATACATTATGTTCGTTGAAACTTTTTTTTTACGTAGATAATTTAGTAAATCATACAACACACAACACACTACATACCTAACCATAATCATTATATATAACAAACGTAGGATAGGGGGGCCCGAAAAAAAAATCCGCTTGGGGCCCAATGGCCCTTAAAACCGGCCCTGCCAGGCCTAACGGACCGTATTCCTTGAACCACTTATCGACACTCGACACTAAATCATATGGGGACACAAACTGTCACATACATAACACCTCCCTTTCCAAAGGAAGAACTTTTCGTAAGGAGGAAAGTTCTTGTAGTGAAGTTCTTGCTGGGAAGTTCTTGTTGTTTCTGTGAGGTAGCAGGAGGTAGTAGGTATCACAAGATATTCTTTGGTATCACATGTTAAGGTATGATGTTGATGAAAGAAAAACTGGTGGAAAAAAATTGGAAATTTGATATACAAAATATAACAGTTTTATTTAATCAAAATGAAATTTTAGGATTTTAGAGCAGTTTTATTTTTATTTATTTCAATAATTTTTAATGACTCCAGGATATTCTTCTAATTTCTCAGAATTAGCTTTTCTTTTAATTAACACCAACTGATCAACGTTACTTCCCGGGTAGTTACGTTTAGGTAACTTTTTGTCGGAATGACTTTTGGACTTTTATCTTAAAGCTAATTGTCTTAACCGTATTATTTCTACCTGCTGCTCAGCAATCTGCTTAGACTCTAAGGGATCGAGAATATTTGAATGAGGAAATAAAACTTCTCTCGGAGATAAATCCATTGAAGTTTGTTTAGAATTTTTGTATGAGTTTATTGTAATAAGTAATGCGTCAGTTAATTTATTATTTTGATTTTCATTCAAATAACAGCGAATAGTGTTTGCAATTGCGCCATGTAACCTCTAAACGATTCCCACTGAATGTGAGTGTTTGACGGAACATACATTTAACTTAATATGGAACTTACTACAAAAATATTTTACCTGTTTGTTGACAAATTCAGTTCCATTGTCAACATAGAGCTCTCGAGGAATCTGATAATGTTGTATAAACATTTTTAGTTTATTAACTATTGTTTTTCCAGTCTTATTCTTTAGCAAGTAAGCTTGAGCGTATTGTGTTAAATTATCAATAACCGTTAATATAAATGTTTTATCGATAATTAGGAGGTTGAGGGAAATTTTATCAAAAGGTCTATGTGGATATAGTTTTTGCAACGTTTGTCTTTAATTTTTACGTGATTTTGTTTAGCATAACAAAACTCTACAATATGTCCGACTTTATTAGAAAAAGAACATTTTTTTATGAGAAGATTTATTACGGGTTTATTTAAAGAAGTTTGAGGATAAGGGAGTGTAACATTTTGCTGAGCTGGAATTTGTGTGGTCGATTTATAGAACTACTTTGTTGTGTCAGCATAAATTGCTGATTCTCGAAATTATTTATTAAATTTATTAGTTCTGCTATTGATATAGGTTTCTGTAAATGGATGGTCGTCCAAAGAGGGTCTTTTACACCATTCATAAGTGTTAGAAGGGCGGATTTTTCATGGTATTCTAGTAAAGCAGTCCTAGTAGTTATATCGTATGCAGTATTATATTTGATAATTTTGTGGATTCGAAGCAAATGATTTTCGACGCGCTGAACATACTGAAGTGACTTTTCATTAGCCATTTGTTTTAAGTGGACTATTTCGTAAGCTAAACTGTGAATATCGAGTGATTCACCCTCTTTGGATTCACCAAATTTCTTTAATAATTCGTTCTTTATTGTTTGCCAGTCGTTTAGTTCTAATGAAGTTATGTGGTCTAAAGCAAGACCTTCCAATTTAGCTTTTACAATAAATTAAAAAATATCTTGTTCCTGAGGATTGAACCGACTGTAAACAAAGTCTACAACGTCTATAAAATTATGCAAATGTTTTGTAGAGCCATTGAAATTTTGAATTAATGTAAATGCCTTATCGTACGAAAAGAATAAGTGAGAGGGTTGGCTTTGGTTAGAAGGTTGTGTCATTTTGATAAAATAAAACCTTGTAAAATAAAAGAAAGAAAAAAAAGTGTAAAAGAGAAGAAGACAGAAAAAAAAAAGGAAAAAGGATCTAGCTAGCAGTTTGTATGACTAAATCAAGCGACTTACCCCAAGACTGCTAGTAGTGAGTTCTAGAAGTTAAATCCTAGAAGTTGGTCGCGATGACCAGGAGCGGTAACTCAAAATTCTGGCGTTTTTCCAGTTGAGTTGCCTCGGGAAATTCAGGCTTCTGGCGTTTTTCCAGCTATATTTCCTTGGTGAGAATCAAACCCAAGATTGCTTGTTGTGAGTCCTAGTGGTTGAATTCTAGAAGCTGGTTGCGATAACCAGGAGCGGGAACTCAGACTTCTGGCATTTTTCCAGTTGAGTTGCCCCGGGAAACTCAGGCTTCTGGCGTTTTTCCAGCTGGGCTTCCTTGGTGAGAATCAAACTGAACCGTCACGACAGGGATGCAGATGTTTCTTATGTTTGTTCGTCGAGTCGCCTTGAGAAGGTTTTTCACAATACCGGAATTAATGCTCGAAAACAAAGATTAACAGTGTTATCTTTCCGGAATTCTACCGACTGCGCCAGTTATAATAAATGAAAATCAACATTGTTAGGATTAATTAACTTTATTCACTTTAACAAAATATAGCAAGGCGAAAAACAATAAGATTACAAAAAGCTGTGTACGTTACGACGGTCAAGATGAATCTACCTCCATTAGGGTAGGATGGGACCTCGCAGGGTCGCTCTTAAGAAAAATAGATACTTAAAGCTGTCATTCATAATATATAGTCCAGGCCTAACGGACCGTATTCCTTGAACCACTTATCGACACTCGATACTAAATCATATGGGGACACAAACTGTCACATACATAACATATGTAATAAGTAAAAGTATAACATATTGTACCTACATCTACATAATAAGTCTCAAATTTTATAAAGAACCCAAAAATTTAATAATATACAGAGTCCATCTCTTTACGCGGCATTTTACCAATTTTTTTACGCGCGATTTTACCAATTCCACATTAGATAGAAAGGCTTTATACAGGGTGAGTCTTAATAAGTGCAAATATTTTTAGGGGTAGTATATTTCGACCCCAGAAACACGATCATGAGGTTTTTTTCACGAAATAAAAATTTTGGAAATTTAGATTTCTTTTTAGTTTTTAGTTAAAAACCATAATTTCTTGATAATATGGCAACACAGGTGGTAGATTAAATTTACAAGAAAGCAAACCCAGGAAAGATCCAGTGGTTCTCAAAATTTAAGAAAAAAATCATAGTAATAATCAAGTAAAATAACTCGGTTATTTTGGAGTTAATTTAAAAAACGGCAAAGAGAAAATATGCTTCTTTTATCGAGATCTATTAACCCTGAAAATTCTTGCACTTATTTAAGGATCACCCTGTATAGGGTTTGGCAATAGTTAGTCGCGTATCTGTAGCTCCAAAAATAAAAAACTTAAAAATTTTGTTTAAGTGCAAATCTAAAGTATGTATTAGGTGGTATTAGGATATGTTTCACGAAATTAATTTAACCTCTACAGGGTGGCTTAAAAAAGTGTGAGTGGTCCCGTGTATATTATTGCATTTTCGGTTTCCTTTCTGATCACTTAACATAATTCTAAAATAATTTTAATTATGTTTTAATAGTTTCAGAGGTATTAATAAATAAAAACAAAAAAATATTTTTTTCAGCTTTTCTCAAAAAAGGTATAAAAATGCAAGAACTGTCCATGAAATCAAAACGATATTAGATATTTAATTTAGATGATCTCTACTTACTTTGTTATAAATATCGTAATCTTGAATCATACAGGGTGTTCAAAATTCTACGCCAAACTTTCTTTTTTTTTTAAATAATTTTTCTTTGTTTTTTTTAATAGAACACCCCGTATATTTTTTATTTGATGGAGAGTTAAAAAAATGAACATTTTTTGTATTTGAAGTATTTCAAAATTTTTAACGGTTTCGCAAATACAGGCAGTATTATTTCATATGGCGCTTTCAATGGTAAAATATGAGAGAAAAATCACTGGATGGCTTTGATAAACATTTACCGTGAAAAATGCCATATGAAATATAAAACCGCGAATATTTACGAAACCGTTAAAAATTTCGTAATACTCTAATTATAAAAAATGTTCATTTTTTAATTCACTACATTTAAAAAAAAAACGAAGAAAAATTATTGTATATTTCAGAAAGTTTGGCGTAGAATTTTGAACATCCTGTATGATTTACCATTACCATATTTATAGCATAGTAAGTACAGACGATCTAAGGTAAATACCTAATACAGTTTTGATTTCAGGACAGTTCTTGTATTTTTAATATTTTTTTTAAGAAAGGTTGAAAAAAATATATTTTTTATTTATTTATTAATATCTCTGAAATTATCGAAATATATTTACTCATATCTTAGGATTATAAATAATAGTTAATAGTAAAGTGATATGAAAGGAAACCAAAAATTCAATAATATACAGGGTGTTAAAAACTCATTCCGACCCACTCACACTTTTAGAGCCATCTTATAGAAGTTAATATATTTTCCAAAAAGACATCTTAGTACATACTTTAGGTTTAAACATAATTCCCAAGTTTTTTTTATTCTAGAAGCCACAGATGCCCGACGCACTATTGCCGGGCCCTGTATTAATGTTCACACACTCGTAGAAATGTTATTTATCAAACATGTGCATTTACTATCGTAGATTGAGCGTAAAACGGGATACTCCTGAACAGAGTGTTACATTTAAAATATAAAACTTAGTTTACTATTACATGACACGCCCTATATAAACAGTTTTTGTTGAAGTGAATGCACAACTAAAAATACCATACTACCAAGTGCCCCAAGGTTTTTTCGAAAATTTCTGTATATTAAAAAATCGCAATTTATTAACAGAAATTTTACTCTGGTATTATAGAACTGGCAAATCAAAAACTTCAAGTCAACGAAATCCTGAACAATGTCAAAGGCGTCCTGGTTTCAATCAGCAAACTTCCAGATAGATTGGACCACGAATACGCTCACAACACCACATTACACAAACTGGAACATAGACTGGAAGAAGCCAGACAGTCGCCATCTGGCACGATACCAGGAAGTTCAGTCCAGTCGCTAGAAAACAGTATTATGGAAATCAAGTCTGAAGCAGTGAAGCACCAGGAGCTGGTGAAGACGTCATTCAACGAGTTGACAGAAATAACTTCACATTTAACTGAGAGTTTTGCTAAGAATTATGGTGATATCAGGTGAGTTCGTGTCTCTTTACGCTGTCCATTTAATCGATTTTACCTATTTTTATTGTAAAAACTTTTAAGGCTAAGAACACAGTGAAGCGACGAGGCTAGCGGCGAGCAAGCAGCACGACATCGCGTCCAAAACAAACCTGTGAAGACAAGTACGTGAACCTAGTGAAGCGATCTGCTTGGGCGGTTAGATCGAGGGGCGAGATCGATTCAAATAATTTTGTTTTCATCGTTTCATTAAAAATTTCATGTACACTACACCTTCTGGTTTATTAGTTTCGAATCAACCAAATATTTGCGACACTACTGCCCAGAATTTTAGCCACCGTTAACATTTTAAATTATCAATAAGCAAATGAAAATAATAAATTTGCAAGTACCTCGCTATTCCTCGCCGCTCTACTATGTTGCAGCACCTCGAGGCTTAGTACGAGCTCAGTCCAGCAAGATCATAACATTTAATGATCAAGCACGCTTTGTCAAACTCACAGTTTATTTGCGCGTATTTACAAACAAATACAGGGTGTCAAAAAATAGTGTATCTAACGTTGGTATCTTGGATAAAAGAAGTACCACCAGTAGTACCACAGATTATACAGATTATAATCTTTGTTTTTTCTTTATTGTTTTTCGTGGTTCCAATTTTCGGAATCGGGCACTAGTTAGGTTACTAGTTTGCGCACATAGCACGCCCACTTATGGCCTCTAAAATTGTGCACAGCGCCTGACCGGCACAGTTATTAGAGAGATATCGGAAAACCGAATAGCGTCATCCAGTATTTACGCGTACCTTATCATGGTTACGATATGCGCGAATCAATTTTTAACGCAACACCCGCTAATAACGTTACCGCCTGACGTAATTTGCGGATCAATTACACCAAGAGCTCTTTCTAAATTACCTCTGATCACGTTTAAAAATTGCTTAAATGGGCATGTGCGGGTATTTGACAACCGGAGCCGGCCGGCGAGATCTTTTATTTTAGGTTATGTTTGAATTGTTTTGAATTATTGCTTTAGATTTATTAGGTAATTTGATATTTAAGTAAGCTGGGATTAGTTTTAATTAAATAAATATGGCCCAAAATATGGATTGGTTTGGTCCACCTCTTCCAATAAGAACTATAAAGAACCTATAAAGAGTCTTAGGTTTACAGCAGATGACGACTTAGCCCTTCTAAGAGAATGTGTTGCTTGTTGCCCTAAATCCACTGGCAGACGTTGAACAATAAAGCACTGGAAATAAGCACTTTAGCCCTTTAGTTTTAAAATAACCAGTAAACAAAACAATTTCAAAGTTTTAAATTCAAAGTTAGGTTAAGTTTAAATAGCGGACGCGACGCGATCAGAATTCTTTTCGATCCGATAACTATAAATGTCCATGCACGCTATTCGGTTTAGCGATATCTCTCTATTACGCTGTTTATTGTTATTTTACGCGAGTTTATTTTTGCGCACAGGAAATTTGACTCGTTTGCACATCGTCATAAAAAACAATTTTCGTACCACAAATTAGGGACAAGATTTTTATCTGTATACTTATAGGATATCTAATATGTGGTAGTACTCTCTACCATAAATGACAGTATTCTTTCAGGGCTGTTACGGAAATTTACACTATCACCATTCGCTTTGGCATTAAAATGTGTGTAACTGTGCCAAATTTCAAGAAAAACGGTTTACTAATGTTCTTAAAAATATTTTCTTACCATATTATTTTCATTTACCATTTCGGCTGTAACTTCTTCGGAGAGCATTTTAGGGCATATGTTCATAGAAACTTTTTGTTTTATTTTTATCTTTAGAACACCCACTGAAGTTAGATACACTATATTTTGGCACCCTGTATAGTGTAGGTTAAATAGCGCACAGGCACAGGGTGCTAAAGAAACGAGCGTATGTGGACGCGTTTGTAGTTGTAATTGCAACGTTTCCCTACCATTAGATTTACAAAGTATCTAATACAGTTCTGTCTAATGTGAGATTTATCTTTTTTCCAAAAGGAGTATTTCATCCCATCCAAAAAAAGTTTTTCAAACATCGTAGATACCTATAACTAATTATCTCATTACTAATATGTTCTTTAGATCTGAAATTCAAGAGTTGGGCAAATTAGACAAGGTTATCATGCAAACTGCCGATGGTATTCTCGATACGAAACGTCGTGTTGAGTACGGAATCCATCAGATAGTCAATGAAGTTTCCAAACATATCAAGGATGGAACCAACGAAATAGCACAAGGATTTAACGACAGGTATAATGACAGTTGTTAACATAATCGCTTATTAGAAATAGTGTATCATACACAAAGAGATTGTGCACAAGTTTTTCATTTAAAAATAGTCAATAATAAAATCCCTGAGAGTGTAAAAATCTTAGACATCCCAATTTAGATTTAGGTTTCACATTATTCCTATTTTCGAGATTATTTCTACTAGCTACTAGCTACTTTATTCCTATTTTCGACGACGATTATTTTAAACTGAACTGGATTTTCGTTATAGGTTCGATAACTTTGAATCCTCCATTCTAGATGAAGAATCTGGAGCTTTAACTAATCTAACGTCAAAAATACAAGAAGAAATAGGTCGGGTGTGGCGTCAAATTGGCATCATGCACCAGCAAATGACGGCTAGCACGGATACACTAAACAAACTGCAAAACCAAACTGATACTTACGTCACTGGATCCTTGGATGTGATGGATACCATGAAAGGAAAGGTAACAATGAATATATTGAAAAAAAAAATTTTTGATCTTATTTACTCTATTTTAATAGTTTTTATGTTTAATCCAGATTATATTAGATTAAATTCTTTGAGGTGGTTATCTCCAACGGATCCTTAGGTTATATTCTCCAGTCCTATCCTTCAAAAAGTCTATCAACTTGGAGACTGAACCCTCCATATAGCTCTCTGTCAAAACTGCATCTCATTTGCCAGACTGTCACACCGACATACATAAAAATATGTTCTGTCGTTTCTCCTTCAGATTGACAGAACCTGCAAATGGCTTCGTCTGTCAATCCCATTAGCTTTAGATGCCTATTCAGCTTACGATGCCCTGTTAGTAGACCCTAAAGCTGAGGCCGCAGTGCAAGCAAGTTACCTGGAAGGTAGTGTGTATCGAGGCGCCAAGCGACCCTCCTAGTAACCCGCGAGGTATGTTTCCGTAACATGCGATTTTATCCAAACCAGCCGCAGTGCAATCCCCCACCAACTTAAGCCACAAAGCAACTCGCCAAGCGAGCCACTTGAGGATCAGTCGTGTTCGATATTTTCAGTCAGGCGTAAAGTAGTTCTGGTCTAAAAATAGAAGAAAAATTGTAATGCACAAGCGTTGTTCTGCAGAAGTTGCTTCTCTGAAGTTTGTAGACATCCTTTCTAATTTGTCTTGAACTTTATTAAGTAGAAAATCAATCGATTTTACAATCATACGTGCATAATTTAAAAAATTGTCAGGGTAATTTCGCATTTTCTTGTAAACTCGCAAAAATTCTCCATCATGGTCTCTATGCAAGTTATACTCATGCACCCACATCTTCTTATTTGCCATATTTACAAAGTTCACATAAGAATTGTCACAGAGCAGAAGACAAACGAAAAACTAACTACTAAAGACACTCACGAGAGCTTCAATTTGCAACTGAACTTGATTAGATTGGTTATTGTTTTAATAATTTTCCGTCCACTACTGCGTACAAGGCATATTACCCTCTACCCATTAACCTTCACCCTCTACCCGACAAGCTTCCCTCCACCCGTCTATAGTGCGGGCTTGGCTTTAGAGCCACTACAGCGTTGACTGTCTTTCTGTCTTTGCTTCGTGGTATCAAGTTCTTCACTTGTCTCTGTTCTGGTGAATTTCTTCACCATTCTAGAATTTTGTTGACCAACCACACAAGCGGCTAGCGCCCAAGAAATCACAATATATATTATAGCTATAGCCTAGTTGCAACAGCAGCTGCGGCTTTATTGGTAAGACGGTCTCTTCCGGATCGAGTTGTACTGCCCAACTAGCATTTATAGTGGCAGATACGTAACTGCTACTATCAAAGCCACTACAAAGTGGGCGGTGACCATCGGCGGCTACGTCGTATATTCGTAGCTTCTAAGTAACCAACGACCAAAATGAGGAAAGATTTTGAGTAGCCGGGTAGTATCTTTGGTAGTTTTTGCCACTAAAAGAGTTACTATGATGTGTTGCTATAAAGTAGCCTACTGGTGAATGCGACTTATCCGTTACGAAGCTGCCTAGTCGCGGGTTCGTGGCAGCCAAGTGTTATCCACCGACATGTGGAACTTTCGTTAAACTGTTGAACTTCATTCGCAGCGACCTCTTCATGCAATTTCACATTTCATAAAAATAAATGTTATGATGGAAAATAATTACGGAAGCCATTATTATTTTTTCGTTATTTGTTATTTACCGTGCGATTTTAACGCATTTTTTAGGTAAATTCCAAAACGCAATCAACTTTACTGAATAAAATAGTGGGTTTATATAACAAAATTTTTGAGCGCCTTTCAAAATATTACAAATTATTATATTATTTGCAATAGAAACTCATGTTTGTAATTAAAAAATAATAATAATTTGCTTGAAACCGGGATCAAACTTTAAAATATTAGTCCACCGTCAGAAATAACAAAATAAGTAAGGAAAAAAGCTTTAATCTAGGTATATTTAGCTTAAAAACGCATAATGTTTGAACCATTTGGCTATTCGTCTAAAAGTTCATAAAAAAATATGGCCGTTTAGTCCGAAAAATACTTTATAGTTTCATATGCTTCCACAAAGTACCGGGAACAATAACATATTAGGCCAACCCTACCCGTTTGGACCTTTAAAATCTTCGGATTGATAAAGTGACAATTGTAGCTACCCAAAGGCGACTTTATAGAAACAGTAACTTTTTTGGAACTACATGGTCAACGATTCTTTGGAACCATAAAGTGATTTTTCCAAGAAAGTTCCCTGCGCCACCAAATTGCCACTTAATTGGAGCATTATGCTACACCGATCGCGGCGCTGGCGACTATACATTCCATTGGTGCCACTATAAAGGACTGGGAACTATTATATTATTTGCTAGTTGGGTAGGTTCGAATCCTACAAATATAGATGTTTTTTATTTTTTCATGTGACGAAATGTAGTGAAAGGTTGGTCTAGGTAAAAGCCCCCAATCAAAACACTCCTTCTCTTCCTATGTTTCCAACGACGATGCACTACCCGGTATACTAGCCATATAGGAGTATTATATACTTATATGACAAAGTTACGTTTTTATTATTTATATTCACTTTAAAAACACTTATCGTAATAATAAATAAATAAAACATATCATTTGGTTCCAGGTTAGTCTAATAACCGGTAGAATGACGGAAGTAGACGAAAATCTAAACTTCCTCCTGGGAAAACTAGGTCTATTATCGCAAGAATTCAACAGCATCAAGTCAGGATTAGGTACTACTCTTGACGAAATCCGATCTACCTTTCAAACCGTCCAAACGAAGATAAAGGACAAAGGTCCTGGACCGCACAAGATATCCAGCAACGAGATTGTAGTATAAAATCGTAATTTAGGTTAAGAAGAAATGTTGTCGGTGAAGCTTGATTCAACGTATAGGTTGTACTTTAGGCACAAATCAAGCAAAATCTACCTGGACAAAAATTGCCAAAGGTAAATTATTTAAAGAATAAGATACTCATTTTATTCTTTTCGTAAAAAAATATTTATTGTTTAAAATGTATTTAATTTGAACACTTACGTGTTCTATACCTAAGTAGTAATTCTTCTAAGCTCTTTAATATGTAAGATTTCTACTGATTATTTTTGTATTCCTTATTCGCTTTAATGCAATTAATAAAGTACTTTTTAGAAATAAATAAAATTCATGTCTACTATCATGTTTTATTTAAATCATATAATTATGTGTCAATTTATTTAGTATCTAAAATAAAATTTAACAGGTAATTTTTAGAGGAACTGTTTAAAAATGGCAATACAGTAAAGTTCATCACTCATTCATTAAGTACTTTTTAAAATATTTTATATACAGGGTGGTCCGAACTGTATTCCGGAAACTTCGGCAGCATATTCTACAGATAAAAATAAGTAAAAAAATCGTATAAATGTTTATCCTAAAATGCTTAGTTTCGGAGATACGGTGTGTAGAAGTTTCATTTTTATTCCGATTTTTTCCAAATAATTTTTGAAGTAACGCCAATATTTGGATGAAAGTTGGTGTCTGGGACTTTTTTGACTCTACGAGAAACCGTTCTCAAGATATTTAGAATGGAAATAGTGAATGTATGTCATTATTGACAAAAAAATAAACGCGTTGAGTAGATAGTTATTTGAATGAAATAATATACTTGGGAAATTTTTAGTTTTCTAAATTAATCATAAATTTTTCTGCGAAAAAATGATGATAAAACCGTTTCTGTTGAACTTTTGGCACAAAAACATTTCAAATTTATGATTTTAGTCTAATAACTATTTAGTCAACGTGTTAATTTTTGTCAATGATGACAGGTATTGATAATTTCGATTCCAAATATCTCGAGAACCATTACTCGTAGCGATTTTTACCAAGAGACCTTTTTTACGTAAAAAACGTCGTAAATGTATATTTTCGGACCACTCTGTATGATGACCACTCTCACCTTATCAAAGACCCACCTATTAGAAATAATGTATCATATACCAAAAGATTATGTAAAGGAATTTGTCAATACTTGATACAACTATTTTGATATATCGAAACCTTTAAATTTAATTTGGTAAATTAAAAAACCTATTTTATATAAATATACCCACTAAAACTTTTTTATCAAAATTAAATTATTATTTAAGATAAAATTGCATTAACAATTTGCATATTTTTCACACTCTAGCATCAATTTACTCTTAAATAGGTATTTATTTAATTTTTTCAATCTTTAGCACTTTTTTCCAATACCAAACAGCTGTATATTTCTTATTTCTATATTATTATAATAAAAGCTGAGAAATACAAAAAATAAGTACTTTCAATTATTCTATTTCTATTAATGTTTAATAAACACCCTAATTTAATCCTAATCATAATGACATAGATTATTCCTAGTATTTGATATTCTGGCTTTTCAAAATCCTTCCCATAGAAATGACTTTTGAAACTTTATCACCGAAGTTTGTCGTACTTGATGGCACCAAGTGTTGGTTTTCTGTTACATTGGGATTTACAAACACGTCAGCATCATCCTCAGGTTTGTAGTCTGCTTCTATTATTATTTCTAGAGCTAAAAAATCAGAAAGAAGTAATATTTAAATAATAATTCCATATATCTGAGTACACCACTAATTATAAAATATAAAGTTGAATATAATATTTTTTAGCCGACCATACCAATAGGTATGGTAGGCTATTAAGATCGACAAAAAAAAGATTTTTTAATTTCACTCAAAATGAGTTATTTGGGTCATAAATGACCTAAATACAAAATATTTTCATGGTGTCTGTCTGTCTGTCTGTCTGTCTGTCTGTCTGCAACCGCTAAAGCGATTTTAACCAAATTTGGCACAAAAATACTGTGGCACCCGAGAATCTGGCCATTAGTTTTTGGTGGGGGTGGGGGGCTGGTAAGGGGGCATGGGAGAGGGTTAAAAATTTTTAAAAATCGTAACTCCAAAATTACAGTAGCTAGCGAAACGCGGTTTTCAATTTAAGATTAGGAATAATATTTGCAACAAAATTTGTAATAACATCAAAATCAGCCAAAGTCGCAGTTTTTGAGATAAAAAAATTGGAAAAATTCCTTTACTTTGAAACTAAAAGAACTGCCTACCAACTTTTTATTAACATATTTTAGTATGGGCGGCTATACGTGCCTCCCGGCGCCAATTTTTTATTCTTAGTCTAAGAACTGATTCTACAAAACGAGTATAAATTCGGAATAATTATTCTCCGAACATTTTATACCTTTTCAACGGAAATTTTAATAGATATTCTAAGAATTGGTTATCCCTGGTATATACCGTATGATCGAATAAAAACGGCGTCAGCTATGGCTATGAAATGAAAATCGCTGTCATTTTATATGTAAAATTATATAAGGAATGTCATCGATCGTCATTTCCAAGCCAACTGGACGCCATTTTTTTATCATACGGTACTTGCTTTGTAGAACCGGCCCTAAGGAATAAATAAAAACCCTAACATTTAATTGTACTATATGACTGAAAAAAAACGGCGTCGCAGTTGGCTGGAAACTGAAAATTACTGTCAAATTATATGGTCATGAGACGCCGTTTTTTTGATCATAGAGTATAATAAGAATATACGTTTTGTTTTTAAAGCCCATTCTCACATTTACTACACATCCATTGTACCTTTTTGAAGGTTTATAGCCTCCATTTCTTGGTTACTGATAAATTTCAGTCTTTTTCGAAATTTTGTCGTGATTTTTTTTCGCTTGTAGTCAGCTTCGATCTCTTGCTTCGTTCGGGGTATCCTGATCCTGACGCAACAACAAATCAGCACAACTAAAAAATACAACAAATTATAAATAATTTACAGGGTTGTTCACCACATACGACACGGAGTATATTGTAGCTAAACGATTAGATTTTTGCTAATTGTAAATTTTGGGTTCGTTGAAGGACTATTAGAGCTACAATTTAAAAATATTTTTACAAAATACAGAGTGTCCCAAGTAAATAAAAAATATCAAAGTTGTATTTTCTTATAATTTAGACCTCAGTTATCAATATACCCATGGAATATTGACATTTTAGATTATTTTTAAAGATGTAACAAATTTTTAAAGAGTACAGATACTAATATTGTCGGTATAGTTCGTTTATTTCATTAAAAAAGAATAAAAAAACTGTTTAAGTATCACTCTGTATCTTGTAAAAATATTTTTAAATTGTAGCTCTAATAGTCCTTCAACGAACCCAAAACTTACAATTCGTAAAAATCTAATCGTTTAGCTACAATACTACGTGTCGTATGTGGTGAACACACAACACTGTATATTTACAATTTATTACAGCGAAGTAATAATTATTATTACCTCGTTGTATCTACAGTATATCCCCGGATTGTCTTTACAAGAGGAAAAACTTTTTTATTGACATTTTGAGAAAAACGCATTCTTCATAAAAATGTTTGCTTGTAAAATGTTTAATCCCGTTTATACTGTTCCAAATTTACAAATCGTTTTAGAAAAAATTAGAAAATATATTCCTAGTTATTCCTATATGTCCTAAAAATAAAAAAAAATCTATGGTAGTATAATTTCGATTGCATTCTTTGATAGATGGTCATAGATGGCTATCTATGTATAATATAATTTTGATTAACGTTATATTTTTGCTGTTGTTAAAGTATCACATTTCCCGATAACTCTAATATTCTGTGCTATAATAAATGCTGTGCTTCTCTAATATTTAAAAACAGCAAAAAATATGACGTTAATTAAAAATCTATCAATATAACAATCTATGGAGGAATAACAATGTAAGGATATGTATTTTTGTATTATTGAACTAGTAAATTTTAGTTTCTCATTGTTTAATAAATTAGTTAAGTAAGTGTATTATCGACTATTTTATTATAAGGACTCACAGAAGTCGTAACAATATTTCGATCGCCTTTAAAAGTCTTTACAAAAACTTGGGTCACCATACAGGGTGGTCCGAACTGTATTCCGGAAACTTCGGCAGCATATTCTGCAGACAAAAATAAGTAAAAAGTTCGTATAAATATAGTATGTTCTAAAATGCTTTAGTTTCGGAGATACAGGGTGTAGAAGTTTCATTTTTATTTCGATTTTTCCAAGTAATTTCTGACGTGACGTCAATATTTAGATGAAAATTGGTGTCTGGAATTTTTTTGACCTAAGAAATTTGATTTTGATGTCAATATGACTCCTACTGATTGATTTTTTCACTCATTAGTTATGCTCTGGACAAAAAGTTATTACTCTTCAAAACAGTTAAAACACATGTAGTGGCGCCCCTTACAAATAGGAGTCATATTGACATCAAAATAAAATTTCTCATGTCAAAAATATCCCAGACACCAATTTTTATCCAAATATTGACGTTACTTCGTAAATTATTTGGAAAAAATCATAATAAATTTGAAACTTCTATACCCTGTATCTCCGAAACTAAATATTTTATGACATACATTTATACGAAGTTTTTTACTTATTTTTATCTGCAGAATTTGCTACCGAAGTTTCCGGAATACAGTTCGGACCACC
Organism: Sitophilus oryzae; assembly: GCF_002938485.1. Classification (NCBI taxonomy): domain Eukaryota; kingdom Metazoa; phylum Arthropoda; class Insecta; order Coleoptera; family Curculionidae; genus Sitophilus; species Sitophilus oryzae. The sequence goes on along the minus strand of NW_022146173.1, from coordinate 1,346,823 downwards.
CTGTATTCTTAAGACATAATAGAGTATTAGGCTAATTGTTTGCGTGACAAACACACATGCAATTAGCGTGAAACATTGAAAACCGTAATAAAATAGCTAATTGCTCTACATAAAATTAATGAAAGCAGATAAATCGCACTTGAATATGTTTTCATCGTCGCACACTAAGGATATGTATGTCTACTCACCTAAAACCCCAAAAGCACACACGCAAAAAAACATAATATGCCAAATACGAAATTTGAGCCCCTCAAAAGCGGGCTTTTCGATCCAGGGTTCGTTTTCGCTGTTAGGATTCGCTTCAAAAGTAGCCGAAGACATTTTTCCAATGTTCTTTTTACTTATATACCGATATTTCGTTTTAGCTCGTACACGAAACGCTAAAAGCGCAAAGGGTCGCCTGTCTTTAGGTTAAATACCCTTCCTCGCACCGAGGAACATAAAAAGAACCTTGGATTCTATTCAACCGCTCCCTAATGCTCCCTATTCCATAATTATTAAGCCACACGCCCACGTCCATTTTTATTATTTGCTCGCCACATGAAAAACGGATTAATTAAACGATCCTAATCTGTTTTTCGATTGGTCTTACTGTCTAGGGATTCCTCCCCCATTCTACCCCGAATCCAGTCCAGTTCCGCACGCTAAAACTAAAAAGTCTCCCTCGAAATACCGAAGATCGCACGGGGTGAGAATTTGAAATTGGCGCGACTCGGTCCGCGCCCGTCCGGAAACGCCCGATCGCCGCCGAAATGTCAGACACGAGCCGCTCGTACTGCGGTTAGGAGAGGAGAGTTCTTGTAACTTTTTTTTGTTTTTCTCTAGATATATTATTAACAATTCGCCAATGAGTTGCTCATGATAATAATGGACCTGCGGTTTATAAGTGTATCAGTGGCTTTTGGTTGTTTGTGATCGGCGCGACGATAAAAACGTTCAAACTGGCGACCGACAGCGGCAGTGGCAAGTCAAACATGGCTTCTTCGGCCAGAATTATCCAAAGTAATTCGGCCTGGTTTCAGAAGAAGATAAATTTGAGGCCCCAACACCGGGGCGTACATTTGGTGACCGAGGAGATTTTGAGGCAGATTCCCGAGCTATCGCAGTTCGCGATAGGGCTCTGTCACGTCCAAAGTAAGTGCTCTTTGCTGTCGGATTTTTTCGCATTTGACAGCATTTTTCTCACATTAGGAAAAAATAGGTGGTTTTTCTATCAATAGTCTTTGCATAGCCGCATTTATCTATTTATAAATAACCGCTAATAAATTTAATTTGTATTCAATTGGCTCTATTATATAACAATAAGTTTTCAAGAATTATATTCATAAAATTACAAAATGTGTTAATATAAAACATGATTTTCACGCTTTAATTTAAATATCTTATCATGCAAGGCATACAACATATGGATTGACCTACTAAATCATTAAATATCATTTGTATCATCGAATTAAGATTTCAAAAACTGTATTTTTTATAAATTTATTTTATTATATTTACATTTTGCCTGACGTTCACTTGTAAAATGCCTCAACCATCTAATTTGTATTTAAAATGCTTCTACAAAGTAATACATTACTGCTGTAGAACTAGCTCTTAGCTAGTTTATTTTAATTTTCACAATTATTGTCTTGTGTAAAACATGACAACACAGAAATTTTTATATTTTTTTACTAGAGTAAAATGGATGAACATATTTTGGGAATAGAACATTTTTATAGCCCTTTTTCTTGGCTCTCTCATTATTGCTTTGTAAACACTGAATAATTTATGAATGACATTCCTGAAAAATAATACATTATTATGCCCGTACATTAGATGACTTTTCAAAAACCTCAACATTTGTTATTTTTGAAGCATTTTTATGTTTGCTGTATGTAGAATGTAAATACATAACACTGTTCTAATTAGGATTATTCTTATTTGCTTAATATTTTATTTGTCAACACTACTATATGTATAATTTTGTAAGCTACTTAAAACAATTTGAGAATTGTAGCTTATCTGTTCACGATATTGGTTTATCTTTTAATAGTAGGTAATAAGACAATTTTAATATTAAATGTAAGCTTCTTCATTTAGTAAAATATGTATGTTTAATAGAGTTTTTAAGACGTATTAATATAACTGATTTTTTAGTTCTTCATACTAGTGCAAGTTTGGCGCTAAATGAAAGTTGGGATCCGGATGTTAGAGATGATATGGAGATGATGTTAAACAAAATTGTTCCAGAAGGTTTACCTTATAGACACTCTTGTGAAGGACCTGATGATATGGTAAGATTAATATTTAATAGATCCTGTCTAATGGTGGCCAACTTAATAAACCAACGTAATTTTGTTTGAATGTAAGAATGTAAGAATTATATGATCTATTTATAAAAAATATATGTACAGGGTGGCGCCTCTCATACGCCGCGGAGGCTCCAAGGAGAACGACAGTTTGTATTGAAATGAAATTTTGTGTGAACATGTCTAGGTTAATTCAGAGTACTTTTTAAAAATATAAAGAGTTCTACAGAGTGTCCCCAAAAAAAGTTACATATCAAAGTTGTGTTTTTGGGAATGGAATACCCTATATATTAATTGATTTTCGGATTCTGGCAGAAAAATAAACGTAAGTTTTATAAGAGAAGTATATGACTAAAATGTAAGGTTTTTCTCTCTATCGATATTTAAGATTTTCTAGAAATAAAGAACAATTTTTAAATTACAATAAAAGCTACCTAAATTGGAATTTACCTGGTATAGCCTAATAGGTAGTTAAATTAACTATTGTACTTTAAAACAAATTAAAACGTGATCCAAAAAGTTATACAGTGTGAGACAAAATTAATATTGAATATTGGTCACCTTTAAAAGCATGTTACTCTTTTATTTTAAATGGAACACCCAGTATATTATTCCGATATTCAATGGAGAATTCATGTCTCTTCAAAATACTATCAAGGTTGCTTACCCCTCAAACAAAGATTTTCCTAGATATTTTCATTTACATACTTTGATCTGAGTAGATCATTATTATTTGATAAAATCTAGATGGCTGGTGATCTACAACGTACGTTACTTCAACATAGCTGTGTAATTAGTCCAACTTTAGCAACTAGTTATCATTTTGTGTCAGTTAGAACAAAAAAAATTCAAAGAAATTTGCCCTAAATGGAAACTTATCCTACATCAGAGAGAATTGATGGTGAATGCAGCGTGCATTCACCAATTAATAGAATACTTATAGCTCCTGATTTTATCTAGTCTGGTTTTTTTTATGGGAATATGTTAAACACAGTTGTTTACAAAACTCGACCAACTGTTGTCGACAACATGAGAGAAATTATTGTAGCTGCTTTTCGAGGTAGAACTCCACATATGCCTTTTAAAATGAAAAGATCCTTTTGAAAAGACAATCATTTTATGCAGTTAACAGGAAATGAAGCATATTGAGCATTTCATTTCATCTAGCTAATTTTTGTCGCATAATTATAGGTTTATATCTAGTTTTAATTCTGTAATAATTAAAATATGATTTAAATGGCGTATCTTTTTATTACCGTTGAGTATTTTACTCTACAATCTTTAATTTTTGTTAAATTAATAAAAGGTATATCACACAGCCACCCTAGATTTTTTCAAATAATAAAGATCTACTGACACAAAATCATAAAAATTAAAATATCTAGGATAATCTTTGTCTGAGGGGTAGGTAACCTTAACAATATTTTGAAGATACAGATTCCCATTGAACACCTGAAAAATATACTGGGTGTTCCGTTTAAAATAAAGATGTAACTTGCTTTTCAAAGTGACTAATGTTCCATATTAATTTTGACTCACCCTGTATAACTTTTCGGGTCAAATTTCAATTTGATTTAACATACAATGGTTACTGTAATTAAATATCAGGCTATACCAGGTCAACTAAAATTTAGTTATGCTTTATGTTATCGAATTAAGCTTTATGTTATCGAAATTTAAAATTTACTCTTCATTTTCACAAAATATGAAATATCCTTAGATTTTAGGTATATGCTTCTTTAATAAAATTTACCGTTATTTTTTTCCTAGAATCAGAAAATCAATTAATATATCGGGTGTATATATGTATATTAGAAAAAACGCAACTTTGATGTGTAACTTTTTTGGGGGCACCCTGTATAATTCTATATATATTTATAAAATGCTTTCAGTTAACCTACATACGCTGCTTAAATTTCATTTCGATATAAACTACCGTTCTCCTTGGAGCTTCCGCGGCGTATGAGAGGCGCCACCCTGTATATTACAATTTCTGGAAAATAGGTCTCCAGACATAGGTGGCTGAACTCCTTAGGGCTCGAACTCACTGACGACCAGGTCGCAAAGACCTGACCGTTGAAAATATTATTTATTAAATTAAAAATAAAACGTAAAACTCTTAAGATTCGTCTCATAAATCCATCACAATCTGGCAGCGCTGTCGCCATCGCTTGTCACTCAAAATTAATTATTTTGCGATTACCATAGCTCCGATTCTGTTTTGTTTTGTAACTACAGGAGTTTAAAGTAGGGTTGCCAACCTTCAAAATAAAAAATAGAGGACTAGAGAGTAAAAAAGCGCCGCAGGCGTAAAACCATATGATGGCGCCCAGTTGGCTTGGAAATGAACATCGATGACATTCCCCATGTAATTTTACATGCGATTTTACATATAAAATGACAGCGATCTTCATTTCATAGCTATCGCTGACGCCGTTTTTTTTAACTATTTTTAATTCCCATTTTTCAAGTACATAAATAAATTCAAATGTATTCTTATCGGCAACATTCTGATTTCAAAGTTTACTCAGCCTAAATTCCCAAACCTTCTATGGAAATTATAATCCGGAGTTTAACCAGAATTTTTTTATTGCAAATAATTAATCTTCATACAATTTTATGACACTCGTATTTTTTTATTTTACTTCAATTTCATCCCATTTTTTAAAAAAAATTAATCAATATTAAGAATTTCAAATTTACACTTTTGCAATCTCTGACGTCACCTATCAAAAGTGTCACGGTTTGCCACCAGGTACAAAGGTAAATAAAAACCATTTTTCTAAATATATTTTAAAGTAGATATAAAATTAATTGTAAAACAAAACTTAAGGAACTTACGTTAAAATGATCTTCACAGCAGAATCTCGTACTTTTGCTGACATATTGTTGTCTTGCCGCTTCAAACCAGGCTCTGCGACGGCTTCCATCCAAAGGAACAGTTATAAAAACTTTTTCTGGAGAGCCCTCAGGGTTATTTAGACAGCCCTTCACAAAACAAACTTTAGCACCGTTCATTACAAAAATAATAAAGTGGGTACAATAAAACAAAATTGAAAACTCAAAGTATTTAACGCCAAACGCAAAATCCATAAAACACAAATCTAGCCTCGAACATCAGAACAACTTTGGTAGTGTTTAGTGCTTCGATAAAAGTGGCAGTAACCTGTTAATTATAAAAATTTAAGTTTTAATTTCTAGTAGTAAAAAATATAAAAGTAAATTTAATGTTGAGGTAATAAAGAGTAATCCCACATAAAAACGTATTTTTTAACGATTTTAATGAAAATAGAAAAATCTAACGTGATTTTAAGATATATAGTGTAAATACGGTAGCAGAGAACTAGACACGCCATAATATTATTCTTCAGAGGCTCTCGCCCTCTGTCAACTATTCAGTCAAATGCTGATAGGTAACGTCACAATTTTCTACGCGTCATTTCAAACCATTGAAATTTGTATTCAGAATTTGATTCATTATTTATTCCTCAATTGTAACTACGTTGCATTTCTTTTTGTATTGAGGGAGTACTTTTTAATCACTTTAATTGAATTTTATATTAAAAATAACAAAAATTTTCTATGGTTAAACACCGGATTACCCTGATGTTTGTTTGCAGCCCGCCCACGTGAAGGCCTGCTTCCTGGGCTCCTCCCTCACCATCCCCATCACCGAGGGCAAGCTGAACCTGGGCACGTGGCAGGGCGTGTGGCTCTGCGAGCACCGGGACCACGCGGGCTCGCGCAAGCTCCTCTGCACGCTCAACGGGTGCCTGCGCGACGCCAACTGCACGCCCCTCAGCCCCGTCAGCCCGATGGCCAGCACCAGCAGCTAGGGAAAGCACTCGGGGCACTCTCTGTCCAAGCACTGAGAGCGGTCCCCGAGTCTAAACAACGAGGTAGTACCGGTAACGCGGAGAAGGTGGATCGGGCTAGGCCACACATGGACTAAAACAAAATTTAACTTAACGACAATATGTACATAGGTGTACATTGTATAAAGATGGGGAGGATTATTCGTTAGTTTCGGGTTTATTTAGGGGGTTTATATGATTAGGTAGTGTGTAAAAAAATGGTATCGGACGGTATTGAGTTCGTTGACTTTTTTAGGGATCATTTTGTTTCGATATCCGTTCTAACATGAAAAGAATATTTTTACGATATTTTATAATACATTCCATGAGTTTGTTTCTTGTTATTAATTAATACCTTAGGATCGAAAACTTGTCAAAAATTTACACTAATTGAAGACCATAAGTAAGAAACAGACTAACATAAATATAAATGAAAATTGTGTTTTTATCTTAAAAAATGTGATTTCCTGTTTACCTTATAAAGGTAAAATATTCCTACTCACCTTTATAAGGTAAACAGCAAAAACTCCTAGGTCTTGTAAATAAACAAATTTGGTGTTACCAGTTTCTCAAGACTGAGTTGTTTCTAATTAAATAAATATATACCGTGTGGTGCATCGGAACACCGAACATAGGAAATTCCATGTAAATTTTGTAAAGCTGCAAATTGTATTGACTTTTTGAAGAGGTGTTAAAAGTTTTACTTTTGTCTAGAATTTCGTTTCATTTGAAATAGTCATTTAAAAGTTATTTGCAAAAATCTACCTTCAAATTAGTAAAATTTATAATGCGGCCTAGAGGGGTCCGGTGAACTATCCTGACACACGATTTTTGCATTTTCCTTTTTTTTATCAAAAAGTAACCATTTTTAGTAGTAGTTTTAAATTAAAAAAAATGGAGATTATGCACAAAATTTTAAAATATTTTAGTTTAATTTTAGTAGTTTTTGACACATATTTGACGTTATGGAGAATTTTAACACTTGATTTGACATGACAGCGACAGAGGGAAAAGCAATGTTGCCAGTTTCATTGAAATTTCTTTTTCTATTTTTTATTTTTATTTTATTTTGAAAAAATAGCCATTTTGAATAAAAATCTTAAATTAAAAAAAATGCACGAGATTTCAAAATTAACAGAGTGTCCCAGAAATAGGTGCAAGTATTTTAACTGGTAGTTCAACCCCAGAAACACGTCTATGATGTTTTTTTCGCAAAAAAAAATCGCGAATTCGAACTCGAATTTGAATCGAATTTTGAAAAATATTTTGGAATTTTTTTTAGTTTTTACTTTATGGCTCTCAAAATTAACAAATTTTCTATAAAATGAAGTGTATATATTCTAATGGTGTTTAGACTAGGGATGTTCCGATAATCTAAAAATATCGATATTTATTATCGATGCGGATCGTAAGCAAAAATATCGAGATGTCGATATATCGAATGCTAAAATATCGATACTTGGAATATCGATACTTTTCGATACAAGATATTAAAATTAGAAATTAAGTACAAGTTAATTGTATTTTTTAACGATATGTCTGTTACTAGTTTTGTTATTAAATGACAACTTCATATTAAATAAACAACTAAAAATGTATTCCAATTAAGTAGAGAACAAAAACAAAAAGTATCTTCTACATATTCACACTAAACAAAAGGCAAAAGATATAATTCTAATTGAACAAAGAAAAACTCAAACCACAAAATAAACAACCAACACAGAAAAAAAAAACCCTGTGACCCTGGGTAAAACCTTATAGCTGAGAGTTGTTGGGTAACAACTATTCTATCTGATTTTGGTAAGATTACTTCACAGTTGTAATCAAAACTAGTAAGGGGGTGTCAATATATAAAAAAAACTTTCTTTTTCACGCTATGCTCTGGAGTTACTTTTTCGCATACTAAACAAATATTTTTGTCTCTTTTCACTGTGTGTGCCTCAGTACTACAAAGAATAAATGTTACATACCTCTCTGTTTTTTTCCTCGTAATTCAGCACCAATAAATTGGGAATTTGTATTTATAAAAGCAGCCAACATAAAAGCATCGACTTTTGGCAAGTTATCTGATTGTGCTTTTACAAACCCGGAATCTGCCATTACTTAAAAAATTCTCAGAACACACAACACATACAAATAATAACTGCACAAAAAAGCATAAAAAGCTCCTTCAATCAACGGTAAAAGCAACAAAAATATCTTAGTACGCCACCTAAATACGTACATAAACGGAACACGTCTGGCTGCTGCTGGCCATCGCGCGTCGACGAGAACGGCGGGTGGCGTCAGACCAATAGAATATCGTTTCAATTCGCGAGGCGTCGTTTGCGTTGTCCATAATATTTTAATGGCCCGTTTTATAAAACTGTGGTACTGCTTTCAAGAAAAAAGTTTTTTTTGCATTTACACATATTTATTCTAATAAATTGAACAGTTTCTGGCGAAAAATAAAATCTATGCATCTTCCTCATTGTAGCTTTCTCTGGGCTGTATTATAAATGTTTAGCAGTGTGAAGGTAGATTTTTGTAAATAACTTTTAGGTGCCGATTCCAAATAAAACAAAATTCTAGACGAAAGTACAACTTATTGCCTCTTCTTCTTATCACGCCCTCTCCTGCCGAAGGTTGGCGATCCAAATGGCAATTGTGGCTCTGGAAACTGCAGCCCGGAAGATTTCCGCAGACGAGCGTTCAAACCATCTCCTCAAATCTTTTAGCCATGAGTTCTGGCGTCTTCCTACTGATCTTTTCCCTTGCACTTTGCCCTCTATTATGAGGCGCAGTATTTCGTATCTACCACCTCTCATCACATGACCCAGGTATTGCATTTTTCTTTCCTTGATGGTGTTCAGTATCTCTTTTTGTTTCTGCATGCGCTGGAGTACTTCATTGTTGGTGATCCTTTGTACCCATGAGATTCGCAGCATCCGTCTGTATATATACATTTCGAAGGCTTCTATTCTCTTCTCGGTCTGTGAATCCAGTGTCCAGCTCTCACATCCATAGAGTAACACAGAGAACGTTGGGCGCCAATTTGTCATATGAAAAAAAAATAAAATATAAGATAAAATAATGAAGAAAGGTAAAAGAGAAAGGTAAATTAAAAATCTATAAAAAATATTTACGGATATAAAAAGCTATAAAAGGGTGTCAAAATATCTAAAACCTTTTTTTCTCATATGACAACAGAAAAACTATAATTTATATTATAGCTGTGTTAAATTAAATAAAACTATGTTACGATTATGAAATATTGCATCTTCAAAAAAGTCTAATATAATTTTTGCATAAAATCATCTGGGGAGATAATATTGGATGTTTTCAAAATTTATATGGGATTTCCTATGTCCTGTGTTCCGACGCACCACACGGTATATTATTGTGCCATATATTTTTAATTGTCTCATTTCGCAGGTTAAACTATTGCTTAAACATATTCTCTTTGGAGAATACATTTTTTCAAACATTCCAATAATCAGTTATCGGTAAAAATATTTGTTTCATGTTATTTAGGTGCTGTGCATTTAATTAAATAATAAGAAAGCAAAATAATAAAGGTAGAGACGTGTGAAAAATAGATATATTATTGTAACAAAGGAATATATACAAATCAGAGTGGTTTATTACTAATAAATGAAAATAAATTTGTTTATTTATTTATTAAATTAATTGTTAATACACACAATACTGTGAATGCTGTAATTTCTTTCTACCAACTTTCTTGCACATGTGTGTTTGCCAACATACAATTTTGACACTGTACATAGGATGTTTTATATTGAATCACTGGAGATATATTTCATCAATTATTGTTAACAAATTCATCTATAAAACGCTTAAAAAATTGAATTTCTATTTTCCTCTATTTTTCATTATAAAAAAACATTTTTTTTATAATACAAGAGAATAATCACAAAATTGTAGTACTGATTATACACCGCTTTTTAATATGTTTAATATTTATATAAAAAAAGAGCAAAGAAAAATAATACAGAGCTTTGACAGCTCCAAAATAAATTAAATTATCTATATTATGACATATTTCTTTAATAAATTTCCTATCTGCAACTAAACGTATATACGAAATGTTAATTTAATAAAGAAATGTTAAATTGGTTTGAACAACACCTAAAATTTTAAGTTTGCGTAAAAATAAATAGGTCTGTAATGAAACCATTATTTGTTGTTTAATGGGATATTTTTTTTCCTCAAAAAATATTAATCAAGGACGAACGTCAAGGACGTTCAAAATATATTTTAGATTTTTAAAGTAATATTTCTTCTTAAGCTTGATTTTCATGCGTCCGTTATCCGTTGATACAGTGGTCCAACGGCGCTCTGAGTGGTCATAGCGTTTTTGCGCCACTTATCAGCCATAATTTTTTTACTCCAGCCCGTCAACGGAGAAAGATCGTACGATAACGGACGTTTTGACACTTTTTTGACAAATTTAATCTAACCTTAATAAAAATATAATAGTTCAAGAGCTAGCAACGTCGAAAACAAGAATTTTAAGAAAGCTGGTTCTTTAATATATCTTTTGCCATGCTCCCCTCACCAAAGTACTGGAAATCTGACTAACGGTTCACTACTGCGCATCACATCTGTACAGGGTATCCCATTCTCGTGTTTTTGTATGGGATTTCTCGTTTATGATTAGAGATACAATGATGCGAGTTTTACATTACTTTGCTACTTTTTTATGAAACTAAATATGCTACAGATATGTTTGTCCCAGCCTTCTTAGTTCCTGAAATACAAGGCGAATTTGTGATGCGCAGTAGTGAACAGATGTTGAATAGATATGATGCGCAGTAGTAAACGCAAGGTTTACCGGCAGCCAGACGGTCCTCTGTTCAGGAGAGCATAACAAAAGATATATTAAAGAACCAGTTTTCTTAAAATTCTCTCTCGAAAACGTTGCTAGCTTTTAGACTATAAGTAAAACAGCGAAATCGTTAACGTTACGGAAATGAAAATATAAAATGACACCAATCACAAGCAAATCGTATATCCGATAAACGGAGGCATGAAATGCAATTAATTTAAAAACTGCGTAATTTTCTAACCAATCGAAGATCGTCTTTAAATTCAACCAATAAAATTAAAATCGTATCGTCGGATAACAATGATATTTCCTGGTCATAATTTCAAGTATGTTCCGAAATTAGTAATTGAGTGCGTTCCAATTTTATTAAATTAAAGTAGGTGCCTTTTTCAGTTTGGTTATGTTTTAGTTTATAATTTTAGGCGCACATACCGTAATAGTAGAGAACATATTTGAATTTTGTTTCATAGTGTTGATTTTAATTTTGACACTAATCAATATCCGTCAACAGAATCATAACCACAGAAGCAAAAGGACAGTTACTGCAAACAATGTGCAGTAATATACGAAATTCCGTTATGACATATAACATCTGAGGTAGTAAGTAAAACTCAAAAAAAGTTCAATTCAAATGTCCTGGATTAATAATTTTGAAAATTTTCCACCACAATTCATTTTTATTTTTAATTTTACCCCTGAAAAAATAAACTTAAATTTATGTTTATTTCTTTTACAAATAGACTGGACAATAATAATAATGAGTGTTGTTCGAAACCAGTTCAGCACTTCTCAAGACAGCATTAACTGTACATAGTAATATAGAGTATTGTACATAGTGTGTGATATTAAGGACTGATGTAGCTCTGTCGTCTTCCTTCATTTTGATCCAAGTTTTGTCCGAGATACAGATAAATATGTCAGAAAACTGAAAATAGAACAGTTCAGGAACCTAGACACAAGCATTGTTCCTGAATTGTTCAGATTTAAATTATGTATTCCCTAAAAACTTATGTTTACATATCTTTAAAAACAATAATTAGTTTAGTGATACTGTTTCTCAAGTTTACTAAATATTTTCCTGTATCTCGACAATTCATCTCGTTTTGAGTACAACGACGTATAGTTTCCCTTTCCGTTTAAATCAAACAGGGTATAATGATTTATTTTTTGTATCAAATTGTAGTTACTTGTTTTTTAATTTTTTGCGCTATGTAAAAGATAATGCTAGGGTCAAGCCAGTGGCACAGGTAGTTCAATCCTTTGGGAGGCACAGTATTAGAAAAACAAATAGACTACTTGCACATACTTTAATTTTCACCTGAAAACTACTTAAAGACCTTTATAAATACAACACGTAGCAGCCCCACGATGTTATTTCCAAAAAGAATATCAAATTATTTCATAATTTTGATTATAAACTTCACCCGGGACCTTTAAATTTGACGTCACACGAAAACGTTACACCATTGGTTGTGACGTCACGAGGTACGATTTCGGTAAGGCAGTTTACTGTTCGTTGTTATTCACTAAACCCCAGGCAATAGTCATAGTATAGTCTAATTGAGAAATCAAGTTAATGTGGATGTAAGCGTAATGTTTTAACACTTCAAACTCTCTTAAACGCATTATAACTCTTTCGATATAGATTCTTAGACTTAGACTTTTGATATAGCTTCTTCGATGCCTATCCTATAAAGGATTTGTTCTAGAATTTCTTGTTTTATGGGTAAATCAGATTTTGGAGTACTGGCTTCACACAAAACATCTTGATTAATACTTTGAGTTGCCCTCTTTATAGCACCCATTCGTACCAGTTCGGGGATAAGTCTGTTTTCTATCTTGGTGACAAGCAAAAACTTATGGGGAACTACATCTTTTTCATTTGTTTTTGAACATACACCATTTTCCATTCCATATAATTTGCAGTATTTTGCTCCAACTAGAAAAAAGTACTATTTATAAACAACACTTATTTCTTATTTTCCTATTGTTTTATATTTGTATTTCTCAATTAACTCAAAAATAAATTTCTAATTTAACTACGCTTTTGAAATTTAAATAAATACTCAATACTACATTAAATGGTTTTCACAAAGGTAGATATAGATTTTTGAAGAACTTAAGGCTGGCGTCTTATTTTCTAGAGCCAGATTTTTCGTAGGTTCTCTTCGATAGGCTAATGTTAAATGTTTTTCCAGGAGTGGAAAGTGTCGTACTTTTGCAACCTGGTACCATACAGTATCAATAAATCATTTTGAATTCGAAAATTAGTAAAAACCCTCGCCAAAAATCGTAACTCAATAGAATGTCAAAACAAAATAATACCTCGTGACGTCACTATCGTAAGCGAGGCTAAAGCCGACGTTTAAGCGGACTTCTCATCAATTTGAATTTTAACCATTTATTACGGCATTAATACACCAGATAATTTTTAAAATATTTTGCAGAGGTGCTTTTTGGGTCTAAATGTTCATTTTAAGACAATAATTGCTATTGCTGCTTTGATTATTATGATAGAGATCAACTTTTGGTCTTAAAGATTAGCTACTCTTGAACTAAAATGACAGACAACTGTAACTGTCATAGATTCTCCCACTGGACAGGCTATAACTGCAGAATGTGACCCTAGCATAAAAAACATGGTGCAAAAAAACATAATTAAAACATTCCTTCATATATATGTTGTTTTGGACAAGAACGAATGAAATATTTTCACTTTTGAATGTTGCACATTGTTATTCACACCATTCTTAGTCGTTTTTTCTATCTAAAACCCATTTCTTCAGTTACCTAGCAAATATAGTGTTTAAAACAAACCGAACATGCTTGGCTAGTGTATGTACACGGCCGAAAAAATCATATTTTGAAATTTTATCGAGGAAAAGCTTCCTACATCTCAAAATACTAAATTTTTTATATTTCATTGATTTAACAGAGGTATAATAGAATCCGAAACAAGTTAAAAGTTTTACCGAAAACAAAAGTTCTATTATTTGAGGTGCGGGAAGCTCAGTGAGTGGATCAACACGCCGATATTGTTACAAACTTTCAAACAATTTATTAGAGAATGTTTAGGTTTGCAGTCTCTCTATTTAGGAAATACGCGTAGTTTTCCACATCTGTTTTAGGGAATTCAGGTATAAAAGAGATACATACAAATACTTACACATTTTATTGAAGTTCCTAAACCATTTCCAAAAAATAATAGGAATTCTTAAACTTTTGTCAGTGTATGTACGTGTCTCTTCGATATTTGTCATGTTAATTAAAACGATTTTGTAAATACATGTGTTAATTGGAAGTCCATTGATTCTTTCGTAGCAATAGCGATTGTTTGTTGAAATAATTTTAATCTTATTTCTAAATTGTACATTAAGCTTGTAAATACGTGACGCAATACCGAAATAGTAATAAAAAGTTAGTAATGTGCAAGAAAAGGACGAAAGTGAAAAAACGCTAAAGAAGTTTAAAACGATTCTCGATCAAGTTCCTAATTATTACATTTTTTTTTGTTGTTTTTTCCTATTTTAGTTACCCAATTTATTTTTCTTTGTTTTTGTAATATATTTTTAATTTTCTCTTTTAATTTTTTCTTTATATCTTCGTTTAATTGTTTTGTTAATTTTATTTTATTTTCTGTAATTTATGTTGTTAAGTTTATTTTCTTTTTGTTTTTTTTTTCTTCTATGTTTATTTCTAAAGGATTAGGAGAATCTTGCTCCTTTGAAGCAATTTTCGGAAAGCGTTTGCTATTGTAGGTTCCATAAAGATTCACGCACAAAATAACATTAAAATGAAACATCAGTTGACACTGCAGAAGAAATTTGGCGTTATTTTGATTTTCCAGATCCTGCTCTTGACAAAATAATTTATAAGTTTACTTATCCTGCAAAAAAAAACAATTTTTTGGGTCACGTGAAATTACTATTATGTAACAGATTATTTATGATACATATACAACCGGTATACTATACTATAAAGTCTGTCCAACGAGTCAGGGAAGATTTCGACAGATGACAGAAAAAAAATTACTTGTAAATTAAAATGACAGACAACTGTCATGGATCTTCTAGTTGGACAGACTATACAGAACAGAATACATAGCATGGATTTGAAGTTATTTGACTAGAAAGCTATTTAGTTATATAGGGTGACCGAAAATCACAATATTTTCGATTTATTTCTTTCATATTTTTAATGATATACAGGGTGAGTCTTAAATAAGGCCAAATATTGACGTCTATGCTGTTTTTTTCGCGAAAAAAATTGAAAATTCGGAATTTTTTGAAAAACATTTTGGATTTTTTTTAACTTTGCTTTAAAAAACATAATACTTTTACAAGATACATACGTAGAAGATTAAATTTACAAGAAAGAAACGAATAATCTACCAGCCCTAAAAATATATTTGCACTTATTTAAGACTCCTCCCTGTATAATGTCGCAAACAGGTTTGGAAAAGTCCAAAATACATTTCTTTTCTTCTGAAATATTGGAAAGAATACTGGATAATGATATATTTTAAGGAAAAAAATTATCATATGGCGAAAATCAGTTAAAAAAAATAATTTCTAGGAGATTTTAACTGATCGTCACCTTATGTCAAAGAGTACGGGTAATAACCATAAAATGTTACTGTAAATTTGTATTATGTCCAATGTTGTTACACACGCTACACGTGATTGGTTGTTTTGGACGTCGGGTGAAGCACCCACTGTCCAAAAAAAAAATGGTGAACGTACTTGTTACCGAATGTACCTAATGAGAATATTGACGGCAAAAATACGGCTTTTGATTTGTTTTTATCATTGTAGCAGTCATTCTCGTCGATTTTGTTCATACAGTGTGGCCCAATTTCCTAGAGAGTAAGTCATTTAAATTTGGTAAACACTGTACATATTACAGGGTGGCGCCTCTCATTTGAAGCGAAGGTTTCAAGGAGAACGACAGTTTGTATTGAAATGAAACTTTGGGGCCTTATGTAGATTAATTTAAAGCACATTTTAAAAATATATGAGTTCTACAGAGTATCTCCAAAAAAAGTTACACATCGAAGTTGTGTTTTTTGTAATGGAATACCCTATATTTAAATTTATTTTAGAATTCTTGGGAAAAAAATAAAGGTCATTTTCATAAGAGAATCATATGACTAAAATGTAAGGGTTTTGACAGATTTTTCATTTTCTAAAAATGAAGAATAAATTTTAAATTTCAATAAAAGCTACCTAAATTGGCATTTACCTGATATACGTAGCTTAATATGTAGTTAAAATAACCCTTGTACTTTATATCAAATTAAAACTTGACCCGAAACGTTATACATGGCGAGACAAAATTAATAATGAACATCAGTCGTTTTTACAAGCAAGAGTTACTCTTTTATTTTAAATAGAACACCCAGTATATTATTACTATATTCAGTAGAGAATTCAAATCTCGTCAAAATACTATTAAGGTCATATTTTCATTTTTATGATTTAGTATCAGTAGATTTTTATTATTTGATAAAAATATATGTGGCTGTGATATACCTAACGTTAATTTAAGAAAAATTGAACGATTAAGAGTCAAATAGTGAAAGGTACACGTTTGAATATTATATAGTACACGAATTATATGACAAAAATTAAATGTGTGTAATTGTCCCACGTTGGGCTCCATAAAATGATTCTTTTCTATTACAATACACTACAATATGTGGAATTATACTTCGAAAAGCAAATATTTTCTCTCATGTTGTCGACAGTAGTTGTAGTTTTGTAAAAACTGTCTTTAACATATCCCTATAAAAAATGTATTAAATGGTGCGACTACGAAATTTGTTCATTTACAGAAAAAGTTAAATATGTCAAAACCCTTACATTTTAGTCATGTACTCAAATGAAACTCATATTTTTTTTCTAAAATCCGAAATTCAATAATAATATTGTATAATATACCGGGTGCGTCTCAAAAGTGACTCACCCCTATAACTTTTTTATTTTTTCAGTTAAAAAAACGTTTGGTATGTTAGTATATGACATAAATTAGGATTGATTGACGTATTCAATTGTTTTTGGTCACTTCCGGTTTCACCGGAAATGACTACAACTTTTTATTTTTAAATGGCACCCTCGGTATTTTTTTACTCTATTCGATAGAAAATAACACTCTGAATAGAATGACATATTATATGTCAACTTTTGACATTTTTGTATATGGTTAATTCGAAACTATAACTTGTGGTTCGTAATGAAAATTTTTGACTCGAAATACCAAGTGTGTGGTATCAAATTATTCGTAAAAAATGCTCTTTCCAAATATATGAGCCGCCCTCGTTCTATTTGAAAAAATTGAGATATGATTAAAAATACGATTTGAGCATTTTCTAACTGACCAGGACAAGACACTAAAAACATTAGACGATCAAATCTATTTTTCCAAGGCTCCTTGATTAAAAATTCGTGTTTTTAACACAGTCGTAGTCATAGCACAACCCAAAAAACAGAAACCAGGAAGCATACGATGCACGAGGCACCGTGAGATATGATTAAAAATACGATTTGAGCATCTTTTAACCGGCCAGAACAAGACAGTAAAAACATTAGACGATCAAATATATTTTTTCCAGGCTCCTTGATTAAGAATTAGTGTTTTTAACATAGCCATGGCACTCTAGATTGAATTTTCAAATACGATTTTTTATTAAGCGAGAATGCCAAAAGTTGACATATGTCATTCTATTCAGAATGTCATTTTTTATCGAATAAAGGAAGTCATTGCCGGTGAAACAGGAAGTGACCAAAATCAATTGAGTACGTCAATCAATCCTAATTTATGTCATATACTAACATACCAAATCTCGTTTTTTTTATCTGAAAGCATAAAAAAGTTATAGGGGTGAGCCACTTTTGAGACGCACCCGGTATAGGGTGCTCCGTTACAAAAACACACCTTGTAAAACTATATATTTAAAAAAATACTCTGAAATGAACTACATATATGCTTTCAAAATTTCATTTCAATAGAAACTGTCGTTCTCCTTGGAGCCTCCGCGTCGTAAGAAACGCGCCACCCTGTATATTTCATCCGCGCGTACAAATGACATTTAAACAGAGCTTGATTGAAAGATGTCCCAAATTTTCGAAGAAAATACATAGTTTTTACCCATCCGTCCTTAAACGTATAACTATCTTTAAAATGAAGATGAGAAAAAAAACATAAAATTGTACATTGGTAAAGTTACTTTCGAGGACACAGGGCGACTTGAGAGCCTAAATTAAGAGAAATTCGCTGTATTTTTGCCTTTTCAGTTTTATACTATAGATAATCTCGACGACAATTGGTCGATACTTTGAATATTTATTGAATATAGGTCACTGCCACTATTGCAACAACCTGTATATATTATTTGTTTTGATTGGTTTTTATGCTTTGCTCACAGATTTAGTTGACGCGCCAAACGAGTTACCTACCTACGTTCTGTAGATCAACACGCGATTTGTATACGTCATCTAATTAATTAATCCAAATTGAATTTTAATAACACAATTCAACTTAAATGGATGAGAAGTTTATGTTTATACAATTGTCTGAATATTTATAATTGATATCGTGTTAGAGCACAACTAAAATAAACACTTTTCAAATTTTATTGAAAATTCTACAAAACTTTTTAGTACCACAGGTTCACCTTAAATGTCCTTGACCGTGCATAAAGGTCATACAGCGTTGTCGCTTCCTATATGCTTGGTGCATTCTCCGCCGGTGCTGCCACCATCGGAGAATATCGTAAACAACAAATACACGGGTTTAAATATCGAGAATACGAAAAATCTATTATTTAATTATTCTAAAAATGTTATATAATGTTGTATGCTATAAAATGTTGTTTCGGGAGAGTTGAATATCCGGGAAAGTTGTGTTATTGCATCTAAAAATGCCATAATTACGCTCTCGTTTACGCGTTAAC
The DNA here is from genome assembly GCF_002938485.1 of Sitophilus oryzae. Taxonomy (NCBI): domain Eukaryota; kingdom Metazoa; phylum Arthropoda; class Insecta; order Coleoptera; family Curculionidae; genus Sitophilus; species Sitophilus oryzae. Next base: position 1,327,899 of record NW_022146173.1, on the reverse strand, counting down.
ATTTTTTCGGCAGTTTTATTCACATTTGAAATTGTCATAGCACAACACGACGCCTAGTTCGGATTAGAAGTGTCTAGCCCTAGCAGTCAACTATTAAGCTTGTCAACTATTAAGGTTGGTTAGCGTGGTTATTTGGAGGGTGTTAATTCATTTGTGTTTGGTCAAAAACTTTAACGTGATTGGTAGGGCTTAGTAGTTGCCTGCTAGGGCTAGACACAAGTGTTCGGATTCCTTTTCACTTATTTTTTACTACCCGAAACAGCGTTACATCACATAAACCTCGTAACTGAGTGTTTTATAGTTTCAAGAACTGCACTAGCAAAAAACTAAAATACTTAGATATTATAACAAAGCCACGCGATTTCAATATTATTTTAATGCGATCCACATGAACTGTAACCGGAACGGCGTGAAATACACAGCAAAAATTTCTGGTTTCTGCCGTATACAGCGCTGCGGTCGGAATTTGTTAAAATCAACTAAAATGTACCAAGCCTATATAATTTTGTTTATACAGTATAAGCATAAACCTTTCATCTGTTTAAATTTTGTGAATTCTAAAACTCTAAAACTTATTTCTCTCTCTTCTCTAGTCGGCTTTTATAGAAATTCCTGTATATTAATGAAATATTTAGACTAGTTCACTTATTGCATATCAAATAAATTATACCTATATAATTGAATTCCTTTCCTTTCCACTAATTCATTTCGGTTTTGAGCTTCTCAGTATTCGGAGATTGAATGAAAATCTGTGGGTAAATGGTAAAAAACTGATCCGTTGTACGTACTGAGTACTAAATAAGGGTGAGATTTTAAAATATGATCAGTCGTTTTGTACTGCTGATCGAGCGTTCTATATTGTACCTAGCGCGTAATTTGCATAAATGAAATAAATAAATTATATTAAACATTTTGTTTTATTAGTCCTAATAAGGTCTTTGGCCATGCTTGTCTTCTGATTTGTAATCCTGATCATACACAGAAAGAACAAAACTGTTTTAATCAAAAGCGTTTTTTTTTCATGTGATGCCTCAATTCAAATTAAATGGGCTAACGCACACTGATCACTGTTTAGACAGGTTTAGGCTCAGCCAAAACAGTATTGCTTTTTCTGTATAAGTCCAGCCTAAGAAACAATAATTCTTCATTTGAAAATGAGAAAAATAAAGTTATTTTTATAATTGTATATTTTTTCTTGGGTGAATGCAATGAGTAAATGCAGCGGCTATGGAGGCATTGGGAGAACAAACAGCATGCAACAACAACAAAAAATGTTGGTGGAATAATTACTTACCGGAGCAGAAAAACCAAAAACAAAAATTGTACTTCAAATGGCTACCAACTAAACAAGATGCGGATTACTTATCTTATAAACACCAAAGAGCAAAATTTAAGATGATAATTTTGGAAGAGAAGATTAACCAATAGGAAAAACGATGCCAAGAGTTAGAAAGCTACATATAGGAGGAAGAAAAACATCAGAATCGTGGAAATTCATAAATTCTATTCGAAATAATAAGAATACCAAGCTAAAACTTATTGTAATTGCGAAAGATAGCTGGAAGGAATATTTCGAAAAAATGTTAAATGAACACAGAGATGAATATAAATTACAACCAGAAGAACTACCATTTAATTTAGAAGGAGAAAAAATTAACATCGAATTAGATCAATTAAAAATGGCAATTACTCAACTTAAAAATAAAAGATCAGCCGGCCCAGGAGGAATCCCCAATGAATTAATAAATAGTGGCACACCAAATATTCACAATATTATTAAAACACTCTTTGAAAATTGTAATTATTGTATTTGAATAACGAAAGAGATAACCATCATAGAAGAAATCCAAAATTAATCTGGTATGGGCATGTAAACAGAATGGGAGAAGAAAGGCTACCAAGGAATATAATGAAATGGATCCCAACTGGAAAAAGGAAACGAGGAAGAGCCCGAGAGGATTAAAACTACCATTTGGGCATATTTTAACCAGCCAGGACAAGACACGAAAAACATTAGACAATCAAATCTATTTTACCAAGGCTTCTTGATTAAAAATTAGTATTTTTAACACAGCCATAGCACTCTAGATTGAAATTTAAAATGTCAAAAGTTGACATATGATATGTCATTCTATTCAAAGTGTCGTTTTCTATCAAATGAAGCAAAAAAATACAAGGATGTCATTTAAAAATCAAAAGTTGTAGTCATTTCCGGTGAAAGAGGAAGTGACCAAAAACAAAATAAAAATCATGTACAGAATGGAACGAAGGATGGATAACTCCAATACATAAAAAAAGGCGCAATTAACATATGTGAGAATTATAGAGGTATTTCTGTTAACTGTTCATTGTATAGACTCTATGGCAAAATACTTAGCACATTAATAACAAATGACTATGACTTGTACCAGACAGAAGAGCAGTCGGGTTTCAAAGCCGGTCGCTTAACGGTAGATAATATTTTCTGCATAACACAACTAAGTGAGAAAGTGTTAGCTATAGGTGGAAAGATACACATGATTTTTGTAGACCTAACCAAAGCGTATGATTCTATCCCAATAAAACAACTTTTTGACGTACTCGACCGGTCACCAGTAAATATTACCCTTATAAAAGCAATAAAGGAAATCTACAAGAACCCGCTAGCACGAGTTAAAATTGGAGCCGAACTCACATCATTTAATATAAGTAAGGGCCTCCGACAAGGATGTGGTCTATCTCCAATTTTATTCAATATTTACTTAGATGCAGCATTGGAACAATATATATACCATTCGAAAATAAAACAATATATACCATTCACTACGCCGACGATCAAGTAATACTGTTCCGAGATGTGGATGACATTGAGTACATGTTTAGAAAATTAAATGAGGAGTATGATAGATGGGGTTTACAAATAAATTTTAAAAAGACAGAATATCTATGCGTGGGCAACAAAGAACTAGACCTAGAAATGGAAAACGGAAACAAAATAAATATCATGTACAGAATTCACATATCTAGGTACTAACATACATAATAATGGAAAAAGCGACAATACCATCAATAATAGAATCAACAAAGCCAGAAACATTACAGGGGCACTAAATTCTATTCTTTGGCAAAGACATATAAATACCACAACAAAACCCCGCATATATGACACTACAGTTAAGAGCACACTTACTTATGGCGCTGAAGTATGGCAGATGAGCAAGTCCATGGAAGGAAAACGTTTAGCAACTGAAATGGACTTCCTCAGAAGATCGGCAAGAAAATCAAAACTGGAAAAAGTGCGAAATGAAGAAATAAGAAGAATAACGAAAGAGATAACCATCATAGAAGAAATCCAAAAAAAACAATTAATCTGGTATGGGCATGTAAACAGAATGGGAGAAGAAAGGCTACCAAGGAATATAATGAAATGGATCCCAACTGGAAAAAGAAAACGAGGAAGACGCCGAGATGATTAAAAATACGATTTGGGCATCTTTTAACCGGCCAGGACAAGACACGAAAAACATTAGATCAAATCTATTTAACCAAGGCTTCTTGATTAAAAATTAGTATTTTTAACACAGCCATGGCACTCTAGATTGAAATTTAAAATGTCAAAAGTTGACATATGATATGTCATTCTATTCAAAGTGTCGTTTTCTATCAAATGAAGCAAAAAAATACAAGGATGTCATTTAAAAATCAAAAGTTGTAATCATTTCCGGTGAAACAGGAAGTGACCAAAATCAATTGAATACGTCAATCAATACTAAATTATGTCATATACTAACATAACAAATCTCGTTTTATTTATCTGAAAAAATAAAAAAGTTATAGGGGATGAGCCACTTTTGCGACGCACCCGGTAGATAGCCTTGTCTCTGGTACATACAACAAATTAATATCAAATAAATAAAACTAGCTTTCCAATATATAAACGTTTATTCTTCGAATCAAATAAAAATAATTAACAACTTCATTAAGTCACCTATGTCGCGGTCAGGAAAGATAAAATTCTCTGATCCTAAAAAATGGATCAAAAATCAAATAAAAATATTTCTCCTACTTATAATCTATATATGAACTACGTAACAACAAACTCAATAGTTTGACATTATCTGTTGATTGGTAGAGTCGGTATTTACATCATTGCTTTAGTTCATTTAACTCTTTTGTGATTCTTAGGTAAAATATGACACTTAAGTTACAATGGTATCAAACAGAAAATGTTCATTGTTGCCTAAAATTACTCCAGAAAAAAATCTGGTAAGGAAATCACAAGCACTTATATACATCGGTAATAACTACACCTTATAGTGTATAAATGTAACTGTATAATACAAGAAATGTATTATGTACACAACACAAAAAGTTTCTAACAAATGGAAGGTTTATATTATTAAATTATAGAGAAAAAAAATGTGGAGTTCAATTTGGCAAGTCCAATACAAAAAAAGTATTCTGGTATACAATTATTTTGAGCAAGTGCCACATGACATACTATGTCAAAATGATTTTTAATTAGCCATGCTGAATTACTCCCACATAATTTTTTGACATCTCTATAATAAATCCTATTTTTTGTGAACTTTTTGGTTATAACCAGTATATAGGTTTATTGTGTTAACAAATTAACCGTCAAATCTATGACTATAAATTCAACCATTGTCAGTCATTTAATAAAAATATACACAATCAATTTCGGAATTGTATAGACTGTTCTACACAATTCAATGTATTAAACAAAAATTTATAACATTTGACTAAATTGGAACCAAAAATTAAAAAAAAAATACTAATAATAACATTCAAAATATAAATAAATTAAAAAATATATTTAATAAACAAAAAACAATATCGACATGCCATTGTAAACATCAACCTGAGGGAAAAATGTTACTCTATATTACTAAAACACAGTTGGCTTCGAAATGAAGATCGCTGTTATTTAAAAGTGAAATTACGTGTTGGATACCATCGATCTTCATTTCTAAGCCAACTTGACGTTGTTTTTTTTGATCATACGCTAGATAACTGAGTTTTCTTCAAATTATAGAAAGACTTATCTGATTTAAAGTGTATAGTCTGTCCAACGGGAGAGTCTCTGACAGTGACAGTTGTATCTGTCATTTTAATTCATACTTCCCTGAGTCGTTGGACAGGCTATATTATTATTTTAAAAGCAGGAATTGCTAAAGGCTGCGAAACGAGAGAATACTTGACAGTGACAGTTATTGTCTGTCATTTTAATTCACGTTTAAGTTGAATTCTCTGTCATTTTCTGGATGTCGCCTGTCGAAATATTCCCTGACTCATTGCTCAGACTTTAAACACCTGTATTAAACAAGGTTTAACCAACTTTCCTTGTAGTATTTTATTCACAGGGTTAACAAACAACGAGAGCACCTGTTTTATTAAAACAGGGAGGCTATGAAATGATTTTTATCACTGTCACACCTTCCTTAATTAAAAATATTGAAAAGTATGGTGCAACTATCTTCTTCCGTGAATATGACACTATTCTTAGTTCAACTATTATAGTTATACATAAAAATATTGAAAACTTCCATCCTATTCGCTTCTTAAAACACACTCTCACAACTATCGTTCAACGATACGTCATACACTATCGGACAAAAGTAGAGCAACACTTCGAGAAATATTTGCAAATCGCGATTTTTTAATTATACATGCATGATAATGTATACAAATACAATAAATTTAAAAACTACGAAGTAGGCTATGAGTATCCACGACAACAAGAATTTTTACTAACAAAACAAATGAATTTATTTTGACATTTAGTTTTAAATGCTTAATAGTAACGCGTCAAAAGTAGAGCAACATAATTCATTCCAAAGAAGGGTTTTAGCAAAAGTAAAGGCCAAAATAATTGTGCGAGGTTTATTTTATGTTTTTTAAACATTTCTATGCTGGATTAGTCATGCCAAGAGGAATTACAATTTCAAAAGACTTGAAAAGTTGTGAATGCATTCGTGGAAGGTAACAAACAAGCCGATATTTCAAGACAGATAGTGTTACCCCGTTACAGTGTATCTAAAATAAGTTCATCGTATAATGACAGGGGACACTTAGAAAAGTTGCCAAAATCGGGCCAAAAGAAAATAACAGTAATGACCGACAGACGCATCAAAATAATTGCTCAAAATGATCCGTGAAAGTCCGCACCTAGAATTATTGCCGAAATTCCAGAAATTACGGTTGGTATACGAACAGTACAAAGAAGATTAGAGTAGATGCAAAGTTATTTAGTAGACGTCCAACTAAAAAGCCGTTAGTTTCGGAAAGAAATAGAGCAGTAAGGTTGGCATTCGCACGTCGGCATTTAAACTGGACCGTCAATGACTAGAAAAAAGTTCTGTTCAGTGATGAAACGCGCTACAAAATATTCAATTCTGATGGAATGAGACGTGTGAGGCGACCAATCAATACAAGGTTTAATCCTAAATACGTACTACACCTACGGTAAAGGCAGTGTATTTTTATGGGGTTGTTTCTCATGGAATGGGATAGGCCCTATACACTTTATTAATGACATGATGGACCGATTTGTTTATAGGGATATCATGCAGAATGTTATGCATCCTTATGCAGAATGGGAAATGCCACTGCGTTTTATTTTCCAACAGGACAACGATCCAAAACACTCTTCACAAGTTGTTCAACAGTGGTTTAGGGAAAATGACGTTCGAGTTTTGCAATGGCCAGCACAATCCCCAGACCTTAACCCCATTGAAAATATCTGGGAAGAAGTAGAACGTCGTATTCGTACCCAAATGTTTCCAAATAAACAATCCTTATAGATAAAATTAATGAAGTTTGGACAAATCTTCCCGAAAATGTCATTCAGAAGTTGATTGCTTCAATGCCGCGCCGTTGTCAGCAAGTTATTAATAATAATGTGGATATTCTATCAATTACTAATGTATTACTTTCAATTATTATTGTTCTTAAATGTGTTAAATATTTTTTGCTGAAATAAGACACAATAAAATCTGTTGAATACAATTTGTTGCTCTATTTTTGTCGCCCCCATTCTCATCAATTTTTATAATCATTATTATTTACCATTTTTAAACTGATTAAAAGTACACCAAAATTTTGTAAAATATTACTTTTAGTGTAATGATAGTGTGTTAGTAAACATAGCCGAAAATCACAACCTAATATTTTTTTTTTATTTAAACTTTAATAAAAATGAACTTTGTTGCTCTACTTTTGTCCGATAGTGTATATTGTCCTGCTCTTTCTTTCTCGTTGAAACGAGATGGAATAGACTGAAAAAAAAAACACAAAATGAATAAAATCGGAACACGCTCAATTACTAAATTCGGAACGTACTTGAAATTTTCTAAACAATATAAACTGATCTCAGACACACCCTAAAGCGGATATTGATATATAATTATGACGTAACGTTGAGCGATCATTGTACAGACTATAGCAATGAAATGTATAGAATTATGATTGGCCCAAATCAAACATAAACACTATAAAAGTATAAGTTTGAAAATTTAAATTTTATAGAGATTTGAAATATGTTTGAAATAATTTAAAATAAAATACATCATCAAAAATTAATTTTAACAAAAGAGAAAAATTGGTTTTGAATTTCTAACTTTAAGAATAAATAAACTATAAAACTGGTCTTTCTAGGTGTATAATTCAGGTGTTTCCACTTCACATTGATTGGGAAAAGAGAATGGACGCTACTACGCTTCCATGGATTTCATATTCTATTTTTTACAGTGGTTCGCTGTTATCTACTTCACAGAATGGTATGATTGTATATGTATAGTATAAATATTTAAAAAAGAGAAATATAAATATAAAATTCGGTTCAAAACATGCTTAACAATTTTGACAAATGTTTTATCATACAGTGTCAAATGTCGAAACAAGGAAAGTAATATGAGAAGAACTATATATTATTATACAGAGTACTATTAAATATTAAAGACACAGAGTATTTGCTGAATAGCGTATAAAAGTGCATCCATAGAATTAACATTTTCAGTATCATCAATCATTTCAAACTCTGTTTATAAAAAATATGTTAAATTACGACTAAGCCAAAATTCGTTTGGTAGAAAACACTAAAAAAGTGAAACTTAGACAAAGCAAAGTTTACACAAAGACTTGCCAAGCAAAAATACCTTGAACTGTGTAAAAAAGTTATGTAATCATATAAACAACGTTTTCAAAATATAAGCTAAAATTACTTGATGAATTTTAACTGCCAAATCTATACGAGTTTACGACTTATTTATTAAAAAACATGCGTCTAATCAGATATAATACTCTCACTTTTTTACTTCTTGAAATTTTAAAATACATACTTTCATCAAAGACTGATAAGATATGTGTGTGAAAGGATGACTAAATATGACAGAGATAGCTAGAGGTACTCTACTTAAAAAGTTTAAAGAGAAAAATACTTGGCAACTGCAATGCTTCATATTATTTTAAATAATGTAGTCTATATTTAAAGGGTAAGACCAAGAAAATATAGTTTTGTGCCAGGTTGATAGACAGAGAAACAAAGAGACATGCAATGTTGCCGGTTCTTACACGGCTTTAAAACTGCTCATCGGGACAAAAAAATCCGACGATATCGCATAAAAGAAATGTGGTTAACACATACCATTTTTTGTTTTTTAGTATGTTTGATTTATCCAATAGGATATCTCCATCATTATTTTAACACGTTAAAATCCAGAGCACAGATTAAGATTTCCAAACCATAATCCCGGTGTATGTTCATCCCCGAAATCCCGATATCAAATCCCGGGATCCCAAAAATCTCGAAAAATTTAAATGCTCAATCTAAAATGAATTGATTTTATACACTTTAGTCTTTCAAAGATCATATTTTATTTATACTAAGCAGAACGTCAATAAAGTTAAATTTCCGTGTTTACTATATTTCATTTTTTTTGCAACAAGAATTGTATTTTTTTTTCTTACTAAATATGAATGTTACTTTGTTTTGTCTATTTTAATAAAGCTCTTTTCTCATTTTCTTTTTGATATATGTAGCTGCATTTTTATTAAGTATTTCTTTATTAAAATAATTAAATTTCTCATTCTGATAGGGAGGATTATAGGTTGATAGGGGGATCGCAGGATTATAGGTTTCCAACCAAAGGAAAACAGGATCCCAATCCCGAATTAGAAAATTTTGCACTATATGAATGCCTCATTCAGAACCTCCAAACTAGTGGAATAAGTCTAAAGGTATAAGAGTTTATAATAATACACAACGTTAAAAAAACAATTAAAATTAATAGAATATCCTAGCAACAGCTTGCGGTAGTCTGTTGTATTCACAGAGAAAGCCGAATATTTAGCTTATAAAACAATCAACTTTTGATTTCTAACCAAAATTTTTCTTGACAGGTGATAATCAAAGTCCAAAATGACATTCCTCGCAAATTTTGAAGTATAATTAAGTTGAAAAGTCAAAAGTTTGTTAACTTTTTCCACTAATTGAAAATTACTACCACTAATTATGAGGTTATGAATGCTTACATTAAAATTAGGTGAACAAACTTCTATGGCTAATTGAAACTACTAATTTATTCCACTGATTTCGAGGTTACATTAAAATTAGAGAAACAAATATTTACGCTAATTAATTGAAAACCCCTGAATGAAAACTTAAATAATTTTTCAAGTAATAAGTAAAGTTTCAAGTAATCAGCAAAAAAATGTATTTACTACTTGACAAAAATTAATAGGATACCTACTTAAATTTTATGAATGTTACTTAATTTTTTCAATAGAGTATCTGTATTTTTCGGCATTAAATAATGGATTAACATAATTATTTTTCTTAGAAATATGATTTTTAACAGCTTTAATAACTATTGTTGATTCAACATAAAACAAAACTAGCAAATTATTGAGTCTACCTTACTTTATATTTTAACTAGTTAAAAAAAAGACACAAATAAAACAAAATTACGGTAAACCATATTAAAACCACCTTTGCGATCTCACTTATTTTGTTGATATACTCCATCCTTGGTATAGGTTTATATGCATCCGTCATGCGTCGTCCGTAGTTGACAGACAAAAATCACAGACCATACTTCACCACGATTGGTGTGAACAGAACGACAGACGCATATAAACTCACCTTTAATATTATTATTCAATGGGCTTTCCGGCCTATCAGAATCATTCAAAAAATCAACAAAATAACAAAAACTCTAAGAATCTAGTGAAAATCATCCATAAGATATATTTTCATAAATCCACCGACAATTTAATTCCAAATTTATCTACACACCAGGGACCCCATCTCACGTACCAAAAATTAAAAATTCAAGCTTCTTATATCTGACTAGACTTCCCCGAAAGCCGTTTTGAACGGCCCAGGGTCGGCTCAGTTCTCCTCTTTTTGGTAAAACTCCGTATTAAACCTAGACGTCAGTATGTACACCACAGCCTCGTAAGTAGACATCATGATGGCCGTATTGGGGATCTGCCTCACCAGCTGAGTTTTGAGTCCCCTGTAATAATAATAATAATGCTTTATTTCCAATTTACAATGTACAAAAATTGTGATGGAATAGTAAAAAAAAGATTGAAACTAAGAATAATTACAATAACTTTGTTCGCACTGTGGCCTATATAAAAAACTATATTTGTTTTAAAGACAATCCTTTTTTTTTGTATAAAAGACAATCCTGGTATTGAAATAATTTCCGTTAATATAAGTGTTCAGAGTCTTTGTATAGTATTATTACCTGTACAGGCCCCTCAGGCCTTCCTCCTTGAACACCAGGCTCAGCGTTTGAAAGAAGCTGTTGTATTTGTTGCCCTCCTCCCTCAGCCTGGTCCTGCACACCTCGTGGGGGTAGGCGATGCAGGAGGCGACCGTTTTGGAGATGGCCCCGGCGATCATGAACTCGACGAAGTCCTTGGAGGTGCGCTCGTCGTTGAAGTGCTCGTGCGAGGCGATCAGCTCCGCTTTGATCGCCTCGTATATCACGAAGTGGATGATGGTTTCGGAGATGCCCATGTAGGAGGCGGTGATTCCTTTGTAGAAACCCAACAAGCCCTGAAAAAGAGTTGTTTGTTAGGCGAGTTCAGAATAGCGATTTGGTGCGGTGTAGCTTATAGTCAGTGTTAAGTATGGTGTAAAAAGCGCACAGCGCAATTTCGTTACCCAACTTTGACGCATTTTGATTTATTTCCTGTTGTCTTGGCCCACTTCGGTTTGCCTCGACTTACTTTCGACTCTTAAAAGCGCCTGAAAACTACTCGTGAGGAGGGCGTGGGGGGATTTTTTTGCGTTTTTTGTTGCCTCGTTCAATTTTGTTTTGTTTTAAGCTATTTCCAAAACGTGGCGGTATCTGTATCCGAGGCAAAGGATTTTTTTTTTCATAAATCTCAGTGAAATAAGTAAACCTAGACGTTTCTAAAACACCTGTTGTTACGATGATATTTCGTTAATTACATCTCGTTTTATGTTATATTAATATACCGGGTGCGTCTCAGAAGTGGCTCACCCCTATAACTTTTTTATTTTTTCAGATAAAAAAATCGAGATTTGGTACATTAATATATGATATAAATTAGGATTGATTGACGAATTCAGTTGTTTTCTGTCACTTCCTGTTTCACCGGAAGTGACTACAACTTTTGATTTTTAAATGGTACCCTCAGTCTTTTGTTGCTTCATTCGATAGAAAATGACACTCTGAACAAAATGACATATCATATGTCAACTTTTGAAATTTTCGAATATGGTTTATTTGAAATTGGAACATGCGATTCATAACGACAATATGACTCGAAATACCAAGTGTGTGGTATTTCGTCAAAAAATGCTTTTTCCAAATATGCTAATGAACCACTCTCGTTCCATTTGAAAAAACTGAGATATTATGATTAAAAGTACGATTTGGGCATCTTTTAACCGGCCAGGACAAGACACGAATAACATTAGACAATTAAATCTATTTTTCCAAGGCTCCTTGACTAAAAATTAATGTTTTAATACAGCCATGGCACTCTAGATTGAAATTTAAAATTCAATTTTGTTTTAAGCGAAAATATCAAAAGCTGACATATGATATTTCATTCTATTCAGAATGTCATTTTCTATCGACTGAGGTAAAAAAATACCGAGGGTGTCATTTAAAAATCAAAAGTTGTAGTAATTTCCGGTGAAACAGGAAGTGGCCGAAAAGAATTGAATACGTCAATCAATCCTAATATATGTCATATAGTAACATACCAAATTTCCTTTTTTTTATCTGATAAAATAAAAAAGTTATAGGGGTGAGCCACTTTTGAAACTCACCCGGTACACTACACAAAGACGCGCCGTGATTGATTGTTTGATTTTTATTGTTAATCTTAGCATTAACATTATTTATAATTTTTTTTCTGGAACTATTAATATATTTTGTTGATATTTTATTTTATTTGAAATTGGTAATTGCAAACTTAATAATTCTAGTGTTTATGATTTAGTCAAGTAGTTTTAGTTTAAAAATCAAGTTAATAAATAACAAACATAAGTTATCGAATTAAAAAAAAATCTGACATTTTAACGCCATTTATCTATTTTTGTTTATCAAAAAATATTTTTAGATATTTGCGGAACCTTGAGATTCGCTATCACCTTAGTTATCATCTGCTTTGGCTCAAAAAGGCGTAAATAAAAATAAATCTTTTAAGAAATTAAACGCAATTTATTCAAGCCGGTAACACAATGTAAACAAACAATACTATAAATAGTTTTAGGTACTGACTAATTGAATATACGGTATTTAGAATTTAATTGTCAATCCCTCTTATGTTATATCACCTTTTAATGTATCATGGCATGATTTAATTGAAAAATGTGTGTACAGAAATGCCGTATGTAGCGTATGCGGGGATGTGAAATGGACGTCTGTAAAGAGAGACAATGAACGATTATAAAGTCAACATACAAATAACGAAGATGATGTGTACTTTTCAATTAAAATGTCAGACAACATAAAGTAAATTGGCTGCAGTTTTACGATTTACGGCATAAACAGCGGCAGCGGTGCATAAGGTCATATTTATATGTTTATAAAGTGTCAATTGTCTGTTATATTAATCCATAGGTAAATTGTATTTTTTTTTCATTTTTTCGATGTCAACTATCGAAATCTTCTCTGACTCGTTGGACAGACGTCTAACTATCCTCTAGCTTTAGGTTCTAGTCCCAGAACCCTTCTGCAACTTTGTAAAAGCAGTCACAAGAATGGCTACAAAACGGTGGGTGGCCAACAAATCTCTAGAATGATGGAGAAATTCACCAGAGCAGATAGACGAAAAAGTACATATATACATTGGGCAAAATTCACAGCAGACCTGATAAACAAAGATATAAAGACAGTCGAAGCTGTAGTGGGTCTACTAACAGGGCATTGTAAACTGAATAGACATCTAAAGCTGGTAGGACCGACGGACGAAGCCATGTGCAGGATTTGTCAATCTGAATACGAAACGCCTGGCAAATATGCAGTTCTTTGTACTAGGCAATGATAAGCCATAGACGAAGAGCTATATATGGAGGGTACAGTCTCCAAGTTGGATAGACTTCTTCAATAGGATAGGACTGGAGAATGTAAACTAAGGATTCAGAAGAGATTCACAAAAGATCTGAAAAGGTCGCAGTGAAACTAAACTTACGTGAAAAAATGTCTATACCTATGTGGCGGCTTCATCTATCCAAAATAATCCTTATGGGTTTTTCGCCACTGCACTGCAAGAAAAATCTACAAAATAAAATAGTTATTTTTTGTAAACACTTCTGCGATAAACCTAAACGGACGCTGCTTGTCAGAAGTTGTGTTTACAGTAATAAAAATTTGCCTAACAAAGAAAAAAATGCTTAACGTTTCGGAAAGTTTTCTCTTTCCGTCGTCGAAAGCAAAAAAATATAAAGAATCAAGAAAAAAACTATTTAAAATATTATAAAATAATATTATACGTGAAATTTAAAAATAATCATACAGAAAGTTTGGGCTTTTTGGTTTTACCTTATTAAGAAATTATCAGGTAGTAATTGTTAATTTTGAAGTTTAACTTAATATAATGTCATTTTAACAGAACGTCAACGATTTCTTGTAGACGTATCTGTTTTAAAAAGTAAAGTGTTCTCGAATAGTTCAATTTAAATATTTTAAATAGTTTTTTTCTTGATTCTTTATATTTTTTTGCTTCCGACGACGGAAAGAGAAAACTTTCCGAAACGTTAAGCATTTTTTTCTTTGTTGGGCAAATTTTTATTACTGTAAACACAACTTCTGACAAGCAGCGTCCGTTTAGGTTTAACGCAGAAATGTTTACAAAAAATAACTATTTTATTTTGTAGATTTTTGTTGCAGTGCAGTGGCGAAAAACCCATAAGGATTATTTTGGATAAACTTACGTGCATAGAAATCGGCCCACTGTGAACTTTTGGTTTTAACTGTGTCGTTTAGAATCTATTTATCAGAGTAAGTAAAAAATATGAGATGTTTCAAAGACAATTTAACATGTTTTGATATGAGTATAAATTTATCCAGAGTACTTATCATAGACTAATGTCACGTACTAGAGATAGATTGGACACTGATATAAAACAAATGGGTCCGTCATTTAGAGCCACCTGGTGATCCGGAAGAAACTAATGGAGAGTTTTGGCATAACACAATTTTAGCGTTCCGTTACTTATTAACGCTAATTAAAACGGTAACGTTATTCAAGCGCAAAATTATTCCTTGTAAAATATAAAATAATAAATATAGACTTTTTTCCGCATTTCATATTTTATTAGATCATTAGAAGTATAACATAATTAAAGCAAAATTAAAATTATGAATACATACATTTTAAACACCAACAATTCAATTGTCTATGTACTTACTTATTTATGATTAAACTATTTTTTTATTTGGTTTATAAATTATTTCTAAAATGCCAAAATGACTTTAATAAAAAAGTTTAGTATCTAACACGAAAATGATGATCGACTGTAAATATTAGAATGCACAAACTAATAAAAACACAAATCACTGAAATCACTGAACTTTCTGGCAAATCAGGAATATCTGAATTAATAATTATTTAAATAATGATTTAAAAATAACTTGACGGATCACCAACATTTTGTCAACTAGACAAAAACTAGACCATAGACAGTAGTTAACATAGAGACTGTAATGTCATCTTCATATATAAATTAGAAACCTGTACTTTAATGTCTTTTGCGCCGTCTGGCGATGCGGAAGAAACTAAATTTGTAGTTCTATAAAATTACCATTGAGTGTCTAGGGCATGTTACTACCTTTGCAATCGAAATTTTCACATTGTTCTTTTATTCTTTGATTAGTTGTGTTTCATTGTTTGATTAGTGTTTCAATTTAATGCATACATTATCGGAAAAAGCCGCTCAAGTAATCGCTTTAATCGAAAATGGACTTAAACAGAGAGCTGTAGCTCGGCAACTACATATGACACGCGGAGCGGTTCGATGAGTGTGTAAACGATATGAGGAGACTCGATCCTTTCGTAGGCGACCTGGAACTGGTAGAAAGAGATATACAACGGATCGTGATGACCGCTTTATTGTGTCAACAATGTTAAAAAATCGGCGTCTTAATGCTATTCAGGTGCAACAACAGCTCCGTGAAACACGAGGAGTGACTATTAGTCAGTGGACAGTAAGACGAAGATTGAAAGAAAGTAACATGACCCCCAAAACACCCGCAATTGGTCCAAAACTTACCCCAGCTCATCGTCAAGCACGCCTGCGTTTTGCACGGGAACATCTGAATTGGACACTAGAACAACGGGAATCTGTTTAATTCTCAGATGAGACCAGGATATGCTTCAATGGTAGCGACCGAAGAAGAAAAGTGTACCGGAGGCCAGGTGAGCGATTAGCAAAATGCTGCATTGAGGAGCGGATTGCTTATGGAGGTGGTTCCTGCATGATCTGGGGTGCAATTTCTCTGACTGCGCGAACCGACCCAGTTTTCATCCGTTGGGGCGACCGTCGTCGGCACGGGAGAGGAGGTTTAACTGGTGTTAGGTATATTGAGGAGATTTTAGAAGTTCATGTGGTACCTTACGTCGCGTCGACTACATTCGAAACGAATTCACTTTTATGCATGACAATGTGCGGGCACACACATCAAGAATCGTACACGATTACATTTCAGAAGTCTGTTTTCGGGTTATGGAATGGCCAACGTGCAGTCCAGACTTAAACCCAATAGAACATTTATGGGATGAGCTAAAACGAAGAATTCGTGCTAGACGAAGAGCCCCAACTTCTATCCCAGAGCTCATTGTTGCAGTAGAGGAAGAGTGGCTTAACATCCCGCAAGAAACAATATCAAATTTGATCGAATCTATACCAAATCGTATAAGAGATGTTGTTAGAGCAAGAGAGGGTCATACCCATTATTGAAAATTTAGTTTAGTTACTTGTCCATAAATAAATAAATAAATAATAACATACCTCTTAGTAATAAAAAACGATAATTTGTTTCATGCGTTAATTTAATAATTTTAATCCAAAGAAACCAAAATACAAATTAATATAATATCTCTAAACTCTTTTCAAAGAATATGAAATTGTCTTTCAAACAGCATATAGGTATTTTTTCTTAATGTGACAAATATATACATAGTTAACATCAAAAGTTTGCCTTGGGCGGATTTCTATGCACGCAAGTGTAGTATCCTCTAGATTTACATATTTCTCTGGGGAAATGTGAAAGTTAAAATAGTAATTTATACTATATATATATATTTATACTTTGGTAATACAGATTCTAGTTTAATGTAATATTGAGCGTGATAGTGATTTTGTTCCAATTTATCAGGCAGTAATAATTTGCGATAACAAGACAGGGGAGAAGTTGTAAGGTCTTGACAAAAAATACAAATAGGCAAAGATTACTGTACAAAAGGAATGTACCCAAGATATACAAACCAGGTGTAAACAGAAAAATGCTAAATTGCTATTTATTTACTAAAACAGATTATTAACAAAAATTATATGATTATTGTATAATAAAAAAATATGATGCAACGTATAAAGTGCATGATTTGTTAAATTTACAACAAATATATAGTTCATATCTAATAAACTTTTAGTCACGTGATTAAGCTTGACCGGCACAGCGCTGCCCATTTTTACATAATATTTTCTTATAATCAAAATATTTTTGGAAACAAAAATAATTAATTAATCATAAGTATATAAAAAGTTATTATTTACTATTCCAGAGGACAGTCCTCTTTTTGGTCTCACTGTCCTTGTTTTCTCTCACATATTGAAAAAGTCCTCTTTTTACATACCAAACTCAAAATCTTAAAAAGATCCGTCTATCGCCACAATGCCTTAAAACATGATTAATCTGTGTCTTTTGGCAAGAAATATTTATGTACAAGAAATATTTGTGGAAGCCATAAACATGTTTAACTATTTTATGTTTACTGACTGTTAGCTTATGTTTTGAAGACATTTTTTTTTGGTGAAAACGGTTTGTTTTTTGTTTTGAGTATCAATATTTTTAAGAAAGCAAGAAAGATCATCAATCGTATACCGTTTACATAACTTTTTGGGAAATTCTAGACATTTGGGCGAGGTTTCAAAAAATGTTTCGCCTGTGCCTCTTTTTTACCCTTTCTTTTTTAAGCCTTTCTCTATTTTTTATTTTAAAAGTTGGCAACCCTACCTTAACAGCACTTTAGGACCATTACTACCGCTTTCCCTTTCAAAATATTCTAATAAGGTTGCGATGAGTTTTTTACAGCTCCTATTAAGCTATCTTGTACACTACACACTAAAAGAGGTTCTAAAAAGAACAATGTGTTTAAGCTCAAATGTTTAAGCTTAAAGTATCACAACACTATTTATTTAAACCAAAAACTCATAATACAAAACTAAAGTGTCAAAACGAACGACAATGTAAGGAAATAAATAAATTAATATGGCAACTTGATATTTTTTACAGCAGAGCTACCACCTGAATCCCGGCGCCTAATATGCCCATGATTGGCAGCAATGAATTTAAAAATCGCGCCCTCGATTACGTAACTAAAAGTTTAATTGGTATCGCTTATACCCTGCTGGTCATCTAATTTATGCGGTCCGGATGAGTGTGACAGAGAATAATATAAATGACCGGTTGACAGACAGAGAGACAAAATCAAAAGCGGCATACAGTGTTGCCGGTTTTTTTTACGTTTGCAGAAAAATATGTGTAGAAAAATATAAGCTATTTTAAAAACTTTCATGTATAGTACTGAAATGATGATAATATATTTAAACTAAATATAATCTATTACAGCTGTAGTAAAATAAGTAACCTAATAGTGAAAAATAAAGTTCCAACCCTAGATGCAATATTTTTCGTAAACGCCTACTTGTGCGTTTGGAAATGTTGATGCCAAATCCCATGCCAATGTTGACCCAATTTTATATCTTTTTAAAACATTTGATTCTGCATTAAGCTGTCCAGATCACTGTCTCAAACCCCGTTCTCAGAACTGCGTCGTGTCGACAGCGACACTAATTGACACTTCAAACGACCAATGGGAGCTGTACTAAATTTAAAATTGACAGCTGTTTGAATTTTGTACAAATCCGATTGGTTCTTTTGTCGTGTCGCTGGCGACAGTCGCAGTTCTGAGAACGGAGCTTTAGACGTTAAAATCCAGACCGCACAGTTTCGATGACCAAATCGGTATATGGTCAATCTATCTCTTATACATGTCTATGGATGCAGCAGCGGCATCTCCCCTGCAAAGAATACTCACCGATTTGGCATAAATTTGCTTGACACACTGCAGAGCGGTCATGGGATTCTCCTTGTTCACGTCCAATTGCAGTCGAGTCTTCACGAACCAGATGGGGTTGGTGAGCGTGCTGGCCATGAAGCCTGCGCACGACGCCGAACAAACATGCACTATAGGAGAATCTGGTGGTAATATGCTATTCCAGAACCTTTTGGCTTGGGAATAGGTGGAGAAATACACGGCACGAGAAGGGGCAACTCCTATCAAGTTAGGGCCCAACCTGGAAATAAGAAAATTAATGTTATAGTTTAATGGAGAAAAATATAGTCTGTTTTACGAATAATGGAAGATTTCGCCGGAAGATAGAAGAAAAAAGACAGATGACGTCTACACCAATCTATTTAGTACACTAAAAAAAATTTCTATTATATTTTTTTAAGTTCTGTAAAACGTGTGGGATCTGGTAAAATCTTATGGATTGCAGGAATAAAGTGCGGCTTACAACAGGCCCTCTTGACAGGATATATGTCAAGTGTTACCTGAACAAGTTCAATCTGTATCAAGGAAGTCTTTGCTGCAGACTCTGCGATAAAAATCCTGAAACAACGGAGCACATAATATGTAACTGCAGGGAGGCACGACTTGGATCATAACGCTTTTTGACTAGGCTAGAGCAGGAGGAACTATGCTCCCATCCTCTCAAGGACCTGCATAAGTTAGTGCAGGGCGTAGGGATAGGAGAATGGGTACAGATATAGAAAGGGGACTAACACAATAGGCCACACAGGTCGCAGTGTTTCCGGCAGAGGACTGCGCCCCTTGTTAATGGAAAAAAAGTTAACTATGGATGTGTTCAATATATGCGTTATATAATGTTAAGAGGTTAATCTGAGAGAATAGACAATAATGTCTGGCAGGTGAAAAATTGGGATAAAAATTATTGAGACCATTGCCCTTATTTTCGAAGTCCTAAAAAATTGTCATATGATAGTTTATATTATAATTACAGCTGCAAATATAGTCTGGCTAATGTGGAATATCCAGAATGCCTTGCCAGACTCGTCCAATGTTCGTCAGGCGCGCTAAATTCGGCATGTTCAATTATGCCACTTCCTCTCCTCATTTAACTACCTGACTTGTGAGTCTGGCGGGGATTTCCTGATTGTAAATCACAGTCAGACGTGTATTTTCTATGAAATTATAGTATTATTATATTTATTATTTATCATGTGACAAATTTTCAAATCCGGGAAAATAAGAGCAAAAAATTGTAATTTTTGCAATTTTCAAGATGCCGCCAGGCTCATTTGCCAATTTCGTAAATCAACCAGACTTGCTTTTGATTATAGTTTATGATAGTATCAAATAATGGTAGTTAAATTTTAAGCAAAAAAAAATGGGAAAATAAAGGTTAGATTTCAAATCTGTCAAATTTTAGCATCCGCAAATTTTCAGCCAGACTAACTTTCCTCCACTTGGGATGTGCCAGACTGTTATTTCCATTAATAAAATGATTCACTTTAATAAATGTCAAATATTTAAGACTGGGAAAATAAGTGTTGACTTGTTTTTTTTTTATCTAGTAAACCCTTCCGAAAATTTTAGCCAGATTAACAAATTTCATTTAATGTGACCATCCAAACAAACTATTTCATAAAAAATGTCTATACCTATGTGTCTATATCCATTTTATCACATACTAAACCAATGAATACAGAACAACAAACAAAAAATCTAATATACAAAATACCATGTGAATGCGATAAATTTTACATTGGTGAAACATCTAGACACTTAAATGTCCAAATTAAAGAACATAAAGATTATTTAAGAAAGGGAGATTTTCACAAATCTAAGATTTGTCAGCATTCATGGGACACAGAACAAATTTTAAAATTAAATTTTAATAACGCCAAAAGTATAATGAAAGAAGCGATAGCCTCTAAAGAAAAAATAAAAAAAAAAAAAAAAAAAAAATCTAATAAAAAATAAATGTATTGCTCATTGCATCTGTCGAAGTTAGTAATGTATGGCAATCCTTTCTTTGATTTTAAAGAACATAACATAAACATAACATACGTAAAAATTAAAAATAATCATACAGAAAGTTTGGGGTTTTTGGTTTTACCTTATATGATAGTAATTGTTATCAGGTAGTAATTGTTAATTTTGAAGTTTAGCTTGATATAATGCCATTTTAACAGAACGTCAACGGTTTTGTAGACGTATCTGTTTAAAAAACTAAAGTTTTCGAATAGTTGAATTTAAATATTTTAAAATAGTTTTCTTTATTCTTTGTATTTTTGCTTCCGACGACGGAAAGAGATAAAACTTTCGAAACGTTAAGCGTTTTTTGTTCGTTAGGCAAATTTGTATATCTATGGCCTAACTTCTGACTGATTAGTTTCCGTTTGGATTAACGCAGAAGTGTTTACAAAAATAGAAACAGTGGCGAAATACCCATATATGATTTTTGGAAACTATTTCATATTCACTGACTTGAAAAATAAATGATATAAAAAATTAAAAAATGTTTTTTTTTTTTATAATTTATAAATTATAAACTTACCTTTAAATAGGGCCACTGGACCTTCATATCTGATAATGTGCCTGATACACTGGGCGATGCCCATGTCGTTGCCCAGCCTCAGTGGAGGTGGCGGAGGCGCCGTGAAACCTGAAAGAGCCACAACTTGAGGCCGGCCATAGCTTGTAGATGTCCATAACCTACGCTTACCTAATGCAAGAACAAATATTTTCATGCTTATAGACAATTTTTAGCACAAGCTAGTTTTATTTAGAAAAATCAAGCCTTATCACTAAAGTAATCTAACATTGAGTATAAGTGAAAAAAGATAGAATAAAGAGAAAAACAATTAGAAATACAAAAAAGATATGTATTATAATTAAATATTTGCCTCAATTATTAATAAAAAACATATAAAGTCAAGCAATTTTTCATTGATTTGATGCAATTTGATAAAAACTTTCTGTTTAATACTGTATATTGTCATTGAAACTCCTAAAAGAACAGTGGTATCTTGAAGCCATACAAAATGTAATAAGAATTTGATTGAATTGATGCAAAACACACATAGTAACAGACAAAAGATTCAGAAATATAATTTATTATCTTCTATTAAATAATAACTGAAACGTTTTATTACTGTTATCATTTAGTTACGGAATAATATATTTTAGTTACAGAAGTTTCTAGATAACTATAATATACGTATCGTCGAAAAAAATAGTCTCAAAGACGGCTGGGAATGACAACCGTTGATAATTTTGGCGAGGTCAATCACTAGACGTCATTTACTCCTCGAATTTTTTTTATATTTATATATATTTACAGTAAAGTTGGAA
The DNA here is from genome assembly GCF_002938485.1 of Sitophilus oryzae. NCBI lineage: Eukaryota > Metazoa > Arthropoda > Insecta > Coleoptera > Curculionidae > Sitophilus > Sitophilus oryzae. The sequence continues at coordinate 1,305,744 of NW_022146173.1, read as the reverse complement.
ATCAGTGATTGTTAACAATTACTAGTAAAAGCTCACCCCATTTACTGATTTGCTAAGACTACGCCAGTAAAAGTTCAACAGCTATTTTGGAAACCAATTTTACTAGTGAATCCTAGCATAATATAGTAAATAGTAAAAATATAAGAATAAATAAGGATAAGTTGAATAATGGGCAATATAAGGATAACATTAGAAATTGGGCTAAACACTGGCAACGTTGACAGACATCTGGCGTAAATTCACTTTGTTTTTGTGGTTATGTGTATAATCGTTTCGTTATCGTTGTAAAAGTGTTGTGCGGTACACCCTCTGAAAGAAATTTTCTGTGAAAACTTAAGGTAAACTAGGCACTAGCAAGAATGTAATAGTGCTTGTTTTCATTTTTGAAAAAAAAAAAAAAAAAAAAAAAAAAGTTAATTATTTTAAGAAAAAAAAGATATTAGGAACCTAGTGACTATGAACGTTTTGATATGCTTAAGTAGTGGGTTTGAAAAAACGAATAACTCCCGTTGAAAATTCAGGCATACTTTATTTTGTCCACGATGAAGAACTTTGATAAAAACCTTGTACCCATAAGTAATCTTATGTTTATGAATGTGTTTTTTTTAATGTTTTTGTACGCTTTAAAATGCTTACTATGTGTTCCCTTTTTTAATATTCAGAAGGTTATGCTGTTATTTTCTATAATTTTAATAAATATACTAAAGAAGTAAATTGCAATTTTAAGATATGTGGATCAGCAAGAATATTGAGGTGATCCAATATTCATAAGTTTTATTTTGTTCTAACTTCCCATAACATTCTTCCTTACCACACTCTCCATGTACAATAGAATAACTTACTGGCAACCTTTAGTAAATGTTACTTTCACAAGTGAATGTTAGAAATTACTAGGAAAAGTCGACAAATATCTTTAAAATGCCACATTCACTGGTCCAGTGCGTAATTGCTAGCATTTCCGAGTGAATGTTAACAATCACTAATTTCCAACTTTGCTGTAAAATTATACACCATTGAAAAATCATTATTTTTACTCGCTATATAAGCTGTCTTTGACGCCGTTTTTTCGATCGTATGGTACTTCATATCACATAACGTTCCCCCAAATGTATTTTAAACAACCCATTTGGTATGAGTACAATAGAGAGACAGAAAGAAATCACATTAATTAACAGAAAATTTATTTGTCTGTGCAGCAATGACAATTAGCTAGTTCAATCACATTTAATTACCAGGAGTCGATGAGGGTTTAACGTTCCTTGACTGTGGAGGTGCATCGCTTCCTGGGGTCGATTTGAAACCGCTGCCCCTTGAAGACTGTTGGCGAGTTTTGACTACTTCTAATGGACAAGTCACGATGGCACCTACTGTACCCGCCACTCTGAAATTTCAAACAAAAATCAATTAAAATTGTATATAAATGTACAAATAAGATAGATAATAACTAAGAAAAATATATGAACATACTAAAGATAATAAGTAGTAATAATAAAACAAAAGAGAAGACAATACTGGATCGAATCCAGGGCGGAATCAAGTTCAGTGGAATCCCAATAAACAATATCAGATATGCCGATAATACGGTTATAATAGCCAACGATATACAAGAACTGCAAAGCATTATAGATTCGTAGTCCACTATGGTGAGATGTTTGAACTGCATCTCAATGTCTCCAAGACCAACTATTGGTCTTTTCTAAGACTCCAATAAATGCACACCTGCGTGTCAAGGGACAAACAACTGAACAAGTGACCTCATTAAAGTATTTAGGAGCTAACATCAATAGTCAGTGCGACCCGAAAAGAGAAATATTTTCAAGAATTGAGCAAGCGAGAAAAATCTTCGTGAGAATGAAATCATTTTTTACAAGACGAGACCTCAGTGCCAGATGCTACGTCTTCTCTGTGTTACTCTATGGGTGTGAGAGCTGGACACTGGATTCACAGACCGAGAAGAGAATACAAGCCTTCTAAATGTATTGTTACGGATTCCGTGGGTCCACTATTTAAACTCACGATAAAATACTTAACAATTTACATTTGTTTCTATACACACTGGCCGCCTATTTACAACACAACTTATACAACTACTATTACTCTAACGGTATTTCGCGGTATTTTTCAAACTTCAGACTATCTTCAGACTTTAGACTTTAAACTTTAAACTTTTCTTGTCCAACTGTCAAAGAGGGGGCCTTATATACCCCTGGCGGTTGTTTCTAGATTTTCTAAAGAATTCTATAATTTTTCTTTACTTTTCTGGCGAATGTGCCAGGTTCCTCAATGCACCGTTGCGGTTATGCAACCAGTAATACACATTTACCTTAACATTGCCCCCTTCTCAAATTTGATCGTCCGATCAAGGTTTCCTGTATGGTATCTCTTCAATCGATCCAGATGAACTACTTTCATCTTACTTCTAGGACTGCGTTGAATCCGGTACACAACATCATTTATCCTCTTGATGACTTATAAGGACCTTCCCATGCTGGGGTTAACTTTGGGGACCTCCCTTTCTTGCGCTGTGGGTTATATAACCATACCATATCGTCCTGTTGAAATCCCGTAGAATTAGCTATGAGGTCGTAACGAGCTTTCATCCGGTCACTGGCTGGCGTAATCTTACTTCTCACGGCCTTATGAATTTCCAATAACCTTTCCTTCAGTTCATCCTCGTAGTCCTCTACGTTCGTGGTGCTGTCGTCTGGTGATCCGAACACCAAGTCACAAGGCAACCGTAATTCTCGACCAAATAAATTCTTCGATGGTGAAAGTCCGGTGGTTTTGTGAACTGCACTTCTATATGCCATTAGGAATAGTTGTATATGCTGATCCCAATATCTTTGATGTTCATCCACCATTTTCGAGAGATGTTCTTCAATGGGCTTATTGAATCTCTCGACCATCCCATCAGACTGCGGATGTAAAGCTGTTGTCCTAGTCTTGTGAATACCAAGCAGATCACACATCTTCTGGAACGGTCTTGACTCGAAGTTCCTTCCTTAGTCAGTGTGAAGCTCTAAGGAATTCCAAATCTACTGAAGACATTATTGACTAATACTTCAGCTACAGTCGATGCTTCTTGGTTTGGAATGGTAAAAACTTCTGGCCATTTACTGAAATAATCCATCGCCACTAAAACGTACTTGTTGCCCTTGTGCGTTTCAGGGAATGGCCTGCAATGTCAACAGCGGTTCTTTCGAATGGCAGTCCAACGTTATATTGTTTCATTTTTCCTAGATCGAGTGCTTGGTCCTTGGCTGGCTGCACAAATTTTACATTGTCGACACCATTTCTTGACATCTTCGCAATAATCCACCCAGTAAAAACGATCTCTCAGCTTGCTCAAGGTCTTGTTTACTCCAAGATGGGCTCCAGCTTTACCACCGTGAATTTCTTCCAATACCTGGGTAACTTTCTTCCTTGGTACCAGTAACTGAGTTGTTACTGTGCTGCCATCCGCACTTTCCCATGTGCGCTTTAACAATCCATTCTCAATTACCAGTGAATTCCACTGAGCCCAGAGAGCTTTGAAAACGAGGCCTCTGTCCGCAATATCCTGCCACGGTGGTCTCTCGCCGTTACCTTACTTGAGCCGTAGTATTGCACCGATGTCTGGATCTTCCGTTTGGTCTTTCCTCAATTGTGTCGTCGTGCACTGTTCATCGGTTCCAAGTTTAAAACTCCTTATCATGACAGTGCCTTCACGTTGTTCCGTTTTACAGCAGTGCTTACAATCGGTTTGACAGGGTCTTCTGGATAAACCGTCTGCGTTACCATGCATTTTTCCGGCACGATGTTGGATGGTAAGTGATACTGTTGGAGCTTCTCGAGCCATCGTGCTATTTGACCTTCAGGTTGTTTCATCTCCATAAGCCACTTGAGAGCCGCATGATCTGTCCTAATTGAAAATTCTTGGCCGTACAGATATTTATGAAAATGATCAACTGCCTTCACAATTGCTAGCAGCTCCTTCCGGGTAACGCAGTAATTCCTTTCTGGTTTGGATAGAACTCGACTGTAATATTCTATCACTCGTTCTTCGCCATCTTGCACTTGTGATAGCACTGCACCGATGCCGATATTGCTGGCGTCGGTATCCAGGATATACCTCCCTTGTTGTTGCGGGTAGGCTAGAATAGGACTTGAACATAAAGCCACCTTAAGTCTTCCAAAGGCTACATCACAATCGGTGTTCCATTCGTAGCCAACTTCATCACCTGTAAGTCTATGTAAGGGTGCAGCTATATTGGCAAATCCCTTGACAAATCTTCTGTAATAGGTGCATACACCCAGAAAACTTCTAAGTTCATGTTTGTCGCGAGGTTTAGGCCAATCCTTGATTGCAGCGATTTTCTTCTGATCGGTGTCAATTTCGTCTGCCGAAACTACATGACCCAAAAATTCCACTTGTCGTTGGAATAAGCTACACTTCTTCGGGTTCAAGTACAGGTGCGCATTCCTTATGCGGCCGAAGACTTCTTCTAAATTTCGCAAATGCTCCTCAAAAGTTCTTCCCATAACCAATACATCGTCGAGGTAAACCAGGCACGTTTTCCAAGTTAATCCTCTTAACACCACCTCCATGATACGTTCGAAAGTGGTTGGAGCATTGCATAATCCAAACGGCATGACCTTGAATTGATACAGTCCGTTTCCTGTAGAAAAAGCCGTTTTTTCTTTGTCTTCCTCGTCTAGACCAACTTGCCAGTATCCACTCTTTAAGTCGAGAGTGGAGAACCAGCACGAACCTGCCAGAGTTGTTAATGTGTCATCTATACGTGGCAGTGGGTAGCTATCTTTCTTAGTGACGTCATTGAGCTTCCTATAATCCACGCAGAATCGTGTACTACCATTTTTCTTCGTCACCAAAACAACAGGAGATGACCATGGACTCGATGATTCTTCGATAACTCCATCTTCTAGCATCTTATCTACCATTGTCTCCATTTCTTGTTGTTTGGAAGGGGAACTCTTCTAAGACGTTGTCGAATCGGCTGAGCATGACCAGTATTAATCCGGTGCTTCACAAAATCCGTTCTTCCACTGTTGTTCTTCTCAAAAATACTGCCATGCTTTAGCAGGAACTGCTTAGCCTTCTGTTTCTCCTCAGGTGTTAGGTGATCCCATGGCTGTTCTAGATTTTTTAGTGTTTCTTGGGATGCCTTTTGTGTAACATCTGACGACACTTCATCACATCAGGTGACACTTCTTACAGGTTCGCAGATGGCTATCTTGTCACCTTTTTGAATCTTGATACAATTCGGGAAAACATTCGCAACTCTGATCGGTATATTCTTGTCGGTGTTCACCAATGACTTTCCTACTAAGTACCTATCTTGTTTGTTGTCGCTACTTTGTACCAGTCCAACACAGCACCCAGCGATTTTCTCCACTTTACCGAGTACGATCTTCTCGGTATTACCAGGTATCACCACAGTTTCCGCTGATCTTACATCCATTCTTCCTGGTCCCTCGTCTGGAGATAACATAAACTCTTCATTTCCGATATTCAGGATATTTCTCTGGTGATCGAACGAAATCCATGTTGACGAATCACATTCATGCCCAAGATGAAGTCATCTTCAATATCTGCCACTAAAACGCTATGCTGGAACTTCAAATTTCCTAACTCCAGTTCGACGATAGCCTCTCCCCGTACAACAGCCATTTCCCCCGTAACTGTACGTAAACACACTCTTCTTCCCAGAGGCATCAGCTTCAATCCTTGCACTGAGTTAGCCCGCACCAACGATACCATAGCGCCAGTGTCCACAGTCATTCGAATTCCCTTTCCATTGACTTTCCCGTCGATCACCAAACTGTCAGCGGTTCTTCCTAGACTCCTAATGAAAAAATCCTGGGGGCTCTGTTCTCCCCAGTCAATACTCGCCCCTTAGTATTGACTGATTTTAGTTTTCCTGGTGCCTACGTTTTCTGGATGTGGTGAACAGGATCGCATTTGAACGCGATCCCGTTTGATGTGGCCATTCCTGCCACATCTATAGTACCTTATGTCCTGGGATCTTTTATGGTTCTCTGTCTGGGTGTTGTTGCTACTCTTGTTCACTAGTAACTCACATAGTTTACTAAACATCTCCTCCAAACGTATGTGAGAACTTCCGGGCTGTTCCTCGACCGTTACCGATCTTATCTTCGGTCTAGGGATGGCGCTAAATGCAGCTTCGATTTCCAGCGCCCTGACCAGTGCTTCGCTGCTGGTAGAAAATCGGGATATTTGCAGCGCCCTCTGTAATTCGCTGTCCTTCAGTCCGCTGATAAAGCACTAAGCAGCCAGTTCTTCCCTAAATCCTTCCGGTGCTTCTGGATATGCTAGGTGTACCAGGCGACGTAAGTCTGCTTCGAATTCCTGCAGACTTTCTCCGGACCTCTGCAAGCGTGTCTTGATCTGGGCCTGGTAAAGTTGGCGTCGATGTTGGTCGCCACATCTTCTGTCCAGTGCAGCGACCAAAGTTTAGTATTCCTGCTGTTGGGCTGCAGGGAATGGTTGCAACAGTTCAGGGCAGGGCCACGCAGCGCGATGACAAGTGCCGCTGCTTTCTCCTGGTCAATCCATCCGTTGGCAGCGGCCGCTGCTTCAAACTAGCGGTGGTACATCGTCCAGGTGGTTTGTCCATCGTAGGTCGGGGCCTTGAGGTTCGCAGTTCCATGAACGCCAGGTGTCCTTGCTTGTACCTTGGTCTTCTGTAGGTCCATCTCTAATTTTTCCATTTTCTGCTGAAGGCGTTCCTCCAGATCTTCTACGACTTCTTGGAAATGGTTCTCCTGTCGTTTTTCTAGGTCTTCAAAATTCTTCTGTAGTCGAAATTCCTGATTTTCTAAAGTTTTCTTAAGACAGTCCTGATCTTCTTGCTCTTTCTTTTGGCGGCGTTTCTATATCTTCTAAAATTTCCCTCCATTCATTCTTCTGACGACTTTCTAAATTGCCTAAAAATTTCTCAAGCCGGTCCTGTTCTTCTTTGTCTTGTTGTCGTTGAACTTTCAAATCTTCGAAAATGTTCTCAAGCCGGTCCTGTTCTTCTTGACGTCGTAGTTTTTCCTCTTCCTTTTCTCTTTCTAATCGGGCTCGTTCTTCTCGTTCTTTACGGAGTCTTTTCTTGTTCTTCTGCTTTCTCCCTTCTCATATTCTCCATAAAATCGCCTAATAGTTTGCCTACTTCCTCCATTTTCTTCGCTTGTTCCCTTGTACCAACCATAAAATACTCTAATCCGGTCTAAAAATCTTCCAATCCGCTTAATTTCTTCTTAAAATCCTCTTGAATCGCACTTCCGACACCAACTGTTACGGATTCCGTGGATCCACTATTTAAACTCACGATAAAATACTTAACGAATTTATTTGTTTCACTCTATACACACAACTTATACTATTTACAACACAACTTATGCAACTACTATTACTCTAACGGTATTTCGCGGTATTTTCAAACTTCAGACTATCTTCAGACTTTAGACTTTAAACTTTAAACTTGTCCAACTGTCAAAGCGCGGGCCTTATATACCCCCTGGCGGTTGTTTCTAGATTTTTCTAAAGAATTCTATAATTTTCTTTACTTTCTGGCGAATGTGCCAGGTTCCTCAATGCACCGTTGCGGTTATGCAACCAGTAATACACATTTACCTTAACAGTATGTATTATGTATACAGACGGATGCTGATAATCTCATGGGTACAAAGGATCACCAACGATGAAGTACTCCAGCGCATGCAGAAACAAAAAGAGATACTGAACACCATCAAGGAAAGAAAAATGCAATACCTGGGTCATGTGATGAGAGGTGGTAGATACGAAATACTGCGCCTCATAATAGAGGGCAAAGTGCAAGGGAAAAGATCAGTAGGAAGACGCCAGAACTGATGGCTAAAAGATTTGAGGAGATGGTTTGAACGCTCGTCTGCGTGAATCTTCCGGGCTGCAGTTTCCAGAATTTCCAAATTGCCATTTGGATCGCCAACCTTCGGAAGGAGAGGGCGTGATAAGAAGAATAAAACAAAAGAACGATCAATTCGAAGTTGGTCAAAGAATGCCTAGAGAAGCTGAACAAAGTAGACAAAGAAGTCCTCCTACTATGGGTGCCAGCCCACTAAAGGGTAGAATGAAATGAAAGAGCAAACGATGTAGCTAGAAAAGGAGCGAAAACTCCACTAACTGGACCAGAACCGTACTGCTTCCCAAGTGGAAACCAACTTAAAACAGAACTCAAGTACCTGGAAAACTCCATCCGTAACCTGGAATGGGAATCCTCCAACGGTCTAAGACCCTTCTGATTTCTCAGGACTCTCGGACAACCGAGACACAATCAAAGATCTTGCTTAATTTAAGTATTGTATTGTATTGACTAAGAGTGGGACAGGTGGGACCCTGCACTGTGGCCACGAGGGCCTATTGTAGCTCAGTTTCTACAAGCTCTTTATTTGAAAAAGAGCATTAAAGTTCACGGGACTTGCGCTCCATTCCTACCATCCTTTAGGAGTTCTCTTGTTCTACGTTTGGATGGCCCTGCTAGGATTTTCTTGGCATGTTCCATTCCGGGACTGTCATTCCAGTCCCGAAACGTCGCACCCCTAACACATTGCCTGTCTCTTGCGAGATTTTTTGGCACGCTAAGTATCGGTTCTGGGCCCACGAATGGCGACATGCGCCGGTATCCATATTAGCGACACTTTGTTTCCATCTAATATATTGAGTAGTTTCTTACAATGAAGACTCGTCATAGACGGGCTTTTCGTTGCCTCAAGTGCTTTCAACGCGGCTTGGCTATCCGAAAATATGCTTATTGCTTTCCCGGTGTTATTGCTGTTCTACCAGCAGTTGCACACAGGTTTCAATAGCATATAGCTCAGCTTGGAAAATCCAAAAATAAAATGTTTTCCAAGACTGTGGTATGTCTCAGTCTTTGGACTGCCGCAGTAAATTCTTGCGCCAGATCCTTTATCGCTTTTGGATCCGTCCGTGTACCAACACATTTCCGCATGTAATAAACCGTCCCTATTCGGAAGCAGGACATTGTAGGTGCGTGTCAAGAGTTGGATTTAAGTTGTTTTAGTTGAGTTGATTTAAGTAACAAGAATTTTCGGACTGTAATATGTCACGGGATTTTTAACAATGTCTCCTCAATGAACACCTCAGTAGATTGAATCTAAAATATTGCTTCAACAGATGATTCACACACCTCATTCAACACCTCATGATAGAGAACTAGCGTCTGTAAAACCGTCTCAGATACTGGTTTTTCTCAAAACCCTGGGACTGCATGATGAGTGCTCCAAGAAAGGGGACACAATATATCTGTAAGGTCATTGATTAACGCTCCTCCCATACGGGAGGGGGGTAATCACTATAAGGATGTATATTCTACTATACCATGATAAGGTATTGATGAAGGGCTATATTATGGAAGATAGATTTTCTCTTTTTCTTAAGAATATAAGTATAAAAAACCATTATTATCATAGAAGTTGAAGAGAACAAAGGTAGATAGAAGTTATATATTTTTCTGATTACAGGTATAAAAAATTTGTGCATACCGGTTTATATTTACTTAATCCACAATCCTGTTGTAAAAATGTTAAAACATTATTTATACTCTTGTTTATAAAAAAGCATTCACGTTCAGTTAAATAAGCATTACCAATTCTCATATAAACTAACAACAAATTAATTATTTATTAATCTTCTAATTGCTTAGTGACAGTGTCATTAAATAATTTAAACTTTGAGTTACTGTACAACAATTAGTAAATAATCAGGTTGTCCTATTTAATGTACAGGGTGGGTCAAATTCGACGCTTTTAAATGGAAACACCCTTTTCTATAGGAGATACACAAAAACTAATATCGGTGTCTGGAGCTCAATTTTATCAAAAACATGATGGTGAAAACCGCACATCAATATCTGTTACCGTTTCGGAGTTACGCGGTGTTTTTCAAAATGTGCATTTTGAACAAATCGCTGTAACTTTTTGCTATGGAAAATTTTGTATTTCTATGAAAACATTTCCAAAGCACCTTTTTACGTAGAATTTAATCGTTATAATTTTTTAAAATTAATAATTTAAGAGTTATCAACAGAAAAATTGATTTTTATTTGGGACACCCTCTATATTTTTAATTAACTGAAAAGAATTTAAAATTACCTTTCCAAAAATATAGCACACTTATTTTGTTATAATCGCCTTCGAAATATAAAATTTTAATAGTTCGCCACTTTTTTAACTAGTAGGCTTTGGACCCCTTATTGATGATATGCCCTTAATGCAACTCGAAACATATTTTTCCAGCAGGACGACGCACCGCCTTTGAACGCTGAAGTTATCAGCAAATTTTGCAGCCAATTTCAAGAATAATTGAATAGCTAACCAAGATCCCAGCCGTTGGCCGTCGAGGCCGCCTATGCCCATGGATCTAATCCTATGGATATATTTGCGGAAGAGATAAAAGGTTCCTTATTCTTCCGTATAATCCTAGACAAGAATTAAATACTTAGCAGTTATGAGAGGGTATTTTTTCACCCCCACTGAGTAATGAATTCCGCGAAATGTTCAAAAACTGCCGTCTGTCCATAACAGAAGACGGTTGATATGTCGAACACCTGTAGCAAAATCTCATGTCTTAGTTTTCTTGGGATGTTTTGAATTGTGAGGTTAGGTTTTTGTTTTGATTTGCAGTCGATCAGCTGTTATCAATGTCAATTCGAATGATTTCGCAGAGCAAAGCTTTAGGTATTATTTCTTAATTATTTGGATTCTGGTCGTTATTCTAGTCTTGTATAAATATTTCGATAGGACTCAAGATGACGCAGAAAATATAAAAGTAACAACCGAATTGTTTCCGTAATTTGGACACCGGATGTTAAAAACAAAACGAATTTTTCAAATTTGTAAATTTTCCTGATGAAATATATCAAGGAGACGAAGGTACAATAATAACTGACAGTCATACTTAAACCCTTTTTGTAGGTTTTAAATGAAATACTTAAATAAATCGTATTTTTGACTTAACAAAGAGGAAAAGAAAGGTATTTTTAGATAGTAAGAAGTGGCTACTTAAAGGTTTAATTGTTTTGATCAGGCATGGAGATCGAGGTCCTTTACAGCACGTTAAAAGAATTACAAACATAAATTGTGATACTGAAGAAACCAGTATTTTAAGATCTTATAAGGTACCGGACTGACAATTTTTCAGTCAATAATCTTTAAAAGTGTACTTTCAGGCATATCTACACAATCTGACAATAACAGGAAAAATACAATGGACAGGTCCAGGTCCATTCCACGGTTTTCCCATAATGCCCACATATCCAAACCAGTGTCAATTGGGTCAATTGACAATGCAAGGGGTCAGTCAGTTGTTAAATTTAGGCTCTATTTTAAAGAGAAGTTATTGTGAAGTTTGGCCAAAGATTAATTTTATTAAACCTGAAGAAATTCTAGTCCATAGCACAAGATATCGAAGAACCTTCCAGTCTGTTTTAGCTTTTTTGTATGGTCTTGTATCGAACGATACATTGACAAGACTGAATATTTTGGAGAGTCAGTCCATGACGTTTTGTTTTAAGGACTGTGAATGTCCAATAACTGAACATTTGAAAAAGTATGATAATACTTTTTTTATTTTTATCCAGCTTTTTTAGTACTTATTTCTAGGCAAATACAGAAGAGTGAATTACATCAATTGAAATTGCATCCTGCAGTGGAAACATTGACAGAAAGTACAGGTAGACTACTTTTTTCTGCCGATACTGATAGAAAATCTTTAATCAGGGATCCAAATGCTGTGAAAGATGCACTATTGGCTTTTGTATGTCATAGAACTGGATTACCATGCGATGGTCCTATAAATTGTATAAGGTAAGGTTTATAAAAAAATATTTTATGTATTTCTGAACCTACCTGGTTTTGTATAGAGTCTATACAGTGATAGAATATATGATTTTGACATACATCATCCCAATATAGGTATTCTCTCACAGGACAGGCTATAGCCAGGTTTATGTTATTTGCAAAAATATGTTGACTTGATCTATTTTAGAAAACACAACGTCGCTGGAATTATAGCTTATACAGAGTGGACCAATTATCAAAAATGGAGGAATACATATTGGCGTCGATTGTGTTTGTTGAGGTCATATGGTCAGATGCGTCATATTGTCCAGCAAATGCTTCACATGGTAAGATACCACTCACAAATGTCCAGTGGGAGAATATATAATTTTTTTACTATTGAGTTAAAGTGATAGGCAACTATCACTGTTGTATATTCTCTTACTGAGCAGATTAGACTTTCTTCTTCTATCATGCAATAAGTTTTTGTGCCCATATATTACCAGGCTTTAATTATTCATACTTTCAGTCATTATAATATTTTTTACTGTTATGCTTTTTTAAGTATTATTTGAATTTTTTAGACAAATTTTGACAAAAAAAAACACTTATTTAAGTCGTTTTTTTTAATGTCCAATTTGGCAGAGGCTAAGAGTAACAGATTTATTTTTGTGTAATTTAACTCAAGGTACAAACAAATGCTGATGTTAAATTAGACTTAAAGGCCCTTTTATACCATTTGGTTACTTATTAAATGCCCTTACCAACTATATAGTCAAGGTATGCAACTAACATTACCCAGATTCCTAATTCTTTCTCTACTTTTTATTTTTCAACCCTCGTCCAGTTGACAATCTAGGATTTTGTTTGTAATAAATTTGGTGAAAAAATGCTTTTAACATCCAAAACATATATAGATATACTGGGTGCGTCTCAAAAGTGGTTACCTCTATAACTTTTTTATCAGTTAAAAAAACGAGATTTGGTATTTTAGTATATGATATAAATTAGGATTGATTGCCATATTCAATTGTTTTCGGTCACTTCCTGTTTCACCAGAAATGACCACAACTTTTGATTTTTAAATGGCACCCACGGTATTTTTTTTACTTTATTTGATAGAATATGGCATTCTGAATAGAATGACATATCATATGTCAAGTTTTGACATTTTCGCATATGGTTTATTTGAAATTGAGATATGATTAAAAATACGATTTGGGCATCTTTTAACAAGCCAGGAGACTAAAAACATTAGACAATCAAATACATTTTTCGAAGGCTCATTGATTAAAAATTAGCGTTTTTAACATAGCCATGGCACTCTAGATTGGAATTTAAAATACGATTTTTTATTAAGCTAGAATGTTAAAAGTTGACATATGATATGCCATTTCCAAACAGGAAATGACTACAACTACATGCAGGATTAGTTGTGTTAGAACAAAATATTAACTAAATAGTCTAATCTTTTTAGGTGGGATCTAATGGTCCAAACTTGGTCGTTTACTCCGGTCACGACTACACCTTACTCCAAATATCCACAGCGTTAGGGCTAGCCAACGACCCTCTACTCCTCCGATACGCCTCAAGAATAATATTCGAAATCTATCAAGACAACCGCGAGAACACGAACGACGCCAAAGGCATCTACTTCCGGGTGCTGTCAAATGGGAAAGACGTAACGAGGGAGGTCAGTTTCTGTCGAAATATCATTGCAGTGGATAGGAATAATTATGTGTGTAAGATAGAGGATATAGTCAGGTTCCTCCATGACGATTACTTTAGTTCGCTGAATGTGACTAATTTCAAGGACGCGTGCGTCAGGAAATTAGCGAAGAACGCAGAAAAAGATTTCTTCCATTTTCGTTAAAGTAAAAAAAGTATTATGAAGAATTAGTTTGTAGATAAAAGAGTATTAAGATTATGTATATATTTATTGTTTTATTTATTATTTAAAATCGTGCAATATAATAGTGTAGAAAAAATAAAAAACATACAAATCAAAAATAGGAGATTTTTCTAAACCCCTGTTATTTTATTTATTTAAAGTCTGTCATACAAGTCGGAGAAGATTTCGACAATAACAGATGACAACCAAAAAATGACAGAAAATACATTCTACATGACAGACAACTGTCATCGTTATACAGGGTGGTCCGAACTGTATTCCGGAAACTTCGGCAGCATATTCTGCAGATAAAAATAAGTAAAAAAGTTCGTATAAATGTCTGCCCTAAAATGCTTAGTTTCGGAGATACAGGGTGTAGAAGTTTCATTTTTATTTCGATTTTTTCCAAATAATTTATAAAGTAACGTCAATATTTGGATGAAAATTGGTGCCTGAGTTTTTTGACATGATAAATTTGATTTTGATGTCAATATGACTCCTACTTGTAGAAGGCGCCATCCACATATTTTTTAACGGGTTTGAAGAGCCATAACTTTTCGTCCGTACCTGTATAAAACTACTGATTAAAAAAATATACATTTGCGACATGTTTTACGTAAAAAAAGGTCTCTTGGTCAAAATCGCTACGAGTAATGGTTCTTGAGACATTTGGAATCGAAATTATTAATACCTGTCATCATTGACATAAATTAAACATGTTGACTAAATAGTTATTAGACTGAAATCATAAACTTGAAATGTTTTGTGCCAAAAGTTCAACAGAAATTGTTTTATCATCAATTTTTCGCAGAAAAATTTATGATTAATTTAAAAAAATACAAATTTCCCGAGTTCAGAATTTCAGTGAAATAACTATCTACTCAGCGTCTTTATTTTTTGTCAATAATGACATGTATTGACTATATCCATTCTAAATATCTTGAGAACGGTTGCGCGTAGCGATTTTTACCAAGAGACATTTTTTACGTAAAAAGTCACGGAAATGCATATTTTTTCACTCAGTAGTTTTATACAGGTACGGACAAAAAGTTATTATTCTTTAAAACAGTTAAAACACGTGGCGTCCCCTACAGATAGAACTCATATATTGACATCAAAATCGAATTTTTCCGGACACCAATTTTCATCCAAATATTGACGTTACTTCAGAAATTATTTGGAAAAAATCGAAATAAAAATAAAACTTCTACACCCTGTATTTCCGAAACTAATGAATTTAGGATATACATTTATACAATTTTTTTTTCTTTTTCTTAAACCTTTAAATTATATCATATATATTTTTTTTCCTTATCTTGGGTATGAGGTTTTTTTTTATTAATTGAAAAGGGAAACTTTTTTTTTTATTATGCGGCGTTTCGCCTCATCATGGTGGGCTTTCTCAGGCACTTTATTCTTGAAGCATTCTTCTATATAGACTGGTGGTAGCAAGGCGGCTGCGGCTTCAAGAATAAAGTGCCTGAGAAAGCCCACCATGATGAGGCGAAACGTCTCAAAATAAAAAAAAAGTTTCCATTTTCAATTAATAAAAAAAAAACCTCATACCCAAGATAAGGAAAAAATATATATATATGATTTATACAATTTTTTTTATTTACTTTTATCTGCAGAATATGCTGCCGAAGTTTCCAGAATACAGTTCGAACCACCCTGTATATCCGTCATCGTCATTTCTCTGCTTGGAAGACTTTATTTATCATATATAAATACATATCTATTAAAAACTAAATTAATTTTTATCTTTACTTGCTAGCTCAACAAATTCTTAAGTATTAACTCAAGACTGTATTTCAATTTTATTAAAAAAATCTCTGTAATGAATAAATAATTTGTAGTGAAATAGTATAAATTAACGTATATCAGTAATACATTATTGATTCTCTAAAATCGTCTAAATATAGTGTGTATAGTAGAAAACACCAATTTTTTTTTCATTTCATGTGGTAGGAGTCTATGAAACCATCACTCAACGCTACGTCATATATTGTATATGAAATAGATTGTAGACGTCATTACAAACCGTCATAACAAACTGATTGGTAGAGATTCTCGCATTCTTCGTTATCAAACGGTAGCCATGCGCATAACGTTCTCCTTATTGGTCAGTGCTATCCACCATTCTAGCCCCCCCCCCCCTGGAAATAGTCGAAATATTGAAATATCCAGTGGCGGTGTTTGGTTTAATTTGTGCCTTATTGATATTTAGCAAATTATTAAACAAAAAAATCATTAAACAAAACGTAGATACATTTAAAATATGTATTATAAAGTTTCCTGGAAAATATTATAGAACTATTTTATATTTTGATTGCTCGCATCGCCAGATCATATTTTTTGTTTTTTAACGATCCGTCAAATATGACTGATACTTGACACCTGTCGGTATACATCGTTGATTTTATGCAATTTTATTGGTTTATTTAAAAAAATACAGCTTATATTTAAATATGATTGGAGTGAAAGAATAACGGACGACGCATTACGCCATGCATGTAAACACACACTAAAAATGAAATATTTTTGGAATAAAACACAAAACGTACATTTTAATAACTATATTATAACAACAAAATAATAGAATTTTACAAAGAGTTTACAATAATCAATCACAGTGCCAATAATAAAATTATACAATTAATATCATTTTAATGAGTGTAAATTTATATATGTAATGTATTTGTAAAAATATAATTAAAATATAACATAACAATTATCAATTATATCTTAAGTACCGTATGATCGAAAAAAAAACGGCGTCAGTGATGGCTATGAAATGAAGATCGCTGTCATTTATTTTTTATGTAAAATTATATGGGAAATGTAAGCGATCGTCATTTCCCAGCCAACTGGACGCCGTTTTTTTCGATCATACGGTATATCGTTGTACTTAAAATATCTCGATTTCAATTTACTTTTTTTTAACAACAAATACCTACAATTTCTAGACATCAGAAGCCAAATCAATAGAGAGTTAACAAGTGCAACAAGCCTCTGTATTATATAAAAATAATTTTCTATTTAAAACTTACCTACAGAGAAGTATAGAATAACACGCTCTGTATTGTTTATATTAATGCAGTTTAAATCTATTTTATGGTAGTCTGTCCAAAAAATTAATTTGCCTAGGAATTAAAATGACAGACACAACACTGCCTCTGACTGGCCAGCGAGTTAAGGAAGATTTTGACAGATGACATCCCAAAAATTTTGGAAAGAAAATATCAATACAATGTCTATGAATTAAAATGACAGACATAACTGTCACTGTCAGGGATCCCCTCGCTGGATAGACTTTATACTTTAAATGTATTTACAGGGTGGTCCGAATTGTATTCGGGAAACTTGTGCCGCATATTGTGCAGATAAAAATAAGTAAAAAAGTTTGTATAAATAATGTATCACCTAAAAAGTTTAATTTTTATTTCGATTATTTAAAAATAATTTTTGAACTAATATCAACATTTGGATGAAAATTGGTGTCTGGTAGTTTTTTGAGAGGAAAATTTGATTTCGATCTTATTATGACTCCCATTTGTAGGGGGTGCCATCTACATATTTTTTGACACTAGTTTGAAAAATAATATCTACTCGTCTGTACCTGTATAAAACTACTGAGTGAAAAATTATACATTTCTGTCATTTTTTACGTAAAAATGGTAAAAATCGCTACAAGTAACGGTTCTCAAGATATTTTGAATCAAAATAATCAATACATGTCATCATGGACAAAAATTGAAATTGACAAGATCGATTAAAGACGCGCCCCTTATAGGTAGGACGTCCAAATCAAGTTCTTCTCAAAAAACTCCCAGGCACCAATTTTCATCTAAATATGGAAGCTAATTCAGAAATTATTTAAAAAAAATTAAAAAAAAAAACTTCTACACCCTGTATCTCAAAAACAAAGCATTGTAGGACAAATTTATAACAACTATTTTACTTATTTTTATCTGCAGAATATTCTGCCGAAGTTTCCCGAATACAATTCGGACCACCGTGTATATTAGTTATACATACAGTATGTCCTCGGATTGTCTTTACAAGAGGAAATTTTTTTTTATTATTGACATTTTGAGAAAGTCCTAAAAATAAAAAGGCGTCTATGGTAATATAATTTCGATTTCATTCTCTGATGGTTATTATTAATTTTGATTAACGTCATATTTTTTGCTGTTGTTAAAGTATCTGCTACTATCACCCTTCCGTAGCATTGAACCATAGATAAAAGAAATAAAAACGAAATTGTTTTGTGTAGCGAACGTTGTACGCGATCTGGCGCTGCTATAGCGGTTGCTAAGGACAACCGCAACAAAAACAGAAATAATTTTCTCTTGTCAAAGTCAGAATCTTCAAAAATTACAACATTTTTCAATATTTAAACCTCTCTCATTGAAAAAATACCGAAAAGTGTTTGGAGCGTCAATTTTCAAAGTAATTATTGTTATCTTGTGAGTTTAATTTATATTTTATTTACTCAAACCCGTGATAATTGTGAAAAAGTGGCATTAAAAACTTAAAAAGCTGTGCTGTGAACTGCAAAAACCATCGTGGATCGTGGCATAACGTCGCCGTCGGTTTCTAATGTTTCATAGGTATTTCATACATGTCCTATAGGTATTTCATACATGTCCTATAAAATAAAGTTTCTTGTAAGCAAAACACCGTATTTTATTTATAAAATTAAAAGAAAATAATAATAAATTTGAATAAACAATATTTGGTCATATAATTCCAGAAAAAGCTGAACCGCTCCGAAATTTTCAAAAGCTTTGGGTCGCGACCGTTGCAAGAATAGCGCCAGATAGTGTTTACATTGCCCTTATGGGCACTTTCCAATCTAAACTTGATTCATTTATCTATGCATTGAACTAAATACATTTTGTGCTTCTTTAACATTTTCAAACAAGAAAAATGAAGTTAATTAAAATTCTATCCACAATAATCTATCAAAGAATTAAAACGAAATTATATTACCATAGAAAGGCGTTTTGATTTTTAGGACTTTGATTTAGAATTTAGGACTTCATAACATAAAAATTCTACAATATTTTTATGTTTTTTCGAATTTTCTCTAAAACGGTATAGATTAAGCAATTTCAAAGAATCAAAAATGTTTATGAAGAATGATTTTTTCTCAAAATGCCAATAATAAAAAAGTTTCTCCTCTTGTAAAGACAATCGGGAGACACACTGTAGAACAAAATTAGAAAAAAACTTTTGATAAGTCTTGATAACAAGTTTTGTAAAACAGTACAATATTTTTGTAAAATTGTATCAATATTTTTCTAAAATATTTTTGATTGATAGAAACAAATAGAGCATAGAATTGATTTAATTCCACCGAATTGTACCTTGTTTCATTTCCTAAGAAAAAACAATCCCTGAATCAATAGACGGATTAGAGTGCGGCTTGGCTCTCCTGTTTGAGCACGTGCTTGTTGTACGCGCCGTTCATTTGTTCCAAAAAGATGAACGTCAGCACGGTGTGTGGACCCAGACGGAAGTAGTAGGGGAAGAAGCCCTTCCACAAGGCGAACACCCCCTCGTTCTTCAATATCTTACCTAAAACGTCGAATGGTCCCGAGAATTCTGGCTTGCCGTCGATGGTTTTCATATTTTGGATTCTGAAATGAGATTATCTTAAGTTAGATGAAATTAAATTGGTGATGATCAAATTGACTAGTTATAAATGGTAGTTGAAGCACTCCTTTTTGAAGTGGAGCTTCTTTGGGCGCGTTGGGAGTAAAAATTCAAGGCCGTGACACTCGGCTTTAAACAACGGCCGCGAGACGGCCGTGACGCGCGAGCTATGCGCGAACTAGCGAGAGGAAAAGTAATAGCGGCAGTGTTGCCGGAGCTACCCCATTGGAGGTAGACGGGAAAAATCACCACAATAAACTTGATATTGTACCAACCTTGTGTGTTAGGAAGTAAATTTTCATGCATACTTTCATCAATAGGTTTGTATAGTACGTATGCTGGATCTGTCTATGAAAGGAATGCGGACAAAAAAGATTTAAATAAACAGCAATATATTTTATACGTCGACTTGACGAGTACGTCACCGCAAATCGCCCGCTTAGTTTATTGGTTACTTGCAAATTTGCCGAATTTTTATTGATGGGACGCGTCGTCTAATTTTTTTACGAAAAACATCGAGAGAATATCGTTTCCCCTCTCAAGGATACCCCGTAGCTACAGAACGGACAGACGTACTGTAGCTTCTGAATAATGATTGTTTTGTTAAAGCACTCCTTATTAAGCAGAAACAAAAATGGAACAAGTCAACAGATTAAAATGTATAAAGACGAATGTAAATATTTAAATAACAAACAATAAATAAGTACCTACACTTGTAGTAGAAGTATTGTTTATGGATTTACAAATACAAAATAATCTTCGATGTTATAAAAATCATGCTCTGAATAATTTTTTTTATGACAATGACAATTTTCCGTCTTGTATTATTTAGAACTTCTACTGAAGAGTTTGTATATTTCTAAGAGTGGGGCCCTAGGGTCTATTCAATGGAAGATGGTAATGCATTATAAAATTTTATATTTGAAAAGTTTTTCGGTGACACATTCATACTTATTTGGTCTTACTGAATTCGCTAATCTTGCCAACATTGGTTCGCTTTAGAGATGTGTAGTTCGTGAACGAACTAATTCCAATGAACTATTCCGACCCCGGAATGAAAGGAACTAGTTCCTGGTTTCTCGGGACCTATTTCGGGATCGAGACTGTAACCGATATAGAATAATATGCGACGGCGACGGATCAGCTAGCGCGCGTAGCCCGATGGTAGGCAGGAGTGGGGAGTGCCAGCCGTACGTTATCGGATCCGGACCTAGAGGAACTAAGGGAACTAAACTAAATAAAAGACTAGTTTACGTACGAATGGATCGGACCAGCGCGATCGATGCTAGGCAGGAGTGGGGAGTGCCAGCCGTATGCCGTATGTTATCGGATCCAGATCTAAAGGAACTAGAGGAACTCATGAGGAACTAAATAAAAGACTAGTTTACGTATGGATCAGCCAGTGCGATTGATGCTAGGCAGGCGTTGGGAGCGCCAGCCGTATGTTATCGGATCCGGACATAGAGGAACTATTAAAAGACTAGTTCACGGGAATCTATTCAGTCGGCAGATCCGAGATATAATACAAGGCGACGACGATGGATTCGGCCTTGTCTATTGCCACAACCGGCGCGGCGTAATTACCACAGAAATTTGTCGTGGATACTGTTTTTGATTTTTAGTTTGTTTTTTAAATATTTTATGGGAATGTTTCACTTTAGGTCTCTAAAATTAAGAAATATCTTATAAAACGAAGTAGATATTCTGAACTTTTAGACAAAAACAAAAAGCTTGAAGTGAGGAAAAATACAATTTCTCGTAAAATTTTTGTAATATTTGCTCCAATTGATTTGTGATATAGTTTTTTAAATTCTGATTTAAGTTTTTTTTTATTTTTTTTATCTGCAATAAAACTTACCTATATGTTTTTAACATACACAATTACACGTCTCGTTATATCTCCGTACATTATAAAAATTATACAGACCATACTGTGAATAGTTCTGACTGACAACGAAACGCATTAGCAAGCAAGGTGGATGTCAATGTTAGTCGGGAACTATTGTGAACTAAAGACCTAGTTCAAGGAACTATTCCTCTGGAGGAACTAGAACTAAGGAACTAGTTCCTCCCAAGGAACTAGAATTCTCACCTCTAGTTCGCTCTCAAGATGATTGTGGGGTAATGTTCCATTATAGGAGCATGTATGAGCACAATCGAGAATGAATAAGTACAAACGAAAGCATTACCTCTAAATCTTTTTAGATTTCTTAAAATGATTCCTTATTTTTCGCTCTAAATAGCATAAGTTTTTTACAAAAATAGTATTTGCTCTATAGTATTTATAATAATAATTATTATTTAGACATTTAGCAAGTGACAACGTGAGACTCTGAATAGAATGACATATCACATGTCAACTTTTGACATTTTCGCTTAAAAACAAATCGTATTTTAAATTTCAATCTAGAGTGCCATGGCTATGTTAAAAACACTAATTCTTAATCAAGGAGCCTTGGAAAAATAGATTTTATCGTCTAATGTATCTCGTGTCTTGTCTAGGCAGGTTAAAAAATGCCCAAATCGTATTTTTAATCATATCTCAATTTTTTCAAATGGAACAAGGGTGGCTCATTAGCATATTTGTTAGTTTTTGTTACTTAGTGTAAATAAATTGTGTCTAAATAAATTGTGACTTTCTATCCACACGGAACCGACGAAAAACGTAACAGTATAATAAAAAAATTACTAAATGAACAATTCCTTTAAAACAAGTGTTTTTACCTGGTTTTGGCTATATCGACGGGCATGCTGGCCGCCGTCGTCACCAGACCGGAAATCATCGAGGCGACAAAGTGAAGGAATAGGCCTTCGTGAAAATACCCTGTCTTGACTAGATACTGTTTGGCCTGAGAGTAGCTGGCTAGCTGGGCGGCGTTCACCACCATGGCTCGACCCATCGTCGGTACGGCACCTCTCCATAGCGTTAAAATACCTTAGGGAAAAATACGCATTGACTTGTGCTCATAATGTAAATGATATACAGGGTGGTCCGAACTGTATTCCGGAAACTTCAGCAGCATATTCTGCACATAAAAATAAGTAAAAAAGTTCGTATAACCACAGATTAGGTATCCTATAAGTATACAGATAAAAATCTTGTCCCTGATTCGTGGTACGAAAATTGTTTTTTATGACGATGTGTAAACGAGTAAAATTTCCTGTGCGCAAAAATAAACTCGCGTAAAATATCAATAAACAGCATAATAGAGAGATATCGCTAAACCGAATAGCGTGCATGGACGTTAATAAGGCCAGGTGTTATTTCCTTTACGTGAGGTGGTATTAACGTATTAACTCTCTTTATTTATAGTTATCGGATCGGAAAGAATTCTGTTCGCGTCGCGTCCGCTATTTAAACTTAACCTAACTTTGAATTTAAAACTTTGAAATTGTTTTGTTTACTAGGTATTTTAAAACTAAAGGGCTAAAGTGCTTATTTCCAGTACTTTATTGTTCAACGTCTGCCAGTGGGTTTAGGGCAACAAGCAACAAATTCTCTTAGAAGGGCTAAGTCGTCATCTGCTGTAAACCTAAGCCTCTTTATAGGTTCTTTAATATTGGAAGAGGTGGAATCGATATTTTGCGCCATATTTATTTAATTAAAACTAATCCCAGCTACTTAAATATCAAATTACCTAATAAAACTAAAGTAATAATTCAAAACAATTCAAACATAACCTAAAATAAAAGATCTCGCCGGCCGGCCCCGGTTGCCAAATACCCGCACGTGCCCATTTAAGCAATTTTTAAACGTTATTTAGAAATAGCGCTTGGTGTAATTGATCCGCAAATTACGTCAGGCGGTAACGTTATTAGCGAATTTTTTCCAAAGAAAAATTTATGATTTATTTAAAAAACACAAAGTTCCAAAATTTATCATTTCGGTCAAATAATTAGCTACTCAACATGTTTATTTTTTTGTCAATAATGACATGTATTGACTATTGCCATTCTAAATATCTTGAGAACTGTTGCTTGTAGTGATTTTTACCAAGAGACATTATTTACGTAGAAAATCACGGAAATTTATACGGAGTTTTATACAGGTACGGACGAAAAGTTATTACCTACTCTTCAAAACAGTTAAAACGCATGTAGGTGGCACCCCCTTACAAATGGGAGTCATATGAGACATCAAAATCCAAATTTCTCATGTCAAAAAACTCCCAGACACCAAATAAAAATGAAATTTCTACACCCTGTATCTCCGAAACTAAGCATTTCAGGACATACATTTTATGAACTTTTTTACTTATTTTTATCTGCAAAATATACTGCCGAAGTTTCCGAAATACAGTTCGGACCACCCTGTATAGTGTCAATAAAAAAGTAAAAGTAAAGTATTCTAAGTTAACGTCTCCTTTTTGCTGCTAAGGCTAATCTGGAGGCCCGTCCAGATACTTTGTTTAAGCGCAATCTGAACCGCGGCCCTCGGCCATATCATTGTCAATGGCCTGCCGACTTGGCGAGTGTCTAAATCGATTTTACTCATGCGCAGTGTGTGTCAGTAGATTTTACAGACTTGCCATACAGAGTTTCCAGACGGTTACCCGTCCATTCACTCGCATCATCTAACGTCGTTTAACTTCAATTATCTAACGGGAACCGGTCGGTGTTTTGACGTAGCTAGGCCGTTGCCCCACAGTGTTAA
This sequence comes from Sitophilus oryzae, assembly GCF_002938485.1. NCBI lineage: Eukaryota > Metazoa > Arthropoda > Insecta > Coleoptera > Curculionidae > Sitophilus > Sitophilus oryzae. The sequence goes on along the minus strand of NW_022146173.1, from coordinate 1,281,694 downwards.
CAGGTAAAGCCTATATCATAAGGGATATTTTTGATTTATTGCTTTAGGTAAAATTTGACTTCAGAGATTTTTGCTGGGAATTAGATTCAAAATTGGTCAAGTGCGAGTCGGACTCGCGCACGAAGGGTTCCGTACCATTCATTATCTATACAACATTAGATACTATATTATTATAAACTTTTTTTCGGATTTAGCTGAAATTTTGAATGCGCGTATAAGTAATTTAAAAAAAAATGAAGAAACACATTGTATTATATTATTCCATTATTAAATTGTATTAATCAATAATAAATATGTAAAAAGTAAAAATAAATATGTAAAAATTAAAAAAAAACGATTAAAAAAAAGTCGCCTTGACTAGGATTCGAACCTGCCTTACTACGGCTCCAACATCATAGCATCGTAAAGTCCTAACGCTTTAACCACGCGGCCACCGAGGACTTGAAGGATTCTATGTAAAATTCTTATTTAAAAGATAATGTTTAGTGAAAGTACTTTTTTATTTATAAACATTTATTTAATTCTGTTTTTAGTATTTGTTCTTATAGCGGCAACATAGATACATTATCTGTGAAAATTTCAACTGTCTAGCTATAACGGTTCATAAGATAGACCTTTGTGACAGACGGACAGCGAAGTCTTAGTAATAGGGTTCCCGTTTTTACCCTTTGGGTACGGAACCCTAAAAATGACAAAAGAAAAATTAACTTGTCGCTCTCGGCGTTCTCAGAATTTTTTTCATTAGAAGACCAAAGCTTGTCAATTTCTAGTTTTAAATGACACTTTATTAGTTGCTTTTTATATGCATAACTTTACCTTCTTCGCGATAAATCCTAAATATAGCGTCAAAAACATTCTTGTAATTTCTTCTCTCGTTCAATGGCAGCCTTCCATCAGCTGTCATTCGTATCAAAGAAACTTCAGCAGGTGTACCTTAAACAAATATATAAATTACTTTTAATTTTTTACTTTAGATTTGAAATAACTTCTTTAGGTATTTACTTATATGCTATTATATCATATGATATAAAATATATACCATATAATATAAAAAAAGGTGTCAGCGATGGCTATGAACTATGAAATGAAGATCGCTGTCATTTTATATGTAAAATTATGGTGAATGTCACCCATGTTCATTTCCAAGTCAACGGGACGCCGTTTTTTTTCGATCATACGGTATCTAGCAAAAATTATCCAGCAAAAGCAAATACAGTGCTGGCAACTGTTACTTTTGGGTCGGTATTTATATGTGTGGAAGTAAATCGGAATAGGGATCTTATAAGTCGGAGTGAGAGAAACCCTACGGTGTGCTGCTGCGGCGTTGCCGGTACACCTTTCCCTATCAAGTAAAATCACGATCGCAAACCGCTTTTTTTTTCGAAAAGATAACTAGATAAAATCATCAGACATGTTTCTGAGCATCTGAAATGGAATTATAAGGATTATGTGTTATTTATGTGTTAAAAACTCAACTTTTTAACACATAACACGCCATAACTCACGAACCACTTTAGATATTGAAACTTTTTTTTATTTTGAAGATCAGATCTTTAACAATATGTTTACGTAAGAAAAATTCGATAAGGTTGTTGTTTCCATTCAAAAATTGTAAACAATCCATCCATTTACTTTAAGAGCATAGCAATTTTTAGCAATAGTGTAACTTTGTTATTGATAAAGATTTTCACACAGTGTCTACGAAGAAAATATATCAGAAATTTTTAGAAAAAACTACAATCAATTATTTCCTATAGATGACCACTGCAACCACTGTCGAACACCAACTCAATTCCACTTATTTTTACCAAAAATGCAAGTGTTTCTAGCTTGCACTTAAAAACTTTCAAACTATAGGGAAAATTACAGAGAGACGTAATTAAATCGTGAAGCTGAACGCATGATGTACACCTTCCCCTAGAACTTTATGTACTGACAGAGGTACTGATCATGGTACAAAGAATACAAGGTATGATCGATAGCGGCTCCAATTTCGTTCAGTTCGCGCATACCACCTGTGACGTCACTAGGAAAATAATGAATAAATAAAAAATAAAGAAAGTTGACAGGAGATCTGCATTTTTGGGGTTATGGTTAAGAATTGATAATTTTTAAGACTTTTTAGTTCGTTTAATTTAATAATTACTAAAACCAGCAGTTCCAAAAATATATTTAAAAATAATAATTATCTATTAACATGGATTTGGACGATAATAGGTAAAAATACTAAATTTATTTCTAAATTCGGTATAAAATTGTTTATTAGGTTTTTAGTTTGCGATGTTTATGGTAAATAATTTTCATTTTATTGCCTCTGAATTCGCATGAGGACAGAGATGAGGATATCTATGGAAAAGTAACCACAAGAGGAATTGTTACATCATTTAAAAAATGTTGGGAAGTTTATTGTTTCCCATCGAAAAGTAGAAAATGCCAATGCAGATGGATGTATTGTAATTGTGATAGAAATAATTCCAAGGGTGAAGTTTATTATAATTAATGACCTGTGCTTTTCTTTTTATATGTAGATGTTTCAGGTTTTGAGAATAAATCGGTTGAACGACACCCAAAATTTAAAGGAAGTATTTGCATACCCAGAATATGCCCATCAAGGGTTATATAGCTCAAATTTCCTTTAATGGTAGGCAATTATTCAATGCAAATTAACTTTTTAAGTGACTGAAATATTAAATAGTTTACAATATGGTATATCACTAAAAATATATTACTTTTAGGTACAATTAGGGCCCGATACATTTCAAAAAGTAGAATATTATTTTATATTAAATGAGGTATTGTAATTATATATATATATATATATATATATATATATATATATATATATATATATATAATGAGGTATTGTAAATTTATATTAATAACGGAGATTAAAAAATAACAGAATAAATAGTTCTTTTTTTTATACTACAAAAATAAACTATAGAATAAACAGTATTTAAAAAAATAAATAAAAAGTGATGTTCCGGCCGAGATTCGAACTCCGGTCTCTCGATTCCTAGCCCGACTCCTTATGCACTGCTCCACAGTAACTTGCTTAGCGATAATTCAATGACGGTATATAAACAAAAAAAAAAGGTTTATAACAATATCTTGACGATTTGAACTGGCGCGCGGAGCGTGCTGACCAATAGCGCCTGTTATCACCTGTGACGTAGCGACCAACCTGCGCAATATCATACCTTGTATTCTTTGTACCATGGGTACTGATTGGGTCAACCGGTCTGGTCAACTGCGACAAATCTGCTATATTCCCTTCCACGTCTCTTAGCGATGTGCACAGTTTCTCGGTTTATTTCATACGTTTGGCAACGTGTTTACTGTTCTCTCTTTGTTTAGTACATTATAAACGCATTTTACTCTTCGTACATACGGAAATCTCGACCCAAGACTAACTTTTGCCAGCCCTTTATTAAAACAGTGACAGTTAGTAGATAAAAGTATATTTTTTGAATGTCGTTTGATAAGAGTTGAAAAAAAAAACATTTTTTTATATTTAAACAATGCATTTGTCTTTATGGTTTAAAAGATTTACGAGTATTCAAACTCTGTTTTGAACTACAGTGTGTAGGTAACGATAAAGAGTTAAAACTTAATTTGATTTTTAAATCAAAATTTTAATTAAAATCGTGTGGACATAAAAATGAACACTAGTTATGTGACCGTAAGGCACTCAATAAACTTTTTTGTTGGCTTTGTCTACTATTATTTTATTTAACAGATGCGTTCACAGTCTTGTTTTTTACCTAAATATAGTTTTTTTTTAAATTGGTTTGATTATTTTTTTAACCTGTTACATTTGTTGTATATTTTACTTTTGTAACTTCAACATCAAAGACTTTAATAAGATAATAGTTATTTTTTATACAAGACGATAATGCAATTTTATCGTCGTGTATAAAACAATATTTTTTCCATAGCGAGTTACGTTTTAAAAAATATTCAGAAATTATTATTTCAAGGAATTTATTACGAGTAGAAAAAATATTGTGCTGGGTTGGCGTTGGTTTCTATGTAATTTGACAAATAAATAAAGCTGTCTCTTTAGTTGTCAGTTTGAGTCAATATTTTTAATTCTCTTTCGTGTCGATTGCTGATTGAATTGGAGCCAGAAATGGCTCAAAACGAAATAAGTAAATTACCAACAGATATTCAGGCTGAGGCGACAAACGCCATATCCAAACTACTTCCATTTAAATCCCGAATAACTTATGAAAAGGAATACAAAAATTTTCAAAAATGGAAGCAATTAAAAAACGTGCGAGAAGAAATAAAGTTTTTACCTATCTCATAGACTTTTTTATTTCTTTATCCAAACCAAATCACCTATCCTCGCTGTTAAAGTATCATTAATCTACCCTTGCGGCACAAAACATCCCCATATAGAACTTTTTCTCTAATGGCCATAAGTGGGAGTAAAAGACCAACAGCCCGAACAAACACTAGAGGCGCCACCGGTCATCAAATGGTGTAAAAATTGCGAAAATTTAATTATCTAATTTTGACACAAGGGGTCGGGCTTAACTTTTTTAGTTTTAATTCAATATTCATTGTTTTCAAACTATATTATTAGACTTTGTTGTATTTTGTGAATCTTTAAATGTTTTCTTAGTACAAATAAGTTGCATTATATTAATTTAAATTATATTACATACATATTTAAAATTCAAATATTATGACATAAATGTCAGTTGCCGTCTAAAATGTCATCTTGATAACAAAAAGTTAGTTATTGTCGGGAATAGTTAAAACCATATTAAAATATTACAATTTACAAGTTATAATTAGATATTTTATATTATTTCAAAAACAAAAACATATCTAATGGTAAAGCGTAATATTGATATGCAGGTCTAAAACAAAAAGTGCCGTTATATTTTTCAGTTTTGGTTGTCAGCCGCGGAAGTTTCAGTGATTTTAGTGTTGTCGGATATTTTTATTTGTGAAATAGAAATATTGCGTTTGGATTGCAAAACTAAAAGTGGAAGTTTTATTGCAACGTAAGTAAACGTTTGTCCATTTTATATTTTACGTTTTTCATACCTACGACAAATATACATATTGTTAAGGTAAATGTGTATTACTGGTTGCATAACCGCAACGGTGCATTGAGGAACCTGGCGCATTCGCCAGAAAGTAAAGAAAATTATAGAATTCTTTAGAAAAATCTAGAAACAACCGCCAGGGGGTATATAAGGCCCGCGCTTTGACAGTTGGACAAGTTTAAAGTTTGAAGTCTAAAGTTTGAAAATACCGCGAAATACCGTTAGAGTAATAGTAGTTGCATAAGTTGTGTTGTAAATAGTATAAGTTGTGTGTACAGAGTGAAACAAATAAATTCGTTAAGTATTTTATCGTGAATTTAAATAGTGGACCCACGGAATCCGTAACAATTGGTGTCGGAAGTGCGATTCAAGAGGATTTTAAGCAGAAATTAAGTGGATTGGAGATTTTAGACCGAATTAGAGTATTTTTATGGTTGGTACAAGGGAACAAGCAGAAGAAAATGGAGGAAGTAAGCAAATTATTGGGCGATTTTATGGAGAATATGAGAAGAGAGAAGGCAGAAGAACAAGAAAGACTCCGCAAAGAACGAGAGAGAAGAGCGAGCCCGACTAGAAAAAGAGAAAAGAAGAACAAGAAAGACTCCGTAAGGAACGAGAAGAAGAGCGAGCCCGATTAGAAAGAGAAAAGGAAGAGGAAAAACTACGACGTCAACAAGAACAGGACCGGCTTGAGAACATTTTCGAAGATCTAAAAATTCAACGACAACAAGACAAACAAGAAGAACAGGACCGGCTTGAGAAAGATTTTTCGAAGATTTAAAAATACAACGACAACAAGACAAACAAGAAGAACAGGACCGGCTTGAGAAAATATTAGGAAATTTGGAAATTCGTGTGGAGGAGCGACGTCACAAGGAAAGACAAGAAGATCAGGACCGTCTTAAGAAAACTTTGGAAAATCAGGAATTTCGACTACAGAAGAATTTTGAAGACCTGGAAAAACGGCAGAAAAATCACCTTCAAGAAGCCGTAGAAGATCTTGAGGAACGCCTTCAGCAGAAAATGGAAAAATTAGAGATGGACCTACAGAAGACCAAGGCACAAGTAAGAACACCTGGCGTTCATGGAACTGCGAACCTCAAGGCCCCGACCTACGATGGACAAACCACCTGGACGATGTACCACTGTCAGTTTGAAGCAGCCGCCGCTGCCAACGGATGGTCCGACCAGGACAAAGCAGCGGCACTTGTCATCGCGCTGCGTGGCCCTGCCCTGGAACTGTTGCAAACTATTCCTGCAGCCCAACAGCAGGAATACCAAACTTTGGTCGCTGCACTGGACAGAAGATATGGCGACCAACATCGACGCCAACTTTACCAGGCCCAGATCAAGACACGCCTGCAGAGGTCCGGAGAGAGTCTGCAGGAATTCGAAGCAGACTTACGTCGCCTGGTACACCTAGCGTATCCAGAAGCACCGGAAGGATTTAGGGAAGAACTGGCTGCTCAGTGCTTTATCAGCGGACTGAAGGACAGCGAATTACAGAGGGCGCTGCAAATATCCCGATTTTCTACCAGCAGCGAAGCACTGGTCAGGGCGCTGGAAATCGAAGCTGCATTTAGCGCCATCCCTAGACCGAAGATAAGATCGGTAACGGTCGAGGAACAGCCTGGAAGTTCTCACATACGTTTGGAGGAGATGTTTAGTAAACTATGTGAGTTACTAGTGAACAAGGGTAGCAACAACACCCAGACAGAGAACCATAGAAGATCCCAGGACATAAGGTGCTTTAGATGTGCAGGAATGGCCACATTAAACAGGATTGCCGCGTTCAAATGCGATCCCGTTCACCATCGAGAGAACGTAGGCACCAGGAAAACTAAAATCAGTCAATACTAAGGGGCGAGTATTGACTGGGAGAACAGAGCCCCAGGATTTTCCATTAGGAGTCTGGGAAGAACCGCTGACAGTTTAGTGATCGACGGGAAGGTCAATGGTAGGAGAATCCGAATGACAGTGGACACTGGCGCTATGGTATCGTTGGTGCGGGCTAACTCAGTGCAAGGATTGAAGCTGATGCCTCTGGGAAGAAGAGTGTGTTTACGTACAGTTACGGGGGAAATGGCCGTTGTACGGGGAGGCTATCGTCGAACTGAAGTTAGGAAATTTGAAGTTCCAGCATAGCGTTTTGGTGGCAGATATTGAAGAGATGACTTCATCTTGGGCATGGATGTGATTCGTCAACATGGATTTTCGTTCGATCACCAGAAATATCCTGAATATCGGAAATGAAGAGTTTATGTTATCTCCAGACGAGGGACCAGGAAGAATGGATGTAAGATCAGCGGAAACTGTGGTGATACCTGGTAATACGAAGATCGTATTCGGTAAAAGTGGAGAAAATCGCTGGGTGCTGTGTTGGACTGGTACAAAGTAGCGACAACAAACAAGATAGGTACTTAGTAGGAAAGTCATTGGTGAACACCGACAAGAATATACCGATCAGAGTTGCGAATGTTTTCCCGAATTGTGTCAAGATTAAAAAAGGTGACAAGATAGCCATCTGCGAACCTGTAAGAAGTGTCACCCGATGTGATGAAGTGTCGTCAGCTGTTACACAAAAGGCATCCCAAGAAACACTAAAAAATCTAGAACAGCCATGGGATCACCTAACACCTGAGGAGAAACAGAAGGCTAAGCAGTTCCTGCTAAAGCATGGCAGTATTTTTGAGAAGAACAACAGTGGAAGAACGGATTTTGTGAAGCACCGGATTAATACTGGTCATGCTCAGCCGATTCGACAACGTCCTAGAAGAGTTCCCCTTTCCAAACAACAAGAAATGGAGACAATGTAGATAAGATGCTAGAAGATGGAGTTATCGAAGAATCATCGAGTCCATGGTCATCTCCTGTTGTTTTGGTGACGAAGAAAGATGGTAGTACACGATTCTGCGTGGATTATAGGAAGCTCAATGACGTCACTAAGAAAGATAGCTACCCACTGCCACGTATAGATGACACATTAACAACTCTGGCAGGTTCGTGCTGGTTCTCCACTCTCGACTTAAAGAGTGGATACTGGCAAGTTGGTCTAGACGAGGAAGACAAAGAAAAGACGGCTTTTCTACAGGAAACGGACTATATCAATTCAAGGTCATGCCGTTTGGATTATGCAATGCTCAGCCACTTTCCGAACGTCTCATGGAGGTGGTGTTAAGAGGATTAACTTGGAAAACGTGCTTGGTTTACCTCGACGATGTATTGGTTATGGGAAGAACTTTTGAGGAGCATTTGCGAAATTTAGAAGAAGTCTTCGGCCGCATAAGGAATGCGCACCTGTACTTGAACCCGAAGAAGTGTAGCTTATTCCAGCGACAAGTGGAATTCTTGGGTCATGTAGTTTCGGCAGACGGAATTTACACCGATCAGAAGAAAATCGCTGCAATCAAGGATTGGCCTAAACCTCGCGACAAACATGAACTTAGAAGTTTCCTGGGTTTATGCACTTATTACAGAAGATTTGTCAAGGGATTTGCCAATATAGCTGCACCCTTACATAGACTTACAGGTGATGAAGTCGGCTACGAATGGAACACCGATTGTGATGTAGCCTTTGGAAGACTTAAGGCGGTTTTATGTTCAAGTCCTATTCTAGCCTACCCGCAACAACAAGGGAGGTATATCCTGGATACCGACGCCAGCAATATCGGCATAGGTGCAGTGCTATCACAAGTGCAAGATGGCGAAGAACGAGTGATAGAATATTACAGTCGAGTTCTATCCAAACCAGAAAGGAATTACTGCGTTACCCGGAAGGAGCTGCTAGCAATTGTGAAGGCAGTTGATCATTTTCATAAATATCTGTACGGCCAAGAATTTTTAATTAGGACAGATCATGCGGCTCTCAAGTGGCTTATGGAGATGAAACAACCTGAAGGTCAAATAGCACGATGGCTCGAGAAGCTCCAACAGTATCACTTTACCATCCAACATTGTTGGATTCTATCCCTTCCTCCCATCCTTTACCCGAAAAACCTTAGTGGGTACGTAGCCGTAGTCGAATACGAGAGAGAGACAAGATCGGCCGAGTACACAGTGTACACCTCCAAGCGCGCGCTATCCTCAAGTGTTTTGTTCAAGCAAAAAATCAACAGGTACGAGTCCAGAACGGGAATAAAGGTGAGTGCCCACAGTCCTGATACATTAACTCACCCTAATGAACTGAGCCCCTTAATTCTCGCCCGTAGCATTGGTCCTTCCGCCGCAGATCCCTTTCTGAACTACATACATATTTTACTTATACTCAATTAAATTGATTATCATAATTAATTTCTCAAAATTATCTAAATATCATTAATATTTTTGTAATATATTATTTTAAATATATTCAATAAAATAAATTCTCGAACAAAATCTATATTTATCTTCTCTTTAACGCAGTAAAAAAGGTAGTACATTTTTGTCACTGGTTCCACTGGCCAGGAATTTGCCACCGACCGATCGATTTTTAAATTGCCGTACCGGTGTTAAAAGCGATATCTAGCGCTGTTTCGCGATACTGGTCCGGATATTTCTTTTCACGCTCAAATTTATCGATACGCATTTAGTCTCAACTCTACTCTGTTCTCTCTCTTAATAATTTAATTTTTAATTAATAAATAATAATTATTATTATAATATATAATTAATTTTAATTAAAAAAGAATAATAATTATTCTCTCTCTCTCTCTCTCTCTCTCACACACATACACTCTCTCAGTGAATTATTCTATTTCTCTCTTACTCTCTTAGTTAATTACTCTCTCTCTCTCTTTCTCAGTTAATTATTATATTCTATAATATTTTATTTTCTCACCTTATAAGGTAAAAATATAATAATTATTTTCTCATATAATATTCTATTGTAGAATATATCATTCTCTCTCTCTCTCTCTCTCTCTCTCTCTCTCTCTCTCTCTCTCTCAGTTAATTATTATATTCTATAATATTTTATTTTCTCACCTTATAAGGTAAAAATATAATAATTATTTTCTCATATAATATTCTATTGTAGAATATATCATTCTCTCTCTCTCTCTCTCTCTCTCTCAGTTAATTATTATATTCTATAATATTTTATTTTCTCACCTTATAAGGTAAAAATATAATAATTATTTTCTCATATAATATTTTATTGTAGAATATATCATTCTCTCTCTCTCTCTCTCTCTCTCTCTCTCTCTCTCTCAGTTAATTATTATATTCTATATTTTATTTTCTCACATTATAGCATTCCATTTCTCTCTTACGCTCTAATTAATTATTATACTCATTTTCGCTATGTCTGCAGACGCTCGCAAATTAAAAACTCTTATAGCTCAACGCTCTGTAGAACTTACTAAAATTAAAGAACTTAAAAAATCCGCTGATCAAGCTCTTGAAGATCCAAATTTTCACCCTAACTTTAGATGTCGAGCAAAACACTTAGAAGATATTTATAAAACTTTTGATAAGATTCATAATAATATAATTTTATTAGTTTCCACAGGGATAATGGCGATATTGATCCTCATGTCAAAATTCAAACTGAATTTAATGATTATTATTTTCACATTGAAGCATTATTCACAAATTTATTTCCGCAAACGAAATCGGAGCTGGATACAACACAATTACAAAACACTACTGCTCAATGTTCGTAAAACTTCCTAAAATTGAGGTACCCCATTTTGATGGTGAATTTAAACATTGGCAAACATTTATCGATATGTTTGATTCTCTTATACACTGTAACTCGTCTCTTAGTGATATATCGAAATACAACTATCTAGTGAGTTTCTTACGAGGTCCTCCTTTAGCTTTGGTATCTAGTACTCCACTTGCCAATCAAAATTATAATATAGCATATCAAGCCTTAAAAAATAAGTACGATAAGAAACGTTTGATTGCAAAAGCTCACTGGCAGGCTCTAGAAAATATTAAGCCCATCTCTAACGAAAATAATCATGAAGCTCTAAGAAATATGATTGATATTTATACTCGTAATATTACAATTTTAAATAACTTGGGTTTTCCCACAGAGAGCTGGAGTTTTGTGCTATTTAATATGATTTATGATAGACTTCCAGAAATTTTGCAAACTAATTTTGAACTGGAATGTGGCTCTGTTTTATCACAAGATATGCTATACCTCAAATCATACGATACACTCATTGAATTTTTAGAAAAACAATGTTCAGCTAAAGATACAATCTCTCTAACTAAATCGTTTTCTCATTTTAATAAAAATAGTAATTATGACAAAACTAAAACGAAGTATTCACAAAAAAGTTATAAAAATAAACCTACCTCTTCCTTTGTTGTCAACACTCAGTTGAAACAAAATTTAACTTGTCAAGTTTGTAACAAGGATCATTTTATTTATAACTGTCCAGATTTTATTGCTTTTACTCCAAAACAGAGATATGATTTAATTAAATCCCGAAGTTGGTGCTCAAACTGTCTCGGCACTAGACATTCTTCTAAGAGTTGTAATTCTCGTTCCTCATGCCGAACTTGTGGCAAAAAACATCATTCGCTTTTACATTTCGAAGGTCAAATAACAACTCCTGTAAACGTTCCTCCATCCACTTCATCGCAAACTCTTCCAGTTCTGCAAGCAAGCAGCTCTATCTCAGAAGTTGTATCTACAAATTTATTTGCAAAACATAAGAATAAAGCTCTTCTTTCTACAGCATTAATCAATGTTCAAGATGCGTGGGGTAATTTTCATGTAATACGCGCTGTAATTGACAGTGGAAGTGAAAGTCACTTTATTTCAAAATCTTGTTTTAATAAATTAGGTTTATCTAAATTTTTCCTCCCCATCCAATTGTGTGGCATCGGGAAAAATATTTCCAAAGGTTCTCACGGTGTTAGATGCAACATTAAACCTATTGGAAAGTCTGATCCGATCTACTCCTTGGAGTTTATTATATTAAACGAAATTAGTGATAATTTACCGATTAATTCTCTTCCCGTTGAACAGTTCTCAAAGTTTTCTCAATTGCCCTTAGCTGATCCCAACTTTCACCTCTCTAAACCCGTAGATATACTTTTGGGTGCAGATATTTATGGTTTCTTGATAACAGGAAACAAACTCCTCTCAGATCCAGATCAACCCGTCGCTTTAGAAACTATATTTGGATGGATAATTACAGGAAGAGTTAAAACATCTAGTGTTTCACTCTCTGTAAACTCATACTTTCTTACCTCTTATGCTTCCTTGGATCAATCACTTCAAAGATTCTGGGAGTTAGAGGATGTTCCACAATCCTCGACGCTTTCTTCAGATGAAAAGCTTGCCGAAGAACACTTTTGTAAAACATTTTCACGCACTCTTTCTGGACATTATAAAGCTATCTTTACCATTTAAAACTTTGGAACCGATCTTTGAAGGTTCTAGAGATGTCGCCCTTCGTAGATTTTTCTCCCTCGAAAACGATTGCTTCGAAACCTCAACTTTATTCTCAATATTCTAATTACATGCGCGAATATTTAGATTCTCAATATATGATTGCCGTGCAAAATCCTTCTCCCAACGCTTATTCTTATTATCTGCCTCATCATTGCGTAATCCGACCAGATAGTCTCACGACCAAACTTAGAGTTGTCTTTGATGCTTCCGCTCGAGATTACACAAATAAATCTTTGAATGACACTCTCTTAACTGGGCCAAAATTACAGTCAGATATTTTATCTATTTTACTTCGATTTAGATCTCATTTGATTGTATTTGCTAGCGATATTAAACAAATGTTTTGTCAAATTCTTGTTAATGAAAATCATACTGAATACCTCAAAATTTTATGGCGATTTAACGCTAATGAGCCCATTCAAGAATACAAACTTACTCGCGTTACTTTTGGTTTAAGCTGTAGCCCATTTTAGCCATTCGAGTTATAAAACAAATTGCTTTAGAAAATTTAGTAAAAAATATCGAAGCATCAAAGATTTTAGATATGGATACGTATGTCGATGATATTATATCTGGTTGCGATTCTCTTTCTCTTGCTATAAAAAATTCAACGCGATCTCATTTCTATACTCAAACACAGCGGTTTTGAACTTAGAAAATGGACTTCGAATAGCTCAGATTTTCTTTCTCAGTTATCTCCAAATGAATGCAAAATGGATTCTTCTCTCTCTTTAAATATAAATTCTCTTTCTTCCTCTAAAGTTCTAGGACTAAACTGGAATCCCTCTACAGATGAATTTTTCTTTGATTCACCAGCGTTGTCCTTGACAAACAAAATCTGTAACAAACGCAATATTCTTTCACAACTCGCAAGCATATTCGATCCCTGTGGCATGTTGGTTCCTCTCACTCTTCACCTAAAACTGATTATACAAGATTTGTGGAAGTTAGGTATAAATTGGGATGATCCTGCTCCCAATAACATTGCTACTTCTTGGTATCGACTCGTTCAAGAATTACCTTGTATTTTCTCTCTCAAAGTTCCTCGATATTTTCTCTCTCTCTCAAATATTTATCCTGGAAGTACATGGTTTTTGTGATGCTAGTGAAAAAAGGCTATTGTGCAGTAATTTATTTTAGGATAATTCTTCCAGATAACTCTGTAAAACAAATTTTGTCTGCGCTAAAGGCAAAGTAGCTCCACTCAAAAATCTCAATTCCAAGACTGGAACTCTGTGCAGCCTTACTTCTGACCAGGTTAATTGATTTCGTTAGAACTTCTCTTTCTAATAAACTTATTAATGTTAGTACGATTGCATGGTCCGACTCGATGGTTGTTTTGCATTGGCTTAAAGTGAACCATATAAATTGGAACACCTTTGTAAGCAATCAGGGTTTCCCAAATTCAAGAGAAATTACCTCCTTCTTGTTGGCGTCATGTAGTCTCCAAAGACAACCCCGCTGATCCAGGTTCTCGTGGTCTTCAACCTAGCGAGTTACTCGACAATGCCTTATGGTGGGCGGGACCTCCATGGCTAAGCCAACCGGAATCTTATTGGCCGCAATCAATCTTTACTTTCCCTGAAATTGAAGAAGAACAACGAAAAGTTATATTGACATGTACTTCACAGCCCTCATTGTTTGATACTCTCTTTGAAAAGTTCTCTTCTTTCTCTAAAATTATAAATATTGTCACGTTTTGCAGACGCTTTCTCTATAATACTCGACATTCTAAATCTCGTAAAACCTCTCCTCTCTCGAAATTTGAAATAAATGAAACTCTAGAATGTATTATTAAATGTGTTCAATCACAATATTATGCTAGGGAAATTCTCTTAATAAATAATTGCAAATCTCTACCTAAATACTTAAGAAAATTGACCCCTTATCGACACCAATGGAATTCTTAGAGTTGGTGGTCGCTTGCTGTGCTTCTCTAAATTTCTCTCAAAACATCCCGCACTCTTACCCAATAATCATAAATTTACTACTCTACTCATAGAATATACTCATAAACTCTATTTGCATCCCGGTCCCCAAACTCTTCACTATATTCTCGCTCAACAATACTGGATTGTTTCTGCTAGAAAAACAATTCGTAGTGTTCTCTTTAAATGTCCTCAATGCTTTCGCGCTAATCCAGTAATGCCTCAGCCTCCTATTATGGGAGATATTCCTGCTGTAAGACTTTCTCAAGTAAAACCTTTCTCTGAAGTTGGATGCGACTATGGTGGTCCATTCTCTTTATTAAGATATCGTGCACGAGGTGCTAAGTCCTGTAAAGCCTATATTTGCTTATTTGTGTGCATGGCCACGAAAGCTTTGCACTTAGAACTGGTTTCCGACCTTTCCTCCGAGACTTTTCTGGGTGCACTGCGTCGATTCATTTCTCGTAGAGGGTCGCTGCAATCATATTTATTCCGATTGTGGAACGAACTTTGTCGGAGACTTCTAGAGAACTGATTAATATGCTAAAATCCGCCGCTGAGCAAGAACAAATTTCCTGGCACTTCAATCCTCCAAGCGCGCCTCATTTTGGTGGCCTGTGGGAAGCAGGAATAAAGTCTGTAAAACTCACATTAAAAGGGTCATTGGTGATCAATTGCTCACGTATGAGAAATTTTATACGCTACTGGTTCAAATAGAAGCAGTGCTTAATTCTCGTCCATTGTGTCCACAAAGCTCTGATCCTAATGATTTGTCAGTTCTTACTCCAGGACATTTTAACCCTAGAGCCGTTAAACGCCCCTCCGGAAGATGATCTTTCCGGGATAAAATTAAATCATCTCTCTCGCTGGCAGTTGATATCACGCTTGCACCAAAGCTTTTGGAGCCGATGGTCTAAAGAATACCTTCAAACACTTTTACAAAGAGCTAAATGGAATGACTCTACTATTCCAATAGAAATAAACTCGGTTGTTTTAATAAAGGATGATAATCTTATTCCGCTCAAATGGAGCATTGGAAGAGTCTTAGAGATTCACCCGGGCCATGATCGTGTTACACGCGTGGTTACTTTAAAACAGCAAAGGCATTCTTAAAAGACCAGTGACAAAGATATGCCCACTGCCTTACTGCAAATCTCATAATTAAAATTTACTCTAAAAAAAAACATAATCGCAAAAAAAAACATAATCGCAAAAAAAACATAATCTCATTATAAACATAATTAACATCTCTTATTTAATTACTTTTCTCTACTCTATAACAAATGTAAATTCTCTTAATATTTAATTAAATTACACTCATGCATTAACCCCAATAATGCATTTTTCTAAATTTCCTCTAAATTTAACTTCATAAATTTCACTCTCACTTTCTTTTAAACATAACGCATTTTTCACTTTTTTATTTTTACTTTACTATTCTCAAACGAAAATGGAAAATATTTCATTTTGGTGGGCGGTATGTTGGATTCTATCCCTTCCTCCCATCCTTTACCCGAAAAACCTTAGTGGGTACGTAGCCGTAGTCGAGTACGAGAGAGTGACAAGATCGGCCGAGTACACAGTGTACACCTCCAAGCGCGCGCTATCCTCAAGTGTTTTGTTCAAGCAAAAAATCAACAGGTACGAGTCCAGAACGGGAATAAAGGTGAGTGCCCACAGTCCTGATACATTAACTCACCCTAATGAACTGAGCCCCTTAATTCTCGCCCGTAGCAAACATCGTGCTGGAAAAATGCATGGTAACGCAGACGGTTTATCCAGAAGACCCTGTCAAACCGATTGTAAGCACTGCTGTAAAACGGAACAACGTGAAGGCACTGTCATGATAAGGAGTTTTAAACTTGGAACCGATGAACAGTGGACGACGACACAATTGAGGAAAGATCAAATGGAAGATCCAGACATCAGAGCAATACTACGGCTCAAGGGAAGGTAACGGCGAGAGACCACCGTGGCAGGATATTGCGGACAGAGGGCTCGTTTTCAAAAGCTCTCTGGGCTCAGTGGAATTCACTGGTAATTGAGAATGGATTGTTAAAGCGCACATGGGAAAGTGCGGATGGCAGCACAGTAACAACTCAGTTACTGGTACCAAGGAAGAAAGTTACCCAGGTATTGGAAGAAATTCACGGTGGTAAAACTGGAGCCCATCTTGGGGTAAACAAGACCTTGAGCAAGCTGAGAGATCGCTTTTACTGGGTGGATTATTGCGAAGATGTCAAGAAATGGTGTCGACAATGTAAAATTTGTGCAGCCAGCCAAGGACCAAGCACTCGATCTAGGGGAAAAATGAAACAATATAACGTTGGACTGCCATTCAGAAAGAATCGCTGTTGACATTGCAGGCCCATTCCCTGAAACGCACAAGGGGCAACAAGTACGTTTTAGTGGCGATGGATTATTTCAGTAAATGGCCAGAAGTTTTTGCCATTCCAAACCAAGAAGCATCGACTGTAGCTGAAGTATTAGTCAATAATGTCTTCAGTAGATTTGGAATTCCTTTAGAGCTTCACACTGACCAAGGAAGGAACTTCGAGTCAAGACTGTTCCAGAAGATGTGTGATCTGCTTGGTATTCACAAGACTAGGACAACAGCTTTACATCCGCAGTCTGATGGGATGGTCGAGAGATTCAATAAGACCATTGAAGAACATCTCTCGAAAATGGTGGATGAACATCAAAGAGATTGGGATCAGCATATACCACTATTCCTAATGGCATATAGAAGTGCAGTTCACAACACCACCGGACTTTCACCATCGAAGATTTTATTTGGTCGAGAATTACGGTTGCCTTGTGACTTGGTGTTCGGATCACCAGACGACAGCACCACGAACGTAGAGGACTACGCGGATGAACTGAAGGAAAGGTTATTGGAAATTCATAAGGCCGTGAGAAGTAAGATTACGCTAGCCAGTGACCGGATGAAAGCTCGTTACGACCTCAGAGCTAATTCTACGGGATTTCAACAGGACGATATGGTATGGTTATATAACCCACAGCGCAAGAAAGGGAGGTCCCCAAAGTTAACCCCAGCATGGGAAGGTCCTTATACAGTCATCAAGAGGATAAATGATGTTGTGTACCGGATTCAACGCAGCCCTAGAAGTAAGATGAAAGTAGTTCATCTGGATCGATTGAAGAGATATCAGACAGGAAACCTTGATCGGGACGATCAAATTTGAGAAGGGGGCAATGTTAAGGTAAATGTGTATTACTGGTTGCATAACCGCAACGGTGCATTGAGGAACCTGGCACATTCGCCAGAAAGTAAAGAAAATTATAGAATTCTTTAGAAAAATCTAGAAACAACCGCCAGGGGGTATATAAGGCCCGCGCTTTGACAGTTGGACAAGTTTAAAGTTTGAAGTCTAAAGTTTGAAAATACCGCGAAATACCGTTAGAGTAATAGTAGTTGCATAAGTTGTGTTGTAAATAGTATAAGTTGTGTGTACAGAGTGAAACAAATAAATTCGTTAAGTATTTTATCGTGAGTTTAAATAGTGGACCCACGGAATCCGTAACAATATATTGAAATTTTATAATTCGTTTTATTTAAAAAATGTTAGAAAACAAGCTTGTAATCCTGTAATTGACATAATTGTAATGTAATATATACTATTTAAATGTAATATATTCCATTTAAATGTAATATATTCCATTTAAATGTAATATATTACTTTACAATTAACAAAATGTAAATCTAAAAAATATATTAAAAATATATACAGGCATTAATTGAATTTTTTAGCGTGCGAACAAACACGAGAGGCGCTTTATTATTTACTTTCATTTCTTAACATGACAGACGAAGTTCTAAAGGGGGATGTTTTGTGCCTTGCGGTTAAAGTACTATTTTATCTACTATTTTTGATAGATATAAGGCAATTTTAACAGTTGCTATGGAAAAAAAGGAAAATAACTTTATTGTGTCAGTAAAATGTTAAGTGCAGTTACATATTACATCCCCTTGTATTGACGCCACGCTACTGTTTTTCTTCTTCAGTCTTGACAGCTGTTCATAAGAAGACCAGAAAGTATCAGGAAAATATCTTTTTGTTTGGGAACAGAAAAAATATTTCAAATTTCATTTCTGCGCCTAGTGTGTGTCATTTGAATTCAATTGCCCGGTATATATGTACTTATTTGAAGTCTGCATCCCTAATGAAAACAAAATTATGTAACTTTGCGAAAAAATATTCCGAATTGTTTTCCAGTTTATTGACTTTATGCCAATTTCATGAAAAAAATATTTATTTCTGGTAGTTTCAACCACACATCTCTACTAAAATTAATATTATTTTTCCTAAATGTTGCTAAAAATATACCCGCAAAGTTTTTACGTCTTTTATCGGTTCTAGATAAACAAAAACATCACAACTAATTGCCAGAAAGCGTGCGTGTGTCAAACAGATAATCTATCTCGCAAAGCGGTTAAAATTTTAATTTCTATTTGATTTGGAATCAAGTGTCTTATTTAATTTAATTTTAGAATTGTTTACTTCTCCGGACCCCTATAAAAGTATTAACATTTTTCAGAATTTGATTAATAATAGTACCCTACAAATTTTTATCGAAAGATAAGGTACTTAAGTTCTTAAAGAGGCGTTTAGACTCTCAAGTAATATCTTCAAGAACTTACAACCGAGAAAAATCAAATATTTTCATTAGTAAGTAATCAATCTTCGGATTGTCACGGGGTTTCAGAGTTTTTTAAATTTGTACACAAAAAATTACGAGATTTAATTCTAATCATACCAGTGTCTATTACTAACAATTCTAGAAACAAACCATATTAATTATTTTTACGCATACCACATTTTTATATTTCTTTTTAACTATGCTTAGAAAATAACTCTTCACATTGCCATATTACGAAATAGTTTCAATAAAAAAAACATTCTTTTAAATATTTTGCTTGTACCTACTTCCCCTTTCAATGAGAACTAAACTGGGTAAAAATTATTCTTATGAGATTTACGAAAATCATTGTTATACCGCAAAATAACTTTATTTAGAACTAAATTTAATAAAATAATTCACCATATTATTCATACTGAGATCACATAAAAGAAAATATCGACAAGTTTATCGGAATTCACTATTCGGAACATCGACAAAATCAGACAAATAAACCGTATACGAATGCACAACACAACACAACTCATTCCAGGGATTTCAGATTTCACTAATTATAGCATATATACTTCTTTTGACTACCTGGCAACACCTCGTGAAAAATCCTTAATAGCCGGTTATCGCCAGCGCTTCTCAAAATGTTGCCATTATTTTTTTAAAATTTCAAAATTAAATAACTCGGTTATTTTCAATTGATTTTAAAAATGGTAAAGAGAAAAGATGTTTCTTTTGATCAGACCTACCATCCCTTAAAATATCTGCACTTATTTCTGGGACACCCTGTATAAAGATCAAACTTTTGAACGACTTGGCAACAATGTACAATTATTGGTAGTGCTTAAGATCGGCGGCGCGGCGGTTCTCAACATGTTCACGTGTTTATATAATGATAAACAACACCCTGTATATGGATAAACTATGGGTACAAGCGCAAAAAAAAGACAAATAATGTTCCATTATTTAAACAAATTAAATTTCTGTAAGCTGATTATTGTAATAGGATACCTATTACATTAATCAGCTTTATAACTTTTTTTTATACAGGCTGTCATATATTTGATCTATCTAATCTTAATGAAAAAAAACATGTTAATGACCTTAAACAATTTGATTACGCTGAACACACACAAGCTGTTACATAAAGCACTATAAATAATACATATAAATAAATATTAGTTTGTCAAATATACAGTTTTATTCTTAAAATATCTCAGATTTGCTTCTATAAAGTGATAAGGTATTAAATAATTGCTTAATCATTTGCAAAACAAATAAAACTAAAAATATAAATGTTAAGTTAAAATTACATGAAAAGTTTACAACAAGGTATTCAGGATTATATGTTTAAATCTGACAATACCTATACAAATTATATTGGAGTAATGCAATGTTCAAATTTGAATCAAGTTTTAAGTGACCTCACAAATGAAAAAAATATTCACTATCTCTACTACTTATCACCTTGAAATATAGGTAGATTTATGTATTAGAATTTTATAAAAAAAAGGACAAGATAAGGTCAATAAACAGATTAAATCTGTATGAAATTACTATTTTATTTTGAGGTATTTTTAAACTCCATATATCAGTCTAAGAATATTCAACACCGTACTTACCTACAAAAGCTCCACAAACACCCGAAGCCATACCCAAGGCAGCTTTAGTAAAAAAATTTGGTGGTGTCCCATCTTTGGAGAATTTTTCAAATAACCAAGTGTATATTCCTAATCGTGTAGTTGTATAAGTTGCCTGTCTCATAAGACCAGCCGATAGGCCTGTATATAAAGTAGAAAGCCCCTCATTTCTCACTATGGATTGCAGTAAATGTAAGGAGGTTTTATGTTCTTTAGCTGTTCCTCCCTGTCCACTCAATTGCATACGGTTCTTCAATAAGTCTAGTGGTTGTACAAAACAAGTTGCCAGCATACTAGAAATTAAATTTGCATGATGTATAGGTATTATTGTACAAAAATAATTACCCAGCACTTCCTCCAAACAAAATTTTATAGAATTAGGAATGCGTTTAATTTCCTTAGTGTCGCCCATTTTTTTATAATTAAAAAATATACTATTTAACTAATGAAAAGTTTTAAAAACAAAAGGCAAACAAACGATACCGAATTATCACTGAAAGGTGAGGAAGGTCATTTAAAACATTTCAGAATACACAACTCCACATCAATACGTAGCAAGCACATATTCTTTTTGAAAATTGCATTTTTTCATTAATCTACCATGCAAAATATATTACAGCGTTTAACTAGTTGCATACAAAAATAAACTAGTGTCATTTTGGGTATTTTAAATAGTTAAAAATTTTAATCTATGGACAAGGTAAGTGACAAATCGTGTCAAATGACTGTCAAAGCTGTCAAACAAAATAGGTCAATAGAAATGTCAGATTTAGTTCTTTTGTTATATTTCCTTTTAAAAAATTTTAAAACCCACAAATAAACTTAAATATTAAGTGTATAATCTAACAGAATGTATCAAATTACTTTTGTATGTTTCAGTCACACGCTCTTTCGATTCCATTAAATTAACCTCAAATATCAGAAAATGGCTAGCAATATTCCAGATTTTAACTATTGCTGTGAAATTTGCGGATTAGATGGTCTTAGCGAGGACGAACTTCGAGTTCATACGCATACCGCCCATGTAGAAGGTTGTGGTGTTTGCCCTTTTTGCGAACTGACTGCAGTGAGCCCTGCAGAGCTTATTATCCACGTAAACCAAGCTCATTTAGACTTTTTAACGCCCGAATCTGAACAGAATATAAGCTTTATTGATGATACTAGTCCTAGGTAACGTACATAAGCGTGTTATATTCAGTGTTACTAATAAGAAATTTGTAGTGAATTGAATGGGTTTACTGACGAACAACACTGGAATAATCCAGGAACGTATTCAAATAAAGATAGACCGGAAAGCAAAGTCAGCGTTTCAAACATAAATTTGAGCCCAAAAGTAATGAAAACAAATTTTTACGTTTTCCATTAGATCTTGCTTTCAACGACTAAAAATCTATGACTTACAGGTAAATGGCGGTGGAGAGATAAGTCCTCAAAATTCTAGCCATGGTCAGGGATCTCCATTGCGTTCTAATTTAGCTCTAAAGTTGAAAAGTTCTTCGCAAATTTTACAATGTCCTATGTGTAATTATACAAGTAATAATCCTAATGATTTGGAAGAACATGTTAATAGGTAATGTTTTTGTATAATTTAATAGAATTAAATTTTTGATTGATGATTGATAGCAAGTATTTTGAAAAAGTGTGTTGTTATGTTCAACATTTTATGAGAAATAATTGTCTATATTAGTACTTAATAATTTGTGGTGGTATAGACTAAGTTATTTCAAGAAATACATTATTATCAATAATTTAAATATTAAAGAAATAGCAGATATTAAATAATTTTCATAATAGTATAAAAAATTAAAGTTTACAATGTGACCTAGTGTTGTAAAAAGCTCCATATCAATAGTAAAACTCATTTTAAAAATATTTATAGATATAATGGTGATTCAAATAAATTTTTACACAAAATTTCTTTTTTTTAAATGGAATGCTTGACATAAAATTCTCATATCAAAAATCAAACTTTGATTTTGTTGCTGACGACACTGAGTGATACGTCAAAGAACCAACGATAATAGTTGTACTAAATTTAAAATTGGCAGCTGTCAGATTTTGTACAAATCTCATTGATTCTTTGATTATTTTAGAATAGAGCTCTAAATGTGTTGAAAGTTTTATATTTGGATTACCCTATACATCTATTTAATTTTTGTTTTAAATGTATGCTAGGGTGAATATGCTATATAGTGGTCAGACAGTTTAGAAAGAGTTTAAATTGTTGATTAAATTTTCTTTATTGGTGGCATAATAATGAAATTTTATGAAATAGATAGTGTGGTTATTGGGCTTCATGTTAAATATAACAGTTTTTTTCATAAACCTACCAATTATTTTAATTATTTTTTTAAGTGATAAAAGAGCTGTTTTGTCAGTAGTCGGACAGTGCTTGCCAGTGTCCGGCCGGGAAGTTACCTTAAGACGGACACTTTGTGATTGTCTGATTCTGCACAGTCCTGTATTTAATATATGTATAATTTTAAAGCAAATTTAATCTTGAACATTATACCGGGTACATCTCAAAAGTGGCTCACCCCTATAACTCTTATTTTTTCAGATAGAAAAAACGAGATTTGGTATGTTAGTATATGACATAAATTAATATTGATTGACGTATTCAATTGTTTCTGGTCACTTCCTGTTTCAGCGGAAATTATTACAACTTTTAATTTTTAAATGGCACCCTCAGTATATTTTTACTTTATTGGATAGAAAATGACATTCTGAACAGAATGACATATCATATGTCAACGTTTAACATTTTTTATTAAAAAAAATCGTATTTTAAATTTCAATCTATAGTACCATGGCTCTGTTAAAAACACTAATTTTTGCGTTGGCAAAATAGATTTGATTGTCTAATACTTTTCGTATCTTGTCCTGGTCAGTTTAAAGATGCCCAAATCATATTTTAATCATATCTTAATTTTTTCAAATGGAACCAGGGTGGCTCATTAGTATATTTGGAAAAGGCATTTTTTACGAATAATTTGGTACCACACACTTGGTATTTCGAGTCAAATTGTCATTATGAACCGCGTGTTACAATTTCAAATTAACCATACGCGAAAATGTCAAAAGTTGACATATGATATGTCATTCTACTCAGAGTGTCATTTTCTATTGAATAAAGTAAAAAAATACCGAGGGTGTCATTTAAAAATCAAAACTTGTAGTCATTTTCGGTGAAACAGGAAGTCACCAAAAACAATTGAATACGTCAATCGGTCCTAATTTATGTCATATACTAACATACCAAATATCGTTTTTTTATCTGAAAAAATAAAAAAGATGTGGGGGTGAGCCACTTTTGAGACGCATCCGGTATACGGTTTTTTGTTGTAGTTCTCTATATGAAAAAATCATCTTTATCTTAAAATTATTAATCTGTGTTTTCGCTACTCCCACTCGTTTGTACAGAAAAGAAAATGAAGAAATATTTATGTACAGGGTGGGTCAAATTCGACGCTTTTAAATGGAAACACTCTTTTTCTATAGGAGATAGACGAAAACTAATATCGGTATCTGGAGTTCAATTTTCATCAAAAACATGATGGTGAAAACCGCACATCAATATCTGTTACCGTTTCGGAGTTACGGGGTGTTTTTCAAAAATGTGCATTTTTAACAAATCGCTGTAACTTTTTTGCTATGGAAAATTTTGTATTTCTATGAAAACATTTCCAAAGCACCTTTTTACGTAGAATTTAATGGTTTAAATATAATTTTTTTAAAATTAATAATTTAAGAGTTATCAACAGAAAAACTGATTTTTTATTTGGGACACCCTATATATTTTTAATTAACTGTAAAGAATTTAAAATTGCCTTTCCAAAAATATAGCACACCTGATATTTTGTTATAATCCCCTTCGAAATACAGAATTTTTAAAAGTTCGCCACTTTTAACTAGTAGGCTTTGGATCCCTTATTGCTGTTATGCCCTTAATGGAACTCGAAAACATATTTTTCCAGCATGATGACGCACCGCCTCTGAATGCTGAAGTTATCAGCAAATTTTTGCAGCCAATTTCAAGAATAATTGAATAGCTAATCAAGATTCCAGCCGTTGGCCGTCGAGGCCGCCTGACTTAGTGCCCATGGATCTAATCCTATGGATATATTTGCTGAAGAATAAAGGTTCCTTATTCCGTATAATCTAGACAAGAATTAGAAATACTTAGCAGTTATGAGAGGGTACCTTTCACCCCCACTGAGTTAATGAATTCCGCGAGAAATGTTCAAAAACTGCCCTGTCTGTCCATAACAGAAGACGGTTGATATGTCGAACACCTGTAGCAAAATCTCATGTCTTGGTTTGTTATTTATTTTTATTGTTATTAGATATAGTTTAAATGTGTTGATGTTGGTTAAATATATTTTAAATTGTTATAAAATTCTGCATCTCTCATAAGCCTACTTATTTAAAGCGGGCAAATTTTTATATACTCTATATCTCGAAGAGGAATCGAGCAAAATATCAAGTGTATTATATTTTTGGAAAGGTAATTTTAAATTCTTTTCAATAAACTAAAAATATACAGGGTGTCCCATATAAAAAATCAAATTTTCTGCTGATAATTCTTAAATTATTAATTTTACAAAAATTATACTTAAACCATTAAATTCTACGTAAAAAGGTGCTTTGGAAATGTTTTCATAAAAATACAACATATTCCATAGCAAAAAAGTTACAGCGATTTATTAAAAATGCATATTTTTGAAAAACACCCCGTAACTCCGAAGCGGTAACAGATATCGATATGCGGTTTTCACCATCATGTTTTTGACAAAAATTGAGCTCCAGACACCGATATTAGTTTTTGTCTATCTCCTACAGAAAAGGGTGTTTCCATTTAAAAGCGTCGAATTTGACCCACCCTGTACAAGAGATATTTGTGGAAGCAATAAACATGTTTAACTATTTTTTGGTTATATGTTAGCTTATGTTTTGAGAAAAAATATTTTCTCCTGTGCCTCTTTTTTACCCTCTCGTCCTCTATTTTTTTATTTTGAAAGTTGGCAACCCTAGACTACTAGCATATTCACCCTACTCTTTTACAAAAAAAAGGCTCGAATGAGAAGCACAAGTATAACGTCTAAAATGGAACTTTTTCGGAACTTTGAGTCACCCTGTATACCTATAGTATATAATAAATGTTTGTATAGACGACATTTTGATTTAACATCACCCTCCGTGGGAGCGAGCACCACCTCCGAGGCCTTTTCATGTCCATTGTGCGTTAAGACGTTTGCCTTAGCACCCGACTTGGAACTCCACGTCAATATCGAACATAAAGATGTCCTATCGCCTGCCAGTCCGGCCATTTATGCTTGTCCAGTTTGCGGAATTGCCTTAGATAAAGAAGCTAATGTAAGTAATAACGAAGCGCATAAAGTCTATATGACAGGGTTGCCACCCGTCCCGATTTTGTCGGGACAGTCCCGATTTTGATCCAAACGTCCCGCGTCCCCACGCAAAGCCCTAATGCCCCGATTTTTATTTGTTTAATAGCCACGTTTTTATTAAACAATGCAATTGTTTAATAATAAATTTTTGTAAAATTTATTATTAAAAATCCATGTTTATTAATTTTTTGAATTTAAAAACAGTTCTTTTCCACGAATTAATTAAAATCTTAGAAATTTTAGAATTAAAAGTAGTATACCGGGTGCGTCTCAAAAGTGGCTCACCCCTATGACTTTTTTATTTTTTCAGATAAAACAACGAGATTTGGTATGTTAGTATATGACATAAATCTGGATTGATTGACATACTCAATTGTTTTTGGTCACTTCAACTGACTTACAACTTTGGATTTTTAAATGGCACCCTCGGTATTTTTTTACTTTATTCGATAGAAAATGACACTCTGAGTAGAATGACATATCATATGTACCTAGTGTGTGGTATCAAATTATTCGTAAAAAAATACTTTTTCCAAATATGCTAATGAGCCCCCCTCGTTCCATTTGAAGAAATTGAGATATGAAAAAATACGATTTGGGCATTACTATCTGGGACTTTTAACCGGCCAGGACAAGACATTAATCACATTAGACGATCAAATCTATTTTTCCAAGGCTCCTTGATTAAAAATTAGTGTTTTTAACACAGCCATGGCACCCTAGAATGAAATTTAAAATACAATTTTTTATTAAGCGAGAATGTCAAAAATTGACATATGATATGTTATTCTGTTCAGAATGTCATTTTCTATCGAATAAAGTAAAAAAAAATACCGACGGTGTCATTTAAAAATCAAAAGTTGTAGTCATTTCCGGTGAAACAGGAAGTGACTACAACTGCAAGCAGGATTAGTTGTGTTAGAACAAAATATTAACTAAATAGTCTAATCTTTTTAGGTGGGATCTAATGGTCCAAACTTGGTCGTTTACTCCGGTCACGACTACACCTTACTCCAAATATACACAGCGTTAGGGCTAGCCAACGACCCTCTACTCCTCCAATACACAATTGAATACGTCAATCAATCCTAATTTATGTCATATACTCGCATACCAAATCTCGTTTTTTTATCTGAAAAAATAAAAAAAGTTATAGGGGTGAGCCACTTTTGAGACGCATCCGGTATATTGATACTCTGTTTAATGAATATTCGATAATAAAAACTTGTGTAAAAGAAATTTGCCAAAAAGCATACAAAAATTATAGATAAAAAAATAAAGTATTTTTAAAACTAGAGTAAATTATTTGTCTTTATTGTTTAAGGTTGTTATTTATATATTTTTTCACGTATGATTTTGAAGTAGATGTAGACGCTAGAAATAGATGTTCTGTTAAGCTCATTAGAACGGAACTTCAAATTTCAATTAATTTTAATAGAATTTTTGGATTTTATTAAAAATGGCAAGGCCCTTATTATTACAGCAACAAAACAAATAAAAAATATTCATTACAGTTGAGGGTTAGAACCTTTGGTGTTACAACAGCAAAATAAAACACTAATTCACCGCAATACACCAAAACACTTTGCTTTTAACCATAAATTTGAAGCTAACCATCAGTTTTCATCATCTGCTGATGATGCTAAGCTGGTTAACGAAACGCGCGTCCAGTGTTAAAAGTAAAGTCTTTAATGGAAATTAGCGCATTTGTAGGGGTTAACGCTTTCTTATGCTTGTGTTTACTAAGTATGTTATATTTTAAAGTGTTTTGGTGAATTGTGGCGAATTAGTGGTTTTATTTTGACAAAAAATGTTCATTTAAAAATAATTAAATTAACTAATAAAGCCAATTATACAGATTATACAGCTGAAAGATTTGATTTTGTGGTAATAGTGTGGATCCGGTGGCTGACCTTGAAACGAGTTTTTGTTGTATATAGTCACAGACACTACGCATGCGCACATCTTCGATGTTGCCAGTTTGCAAGTTATTTTGGAATTATTTTCAGTAGAAAACAAATACGTGCTTTTCAGTGTTTTTTTGTCAATATATACCGTATGATCGAAAAAACGGCGTCCAGTTGGCTGGGAAAAGACGATTGAGGACATTTTCCATATAAAATGACAGCGATCTTCATTTCATATATGAAATGATGACTGATGATCTTCATTTCATATATGAAATGAATTTCATAGTCATCGCTGACGCTATTTTTTTTCAATCATAGTACGCGGTATATTTATATTATTATTTTAAAATTTCGCACAACACGTGAACGCTTATTATGTGTTTTCATAGTCAATAAAATTAAATAGAAATAAAACTCTAGATTCCTATAATTAATCTAGTTGCTCTAGATTATTATGCTACGTTTAAAAAGGGCTTTATTAAAAATTCGGGAAATTAAAAGGGATAGTGTCCAAGTTTTTCCTTTTTTTTTAATTTTTAAATGCTGTAGCTCCATGTCATGTTCATAATAGTTTTTTTTAACATTCCATCACAACTACGGAGGCCTTAAAAGGCCTTTTAGCCTCCGTAATTAAAATTGTAGAATCAGCTTCAGCAACATTAACATAGTATTAAGATTAAGACATAACAAATATTATAAGAAAGATCTTAATATAAATCACATACTAACTAAGTCGTAATTTGGTCTATAATAAATATATAAAAGTCTATAAAAAAATAAAAATAATTTGGTCTTGTATAAACACAGGTATAAAACTAATAAGATCAAAACTCAACCTTCACCATATTGTCAAGATTTGGTATTATATGAAACAAAAAATTACAGTAAATTAAGAAAAGAATACCAAAGTACACGATATTAAATACTGTAATGTATTCTACGACACAAACTATCTCCCTTCTAAAGAGAAAAAGATAAAACATAAAGCTTATTTTAGTCTTATCAACACACTCTTCGATAAAATATATGTCTAAAATTGCTATTAATCCACTAACTTGATATTTTTAAGAAATTATGATACAAACATTATAATCAAAGTATATTATATTAGTAACATTATAGGTAAAATGTTACCTCTATCTCCCATTGACGTGTATTGCTCTATAAAACTCGTCAGGGTAGTACATGGGTAGTACTTCAATACATCATTACATATAATCAAAACTATTGTTGCCTGTAAATAACTAGAAATTAAATAACTTGGAAGAAATAAAATAATTCTAAAAAGTTTAAAACCATTAAGAAAAAATCCGTAAATGATAATTTTTAATTCTAATGTAAATATATAAATAAATGTTATTATTATTACAATTTTATATATTCATAATACTTTCATTTCACAATCTTCATTATCTTTCTTACCTTAATTTTGGATATCAAGATAAATCTGAAATTATAAAATTAATTATATAGAATTTGTATTATTATTGATTAACACTCAAAAAAAAAATTCAACTGCAAATACTTCGAAAATAAACTGCAATTTGGCAACATCGACGATGTGCGCTTGCGTAGTATCGATGATCAAATGCAGCAAAAAATATGGGCTTCAAGGTCAGCCACCGGATCCACACCTTTACCGATTTTGTTTAGGTTTTGTTCTAGTTGTTTTAGATTTAATTGATTGTTTACTAATTTTGTTTTCAACTTTTCATTTTTTATTTTTACATAATTATTTATAAACTTCGAATAGTTTTTTTTTAAGTTAACACAAAAAGGCATAAAATATTGTTTCAAAATCCGATGGGCACAGAAAATTTTATATTTAAGAAAAAAGGTTGCACCAGTGCTGTCCCGATTTTTTAAATACAAAAGGTGGCAACCCCGCTATATGACCGTTGTTCAATGTTACGTCATAATATATTATCAACCTCTTTTCAAGTAAAAAAATCAGGCAGTTTTTGTAGAAAACTTTTGAAAAATGATACAATACACAATGTATGGGATAAAAATTAGTGTCTTTATTTTTAGAATGAAGCTGCTCAGCAGCACGTTGAGTCACATTTTCTTGCCAGTTCGCCCCAGCCTTCAGACAGGGCTGCGCTACGCGAAAGAGAAAAGCGAGAGTATGAAATGCTTCGAGCTCAATATGGAATGGATAATCAGGTATCTAGTATTATAACATCCACCTCATTTGTGTTTAAATGTCTTAAATAGTATAGTATTTCCGAAATCAAGATTGGAAATAGTGGGACTCTCAATTTGTTTGTACAGACGATAGAATGGTCGCAACTAAAGAAAAGGCCAGGAGTGTCATTGATGACGCGGCTTCATAGCGACCGCTTCTTGCGATTGGACGGTTTGGCGACCATTAGCGCGAGCTTAGATATTTTTGTTCTAACGCTATAAAATAATATTTCGAATTATTTCGGGTGGCATGCTTCTGATTTTTTTTATGTATATTCTACTGACAAAGCAAATGCCGAAATTGAGTGTCTCAACCTTCTATCTGACTCGTTGGACAGACTTTAACTTGTTTATAATGTTTTGTCTAGAGTCTAGATTAATCGATTTTGCAGGGTAATTTTCGCGAGCAGTCTGTTACCAATATGCAGCGTGCGGTTTACGCTGGTGAAATGAGCGTAGCCGACTATTACGAGCGCCAGTTGGACCTAAAAGCAGCCGAGAGTTGTGGCGTAGATGACGGCAGTTCAGTCACCAGAAGCATGGTAAGTAACTCAAAGTTACTATACAGGGCGAGTCTTAAATAAGTGCAAATATTTTCAGGGGTGGTATATTTCGACCCCAGGAATGCGTCTATGAGGTTTTTTTCGCTAAAAAAAGATGTTGAAAATCGTGCATTTTATTTTAAATTTCCCTGTATATTTTTCGAAAGCTTTTTAGAACTGCCTGTTCACCGCAAACTTTCCCCCACGGTATAGTTTCTTAATCTCTGATATTACCATAGTTACGGCTTTACTCTATAGTTACAGCAATAAAAGGGATGCAAATACAGAATAAATCCGGTGGCTCTAAAAAAAAATCATTTTTTTAAAATTTTAAACTTAAATAATTGGGTTATTTGGGACTTATCTGAAAAATGGTAAATAGAAAATATGTTTCTTTTATCGAGATCTACCGGCCCTGAAAATATTTGCACTTATTTTAGACTCACCCTGTATACATGCCTTTAATATGCTACATAAGCTGAGTTTTTTGACATTAACAAACGTTTGATTTTTTGGATGTTATTTGTCAAAGAAATCATATATCCTCTCGCATGACATACTATAAGTAAGTATATTATTTTTTAGGTTCCTAGAGTTAAAGCGACAAGCAACAACGCTTCCAACGTAGTGCGTAACTTATTGTGCACCTCTGTGGACCACTACGCTTCATCTTACGGCGACAAGGGCTGGGGGTGCGGTTATAGGAACATCCAGATGATCATCTCCAGTCTGTTGACCCACACCGGCTACAACGAGCGCCTGTACAAGCTGTGGCACAAAGAGAAACCGCCTAGGAGCGCCGTTCCGAGCATATCACGCTTGCAGAGCCTCATAGAGGAAGCATGGTCTCAGGGATTCGATATTCAGGTAAAAACATTAAATAAAAAGACTAAGAGATTTTTTTTTCTTCAGTATTAAGGGACCGTCTAACAAACGGAAACACTGCGACCTGTAAGGCTTATTTATTGTGTTTAACCTTTTCTATATCTGCATTCAGTCTCCTATCCCTGTGCCCTACACCAGCTTGTGCAGGTCCTTGATAGTAGGGGAGCATAGTTCCTCCAGTTCTAGCCTTTCTTTCTCAAATAGAAAGTGTCATTGGCGATCCAGAGTCTTACAGAGACATTTTATGTGCTCTGGCGTTTCAGAATCTTTATCCGCAACAAAAACTTCCTTGATACAGGTTGGGCTTGTTCGGGTAGCATTTGACAGTCATATGACCTGTCAAGAGACCTGTTGTAATCCGGACTTTATCACTGCTAAGCATTAGCAGTTCCTTTGTGATTTGAGAAGTAAGTCCTTGGATGAAGGCCTTGCTATGCCTGTGCCTCTGTCTGTTTCTCCAGTGGACATTCTGCTTTTCCCTGGTTCAGAGTTTCACTTTGGGTGCCGACCGCAGCGCTCTATACGGCAGAAATCAGAAATGTTTGCTAAGTATTTCACGTCGCGTCGTCCCGGTTACAGTTCATGTTGATCGTATTAAAATAATATTGTAATCATGGCTTGTATCTATTATATCTTCTAAAATTATAATTATGTACCTTCAAAACATTTAGTTATAGCCAAAATAGCCCGTTATGTCGCCTCTAGCAAAACCGGTGCGTAAAACTATGCTCGCTAACATAGTTGAACTCATCTAAAAAGTTTTAAGAGCTTCAATAATAAATTATAATACAAGTTAGACCTTCCGAAGATATCAAAATATGTACGTTTTTATTTTTTTTAGAAAATTTTCACAAATTAGATAATTATATAAACTTTTTTTCGTACTTTTAAAATAATTATATAAACTTTTTTCGTATACTTGTTATTTAAACCCGTGTATTTGTATATAATAGTTGTTTCCGATATTCTTCGATGGTGGCAGCACCGGCGGAGAATGCACCAAGCCTATAGAGTCTATTAATTTTCTCAAAGATCTCTTTGATCAAGCTCACGATCAAACTTAAATGTTATTAACAAAAACTATTGCCAAGCCGCTATAAAATATTTTATAATGGTATGACATTGGTTTTTGTTAATAACATTTGAATTTACTATTATTATGGTATTATTTTAGGGGTCTGAACAGTTGGGCTGTAGACTAGTCAACACTAGAAAATGGATCGGAGCTACCGAGGTAGTTACGCTCCTTTCGTTTCTGCGAATTCGATGCCAGCTGGTTGATTTCCACAGACCTACTGGACCGAGAGGATCCCATCCGGAGCTCTTTAAATGGGTGTGGAATTATTTCGAGAGCGCCGCCGCTGGAGAATTTACGCCTCCGTTATATCTACAACATCAAGGTAATGTTAAAACAGCAATTATGTGGCGATATCTATAACTCTATATAGATTATCGCCTATCACTGCAATGTGTTGGAGTTGAAGCCGAGTCAGAGACAACTAGATAACTGGTCCATGTATATTTCACATAAGTTCGTCTTTTAGGCAGACCCTGGTGCAATAGCGCAACTTCAAAATTCCGAATATCGATTAGCCCTTACTCTGAGGATTAGCCAGTTGTCGAACAGGAGCGCAAACGAAAGCCATACGAAGCTGTACGAAGCCGTACAAATGAACAGCTAATGCTAGTGTCTAGTCTCTTATTTGTCTCGTTGTCCGATCGATAATTCAGAATCCACGCTTGCGCACTACGCTTGAGCACGCCTAACTGAGCGACTTATGCAAATTCCTTCAGAAGATTTATATACCCATTTCACTGGCTCGGCTTTACAAAGTGCAGTTTGGAGTCGATATAGTTACTTTATAAATATATGATGGCGATATAATGTCTGTTCAGCGATCGTTCAACGTTACGTCATCATTATTTGTCAAATATGCGTGTTATGATGTGTCTGAGATCAGTTCATATTGTTTAGAAAACTTTAAGTACATTCCGAAATCATTGAATAAATTCCGTTTTTATTAATTTCGTGGAGATATGTTAGCGCACACTCTAAAGCGCATATTTGACAAATATTGATGACCTCAGGTTATAATCATCTGCTGATGATGCTAACATGGTTAGCGAAACGCGCGTCCAGTGTAAAAGTAAAAGTGTTTTGGTGTATTGTGGTGATTTAGTGTTTTTATTTTGCTGTGTAACACCAAAGGTTCCTACCCTTAACTGTAATAACGTTAACAATCGCTGAACGATATATAGGTCCTAGATCATATCTTTGAATAAAAAGATTAAGGAAGGAGCATATCAAAAATCTTAGATCGACCGCGAAGGGACTCTAAAATGGCCGACTTTAATTCCTATTTATCAGTGCCGTTCTAAATTTATTCAAAATACTGTACTATTCAAAACACAGGGTAGACTCAATAATTTGTTGTTTTATTTTACGTTGTCAAAATGTTGGTAGTTATTAAAGTTGCTATAAGAATATATAATTCTAATAAAAATAGATGAGTTATAATAATTATTTATTAACACAAACATCTGGTACGCTACTGAAGCAGGTAAGTCAAATTGACGTATCTAAATTTTTTGACATCTAAACTTTGACAAGTAGTAAATAAAAGCAAAAATGCAAAAAAAATATATAATTAGTAAACTTTAAGTGAATTTTATAAATGATCGGTTTACTACACATATGTATATTATACCGATTTGGTCATCCAAACTATGCGGTCTGGATTTTAACGTGTAAGACAGTGATGTAGACAGCTTACTGAAAAATCAAATGTATTAAAAAGAGATAAAAATTGGGTCGACACATTTTTTCTATGCGGTATTGCCGGATTGTGCATCAAAATTTCAAACCGCACAAGTAAGCTTTTCTACGAATAATGTTGCATCCATGGTTGGAACTTTATTTTTCACTATTAGTTATTTATTTTACTACAGCTGTAATAGATTATATTTAGTTTAGATATATTATCATCATTTCAGTGGTTGTAGGTATATAGTATTCTGGTACAAGTTTTTAAAATAGCTTATACTTTTCTACACACATTTTCTATAATAATAGCTCCTGTATATGGCGTTTAACGCCTTGGGAGTAGCAAGGTACAGCTTGCCATGCTAGAGCCGTTCGGTATACAAGGAAGGTAATGTGACTAGCACTACGCTTCATCCGCCTATTATTACCTCAGAATTGTGAATCCCGAATACTCATTTAAGGCTGAGTCGACCTAAGTACCCAAACAATTTTTATTTTATTAAAAATAGTCGGCTACTGAACTGCCTATAACATTTTCCACCAAAATACACACATTTTCCAACCAACGTAAAAAAACCGGCAACACTGTATTCCGCTTTTGATTTTGTCTCTCTGTCTGCTAACCGGTCATTTATATTATTCTCTGTCACACGCATTAAAATCCAGACCACATAAATTGGATGACCAGCAGGGTATATGATCGACGTCGCGTTTGATCTGTTTTTGATATGCTCCTTCATTAATCTTTTTATTCAAAGATCTAGGATATACATAGATGCACTATAAATGTAATATGTTATGTTGATTTTCTCCTACAGGTCATAGTAGGACAATAATGGGTATCGAATTGCACAGAGACAGCAGTCTTGTGCTTCTGGTGTTGGATCCTAGTCACTCCCCCCAAGAGGTAGCCCAACTGGGGGACACAAGTAATTCGACTAGCTCCCTACGTCTCTTGAGAAAGAACGAGACTACCATGAAGGCGAAGCAGTACCAAATCGTAGCGGTGGTTGGTACCATCGATAACGAGCAACAATATCAGGTAAAATTTTCACTTTTGTTTTGTAGGTAGTCATAAGTTTCCTCAGGTTGCTAATAATGAATTTAATTTTTGTGTAATATAATAAAATCATACATATCACCCTTCGCGCAAACAATGCTATTATTGTCTTTAAGTTCAACATTTTTTAACTAGAAATTCGCATAAAAGTTCTTAATATTTGAGACCATAGATTCTGATTTGTATGTAACTGTATATAACAACTGTATCTCCAAAAAATACTATATGGATATTTCGCCACTGCAAGAAGAATCTACAAAATAAAATAGTTATTTTTTGTAAACACTTCTGCTTTAATCGAAACGGAAACTACTTGTCAGAAGTTAGGTTTACAGATATACAAATTTGCCTAATGAACAAAAAAATGCTTAACGTTTCGGAAAGTTTATCACCTTTCCATCGTCGGAAGCAAAAAAATACAAAGAATAAAGAAAAAAACTATTTAAAATATTTAAATTCAACTATTCGAGATCACTTTAGTTTTTTAAAACAGATACGTCTACAAAAACCGTTGACGTTCTGTTAAAATGACATTATATCAAGTTAAACTTCAAAATTAACAATTACTACCTGATAAAAATTACTTAATAAGGTAAAACCAAAAAGCCCCAAACTTTCTGTATGATATTTTTAATTTTTTAAGAAGCGATTGCCATACAGTACTAATAACATCTAAATATGCATGAGCAATACATTTATTTTTATTAGACTGTATTAAAAAAGACCCTTTTATTTTTCTTTTAAAGGCTATCGCTTCTTTCATTATAATTTTGGCGTTATTAAAATTTATTCTGTGCCCTGTGTCCCATCAATGCTGACAAATCTTAGATTTGTGAAAATCTCCCTTTCTTAAATAATCTTTATGTTCTTTAATTCAAACATTTAAGGGTCTAGATGTTTCACCAATGTAAAATTTATCGCATTCGCATGGTATTTGGTATATTACATTTTTTGTTTGTTGTTCTGTATTCATTGGTTTAGTATGTGATAAAATGGATCTAAGTGTATTTTGTGTTTTGAAAGATGTTCGTATGTTATATTATTTTCCTATCCTTCTTATTTTTTTCCGAAACGCCTCGTATGTTCCATATATACTAACATTGTAAGTTGTATAGTTATCGTTATCATTGTGTCTATGATTTGGGCTTTGTATTTCTTTTAAAAAAAAGTATCGTCAATTGCAGGCTAGCAAACTACTTTGGGGTACAAGGATACCGCAGGAACGGTGAGGTTAGTGGCACCCTCCTCCCCTCTACGAAAATCAACATTTCCGCTCTACAGAGTGTTTCCCACGAGACTTTTATCTTTGTTCTACCACCTTTGCTGTTCAAAAAATATATCCAGATTACTGATAGCGAAGTGTGTATACCGGCGCGTTTGTATACGGTCTCTTTGAATGTTCCGGCTTCTAAAAAGTCTACTCACAGCTTATTTAAACATTTGACCGAATGATATTAGATTTAAATAAATAAATCGTTTCACTAAGCGATTGATATTACACAACGACTGTAAATGTATTAAGATTTTCACGAAATCTCAGTTTGATTTGAAGTTTGCTCTACCTCAATTTCTATCTTTCGTCAAAAACCGTATGATCGAAAAAAACGGCGTCCAGTTGGCTTGCAAATGAACATCGATGACATTATCCATATAATTTTATATGTAAAATGACAGCGATCCTCATTTCATAGCGATCGCTGACGCCGTTTTTTTCGATCATATAGTATTTTAGTTTTAAATCATCCTGAAATCTAATCTTATTCGATCATATACGATTTTATGTTTGTATCTGTCGATATTTTTATGGGCATTAGCTGCTTTCCATTAGCTACTCTTATTTGTTTGATTATGTAGATCAATTATTTATTAAAAATTTTGAGTTCTACTAGGGCCACATCTGTAAAGTATGTCCAACGAGTCGGGGAATATTTTGACAGAATAGTCTAAGAGCATAACTAATAACTCTACATAAAAAAACCTTATCATCGTTACATGGCTATTTTTTTAGGTGAGGTATCCTTTTGTGTAGCCATTACGAAATAGTCATGTCTGCCAGCGCGATCCCGGTGCTTAAAGCGGGGGCGACCAATCGAAAGGGTGAAATTTTGACACTAAAATATTATTAAGGTACACAAGTTATAATTGCGAAAATAGTTTTTATTTATTATTAAGAAACGAAGAAAATTGTTGGCAGACATTTTTCTCGTCGCTAAAATGCCGTCGGACAACGCTAAACAGCAAAGAACATAACCGTATGCAAAAGGGCTGACTAAAAGATCGTGGCTAAATCAGCGGCAGATCGCAATATTACTCTAGCGCTTTCAGGAAACGCTCGCCGCCTCATCCATTTAAGTATAGATAAATCATGTATACGATTTTATTATAAATATATTTTTTAATTATTTCCATAACAGATATCATACATTTATTATTCTGTCTCACCTGTCTCACTATTTATTTGTATTTGACTCATGGTACTGCAGATCCTCGCTCTAGCAAATGAGTCTTCCTCTGAGTCGATATCTGCACCGTAAAATTTGTATAGACTTACATGTATTATGTTTCAATCGATAACGCGGCGAACGTTTCCGGAAAACGCTTAAATGGCAAGGTCACAGGGCGAGTCTTAAATGAGTGTAAATACTTTTCGGGGTGATTTCGACCCCAGGAACAGATCTATGAGTTTTTTTCGCAAAAAAAGATGTTGAAAATCGTGCATTTTTTTTAATTTTCCTGTATATTTTAGAAAACTTTTTAGAACTGCCTGTTTACCGCAAATTTACCCACGGTATAATGGTTACGACACTAAAATACTATATATTATACTATACACTAAAATAATCTATTTTTTAAACAGCTTTTTAAATAAATAAATATGACATTCCACCAATCGGCATGCATGTATGCCATATTTTTTTCAAAATTTCATCCTTCTTTCGCGTTGTCTGCCGGTATTTTAGCGACAAGAAAAATGTCTCCCAACAATTATCCACGCTTCTTAATAATAAATAAAATCTATTTTCGCAATTATAACTCGTGTACCTTTTAATATTTTTAGTGTCAAAATTTCACTCTTTCGATTGGCCGCCCCCGCTTTAAGCCCCAGGATCGCGCTGGCTGTAGAGGTGGGAATTCTAGTTCCTTGGGAGGAACTAGTTCCTTAGTTCTAGTTCCTCCAGAGGAATAGTTCCTTGAACTAGGTCTTTAGTTCACAATAGTTCCCGTCTAACATTGACATCCCCCTTGCTTGCTAATTCGTTTCGTTGTCAGTCAGAACTATTCACAGTATGATCTATATAATTCTTATAATGTACGGAGATATAACGAGACGTGTAATTGTGTATGTTAAAAACATAGAGGAAAGTTTTATTGCAGATAAAAAAAATAAAAAAAACTCAAATCAGAATTTAAGAAACTATATCTCAAATCAATTGGAGCAAATATTACAAAAATTTTACTAAAAATGCATTTTTCCTCACTTCAGACTTTTTGTTTTTGTCTAAAAATTCAGAATATCTACTTCGTTTTATAAGATATTTCTTAATTGTAGGGACCTAAAGTGAAACATTCCCATAAAATATTTAAAAAACAAACTAAAAATCAAAAACAGTCCCACGACAATTTTCTGTGGTAATTACGCCACGCCGCGGCCGCTGTGGCAATAGACAATCCATCGTCGTCGCCTTGTATTATATCTCGGATCTGCCGACTGAATAGATTCCCGTGAACTAGTCTTTTAATAGTTCCTCTATGTCCGGATCCGATAACATACGGCTGGCACTCCTCACGCCTGCCTAGCATCAATCGCGCTGGCTGATCCATACGTAAACTATTTTATTTAGTTCCTCTAGTTCCTTTAGGTCCGGATCCGATACCATACGGCATAAGGCTGGTACTCCCCACTCCTGCCTAGCATCGACCGCGCTGGCCCGATTCGTTCGTACGTAAACTAGTCTTTTATTTAGTTTAGTTCCTCTAGGTCCGGATCCGATAACGTACGACTGGCACTCCCCACTCCTGCCTACCATCGGGCTACTAGCCGATCCGTCGCATATTATTCTATATCGGTCACAGTCTCGATCCCGGAATAGGTCCTGAGGAACTAGTTCTTTGAGAAACCAGGAACTAGTTCCTTTCGTTCCGGGGTCGCAATAGATCATTGAAACTAGTTCGTTCACGAACTACACACCTCTAGCTGGCAGACATGACTATTTCAAAATGGTTACACAAAAGGATAGTTCACAAGAAAAATTAGCCATGTAACGATGATAAGGTTTTTTATGTAGCCAGATCTTCCTCTAGAACTCTATAAATGTTCATACATAAACGCGGATTATCAAACGTATTACAGATATTACACACTTTAATATGGCAACACTGAGAATTAGAGAAATTGAGTGTTTTTTGAGTTGGCCGCAGGACGAGTGGTGGCCCCACCGAACAGCACTTGAGACGTAAGGGGAAATCAAATCAGCCTTGTCACGAATTTGCCCGTTGGGTTGCGTATCTTCCCAATTCTGCAATCAACGGTTAAGGTGTGATTTCCTAGCGACGGCTGGCGTCCAAAAAAAAGTGCGGCGCGAAATTACTTCGTGAGATTTAATTAAATAATCATAAATAACCCCAAAAATGTTTTTAAAAAAATCGTGGTGATATTATTCAAGCATATTTTATAAATCCAACAGATACTGATTTTTCACGATTCTAGATCAGTTATATCTTGTTATTTAAAATGGAAAGCAGGTTATGTTTTATATTTAATCATAAAAAAAGTTTATACATTCCTAGTCTTTCTCTAATAAAAGAAAATAGATAGATCTATTTACATTACGAATACAGTTGTTTCAATAGCGCATTTACATTTTTATGCCTGGTAGTGTTTCTGTTTTCATTATTAAGATTTATTAAAATCAATTTTCTAAACTTAAGGTTAAATAATATATTGTCCTATTATATTTTCATTCGCATAGTACAAATTTCTAACGAATAAGGAATCTATAATGAATGCAAGGATTTCAAGTATACTCGATGTTTTTATTGTATTTTTTTGTAGGATTGTATGAAGGTAGTAGGTATATTTTGTTTGTAAAACGGTTTTATAAACAAGGTTATCTTAAACAAACAGTTGTTATGTAATTTTATGTAGGAATTGAAAGTATTATTGATATTGTTTTTTGATCAAATTTTTTGTTGGTAAAGAATTGTAAGAAAAACGAAAGGTATCTTTAAAGGAATATTAATAATTTCCATATAACAAATACATTTTTATACTATTTTACTAGTGCACCTGGTTAATGCAGGGATTTTTTTGTTTATTTACCCAATAAATATAACTCTTCTGCTGAAACTTCCTTGTTTCAACATTTCACATAGTAACGCTTTAGTTCACATTGAAAATACCTAGACAGTGTATATAACTGTGTGTACAGGGTGTCCCATTTTAGTGAGTTTTACAGGGTTTCTCGTTTATGAGTAAAGGTAGAAATATATACTTAAGTCATTAAAGTGATATAAATCAAAAAGAGACTTAAGTTTTCTGGGAGCTTGCAGCTCTGCTTTATTTAGTTAAGTTATATCTCTATAAAAGTTTTTGATATTTTGTACAGGTCGTAAGTTATTTGCATTAAACTGAAATTTTTTAATAACATTTAAAATTAAATTTACGAATATTCAACCGGAACGCAGAGCTTATCTCAAAAATATATTGTATTCATTGTTTAGGTATTTTTCCTTTGTATCGCAGCGTTACCAGACAGGTCAAATGTGGACACAAGGAAAAGTTATGTGAGAAACACTATATATTTCTTAATACCATCTCAAAAACAAGGGCAAGTTAGGAGTGAGCCACTTTTGAGACTCCCCGGTATATATTTATTTTTTCAAAATATCAAGGCATTTATTAGTATTATAATTTATTATTATTTTTAAATTTTTGTTAATTTATATCTTTAGTGGCACACAATACTCAAGTTTGTAGCACCTAAGTTCTATATTATTGACAAAAAACTCGTTTTTCTGTTTCATAAGATGTTGTTTTATCGTTATTGATTTTGTTGTACAATTTATTAGTTATTTTCAGGTTAATTTTAACTTTTATGTTTAGTGGCATTTTAGTTATTTTATGATAAAAGAGTTATTTTTAATTGATGTAGAAACTGATCTGTGTTTTTATGGTTATATATTTGTTTATAAATTATTACTAGCGTTTTTCATTAGTATTATACAATATGATCGAAAATAAAACAGCGTCAGCGATGGCTATGAAATGAAGATCGCTGTCATCTTATATGTAAAATTATATGTGGAACGTCATCGATCGTCATTTCCAAGCCAACTGGATGCCATTTTTCTCGATCATACGGTACAATATGATCGAAAAAAAAAACGGCGTCGGCGATGGCTACGATCGCCGTCATTTTATATGTAAAATTATATGGGGAATGTCATCGATCGTCATTTCCAAGCAAACTGGACGCCGTTTTTTTTTTCGATCATACGGTACAATGTTTTTATATGAGTGTAACATTATTTATGAGTGTAACATTAAAAAAATATTCTCCACGTGAATATGATTTTGGCTAAAAAATACTAATTAAAAAATAACAGAATTAAGAAATATGAAATAATTTTGAAATTAAAAAATTAATAAGAAAAATTTGATCGGCTTTATTTTATTTTATCTCTGATAACTTTTTCTCTTTTCGATATTTGACATGACTCGTATCTCAATTTAAATATAACTTGTTTAATTAATTGTAATTATATTTTCTTTTAGTTTAAATTCATTCTGGTTCTGCTTTATTTACAAAAATGATTGCTTTGACGCATTGCGCCATATTTGGGAAAGTTATGCGAGAAAAACTATACCTAATGGCGTGTTTAGCGATAAGAAAGTGGTTTGATATAGTATTTTTGTAACTTTCACTAACCTATCAAAAATCTTGTATGGCTTAAGAAAATGGAATTCAGATTTATACCTATGGCACTTTTTCTATGTTGTTTATTGATGTTCTATTTAAAAATTTCAAAATACACTATAATTTAGTTCCTATACTAGTCATATAGCACTGTTATTTATATAGATAAGGAAATTAAGCACTAATTTAAAAGAAAAAATGGCTTGACTAAGATTTAAGCTCCAGATATTTGAAATGCAGGGTTTAACAATAATAAAAAAAATAAATATAAAATCTACATTGTTATGTTATTAACATTTTAAAATTCTTGTGTCTTGTATGTATTTTATATTATATTACTCTGCTTAAACCTTCGAATGTTTATGATTTATTTACATAAAACACTTCAGGTAATATTTTATATGAAATCAAAAAAATTATATTCTCCAGTTAATATTTTGTTTACATCTGAAGTGTCTTATACAATGTATAAATTAAAAAGAAATAAAATAGTGAATTTGAAACCTTCTATTTCAAAGGTGAAATATATTTTAATACATATAATATATATACCCCTAAATAAAAAGCACTGGTTTCAATATCACTTTTTATTGTTTAATTAAAATAAATCAAAATTAAATTAGGAAACAATTACTTGAAAATGACTTTCTTAGAGTAATTTGTTTTTAGGTCAAAAATGGAGGATTACTTTTGTAGGCCTAATACAATAAAATATTGCTAGTCACAGAATGTCTTATTTTATTAACTAAATCTATTAATAATTATGAAATATAATAATTTATTCATTATTTATCTTAAAATATATGTATTGTATAAAAAAAACTCAGGCCTCAACCTGAACATCCTCGACATCCACAATGGACACATTCAACTATTCTGCCCTGAAAATATATAAAATTACAGTTATTACAACATTCGAAAGAACAATTGTTATTAGAAACTCAAAAATCAAAGAAAATGTACCTCTTCTAATTTGCCCTTAGGTACTCGACAAATGCAATTAGTCCCAAAATTGGTGTCCCTCGTTTGAATACACCTTAAACAACATAAGTTTTCGTATCCTTGTTTTTTCCATTT
The DNA here is from genome assembly GCF_002938485.1 of Sitophilus oryzae. Taxonomy (NCBI): domain Eukaryota; kingdom Metazoa; phylum Arthropoda; class Insecta; order Coleoptera; family Curculionidae; genus Sitophilus; species Sitophilus oryzae. The sequence goes on along the minus strand of NW_022146173.1, from coordinate 1,238,261 downwards.
CGCTATAAGGTTCTTGTCCGCTATATTTTCATTTAAACAATACTCGTACAGTTCTCTGGAAATTGCCTTTCTTCTATAAAACAGGTCGTAAATGTATCTGGATTTCTGATGGTGGATTTTGAAAATAGGCCATAACGACTCGTTTTTCGTTTACCCTCGTGCGATTCAGTTTCAGCTAAATTAAATAAACATACCAAGTTAAATGTCTTCTTTTTATCTTTTCATAAACGAATATATATACCTTCTCTCATTTTCTGTTCTAGCTCATCTAAGGTTGGTTCTATTAGCTCCCATCCTTCTGGTGGTGCTTTTTTGCTTCTTCGAACTTTAGGCATAATAATAATATAATATATTTCAAGTAAAAATTATAAATAAATAAACCTAAACAAACTTCAGAGTGAAGTTGTCGTTGTCAAATTTTGAGGTTATAATTGTCAATCCATAGATAAAACACCGATATCATATTCGTCTACATTTTCTGGATCATATAAAAAAAATTGTGACTGACTTTGGCAGCACTTGCTGATAGATATATATGACATATGCGTACCTTGTAGATGTTGCCAAATTGTATGTCTATTTCTTAGGTCTATTTAAAGAAAATTTAAACAGACAGAAACAGACAAACAAAGTGGCAACATCTACGAGGTACGAATGCGTCGTATGGGCAACTTGGGCAAATTGCAGATTGCAGCAAATCAACAGCAAATACACAACTCAAGGTCAGCCACTGAAAACACACCATTAGCCCTTTATCTATGGTCGTAAAAGCTTAAATGTCGGCAACTTGTCAAAAACTTGTTTTCTGTTTTCTATCTATGGTCAGAATTATGATCATCAAAATCAAAATAATATGTTTATTTAAACAATTGCTATCTTTTTGCTAAAGTACCAGTACCTAAAAGCGGCATTACTGTGTTATTTTACGTTTTGGTATGTGAAATCTCTTATCTTTTGTACGTATATGTCATAAGCTAGAGTGTTTTCTTTGAGAAAGCATATTGTGGTAAAATATTTTAAAAATCGCAAGGCATTTGAGAAATTCTGTTTGGATTGTATTGTCATATATTTCCTTTTAAAGTGCTTTTAATAGTTAACGTAAACTATAATATAGAATTATGTTTACACTATTATAAGTATTTTTACTTTTCTATAAGTTTCTGATACGTGCAGAGGTGTTTGTTTATTTCCTGTTTATTTCTCAGGTGCCTTGCTAAATAAAGTCCCATAACGTTGATTTATAATTAAATATTTGTAGTATTCAAATATATTGAAAAAAGATACCTCAAGGTTAAATATGTTTTCAGTGATAACTTTACATTGATTTTAATTGATTTATTGATATTTTATTAGCTGTTTAGAGATCTCTGAATGTACCTTTTTTCTGTTTTAGATTTTGAAGTGTTAACTAAGTAAGATGGACGCTCCAAAGACATCTGACATCATTATTATAGCGGGTAATTCACATCCTGAATTAACCAATTTAATTGCTAGACGTTTGGGAGTATCTATGGGCCAATGTGCTATATATCACAGGAGTAATAGAGAGACTATGTTTCAGATAGGGGACTCAGTTAGAGGAAAGGATATTTTTATTATAAGGCTGGTACTATCACACACCCCACTCCGGCCTAGCATCGACCGCGCTGGCCCGATTCGTTCGTACGTAAACTAGTCTTTTATTTAGTTTAGTTCCTCTAGGTCCGGATCCGATAACGTACGACTGGCACTCCCCACTCCTGCCTACCATCGGGCTACGCGCGCTAGCCGATCCGTCACATATTATTCTATATCGGTCACAGTCTCGATCCCGGAATAGGTCCTGAGGAACTAGTTCTTTGAGAAACCAGGAACTAGTTCCTTTCATTCCGGGGTCGGAATAGTTCATTGAAACTAGTTCGTTCACGAACTACACACCTCTAGCTGGCAGACATGACTATTTCAAAATGGTTACACAAAAGGATACTTCACAAGAAAAATTAGCCATGTAACGATGGTAAGGTTTTTTATGTAGCCAGCTCTTCCTCTAGAACTCTATAAATGTTCATATATAAACGCGGATTATCAAACGTATTACAGATATTACACATTTTAATATGGCAACACTGAGAATTAGAGAAATTGAGTGTTTTTTGAGTTGGCCGCAGGACGAGTGGTGGCCCCACCGAACAGCACTTGAGACGTAAGGGGAAATCAAATCAGCCTTGTCACGAATTTGCCCATTGGGTTGCGTATCTTCCCAATTCTGCAATCAACGGTTAAGGTGTGATTTCCTAGCGATGGCTGGCGTCCAAAAAAAAAAAGTGCGGCGCGAAATTACTTCGTGAGATTTAATTAAATAATCATAAATAACCCCAAAAATGTTTTAAAAAAAATCGTGGTGATATTATTCAAGCATATTTTATAAATCCAACAGATACTGATTTTTCACGACAGTTATATCTTGTTATTTAAAATGGAAAGCAGGTTATGTTTTATATTTAATCATAAAAAAAGTTTATACATTCCTAGTCTTTCTCTAATAAAAGAAAATAGATAGATCTATTTATATTACGAATACAGTTGTTTTAATAGCGCATTTACATTTTTATGCCTGGTAGTGTTTCTGTTTTCATTATTAAGATTTATTAAAATCAATTTTCTAAACTTAAGGTTAAATAATATATTGTCCTATTATATTTTCATTCGCATAGTACAAATTTCTAACGAATAAGGAATCTATAATGAATGCAAGGATTTCAAGTATACTCGATGTTTTTATTGTATTTTTTTGTAGGATTGTATGAAGGCAGTAGGTATATTTTGTTTGTAAAACAGTTTTATAAACAAGGTTATCTTAAACAAACAGTTGTTATGTAATTTTATGTAGGAATTGAAAGTATTATTGATTAAGGTTTTTTTGATCAAATTTTTTTGTTGGTAAAGAATTGTAAGAAAAACGAAAGGTATCTTTAAAGGAATATTAATAATTTCCATATAACAAATACATTTTTATACTATTTTACTAGTGCACCTGGTTAATGAAGGGATTTTTTTTTGTTTATTTACCCAATAAATATAACTCTTCTGTTGAAACTTCCTTGTTTCAACATTTCACATAGTAACGCTTTAGTTCACATCGAAAATACCTAGACAGTGTATATAACTGTGTGTACAGGGTGTCCCATTTTAGTGAGTTTTACAGGGTTTCTCGTTTATGAGTAAAGGTAGAAATATATACTTAAGTCATTAAAGTGATATAAATCAAAAAGAGATTTAAGTTTTCTGCAGCTCTGCTTTATTTAGTTAAGTTATCTCTCTATAAAAGTTTTTGATATTTTGTACAGGTCGTAAGTTATTTGCATTAAACTGAAATTTTTTAATAACTATTAAAATTAAATTTACGAATATTCAACCGCAACGCAGAGCTTATCTCAAAAAAATATTGTATTCATTGTTTAGGTATTTTTCCTTTGTATCATAGCGTTACCAGACACGTCAAATGTGGACACAAGGAAAAGTTATGTGAGAAACACTATATATTTCTTAATACCATCTCAAAAACAAGGGCAAACTTATTAATATATTATTTTGTTATATGTATATTATACATATACCATATACGGGGTGCGTCTCAAAAGTGGCCCACCCCCTATAACTTTTTTATTTTTTCAGATAAAAAAAAACGAGATTTGGTATGTCAGTATATGACATAAATTAGGATTGATTGACGTATTCAATTGTTTTTGGTCACTTTCTGTTTCGCCGGAAATTACTACAACTTTTGATTTTTAAATGGCACCCTCCGTATTTTTTTACTTTATTCGATAGAAAATGACATTTTGAATAGAATGACATATCATATGTCAACTTTTGACATTCTCGCTTACTAAAAAATTGTATTTTAAAATTTAATCTAGAGTGCCATGGTTATGTTAAAAACACTAATCCTTAATCAAGGAGCCTTGGAAAAATAGATTTGATCGTCTAATGTTTTTAGTGTCTTGTCCTGGCAAGTTAGAAAATGCTCAAATCGTATTTTTAATCATATCTCAATTTTTTACGAATAATTTTTGATACCACACACTTGGGTATTTCGTGTCAAATTTTCGTTACAAACTGCAAGTTATAATTTCAAATAAACCATATGCGAAAATGTCAAAAGTTGACATATGATATGTCATTCTATTCAGAGTGTTATTTTCTGTTGAATAAAGTTAAAAAAAATACCGAGAGTGCCATTTAAAAAACAAAAGTTGTAGTCATTTCCGGTGAAACAGAAAGTGACCAAAAACAATTGAATACGTCAATCAATCCTAATTTATGTCATATACTAACATACCAAATCTCGTTTTTTTAACTGAAAAAATAAAAAAGTTAGGGGTGAGCCACTTTTGAGACGCACCCGGTATATATTTATTTTTTCCAAATATCAAGGCATTTATTAGTATTATAATTTATTATTATTTTTAGATTTTTGTTAACTTATATGTTTAGTGACACACAATACTCAAGTTTGTAGCACCTAAGTTCTATATTATTGACAAAAAACTCGTTTTTCTGTTTCATAAGATGTTGTTTTATCGTTATTGATTTTGTTGTACAATTTATTAGTTATTTTCAGGTTAATTTTAACTTTTATGTTTAGTGGCGTTTTAGTTATTTTATGATAAAAGAGTTATTTTTAATTGATGTAGAACTGATCTGTGTTTTTATGGTTATATATTTGTTTATAAGTTATTACTAGTGTTTTTCATTAGTATTATACAATATGATCGAAAATAAAACGGCGTCAGCGATGGCTATGAAATGAAGATCGCTGTCATCTTATATGTAAAATTATATGTGGAACGTCATCGATCGTCATTTCCAAGCCAACTGGACGCCATTTTTTTTCGATCATACGGTACAATATGATCGAAAAAAAAAACGGCGTCGGCGATGTCTACGAAATGAAGATCGCCGTCATTTTATATGTAAAATTATATGGGGAATGTCATTGATCGTCATTTCCAAGCAAACTGGACGCCGTTTTTTTTTCGATCATACGGTACAATGTTTTTATATCAATGTAACATTATTTATGAGTGTAACATTAAAAAAAATATTCTCCACGTGAATATGATTTTGGCTAAAAAAATACTAATTAAAAAAATATAACAGAATTAAGTAATATGAAATAATTTTGAAATTAAAATTTAAAAAGAAAAATTTGATCGGCTTTATTATATTTTATATCTGATAACTTTTTCTCTTTTCGATATTTGACATGACTCGTATCTCAATTTAAATATAACTTGTTTAATTAATTGTAATTATATTTTCTTTTAGTTTAAATTCATTCTGGTTCTGCTTTATTTACAAAAAATGATTGATTTGACACATTGCGCCATATTTGGGAAAGTTATGCGAGAAAAACTATACCTAATGGCGTGTTTAGCGATAAGAAAGTGGTTTGATATAGTATTTTTGTAACTTTCACTAACCTATCAAAAATCTTGTATGGCTTAAGAAAATGGAATTCAGATTTATACCTATGGCACTTTTTCTGTTGTTTATTGATGTTCTATTTAAAAATTTCAAAATACACTATAATTTAGTTCCTATACTAGTCATATAGCACTGTTATTTATATAGATAAGGAAATTAAGCACTAATTTAAAAAGAAAAAATGGCTTGACTAAGATTTAAGCTCAGATATTTGAAATGCAGGGTTTAACAATAATAAAAAAAATAAATATTAAATCTACATTGTTATGTTATTAACATTTTAAAAATTCTTGTGTCTTGTATGTATTTATATTATATTACTCTGCTTAAACCTTAGAATGTTTATGATTTATTTACATAAAACACTTCAGGTAATATTTTATATGAAATCAAAAAATTATATTCTCAGTTAATATTTTGTTTACATCTGAAGTGTCTTATACAATGTATAAAATTAAAAGAAATAAAATAGTGAATTTGAAACCTTCTATTTCAAAGGTGAAATATATTTTAATACATATAATATATATACCCCTAAATAAAAGCACTGGTTTCAATATCACTTTTTATTGTTTAATTAAAATAAATCAAAATTAAATTAGGAAACAATTACTTGAAAATGACTTTCTTAGAGTAATTTGTTTTAGGTCAAAATGGAGGATTACTTTTGTAGGCCTAATACAATAAAATATTGCTAGTCACAGAATGTCTTATTTTATTAACTAAATCTATTAATAATTATGAAATATAATAATTTATTCATTATTTATCTTAAAATATATGTATTGTATATAAAAAACTCAGGCCTCAACCTGAACATCCTCGACATCCACAATGGACACATTCAACTATTCTGCCCTGAAAATATATAAAATTACAGTTAATACAACATTCGAAAGAACAATTATTATTAGAAACTATCAAAGAAAATGTACCTCTTCTAATTTGCCCTTAGGTACTCGACAAATGCAATTAGTCCCAAAATTGGTATCCCTCGTTTGAATACACCTTAAACAACATAAGTTTTCGTATCCTTGTTTTTTCCATTTCGCTATAAGGTTCTTGTCCGCTATATTTTCATTTAAACAATACTCGTACAGTTCTCTGGAAATTGCCTTTCTTCTATAAAACAGGTCGTAAATGTATCTGGATTTCTGATGGTGGATTTTGAAAATAGGCCATAACGACTCGTTTTTTCGTTTACCCTCGTGCGATTCAGTTTCAGCTAAATTAAATAAACATACCAAGTTAAATGCCTTCTTTTTATCTTTTCATAAACGAATATATATACCTTCTCTCATTTTCTGTTCTAGCTCATCTAAGGTTGGTTCTATTAGCTCCCATCCTTCTGGTGGTGCTTTTTTGCTTCTTCGAACTTTAGGCATAATAATAATATAATATATTTCAAGTAAAAATTATAAATAAATAAACCTAAAACAAACTTCAGAGTGAAGTTGTCGTTGTCAAATTTTGAGGTTATAATTGTCAATCCACAAATGTCAATCCATAGATAAAACACCGATATCATATTTGTGTACATTTTCTGGATCATATAAAAAAAATTGTGACTGACTTTGGCAGCCCTTGCCCTTGCTCATAGATTTATATGACACATGCGTACCTTGTAGATGTTGCCAAATTGTATGTCTATTTCTTAGGTCTATTTAAAGAAAATTTAAACGTGATTTAAACAGACAGAAACAGACAAACAAACTGGCAACATCTAGAAGGTACGAATGCGTCGTATGGGCAACTTGGGCAATTGCGGATTGTAGCAAACACACAACTCATGGTCAGCCACTGAAAACATACCGTTAACCCTTTATCTATGGTCGTAAAAGCTTAAATATCAGAAACTTGTCAAAAACTTGTTTTCCGTTTTCTATGGTCAGAATCAGAATTATGAATCAAAATAATATGTTTATTTAAACAATTGTTATCTTTTTGCTAAAGTATCAGTACCTAAAAGCGGTACTACTGTGTTATTTTACGTTTTGGTATGTGAAATCTCTTATCTCTTGTACGTATATGCCATAAGCTAGAGTGTTTTCTTTGAGAAAGCATATTGTGGTAAAATATTTTAAAAAATCGCAAGGCATTTGAGAAATTCTGTTTGGATTGTATTGTCATATATTTCCTTTTAAAGTGCTTTTAATAGTTCAACGTAAACTATAATATAGAATTATGTTTACACTATTATAAGTATTTTTACTTTTCTATAAGTTTCTGATACTTAATATTTGTGCAGAGGTGTTTGTTTATTTCCTGTTTATTTCTCATGTGCCCTGCTAAATAAAGTCCCATAACGTTGATTTATAATTAAATATTTGTAGTATTCAAATATATTGAAAAAAGATACCTCAAGGTTAAATATGTTTTCAGTGATAACTTTACATTGATTTTAATTGATTTATTGATATTTTATTAGCTGTTTAGAGATCTCTGAATATACCTTTTCTCTGTTTTAGATTTTGAAGTGTTAACTAAGTAAAATGGACGCTCCAAAGACATCTGACATCATTATTATAGCGGGTAATTCACATCCTGAATTAACCAATTTAATTGCTAGACGTTTGGGAGTATCTATGGGCCAATGTGCTATATATCACAGGAGTAATAGAGAGACTATGTTTCAGATAGGGGACTCAGTTAGAGGAAAGGATATTTTTATTATTCAAACAGGGACAAAGTAACACAAAGTTTAATTTTAAAGAGTATTGTTTAATTTCGATTTTTTAGGGATGTTAACAATAACATTATGGAAATGCTCATAATGGCTTATGCCCTTAAAACTTCATCAGCCAAATCCATTGTCGGAGTCATTCCATATCTTCCCTACAGCAAACAGTGTAAAATGCGTAAGCGTGGTAGCGTTGTTTGCAAACTAGTGGCTCAAATGATGGTGAAATCTGGTATGACACACATCATCACCATGGACTTGCACCAAAAAGAGATTCAGGGCTTCTTTGACTGCCCAGTCGATAATTTGAGAGCCAGTCCATTTTTGTTGCAGTATATTCAAGAAAGTGTAAGTTTATTTTAAATAATTGTGTATAGTTTATCCAGCAAAATAATAAGTTAATAGGGTGAATATGTCAGTTGTTAACCAAACATGTATTGTAGTCCTTAAGTGTTTATTTTATTTACTTTTTCTATTCAAGAACTATAAAATATGATTCGCCAGTGCCAAATTTCCAAGAAATTTGGCTTAAATAATCCATTTAAGTCTTGAAACGACTTTTGACTGGTAGGTAATTCTCAATTTACCAATTGGAAGTCAGTGGCGTTGATGTAGAAAGGCGCTTATTTAGATAATATTTTGGTAAAATGTAAAATTTGAATTTTTTCTATTACATAATGATTTATATAAAGGTTTTTGTAACAAAATCATAATTATAACCCTGTTATTATACATCATAGATAAAAAATATTATTCCGCTTTATTCTAAAACTATCTTCAGAATCTAAAGGTGCGTATTCATTATCCGCACGAACGAACGAATGTTCGCTAGTGATATGGACGGGGACCGTACGATAGAAGCGTACGAGAAGACCGGAGGCATTTGTTGGTGAACGCCTTTGATGTACCGACTCGAAACGGATGGTCGAGCGAACGAACGAACGAACGGCCGCATGCGTTCGGTCCCCGTCTAAATATACCGCACTTTCATTCGTTCGTTCGTTCGTTCGGATAATGAATACGCACCTTAAAATAGCATACAAAAATTTTGAAATAGTTTTACATTATGAAACAACATTTTTTAATATATATTATAAAATATAAACATGAAATGAACAAAAAATTGAGAAAGTCCAAAAAAATACAATGCTACCAAAATCTTCTAAGTAAATCTAATTTTGCTATATCAGAATATATCCATCGATATGATATTAACGAACTTATAATATTAACATTACTTTATTGTTTCATACATTACTTATATTACTTAAAAAAGCTTTATACTTATTTATTTTTAGATCAGTAATAAGGTGCCTTGTTTTTAAAATTTAGTAGTAAACCGATCGTTTATGAAATTTATTTAAAATTAACTAATATATATTTTTTCTTGCATTTTCGCTTTCATTTACTATTTGTCAAAAATAATTAAGATATGTCAATTTGTCTTACCTGCTTCAGTAGCGTATCTGATGTTTGTCTTATTAAATAATTATTATCTATAACTTACTTATTTTTATAACAATTTTAATAACTATGTACTACTAACATTTATTGCCAACGTAAAATAAAACAACAAATTGTTGAGTCTACCCTACATTATATTTTTACACGGTTTGAATAAAATTTCTTCTGAGATAAACCGTAATATAAGTCGGCCATTTCAGGTCCCCATCGCGCTCTACCTAAGTTTTTTGATAGGCATCTTGCTTAATCTTTATCCAAAGTATTCATTATAATATATTTGTACGCATTTGGTGCATCTTGCCATTAAATAATGTATAGTCACCGTTATTAGGGCTCGAACACACTGACGACCAGGTCGCACCGGCCAGGCCGCAGCTACCTCTAAAACCATTAAATAAATGATATAGCGCACACTAACGTCCTGGCCGTCCGTTGGTCGTTGTGGCCAGAAGACTGCACGGAAATATTATTATTTTCTGCCGCTTGTTGCCGGTTTTCTTCCAAATTAATAATTTTTCAGATGAAATCCCTCAAATTCAAGGCACAATATTTTATTTTCTATAAGATATAGTGTTTTAGTGTAGTTTTTGCACACGTGCAGAAAATCCAAAGAAATAGTATACAGACTGGATCAAAGGTAAAATTAAATCTAATCCCTTTTTTATCAAGGGTCGATTCTAGTAAAAACTCAAAACATTTTTATATGACATATCTACTCTATTTATGGTTAGTATGATACCTGTTATTATACCTTTGAGTTTCGATGTTAAAAAATAAAAAAAATATTTAAATTTTTCTACAACCACTTGTTTTTTTTTTATTAAATTAGTTTTTTAGTTGTATTGTAGTCATGTACAAGGAGGACAACTGTATTTTAAATATTATAGGTATTTAATTTAACGTTTTTCAAACAGGGTTCCTTAGACTATATTTCTACTAGGTACATTATTTTGAAAAAAAAAAATTAAGAAAGTAACTTAAACATTCATAAAAATAGAAGTAATTACTGTTGTAGATTCTTCGTTATATTGTAAACATTGAAATAACTGGAAGCTAAACTTTCTACCTGCTTATATTTAGAGCCAGTGTCTGACGATCTTTTTTTACGATGGCCCTAATATGTTTACTTCTAAAGTCGATAAGGGCACCATATCAGTAGAAAAAAGAAACAGAATATCTCCCTTTTTGTCGGTCGCGCGTACACAATACTTTTTGTTTGTTGTGAATAGCAACTTCGCTTTTTAGTTAACTCGGATATTTTAACATTTCTGAAACAATACGTAAAACGTAAAAAATCGTTAGATTTGACAACTCTGTTGAAACTGGTCGTTCATCTGGCCGCAGGTAAAAACAATACATCCGGCCAGCCGACGGCCAGGTCGTTGCGACCTGGTCGTCAGTGAGTTTGAGCCCTTATACCGTATAATCGAAAAAAACGGCATCCAGTTGGCTTGGAAATGACGATCGATGACAGTCCTCATATAATTTTACATTTAAAATGACAGCAACCTTCATTTCATAGCTTCATTTATTATTTTTATCGCTGTTGGACTTTAAGACGGTTTTTTTTTCTAAGCTTTTATTTAAAAACCCTCTCCTAAATCTTAATAATATAAGAAAGTTTAAATACGATATATTTTTAATTGAATTATAGCTTCATTAAAATAAAAAAATTACCCGCCTATGATACGGAGAGTTCAGGTGTACTGAGAAACGAAAGACAGTGTTGCATTTCGCGGCAGAGTCGTCAGGGAACGACCGTTACGACGGAGACAACCTATCTATCGCTCGTGTCGCACTCGTTAGAACCTAAAACAATAACAAAACATTGTCTGACCGCATTTTCCAGCTATTTATGAATGAGTGTCATTATGGAATGCTCAGTCTATATTTTATTTTAAGTCTACGCTAAGGATAGATTAGTAATAATCTAATATTATTTTAATTTTTTAGATTCCAGATTATCGTAATGCTGTAATCGTTGCCAGAAATCCAGGATCTGCAAAGAAAGCCACTTCATATGCTGAACGTCTCCGTTTGGGAATTGCTGTTATACATGGTGAACAGAAAGAAGCTGAATCTGATGAGGTTAATAATTCATATTTTAATTTGCTAATAATATGTGTTATTAGAATTAATGTAAGTGTAGATATAAAAATATTCAATAATATTAGGTTGATGGACGGTACTCGCCTCCTACAGTACCCAGATCTCGAACAATGGACGCAGGTGTAGGAGTACCAATACATATTGCCAAAGAAAAACCGCCAATAAACGTTGTTGGGGATGTGGGAGGAAGAATTGCGATCATGGTGGTAAGTTTAAGTTTTTGAAAATACTACTGATATCAAAATTATTTGTAGTACTAGTATTAAAGTATCAGCAAAGTGCAACTTTTCTCAGATTTAATCTTTGTCTCCCTTCAGGTTTATAGGATCCCTCTAGCTTGCATTACTATTTATTTATTAAACCACAGCATCAACAGCCTAAGCCAATTACAGACATCAAATTCATATACGAAAAATCTTAAAATTATGTTCTATGTGTAATACAATACAAAAAAATCAATAAAAAGAAGTCAATAAAAATACAATTAGTCAATGAGGTAAAATGAACAAAAAAATAAAAATAATATTCAAAAATATTTAGTTAGTATATAGTAAATATAAATATCAATGACCTCTAAATAAATTTATTTCGATGTCATTAGTAAATATAGCAATAGCAAACATTAGACCAGTGTTTACAAGATCAAATTCGATTTTCAAAATATAATTCATTTACGGCGTAGAAAGCCTTGTCTAGTAAATAAGAGTTCAATGCTTTGCGAAATGAAGAAAATGATGTTATGGATTTGATTTCAAATGGCAGGTGATTGTGCATTTTTTTCGAGTTGTATAATATTGAACTTTTAACTAACTCTGAGCGTGGGGTAGGTAGATAAAGATCTTGCTCCGCCTTTCTGAGTGGATAAGTGTGAAATGGCCTTTCTTGAGAAGCTTATACATGCTTACATATTAGGCAAACGGATTCAAATATAAATAAGGATGGAAGAGTCAATATTTTTAATTTTTAAAAAAAGTCCTGGCAATGAGTTCTGCTGTTTAGTCTCAGTGAATATCGAACAGCTCTCTTCTGGAGCTTGAAAATGCGGTCAAATTGAGTCGCACAACACGTACCCCAGAATGGAAGGGCATACCTGAGGTGCGACACAAAAAGTGCATAATAAACAGTTCTAGCCACTGACAAGTTAAGCTCCTTAGAAACATATCTTAATGCAAAACAGGCAGAGCTTAATTTTTTCGACAACGCGTCGATATGCATGTCCCATTTCAGAGAATTGTCTACAACAAGCCCTAAGAATTTTACAGATTTTACGACGTCAATTGTTGTGTTGCTAAGTAAAAAAGGCTGCAGCGAGTTTTTATACGACAAAGCTTTAGTTTTAGAAATGTTGAGACTCAGGAGGTCCAAATCGCACCATGATTAAATGGTGATTAAGTCATTTGATATAATCCTATGAATTAAGCATAGCATACTCGGAGAAACTGAAATCTGACTCTAATTGCATTTGAAAGTATTCAAATAAAATACTTCAAAATTTGAATAATAAAAGGATAAATAATTTAAGTTAAATAAACAATATTAAAATTATTTCAGGATGATCTTATCGATGACGTACAGTCGTTTGTTGCTGCAGCTGAAGTATTGAAAGAGCGCGGGGCGTACAAAATTTATGTCTTAGCCACACACGGTTTGTTATCTTCCGATGCTCCAAGATTAATTGAAGATTCACCAATTGATGAGGTATGTTACGTTATATCTTTATACACAGACATTTTACTATATTTTCTTACAACAATTTCAATTATACATTTAAAATTTGATTTTGAAAGGAACTAACTATAAATATTTTACGCCATGTTTTTTTTAAATAATGCAAACTAATTGATTATTTTAGGTAATCATAATGTGTTTTAATTATTTTTATTGCATATACAGGGTGGCGCACCTCATTAGCCTCGGTTGATTATAGGAAAACAGAAAGATGTAGAAACAAAATATTTTATCGGTATATGTGGTAAGGCAATATGCATCATTTAAAATTATTTTGAAATGTACAGGGTGTGTCAGACTAAGACTCATACCAAAGTTATATTTTTTCTGTTATAATTTTTGGTACCCCTGTATACATTTAAGGGAGCAATAATTTTTTTTAGTAAAGTTTATTTCTGTGGCTTCAAAGGCAGCACAAGAATTAACTCTGAAAAGTAATGTACAGGGTGTTCACAAACTTGTTTATTATAGCATGCATATTTAAATATCTTTAAATATCTCAAAAACCAAAGCATTTGAACATATTAATTCCTTATAATAAATTCCTTATTTTATGCCCAAGAATCCAAAAATGAAATAAAATACCGGGTGTTCCATAAGAAAAAATATAACTTTGGTATGAATCTTAGTTCTGACTCACCCTGTACATTTCAAAATAATTTTAAATGATGCACATTGCCTTCCCACATATACCCATAAAATTTTTTGTTTCTATATCTTTTCGTTTTCGTATAATCAACCGAGGCGAATGAGGTGCGCCACCCTGTATAATTTCTTTTTTTTTTTGGTTCTTTAAAATGTTATAATGTTAAAATCTAAAACTTTTTTCTTGAATAAAATGGATACCAAAGAATAATTTTGACGTTTTAGGTAGTTGTAACCAACACAATACCGCACGAGCTACAAAAGATGCAGTGTCACAAAATCAAAACCGTCGACATATCTATTCTGCTATCAGAGGCTATACGCCGAATCCACAATAAGGAATCTATGTCTCACCTATTCAAAAACGTCACTTTGGAGGACTAGGAAACTCTTCGTTCTTCTATAGCTTATAAAGTATCATACATATGGGAAGTTAGATTGTTAGATAAGCTTCAATGAAATTTAATCCCTAAAAATATGTCAGATTTTCCTTTGGTTTGTTACCTTGACGTTTGTTTACTTATAGAAATAAGGGCTTAAAGTATATATAAATTAATTTTTATTAAATCTGTCTGTATATCCATCGTCCAACGTTACGTCATCATTGTTTATCTAATAACCGTTGATTTAGGGTGAGTCTGAGATCAGTTCACAGTGGTTCAGAAAATTACAAGTACGTTCTGAAATTAAATAATATAAAGGGCGCGTTCCACGTTTGTTAATACATCAACTAGTTATATTTGGTTTGTATTCATTTTGGTGATGTTTGAATTTATAATTTTAGGAACATTTTAGAAAAAACGAACGGATTTTAATTTTGTTTGACGCCATAGTTGATTTTTAATTGATTTTGACACGGCTCAGTATCAATCATAACCTCAAAAGTGACATAAAAGTTACCAATGTGTAGTAACTTTTGAAATAACGTAATATGACGTAGCATTGAACAATTGTTGTACAAACTATACCCGGAAAATATCACATTTGTTCTTGAATTAATTATACTTCATAAGACGTTCAAGGTCACACGCCATACTAAAATCTGAAAATTAACCTATATTTAAGCTTTAAAATAGTATAAGTGCAACATTTTCAATATCTAAGGAAACTACACACATCCGTGTACTTACATGAAGGTACTGAACCGTTATCTTGCAAAATTCCCTGAGTTTAAATTAAAACGCTGTTACAGTAGGCGTAAGACATTGCTGTTGTAATAAATTCTTACAGTTCTCGTCGCCTTTTTATTGTAGTTTGGAGTATTGGCATAAAAATCTAGACCATTACATTGTGTTGTAAAATTCTAATAATTTTCTTAGATCTTGAAAGCTCTATACGTATAGCATTTAGTTAAATTACATTGAAGCAATTCATTAGTAAAAAATTAACTGATTTGGGTAATTTTACATTGTATATCGCAAATAAACTTAAATTGTGTTGAATTTACGATTTTTATATTTACGATTAGATAAGATTCTTCTATATCCTCGGTAATTCCAAGATTCCCAAGTAATGCAGTGAAAAAAAATCTTTTATCCTGTGTTATAATCAGTTTATACAGGGTTTTTTTCAGACAACCTGTTCATTAAGAGCTTTACCGAATATTTCGAGGGCCGTCTCACTGTTGGAATTACATGTACATTTTCTTGGCAGTCGCTGGCATCAGTCGATTACAATTATATGGCAGGCACAGGCAGTAAAATGATATTTTGTCAGTACATGTCCATTTCTACCCAAGTGAGAGACCCCTCGGAATATTGAATGTTGACCCCCTGTTGGAATATAAGTATACGTACAGGGTGTCCCACTAAGAATAGCTCCCGGTTGTATCTCGGAAAGTATTAGTCGTAGAGCTTGCGGAAAAAAATATTTATGACTAAAAAGAGCATGAGAAATTGCTGGAAATTATTTTCAAGTTTGTACAGAGGGCGCAACTGCTATTAAAAATAAGAAAAAGGAGTTTTTACACAATTTTGTCTAGGTAACAGATACTATAAATAATAGATTCATAATCTTCAGTAAATTTTGCATATTTTTTGTTAGAACTGTTTTCCCCTATCTGCTAAAATAAAGTGGTGGGGGAAGGTTAAATCTATTTTTATTTAAACATTAATAACTCTAAACTGGATGAACGGAATCTAACAAACGGAGGCTCGTTTAAAAGAGCGTATCTTACTCTATGCGTATAAACAATAATAATAAGCTTTTGAATGTAGACGCTAGGGGGCGCTGTCTTACAATTTAACAAACATTGCGCGTTTTTTCAAAAAAATTAAATACGATAGTATGTGCTGTTTTAGCTGGTAGTAAAAGCTTAAAAAGTCAGCGAAAACCGCATCTTGATATCTTCTTTCAAACCGAAGATATTAGCAAAATTATAATAAATACAAAAAAATAGGCCCTTAATTACCTTATTTTTTTAACACGGTTGCAGTAGCCCTCTTGGTTATGACCATTCTAATAAAAAATAAGATAGAATAAGATAGATTAGTTTATTCTAAAATCGAATACCATAATACCAGATGTATTAATATCTAATAATTAAGATATCAATGACAGTGAATAAGAAACGACGACTCAGTGAAATCATGGTAGGTTCTGGAAAAAAGATCCTTTTGACATAATAGTATAAACTAAAACGTCAAAGAGTTATTAAATCAACATTTTGATAGTCTTAGCAGCGTTTTTTCTCTTTTGAAGAAAGGCATTTTTAGAAAAGCAATCAAAAGATAAAAAACGCTGCTGAGACTATCAAATTGTTGATATAAAAATATTTTGAGTTTAAACTATCTCTTTAAAAGCAACTTTTTTTTCCAAAGCCTACCATGAATTCACTGAGGCGTCGTTTCTTAGTCATGATATCTTAATTATTAGATATTAATACACCTAGTATTCTGGTATATTGTCGATTTTTTGAATGAAATAAATCTTTTCTATCTTATTTTTTATTAGAATGGTCATAATCAAGAGGGCTAGGGATACCGTATTAGAAAGATAAGGTAATTAAGGGCTTATTTTTTTGTATTTATTATAATTTTGCTAATAACTTTGGTTTGAAAAAAGATATCAAATATCAAAAAACGCGTAATTTTTGTTAAATTGTAAGGCAGCGCCCCCTAGCGTCTACGTTCAAAAGCTTAGTTTTATTGTTTATACGTTATAATATAGAGTAAGAAACGCTCTTTTAAACGAGCCCCCGTTTGTTAGATTCCGTTCATCCAGTCTGGAGTTATTAATGTTTAAATAAAAATAGATCTAACCTTCCCCCACCACTTTATTTTAGCAGATAGGGGAAAATGGTTCTAACAAAAAATATGCAAAAATTACTGAAGATTATGAATCTATTATTTATATTATCCGTTATCTAGGCAAAATTGTGTAAAAACTCCTTTTTCTTATTTTTAATAGCAGTTGCGCCCTCTAGCGACCACTCTACATACTTGAAAATAATTTTCAGCAATTTCTCATGATCTCTTTAGTTATAAATATTCTTTTCTGCAAGCTCTACGACTAATACTTTCCGAGATACAGCCGAGAGCTATTCTTAGTGGGACACCCTGTACAGGGTGTATGTATCTCTCCCTGTACAGGGTGTCCCACTAAGAATAGCTCTCGGCTGTATCTCGGAAAGTATTAGCCGTAGCGGCTGCGGAAAAAAATATTTATACCTAACTAAAGAGGCTATGGGAAATTGCTGGAAATCATTTTCAAGTTTGTATAACGACCGCTAGGGGGCGCAACTGCAACAAAAAATAAGAAAATGGAGTTTTTACACAATTTTGCCTAGATAAAGTGTACTATAAGTAACAGCTTCATAATCTTCAGTAAATTTTGAATATTTTTTGTTAGGGCCATTTTCCCCTATCTACCAAAATATAGTAGTGGGGGAAGGTTAGATCTGTTTTTATTTCAATATTAATAACTCTGGACTGGATGATCGGCATCCAACAAGCGAGGGCTCGTTTAAAAGAGCGTTTCTTACTCTATATTTTACCATATAAACAATAATACTAAGCTTTTGAACGTAGACGCTAGAGGGCGTTGTCTTACAATTTAACAAACATTGCATTGTTTTTTCAAAAAAATAAATGCAATAGTATATGTAATTTTAGCTGATAGTAATGAGTAGTAAAAGCTTAAAAAGTCAGCGAAAACCGCATCTTGATATCTTCTTTCAAACCGAAGATATTGGCAAAATTATAATAAATACCAAAAAATAAGCCCTTAATTACGTTATTTTTACAATATAGTATCAGTAGCCCTCTTGATTAGGCCCATTTTAACAAAAAAATAAGATTGAAACAGTTAGTTTATTTTAAAATCGAAGAAATATCAAAATATCATAATACCAGAGGTATTAATGTCTAATAATTAAGATATTAATAACAGTGAATAAGAAAAGATGATTCAGTGAAGTCATGGTAGGCTTTGGAAAAAAGTTGCTTTTGACGTAATAGTATAAACGTCAAATTGTTATTAGATCAACATTTTGATACTCTAAGCAGCGTTTTTTATCTTTTGATTGCTTTTTCACAATGCCAACAACTTCAACTACTTCAAATAATAAAGGCATTTTGAAAAACCATTTAAAAGATAAAAAAAAACGTTGCTAAGACTATCAAATGTTGATCTAATAACAATTTGACGTTTATACTATTACGTCAAAAGCAACTTTTTTCCAAAGCCTACCATGGCTTCACTGTTTCCTGTTCACTATTATTAATAATAAATATCTTAATTATTAGATATTAATACATCTGGTATTATGGTATTTCGTGGATTTTAAAATAAACTAACTATTTCTATCTTATTTTTTGTTAGAATGGGCCTAATCAAGAGGGCTACTGATACTGTATAAAAATAAGGTAATTAAGGGCTTATTTTTTGGTATTTATTATAATTTTGCTAATATCTTCGGTTTGAAAGAAGAAATCAAGATGCGGTTTTCGCTGACTTTTTAAGCTTTTACTACTCTTTACAACCAGCTAAAATAGTACATACTATCGTACTTAATTTTTTTGAAAAAATGCTTAAATTGTAAAAAAGCGCCCCCTAGCTTCTACGTTCAAAACCTTATTATTATTATTTTTATGGTATAATATAAAGTAAGAAACACTCTTTTAAACGAGCCCTCGTTTGTTGGATTCTGATCATCCAGTCCGGAGTTATTAACATTTAAATAAAGATAGATCTAACCTTCCCCCACCACTTTATTTTAGCAGATAGGGGAAAATTGTTTTAACAAAAAAAATCCAAAATTTACTTAAAATTATGAAGCTATTATTTATAGTACCCATTATCTAGGCAACCACATATTTTTTAAAATTATTATTCTTAACACTAAAACTATCTACATTGACTATGGAGTACGATTTCAGCCATAATCAATGTAACCAAAAATACGAGGAATAATTATATTTTCCATGTATTCTACAACATATTTATTAATCCGTAGTATCTAACTAGCGTGACGTCATAAATCTCGCTCCGAGGCTGTTCTATTAGAGAAGGCATTGCGTCAGCATGGCCGCAAGTTGCTAACCTAATAAAATTAACACTAGAAAAGCCCGCGGGAACTGTCAAATTCAAAGTTATTCGTTTCACAGACTATATCAACTGTTTTATCCAAGCCAAGTTATAAGGTCTCGTAACATCCATGTAAGTTGGCAGCCAGCCTACTAACTTGAATGTTACGAAGCCTTCCGACTTGTCTTGAATAAAATAGTTAATACAATACAAGCAGCGAATAAGTGAGACGCGCGCAGCATTATTGTCAGCATCCAAGTGTATTTGGTCCAAGTACACTTGGACTGTACCAACTCGCCTTTAGGGATTAGGGTATCAAGGGAAAGGGTTAGAAATAAACAAAACCAAATACATTAAGACAACCTTTATTACTGAATGCATACTGGTCATTTGGGTTACAAGTACAGAGCGTAAACAACAGGATGTTGTTCAAAAGCACTTACATAACCTAACTTAATCCTAGGCGCCCATCTGCACTGTATATGTTTATTATTGTTGGGAGACTTGATTGGACTCGCATAAATATTATATAGGCATTTCATTTTCATTTTTTTTTCACTAAAAAATTTAGAATTAAATCGCGACAACAGTGCAGCAGGGTGCATTTAATTTAATAACTTTCAAAATATTTATACAGACTTGAAAATAATTTTCTACGACATTTAATTGAGTTTTCATTTTATAAGTAAGTGTACTATTATTTAAAGGGGTGTAATTATTTTATCATCTCATTTGATTTTCTTATTTTTGTCTAACTTGATATCACCGTGACTTTTGGCCTGGTCCCTGAGTTTACCCTCCCAGTGTGACATGTATTTTTTTAAGTTTATTCTAAAAACTGTCAATATCAGAGATTCGTTTTGTCTTATTTATTTATTTTTTCATTTTAATTAATTTTTCAGATCAGACTTTGTTTTTTTTTGTCGATAGATCTTTTTGTCTATAAATTTCATAGAAAATACCCCTTTGCAAGCGCTTATAGACAATCCAACTAGAAAAATAACGATCAGTTATTTTTTTGGACGGTATAATCATACCGTCAGTCAAACGATGTTTATTTTCTCTAGACACTGTAGATAATAGTAGCGGATAAATATTAAAATTTTAAATTGTCAGCAATATCACATATTTGAATCTGTCAATTACAGGAAATTTCATATTGCCTTATTCGACTCTGAATGAATAATATTGATGATACATAACACGAAAAATACACAATCAAAATCAACCGTGTCTCCAATAATATAAAAAAACACAACCATACGAAGTAAAGACTAAATTCGTAAACTTACAGGCAACATAAGGAACTTTGGAATTTTCTTCATATTTTTGGAAGGTTCGTATAGAGGGCTTAGGGGATGACGAAGTAAACACATATACGAAACACAAGAATGACAATAGACATGGAATAACATGTTCGCATCAGTATGGGCAATCGAAACAGGACTAGACTGAAACAGGAGGGAACTTTTAGGCCATTTGTTGCGGTCGAATAAAAACAACCGACCGAGTCATGTGTGATGCTAAATAATATTAGTATTATTGTTATACAGCGAAGAAAGGATCTTTGTTTACATCTAGGCGAGTCGGACCGTTCTTGTAGATGTCGAAAAAACACCTATCGATTGTACTAGAGATTAGGACAAGAATTTTCTCTCATTTTTAAGTTGACTGGATTTAATTTCTTTAAAAAGAACATTAAAAGGGTAATAGATCGCCTCGGAACGAGACTTCTTACATTAGGCTTCGTGGGTCTTCTGATTTTACTCTGTACCAGTATTTTTTTTTCTTCTTTTAATCTATTAAGGCGGGTTGACACGGTCCAAGTGTACTTGGACCAAGTACACTTGGATGTTGCCAAATAACTGTATTTACCTCTATATCTTCATAAAAGTTTGAAAAAATGAATAACTTAAATTAACGTTCGGGTTTGTTTTTGATTGATGCCCTCTAACGAACAAACGAAGCACTTTTGTAGGGTGTAATTGTATGTGCAATTAATTTATTTTGATTCAAAGAATACGCAGTTGTTCTAAGTCCACGAAATATTGGAAGTCCCTGTTTTGTAGGTCTGTTTTGGAAAAATAAGTATTCAAAAATTTTTTTCTGAAAAACTATGCGTTGTGGCGTTTTTTTAACAAGAGATAAAAAATGTAGTAAATACTAGAAGGAACATTTAACGAAAAGAGTCGTCGGTTGAGTTGGAAAATATTTATACTAAAATTTATGTAGGGGTGGAGATAGTTTTCACCCTTCCCGTATTTTTGCTTGTGTGATTTTTGTGAATATCAAATGTTAAACCACTTAGCAAAACAAAGACACCCAAAATCTCATTCAAATAGGAATAATGGTTCTTAAAATATCTGAAAAAATGTGATTATTTTTAAAGTTTAATGCCCTCTAGCGGACAAACAAAGCACTTTTGTATAGAGGTAAATTGTGTCAAATGAACTTCTTTTAATTCCAAAAATACGTAGTAGCTCTATGTCCACGGAATATTGGGACGCCCTGTATATGGCAGCATCTTAGTGTACTTGACTGGTACCGTGTCAACCGGGCTTTAACAACATTTAATATTAACTCAATAGTATTTTTAAACTTTAAAACTCGTATATTTTGGACTAATATCAGACGCCCAAATTAGCCGTTATTTTTTCGCATATTATTTTATTTATACCGAAATAATTACCTAAAGCTATTTATTATTAATATTTAATACACTATAAATATCCAAGTATATCACAAAAATTGTACTCATATCACAAAACAAACGAAATCACAATTCAGTCCTCGCCCAAAATGTAAACAAAGATTTTTTACTTCTTTCCACAGTCCGATGTTGTATATATAGATAAAATGCGACAAAATAGGATGCACTTATACATTATTAATCATAAACATCTGTAAATAAGTTTGGTTAATCGTTAGTCCACAAACGACGAAACGTTTGCACGCCACAGTTGGGAGAAACTTGGATTTTTTTTTGTTTTTTTTATTCAGTTCCTAATATTTAAATACATAACACATTTCCTATACTAATAATTAAGTAGTTAATACATAATATACTATGAAATTATAACAATTGTACAAGATTTCATCAGCCATATATACACATATTGCATTTATAAGTTAATATACACAGCAAGTAAGCGTACGCGACTACGGAAACTTGGCATCGCCGCAATCGCCATGAGCAAAAGGTTTCTAAGCGAAATTTTGGCACGATCGTTTTTTTATGTTTTTTTTTGTTAACTAATTAACCAATGTGTCTTTTTTTATCTTCTATCAGTATTCATTTGATATGACAAGAAAATACCTCGGCGGACTATATTAAAAAATATATATTGGAGATTCCTTTTTTTAATACATTATTCAAATTAAGCTGCTATTTAGAGCACCTTTAATCGTGGACCTAGTGTTCTCTCCCGGCTCCGAAACTAAGTTCTCGGTCTTAAAGGGACTTTTAGGGAACCCCCTGAAATAAAAGGGTTAGAGTAAAGGTCCCGTTAATCCCTCGGTATCCCTCTACAGTCTTTTAGGTCTCTCTTGACCGCTTTAAATCCGACGAGCTTTTATCTATCTACGAATCTTATTAATCTACGATATACTAGACAGAGAGCACACTTGTTTGTCATTTTTAAGGCATTACCGTTTTTATTCTTTATTTATTTTATTCATATAGTTTTTTTTTTGATTTCCTAAACAACGAAAACGAAAATGTCTCTTTCTTTGAACGTAAATTTAAATAAATAATTTAACAAGATATCTCTAAAAACAACTCGATTACCTAAGGAATGTATTTTCATTTAGTTATTCAGTATATTTGACTTAATTATTAAAAACCTTACGTAACTAGAAGAGTGACGATAAACTCTAAAACACCTGAGACTGAGGGCCTAACGTCTGCTTCATTTTTACCTCACGGCTATCTATCTACTTTCTTTATTTTTGAATTTCGTTTTTGAATATGCTCCGGTTCAGATAAACAAAACGCCTTTATTTTTCGGGTTAGTACGATCAACGAAACGTTATAGTACAATTAACCTACACATATAACTCTTTGATTATACTTAGGACATACAATATTCTTTTTACAGTTGGCAGTACCATGCTAGCTTTAAATCGTCGCCCGAGGACGAGATCAACAAAATTACATTTCGACAGGTCTCGAACAGAAGCAAGTTTATTTAAAAAAAAAAAGGTTGAATTGTACTAGATTAAAATGAGGTTATACTTGCTTTTGTTCGCGTCTGATCGAACTAAGTCAATCAAAAACTCACACCCTTACTTATGTTCTATTTTCGACTATTTTCTGCGTTAATTTTTATACATTGGTGGGGGCTACAACCATAGCCGCTTTATTTAAAATATACACACACGTTCAATTCGCCTAAATAGTTTTATTTTTCTTTAATTAAAACCCTGTCTAAAAGTCAGGCCCGTTTATATTATTTTGAATTGCACATATTCGTAGGCACTTAAGTTTTTGTGCGGCGAACACCGAGCAAACGTCCGCGGTTGGTCCGTTTCCTCGGTGACGCGCAAAGAAAACGCACTGGTATGTTGAAATCATCGTAAACGAGGAGGAAAAAACACAAACAAAATAACATATTTGTTATGCTCGGCGCATACGGAATAAGAAGCACTAAAAACTATTACTATCACAACCTTTGTTGGAAGAATTTGGCGAAATTCGAAGAAATTTAATAAATTCAGCGTTTAAATATATGACACTTGTGGTCTTTGGTATATAGTAACGAGTATTTAAATAAAACAAAAAAATAAAAGAGACTTAATATCATACACATACCGATGGCAAGAAAATCTGTGCAAAAAGGAAGATTGAAAGGGGTGGAAATATATATAGTAACAACTAGAAATACAAAGCGTATGTTTGTATGTGACACGATTATATATTAGTAGTAATATAATAATACTTGAAAAGGACAGACAGTAAGTTATATAAAGTATATTGCACAGTGTTTTTTTTTCTTCTATTTTATTACAGAGTATGTAACTTGTCGCTATCCATATTAATACTAAAACGTTATAATAAATGACTAAATGCTGCCACTAGATAAGTAACATTTCCATTGTTTTAAGTATACGAACTAGATTTAATTACCCCTCAACCATATTTTTTTTTGTAAGTTTCTCCCAACTGTGGACCAAACAGACGTTTCGACATTTACGACCGAAACAAATTCATAAAAAGGGACTTCGTACCTTTTATTTTCTTAAATCAGGCTCAGAATATGGCCTTTGCTACAACACATTCGATAAAAAAGGAATATATAGTTCATTTTTAAAGACTTCAAGTTAGTTTACTCATGTCGATGTTAAAAGTCAAATTACACTAGTCATCCGGCATATTTAGACTGATATTATATGAAGGTTGACATTTATCGTTACCAGCGAGAAAAATAAGGCCTGATGGCTCACGTCTGACGGCATAGAAGAGAGGCGAAAAAGGCCCCTTCACACTCTAAATACAAACTTTGGTTGAATTTTATTTTTAAGTTAATAATACAATGTTTGACTGTTTTTAATGTAATCCAAAGTTATTATTGATAAAAATATTGTGTTATGTCAAATAATGTTGTTAAAAAAAATATTTTTAAGTTAGTTTATCCTCGGCCTTTCTTTGATGACGTATCAGACTTTTACGTCATAGTTGTATGGCCTTCTTTTTCTTGATGGTCACGCATTTATTGATGTTTTGGTTAAATAATAACAAATACAAACACAAAGCAGTTCATTTTAACTGACATAATCGACAGGAGATAGAGCTCTTTCAATATCGACATGAGTAAACCGGTATAGTACGTTCAATAACAAATAAAAATGTCAAATACAACAGTCAATCTTAAAGCTCACTAGTACTATTGAGATATCTCTTGCGGGATAAGACTTGAGAGACCAAGCAGGTCACGACCGGTTAATTTAATTTTACAAATTTATATTTATTTATATAACAAGTCAAGAGGCACATCAATTGGTATTATCAAGTGTTAAACACGGCGCTAATATTTTTATTTTGCACGATTTCGACCGTACAATATACAAGAAGCGACAAGCGTTACAGATTGCGTGACATTGGCATTCCTTCTTGTCTTATTTTTAAATAGTTTTAATGTTCTCGTTTTTTTTATTGATCTATTATTAATAATATTACACCGAAACACGACGTGATCTTAGAAAAAACAGCGTTAAAAATTGCATTATCCATTTTTTCTTTAAAAAAGTCATATATACTTTAAAAATTAAACGTATTATTATTGCCGATTCATAAAAATAACTCTATATATTTATATTATCTATAAGTCAGGATTACACTTTTGGCAGACTTAAATGTGACCTTGTCAAAGTTGCATTAAGACCGATTTGAATTCGCACTTTGTTATTAATAAACAAAAACGTTTTTTTTTTCTTTATTCTACCCCAATAGGTGTATCGCAGAAAGTTTCAAGGTATTAAATTTATTATTATTACTGATATGATTTTGGAAAATAAGAGTCGATGGGATTTTCTGTCACAACTTTGGCATTTTTTCCTCCAAAACAAAAAGAGAAGCTTTTTTCCTTAGTTTAGGTGCACAACAAAAATTCAGTACGATTATAATTAAGTCTTGAAACGGAAGGAATATTTCCCGTTTTTTTTTAGATATAGAGGATGTTTTTTTTCGAAAAATATTTATTAGGTCAAGACAGGGTAAAACAACTCTTAAGAACTACCGAACACCGAGAATAGTCTACTACACTAGGGACACCTTGGTGCCATTCATATTCTAATTTACCACTACTATAATGTTCATTATATAATATATTCTTTAATTAATAATATATATGTAATATATATAGTATTTAGTGGCAATGATTAAATATATAATATATACTTGAAAACACAAGTGGCACTTTGATCACAAATACTGTAAACCTAAATCAAATACTAACGGTTCTTTTTTTTCTCGTTTCCTTTCTTTTACAACATTAAAATTAGCTAAGTTCGCGCGCGGATTTAAGTAATTTGGTTTAATTTTTTCTCATTTTTTTTAAGTTACGTATCAAGTATTTGCTGGTTGTACATAAACGGTATGTGTTCCTTCGTTGCTGTTAAATGTATTGCAAAAGATCAGGTAACAAAGGTTCAGCTCTGTTCAGAAATTGCTCCGAGATATTTTTGGGGGTCGTCTGATGTGTTCTAGAATAAGGTTACTTTTCAGCCACATGTAGTTTTTTTTCTTTTGTTGTTGTGCAGAATCTATCCTACTTAATTTATGATATTTATTTAAGCTGAGCTTATAATATACTTATAGTCTAAGTTTTTTTTTGTTTTTTTTTAATAATATATATTTTTTTCTTTAAATAAACAACGTTATAACCTACATATTGAAAGGTACACGAATATCAGACATAAACAATTACTGGAATATAAATTCGCATTTTAAGAGTTTCACACCAAAATGCAAAATTTATAATTTCAATTTTTCATTTTAAATTCATTAAATTAGTAAGTAAATCACAATACTGCTTTGGCAGTTGGAGATGACCGCCGAAAAATACCGTTCAGTTTGTGTGAAGTGGCGTCTATCTACAACTGTCAAATTATCTTAACTTAATACATAGATCACTGGTAAAAATCCACTTCAAAGCATTAGGTGAGTAAACTGTTTGGTTTTTGATTCATTATTGTTTTACTATAATCGGTTTCGTTAACTGCCCCCTAAAATTTCAGTATAGTTAGTATCACACATATAAAGTCAGTTCAAGAGATTTTTTACACCCAAGCTGTTCGTGTATTTATTGACTACTACTAGTAGTCAGATAAGTATACATACCGTCTGATCTAAATCGGTGGTCTGTATTTTAATGAGTAAAATAGAGATAAAGGACTGACTTATGTAGTTATAACCAGTTGATAAGACAGATACAAATAAGTGCAGAGTTGCCGGTTCTTACATTTGATTTAAGCACCCATAGAATTTAAAAGATTACGTGACTATAATAACGGTCTAACCCTTGCTGCAAGACTGTTCAAAACGCCTTGTTTAGTTTTAAGTTTTATTGAAAAATGCGGCAATACCGCATAGAAATTATCAGCCCACTTGTCGCTCTTTAGCTAAAATCCAGACCACCGATTTGGTATGTCCAGGTCTGTATAAAAATATGCGTCAATTATATGTAAAACAATGTAACTCAAATTTTAAATAGATATTTACCGATAAAATGCATTCTAAATAGTGAAGTAATAATGATAAGACACAGATACAGAAATAATAAAAGTTATCCCAATACTTGAGAGTCAAAAAAATATCTCAACTCTTTTTAGAGAATTTAAAATAAAGTATTTTGGTGTATTACATGATACAATTACTGTTCTCCATTCACGCAGTTGTGCAGCTCTGAACTGTTCAAGAACGCGATACTCTCCCTCCATTCAATTGAGTCATAAAGTTCAGAACTGTGTTAGAACTGTACCGCGCCATATGAAGACACCAGGCTATCGCGCACAGCTCCTTTCAGAACCGTTCTCGAGTAGCCCAGGGCGTAAAGCTCTGGAACTTGAAATTCGCGAATGGAGGACAGCAAATAACGGAAGATAAGATCCTTGGCGGTCGCAAATTTGTTCTCCGCCCACATGACGTCACGTAGTAATTTTCTGTTAAGCTCCGCCCACTACATACTACATAATATCTTATCTAACCGTTCTTGTATCATGGGTGTATTATATAAAAAAAAACAATTTTCTAAGCATTGTGAATAGAAAAAATCTGTCTCAGACTTTATATATGAGACACATCTCTATAGCTGAAAGTTTAGGCTTTTCCAAGGAAACGATATGCCTAAATAGGAACGAACGGTGTGTACCGTTTAGTTCAAACCGAAAACCTGATAAAGTGGTACTTTGTAGTGGCGGATTTCAGTACTATATTAAAAAATATAATTATATTACACTTAAACATACATATATAGAGAGAAAGAGGATTTTGTAATTATTCCCTAATAGTTATTCGTGAGCAGAGTGAAAACAAATTGTTCAGCCCCTTTTATTGCGCATAGTATGGTCAAAATCTGAAGATCGACTCTGTTCTTCGCCCAGTTTGATAAAGATATGAAAAAAAGTCGTACCATCTTCTTTCATTTTTTCGAAAAATAAAGAGAGGGTGGTTAATTGAGCGAACCGAATGCACGTGAACGCGGGTAACTATCATTTCTTCGCACCAATCGAAACCACCCCGATGAAGGCCTCGGTGTTTACAAATGGGGTAGGGCTTGCGTGAGCCCTTTCGCACACCTAGGCTCGCAAAATAGCGCACATCGTACGAGTCTTTTCGCGGTTAGGTCATATTACAATCTAATAATTAAAACGTATGATTCAGAGTTTTGTGGTTGTCCGATTGATTATATAAGAACACACATTTATATCCCTACTACCAAATTCCTTAAATACTAATTAATATCGTAATACCTAAAGTCTAATACATATATACTAAAATGTAAATTGGCAATAAGATACTAAATATTCTCTATTGGAACTTGAGAGAGGCTTATTTTTTCCTAGAAGGTTTTCGTATAAAGCGTCCTCGTTTTATCATTTAATTTCCTTTTAATTATTTAAAGCATGTGTGTGACGACCGGCTAGGAAAAAACAGCCAATTTTGCACCATTAAATTCAACAAACGTCCGCCGGGTGGATTAAACGTTACGATTTAGAAAAATTGTGATCGAATCTAGCTTGCTTTCAAAAAAATAAAATTTATATTTTTCTCTTTCGTCTCCCGCTGATATAAGTTCGATTATTGTTCCGTTATTTGTGCACGATATGACTTGTATGATGAGTTCTTTAATCCACCAAGCTGACGTTCGACATTTTTAAAAGCTAATAATAAAGTAAGAAAAGAAACAGTTTTTTTTCTTGTTTTTTATGGTTATTTTTAAAAATTAAAAAGCCACTTAAAAGTCACAGCACAGTTATGTACTCTTTTTTAAAACTGTTAGTTCATTCAAATGATCTTTTTCTCCTGTGAATACCAAACGAAAGGTTGGCTCTTCGCGTCTCGAGTTAGTTTGAACACCGCACCAAACGGGACATATAAATGCACACGATAAAATAACAACAATTTCATGATTTACTTTATTCGCTTCAGTCTTTTCGCCTAACTAGAGTTTTCTTAGGTAACTTGCGCAAATGGAAACAACACTAAAAACACACGAGATAAAAAAGGACTAGATAAATACTTGCGATCAATAAATATAAGTTCAGGATAGTAACGGGTTCGGAATCGAACAAAATATATTTTTATGTTAAGAACTAAACGAAAATTTTACTTTTTCTACACTTTAGTTCAAATTTTGCCATGATTATTTAATGAATCATTTGAAGTTCTTCTTTAACGTTGCAAATTAACTATTTTTTTTATCAAATCGAGAAACAGACGTCATCACGATAAAGCTTTATGAGGATTTATATGTATATACACTGGATATAAACTTTGATTGCACCTAGGTTTTTATGAATAGTTGAGCATAAAATTTATAAAATATAAACTAGATTGGTACTCCGTACCAAAATAGTAAAGAATTTATGACAATTTTGACAATAGTTTTAATATTAAGAAAATTTTATTGCAAAAAATATGTTCTTCTTGTTGACTAGTTTTTAATTTTATTTTGTCTTCTTTCAATGACGTATCAGATTTTGACGTCAGATAACAGTCAAACCCTTGTCAAGGCGTTGAAAACTTTATAACCTCATATTTTCAGAACTTTTTTAAACTGATCAAAGCCCAAAATGTTAAGTTTTCAGAAAATTTTCGTTTAGTTCTATGTAAACCGAAAAAAAAAATCGGCGATTTGGACTCGATTCCGCTCTTAGTTCAGCTGCCTTACGCGAATTATTTGTAAGTAGTGGAAAAATGAGATGATCCTCGATGAAACCTAACGCGGTTTAAATTCTATTTAAGTCCAAAAATACATCACAGCTCAAACAGCAGCATTGTTAAGGCAAAAACCGGGTAGAGTGCCTCGCAAATTCACTTTTAAAATATATATATTTATTAGATATTCAATAAAAATAATCGTAAAAATTAAAACTAAACTAAAAACGACCAGCTTGCTCGCTTGCTTTCCATTTGCCAACCCTGTTTGTTCGAATGTTCAAAATAACGAAAAGGAGACTTTTAGGCGTCTTTCATTCCCTTCCACACTGTTAGCTATAAAGTTGAATCTCGTATGAACACCACAATAACACGTTTTTGTTTCTCTTATTGTGATCGAAGACAATCACAGTATACAGACTAAAAAATGTAACGATATTCAATGTCTACGGCTAACACATCCATTAAATACACATTTATCATATAATTATAAGGGTATATTATAATATATTAAATTTTATTATTAATTAGAACGATATATTGGTTTTATTTTTAGTGTTTTCTTTTTTTAAGAATTTTATTACTAAGTTTATGAATACTTTTCATTTTGCGTGCAGTCTAAAAACTGATTGTGTGGTGTTTTTTTTATTTTGGGACTAATCCAACCCAAAAAATTACTTTAGATAACAGCTTACGTAAACATGTATATTTGTAAGTGTATTTTGATATATCAGGAATAAGAGATCACAGGTTCTGCGGGGATAGAGAGTGGAGGCGGAGTTCGAATGGGCGGGGCCCGTTCGGAGTCACGCCCCCTTATACGATAGAAGAAACGAAAACTAGCACCCTCATCGTACTTAATATACCCCAGCAAATGCATAAAAACGCTCGAAAATAATTATTAATAGTAATAATAAAAGAAATAGGATACACATGCCACGAAAATAATTGTAACCACACCGGGTCCGTAAAAAATAACTTAGGTACTTTAAATTACGATTAAACAACTAAAACAACGTTAATAATATAATATATAATAGTGTTAATATTTAGGAAAATATGCAATTACGAGAAAAGTCTAATATAATATATTATTACGTCTAAGAGCTCAAAATATATATAAAATGTAATTAATTATCATGAGTGTTTTGGTCACATAATATACATATATATTTCAATATACAATATATTAAATCTTAAACCTTGCTTAAAGTGGACTAGTTCGGGTTACATTTTATATGATTTTTTTTCAATTTTTTTCTATATAGGTCGCTAAGTGCGTTTGAAAATTGAGCTCAGTACCGAACGCGTTGGCGATCGTGTCTATTCATTTTAAGTCACTTATCATGATAAAAAGAAAACTGGTCGCGCGACGACCGGTTTCATTTTCAGTTTAAAGCTACTCTCCCTCCTCCCCATTGTCAAGCTATAGCCAATTCGAAAATAATAAAATACTACAAACATATTTGATTAATAGAAAGAGAAAAAAAACAAATGGCAACTTCAAAAATAAATAAAAATCTTCTTTCAATTTCATATCGCAATATACAGGAATCACGTTACATTTGGTTTAACCGCCTGCCCTAAAATTTTATAATCTAAACCGTAATAATAAAAAAAAACAAAAAACATTCTAAAAACAACAATCGTTTCGAAATTGCCGCGTAAAAGTCGGTATGTAATAATATACATTTACAATAACAATAAAAGAGTCAAAATGGTAAATATCAACAAAATTTTGTTGTGTAAAACTTATAGTTAAACGTGAAAAAAGCGCGTCTTTCTAACTAGAGCTTAACTATTTGTTTTAATATCGCTTGTTCTTAGCATGTTTTTCTTTTCACCTCTTTGTTTTTTGTTGTCGCTCAGTATTAGTTCGTTTTACATGGACTCGCCGCCCAACAGGTCGTTGGGCAGGAACGAGTTGAGGCTGGAGGGCGTGGCCCGGGCGGGGTCGGCGCTGTCGAGGGAGGAGTTGGTCCATAGACTAGAGGGGTTGTTGGACCAACCTGTGCTCCACGTGTCGCCACCTGCAAAACACAAAATGTATTGAAATTTGTGAGCGTTAGGGTATTTCAAAATAAAAATTTTTTTTTTTTCTTATGGTGTTGAAGAGTTGAAAGTACATTTAAAAACAAAATTTTGGCGCCTAGTAAAACCTTAATATTAATATTAAGGTTGAATTTGAATAATTTCCGAATGGTTTGTTTTCGCAACGTCCTCGTGAGAAGATTTATAGGAAATTTCACGCTCTACAAAAAATGTCTGAAGGTTGAAGATCGTCAGATCAACCATCTCAAAGATATCAGCAATCAAAAATAACACCAATCGAAAATTTCAAATATTTTCCCATAAAACTACAAAAAAATATCATATTCGATATTTATATTTTTTTTTCTGTAAAATCACTTCAATTCTGTTAACCTATGACTGTTATCAATTTTTTTTGTTAATTTACTCAACCGTCCTCACAAAATGCTCAAATATATAAATAATAATCAGAAACGGTTTCATCATAATTTTTTTGAATGAAAATTTATGATTAATTTAAAAAAAAACAAATTTGGGAATAGTTTTCAAACAGTTGGCACAGATTAATAAAACGATGTAACTTTTTATAACTGGGTGATTGTGAAGATTCAACCATACCTGGCTTAGAAGAAGAATTGCGCCATCCTCCCGAAGAGCCTCCTTGTTGATTGGCAATGCTTTGTAAAAGCGAATTGGCGTCCCAGTCAGTAGGATTCTCAGCCAAAATTGTAGTGTTACCAAGTACACAATTGTTTAGAGCAGTCTGAGCCTAAAATTACATGACATTATTAACTACAAGTCATAAAAATAGCAATGAAAACAATTTAAATTTATTTAGTCATAGTAAAATTTTTAATCAAAATCTTCATGAATTGGATCCAATTTATAATCATTCAGGAAAACGATGAAGGAAAAAACTAATAAATATTGCAAAGCAAAGTACATACCTTTGTGGCTTCTTCAACAGATGAGTATCTGGCAAGAGCAAATCCTTGATGTAGTTGAAGGTGAAACCTGTGCAAAGGACCATGTTGCATGCACAACGTCTTTAGTGTAGATCCATCAATCTGCAACAAAATTTTATTAATCATAAGGTTGCTGTAAATTCCGCAAATCATGCACCATACGAGTTCCATGGCATATAATTTCTGTCATAGTTTATAATTAAAAAAAAATATAATAAATCTCACAATATCCACGCACAGATTTTTCAAATAAAAACAGATAAGTTGAAACTTATAAAAATGCAAACAAAACACTTTTGTAAAGACACGTGAGCGACTTTTGTTAATTTTTATTTTTATGCTAATTTACTGATGTTATTAGCTGTTCCTAAAACCCACCTGCGCCGTCAAATTCCTCAGCCACAGCCACGGCGAGGATCCGCCTCCGCTGCCGCCCCAATTTCCAGAGTTCCTCTGTCCCGCGCCGGCGCTGCCTCCCCAAGAGGCCGCGCCTCCGCCCAACTGGCCGGTCCAGCCGTTGGCCAAGGAGGCTCCTCCTCCGCCGCCACCGCCTCCTTTCGCCGATAGGCCAGGGGGCGGGCCGCGCGACTTGGGCGCCCCCCACAGCTCCGAGGTGACAGCTGTGGCAGGGTTCAGGTCGCCGAGGCCGCCCCTGCTGCTGGGCAGTTTGATTTGAGGACTGCTGTAAAGAAATTGAAAAAAAAAACACAAGTGGTAAAAATTGGGAGTATGTAAAAGAAAGTGGTGGGAGTTTAAGAAAAAATATCATTTAGGAGTTTATCCGCAATTGTTTTCAGTAATTGGATCCGTTGTTTTTAATCATTTAAAATAGGGTTTCAATTTAACACATAACGTTTTACATGTCAGTCTTAACCTATAAATTCATTAGAAGACAGGAGAGATAAGTGTTTTATTTTTAAATTGTTATATAATGTTATAATTTCTCCTGACTTAATAGAACGAATAAACTTTGTAGTTAACCCTAGAAACTTTCATCATAATAATATGCTGGCTAATGGTAAATTCAATATGAGGCATTATCAAAATATGCCTCTTAACCAGCTAATGCTTGAATGAAAACCTTTTACATTTTAGGAGTGCCCTATAATACATTTATTTAACTAGACTGGGAAGAATTATGGTTGAACTGTAATGTGTGAAAGTATTTTTTCTTGTTTTAAAAATGATTTTAAGAGTGTCTTCCAGATTACACTTATATATTCATATATCTTTGATATTCATAGGTATGTATTGTATTTACATATTGTTTGTTTCCTTACTTTTAGATATTTATGTATGTCTTTTTTATTTGACTTGTAAATGTAAAATAGATTACCGTTTGTAATAATAAATAAATAAACATTGTGTGTAGAACAAAAAACACAGTGTCAATGTCACAATTAGCTTGAGTTTACAAATGAACTTTGAAGCATAAATATAAGTTTGTAATAAAAATCCATGTTTACGCTTTTCAACTTCACTTTAAACATAATGTTATGTTATAATTCGTAAAAACCGTAGGTCAGGGATGACAAACCTTTTTAACGCGTGGGTCAAATTTTGTTCATACTTTTTTTACTACTAGCTTGTAGGTCACCGATGCTCCTTTGTACCAGAGTTAAGTTTAAAAAATTTTACTGAGTATTTAAAAAAACATGTTTAAAATCCAATTGGCTTAACTAGTAAAAATGGCGTGGTTTAACGATTTTTTTTTCAAAAACAAACTATGAGTAAAATTATACACTTTGGTATTTTGCAAACACAAAAAATCAAACTGAAGGTTATAGACAGTATTTAAATTGCTTTTGTGTCAATGCCTGTAAAAATACAAATAAAATATAAATTATCCACACAAATTAGAAAACCAAAATAAACCCCTGTAAACAAAGTAGGACACTGACTGACTCACGATAGGGTCACATGTTCGCCATCACTGCCGTAATCAAAACGCTAGTATGTACTCGTTATAAGCAGTTTCAGAAGCTTCCCTCCCTCGTTCCGCATCTTAAGCAACCAGATGTGAGCACTCAGTCTCTGGGAATTTCGTTGGTTCGTCGCCTAATCCTGGCAACGATGCCGTCCAGAAAATCCCCCCACCTGATCACCAGATATCCTCTGATAATTTCAGGGGACTCAAAACAAGGAAGAGGCGCTCCTTCTGTGCTCTCAAAATCGATCATTTCGATCATTAACCACGGTTAGTCAGTTTTGGTCGACTTTTCAGTCACGAGAGCAAACCTGAGGTGGTTGCGTACCAGCTCGTTGGTTAGCCCCAAGAACAGTTAACCTAATAGGACTGCTCATTCAGCCAAAAGTGTCCGCCAGGTGCATGCAAAAACTACTCGCTTTGTGGCGTCATTGTAGCCCTTGTCATGGTTATAAGTCCTTATCCGGCAACCAATAATACACACACGTGCATTATTGGTTACCGAATGCAAAACGTCCATTATTTAGTTTATTTATTTAAACACCTTATATGTATGCAGTATAGAAAATTAACTGTATAAATCGTATTAAATACTTGGATAATGCATTTTAAGAACAGCAGGTCCCAGCATCACCTTTTGCAAGCATTCTTTTTAGAGTACTTCCATATTTTGCTTTAAAATAATTAATAAACAAAATCGTGGGCACTTAGTATGCACTTTGTCACAATCCACAACACAAAATGAACGTATTTATACACTCTATAGCTCTAACAACTTTAAAGACACCTTTTTCACATTTAAAATTGACAAAATAATTAACTCAAAATTTCTCAGCTGTTATTTTCATAAGTTTACCATAGGCAACTAATAATACACACTATCATGACAAGGCTTTGACAAGGACTACAATGACGTCACAACTGTCAGCTGAAGCGCGGGAAGAGGCGAACGTACGTCTTATTAGAATGGGCAATCCTATTAGTTTACCGTTCTTGGGTTAGCCCTCTCGACTAGTCGACGGCTGACTGGTGTGTTTTGTTCCAGAAACTTTGGTTCTCTTGGTTTTTGGTGATTCGCCTTGAGAACCCTGCCTCTTGGTAGCCTCAGTAACCTTTGCATCGGATTTTTTGAGCTTAAAGAGGAGTTTAGACTCTCAAAATTTGCGCAAACTGGTTTGTGAAATCCATTTTGTACTAATATATCTTTCTTTTACACATTCAGTGAGTTGATGCTATTAATTCTTCTGACGATTTCTGTTTAAACAGTCTAAAAACATTCAATAAACAAATTTTGTGGTTAAATCTCAACCAACAAATATATCGAAATTATCTTAAACTGTGTTGTAACGTTCAATTAGAAATCAAGACGAGACAGATTTTCTCCAAAAAAATCTATGGGTATTTCGCCACTACTGTAAGAAAATTTACAAAATAAAATAGTTATTTTTAAAAATGGTAATGGAAGAAGCAATAGCCTCTAAGAGAAAAATAAAAAAGATTATAATATAACCTAATAAAAATAAATGTATTGCTCATGCGTCTGTAGATGTTAGTAATGTATGGCAATCGCTTCTTTGATTTTAAAGAACATAA
Source organism: Sitophilus oryzae (assembly GCF_002938485.1). Classification (NCBI taxonomy): domain Eukaryota; kingdom Metazoa; phylum Arthropoda; class Insecta; order Coleoptera; family Curculionidae; genus Sitophilus; species Sitophilus oryzae. The sequence continues at coordinate 1,201,248 of NW_022146173.1, read as the reverse complement.
CATAAAAAAACATAACATACTTAAAAAATTAAAAATAATCATACAGAAAGTTTGAAGCTTTTTGGTTTTACTTTATTAAGAAAATGTTTTCAGGTAGTAATTATAAATTTTGAAGTTTAACTTGATATAACGTCATTATAACAGAACGTCAACGGTTTTTGTAGACGTATCTATTTAAAAAAACTAAAGTGTTCTCGAATAGTTGCATTTAGATATTTGAAAGTTTTTTTCCTTGCCTTTTGTGTTATTTTTTTGCTTTCGACGACGGAAAGAGATATACTTTCCGAAACGGTAAGCATTTTTGTCCGTCAGGCAAATTTGTTATTAGTAAACCATTGCTAACAAAAAATAACTATTTTATTTTGTAGATTTTCTTACAATGGCGAAATACCCATAGGACTTTTTTAGAGAGATGAACCCGCTACAGAGGTATAGGTATTTTTTGAGACAGATTTTGTTCAAGACAAATTTTTGAACTATAGCGATTTCTGCATTTTACGATTTATTGGTACACTTTGGCGTGCACAAGCCAGTTTGTACAAATTATCAGAGAGTCTAAACATCCCTTTATACTCTTTCCACTGCTTGGTACTTCAGCTTTTCATCACTGTCGCGGTCATTCACCATACCTTTGTCTTCATTTTTGGCAAGCTTGCCCAAAATGTACAGAGCTTTCTGGTATAGTTGTTTGAACCGCTGGAGCGCTCAAGGGTTTGGGTTTTTTCGATGTTGCACTATGACTAGTGCTATCGACTTTTTTGGGGTTGTTTTGTGACCGGGATAAACTGTGTCTGGTACTTCCCGCACTGTCGCTCTTATAAACCACTGCCTCCTAAGTGGAAGCAAGTAGCTCTCTTTCCGATGAGGTGTTGATTACGCCAGCTGGCGTTTTCTTACCTCGTCCGCTCTTACAGTTATCTTTTTTTGCAATCATGTGCGGGTGGGTGTGTGTGTGTGACTCAGGTAACCTCGGGGGCGTTGTACCCCGTAGTCCTCTTGTCGAGCTCCTGGCTCAGTTCAAGAACCCCCTGAGGTATTAATTCGTTTTACCTGGTAAAACGTCATGTCTAGACTCTAAACGGAGTTAAAGGTGGAATTTCACGTATCCGTCATCCGTTGATACTACAATCCGATGGCGCGGCGCTCTGATTGGTCATAGTGTTTTCGCGACACTTTTCATCCAAAAATTTGTAACCCCGGTCCGTCAACCAAGACGGATGTTTTGATAACTGTAATCTAACCTTACTTTTTTGTTGACAAATTTGAGACATTTAAGCTTCATTCAGAACCTCGCAATTAGTGGAATAGATTAGTGGTTTCAATTAGTGTAGAATTTTGTTCCTTTAATTTCAATGTAAGCGTTCAGAAAGTCAAAATTAGGTGGTAGACATTTTCAATTAGTAGAAAAAGTTACCAAACTTTTAACTTTTCCACTAATTATACTTCAAAATTTGCAAGAGAAATGTTATTTTGGCCTTTGATTATCTTCTGTCAAGAGAAATTGTGGTTAGAAATTAAAAGTTGATCTAACCAATCAAATGTCTTTAAATACAACCAGTATACAACCAGACTCCGCCTTAAGACGCAAGACCGTCAGCTTTCTAGACGGTCTTCTGTTTTACCTGACACATACAACTGACAAGGAAAGCGTTATGGGTAGGAGGAGCTTTACAGGTTCTCTTATACAGGGTGTCCCAGAAATAAGTGCAAATATTTTAACTGGTAGTATAATTCAATCCCAGAAACACGCCTATGAAGTTTTTTTTCGCGAAAATTTTTTTTTGAAAATTCGAAATTTTTTGGATTTTTTTTTATTTTTTAGTTAAAAAACATAATTTGTTGATGATATGTCAACATAGGTATTAGATTAAATTTACAAGAAAGAAAATCCAGAAAAGATCCAGTGGTTCTCAAAATTTTAGCAAAAAATTATTTATTTTGGAAATTTTCAAAGTAAAATAACTCCGTTATTTTGGACTTATTTGAAAAACGATAAAGAGAAAATATGTTTCTTTTATCGAGATCTACCACCCCTTAAAATATTTGCACTTATTTCTGGGACACCCTGCATAACAAGTTTATCTTTATAGATTATATCCTTACCTTGTGAAAGCATTAGTGGTGGGCGGGTTGAAGCTCCACGTGGTTGAGCTGAGCGGTTGCATCGCGTCGGTAGCTGGAGGACTCTTGTTCGCGTTAATACTGAAAAGTTCGTTCTCTTTGATAGTGGCGATTGACAACGGTGAACGCACTACAGATCCGGGCGTAATAGTAGGGTCATCTTCAATAGACTTTATTTGATTGCCCTGAAAAAAAGGAACACGAATTTATTAATATTTTTCAATACAAAATTACAGTTCCTCTTTTATTACAAATGAAGTAAATAATAAACAGAACTACCGAAACTGAACAATAATGTAAAAAGTACTTACTTTCCAGGGCTTTCCAGGTTCAAATTCAGGTACTAAATCAGTCAGGGAAGGTTGAGCAGTCGTTGCCCACTGTGCGTCTTTTACGTCATTCGAAGTATCACCACCGCTGGAATCTGGCCAACCCGTATCACCGGAGCGTCCACTTGACCATGGACTGCAACAATTTTAGTAATATTTAAAACCCTTCAAAGGTTCACTTTGAGCAATATTTGAAAAAAGATTCAAAAATGAGGATATTATAAGTTGGCAACACTGATACAGAAACGTCACTTACCCGTCCGATTGAGTTAATCCAAGTGGAGCCATATTGGGCGAGGTAGCTACTGGCTTAGAAGAGGAACCAGGCGCCCTGCTAAATTCGCTGTTCTCTTCTTTGTCTTTGCTAATCCATTGATTAAGTCTTGATTGTTGCTGATTCTAAAGAATAATTTTAATATTTTATCATCACATGATTACTGAATCTTACCGGGTCTTTGTTCAGAGCCAAGTCAGCGAAGTTTCCCTGGAGGGCATTTATAGATTCGTGCATAGGTGCCGCCTTGAATGAATCGTACCCAATTCCTTGTTGCTGCTTAACGTAATGTGCTTGTTGGGCTTGGATTTGATTCTGTAAAAGTAGGAAATGAATTATGTAACACCTACATAGAAGCTTTCTTGCTTACTGTTCTAACTAACCATTAATATGATATATTAAATATACATTTTTTTTGTTGGAAAACACACTGTTGATAGATGAAAATATTAAAAATGACTAAAGCAGTCGTATTCGCTATTTTAACCAACCCAACCAAATTAAATACAGCAAAAAAAATCTAACCTGAATATTTATGATTTGTTGTTTCGTTTTCGTGATGAGAACGGAATACTGCATAAGCGTGTTATTCGGTAGGTTTCCTTTTGAGGTAGTAGCTGCGATCTGCTGTTGAGTGAGGTTCTGTAAATTCTTAATTTGTTGAAGGAGTTGATTGAGAAGAACCAACGTTTGAGGTGCTAACGGTTGATTTAAGATCTGCAATAAAATTGTCAATCGTAAGAAAAAAATATCAAAACAAAAGTTCCGAATTTACCTGATGATTCAAGTACCCAGCTTGTACGGCCATCTGAATTTGGTTGACGAGCATTCTAAGCTGTTGAGTAGAAGGCTGGTTCTGAGGCTGCATAGGACGGCCTGCGGACGGGCCTCCGAAACCTCCACCTCCCACACCACCGGCTCCGCCTTGTTGCGTCAGCATTTTTTGTACCAGGGCTGGCGAAATGTTGTTGATCAACGAACTGAAAGAAGAATTAAACATTTTATACCCCTTGATACTAAATATTTAACTTAAAACATTTCTATATTTTGAATTAAATTTTTGGCGCAGTCGGTCGGATTCAACAAATTTATGATTCTGAGTTTCTATTAACGTACCCGTTGGGTTGTCCACCGGCTCCGGCCATGCTGTTCAGTAGACCAGGAGCGGTGTTGCCTCCCGAAGGAAAGCCGCCTCCCAAGGGATTAGCCGCCGGTCCTCCCAGGCCAGGGAATCCCCGCTGAGCGCCGGGGTATTGCGGATGGTCGAAGTGGTCGTCGTGGCGGTTGGTCACGCTCCAACCGTCGTTGCCTCTGCCTCTGAGAGGGCTCAATAGATCCAGGGCCTCTTCCATGTTCATTTCGCGGACGCGTAGGGCCTGTTCCACTTCTTCTTTCTGCAAATTCAAAGTGATTAAATCATAGTAACTCATATCGTTCATCACTAGTCATAACTGATGTAATTTTGAATATAATTTGAAAATTGTAATGTGTACTAATTTTTTAAAAATAAATTTCGATTGAAACAAAAAAAACTGAATGATTATCAACCTACCTTGTGCCCCATATCCACCAGCATCCTGAACTGTTTCGAATTCCACACCTGCTCCTTGGTAAGAGGCATCTTCTGCGACTTGTGGCCCCACTCGATGTCTCCGGCCTGGTCCCACAGGCCTCCCGGTCCCTTCTGCTGTTTGGCCCAAGGGGCGGCAGGCTCGTCGCCCCAGCCGCCCGCGGGTCCACCGCCTACGTCGTCCCAGCCGTTGCGACCGCCTCCACCGCCACCGCCGCCTCCCCAAACGCCGTCGGGTTTACGGCCGGGCGCCATGCCTGGCGGACCACCTCTGCCGCCGCCCATGCCGCCCGCGCCCGAAGGCATATCTTTCCAGTGGGGGCCTGCGCGAGGCGCTACTACGGAAAGAAGAAAAAAGTTAGGTGTAAAGTTATTTTTTTTGGGTGGAAATAGTGACATACAGAAGCAGGGTTAACCATGATTTAAATCGTGATTTAATTCAAGTGATGTTTTTTAATTTTAATCATGTGATTTAAATAAAAAAATAACTGTAAAAGTTATAAAAATATGTCCTAGAAAACTATAAAAAAATATTTCAATAACAGATAATAAATCGAAAATAATTGTAAACATATAAAAACTATATAAAAATATCTATTCATCAATAATTTAATTGTTGAACCGATTTTTGAACTAATTTCGTGTGAATCCATTAGACCGCTAAACGCAAGGATTTATTTTAAAATTTATGTATAAGTGACAAAAATTTTCTGTTCGAATACATATCATTCGCAAAGTCTAGTGCAGAACTAGCTTCTTCTAATATAGAGGCTATAAATATATTCATTCCCGAGAATCTATAATCGTCATAAAATATGTAGTTTTATATTTTTTTGAAAAGGTTGTATGTTTCCAAATTCCTACCGACATTTTGATCTGCAGTAATTACTTACACTTTGACATTAGATAATACATACTAATTTCTTTCTCGACTTAAGACTATTTCCGAACAATAGTGTATTGTTTTATTAGGCGTAAAAATTATACTTTTTTGACGATGCTGTACCTTCGAAGGACCATCGTAAAGCTATTCAGACGGTACAGGGAGGCACAAAAAGTACATTTTTACAAAAAAAATCTGATTTTTTTTATTTTTTTTTAAATCATTATTTTTCCAACCCTGTACAGAAGGTATAGGAAAGTCAATAAAAGTTGGGTGCGTCAATATATTTGACGACATTGCCCACTGACAAGATTTAAATAAAAGTTCTAATTTTGTGACAGATTTTTCACTTCAATTTTAGACACAATACAAAAATACCATGCGATCGAAAAAAAACGACGTCAAAGACGGCTGGGGAACGACAATCGATAATAATTTTGGTGAGGCGATTCAAGCCCTAAACATTAGTAATAGTTTTGATTGTTTCGACATCTGTGAGATGATGTGCACGCCAACTTTTTTAGATTTCTCTATATTTGTTGTACAAAAGCGATTGCCGAGGACAAAGAAAAAAATGGAATTTAGAGATATTGGGTACACGAGTATAACCTAAAGATAATTGTTGCAATTTACCTTGCTGTGGATTACCCCACAGAGACGTCCCGTCATCGTAGTTGGGAAGGTTGCGTCTTTGAGACGGGGGTGACGGTTCCTCCCATCCTCCGGTGTTGCCCGGGCCGATGGGCATCTTGTTCTGGTGGTGCATGCCGCTGGGTCCGCCGTGGTGGCCAGATTGACCCCAGAATTCCGCTCCGGCACCATTAAGGCGTCCAGTTATTCCTGAAAGAGAACACGATTGAATCGAATAATAGTTAGAATATGTCTTGAAAAAACTTCTGGGTTTCCGCCACTAGAAGAATATCTACAAAACAAAATAGTTATTTTTTGTAAACACCACTGCGTTAATCCAACGGAGACCAATTTGTCAGTGATATTTTACTAATAAAGCTAATTTGCCTAACGAACAAAAATGCTTAAATTGTATATTTCTTCCCGTCGCCAAAAGCAGAAAATAACACAAACAACAAAGAAAAAAACGACATAAATACAACTATTCGGGAACACTTTATTTTTTTTTGACAGATACATCTATTCAAACTTTGTAATGATTATTAATTCATATCATGAAAATGTCAATGTACCACACCACGATTATGTAATAGCCGAGATATTTATTTCAATAATACATCAAACAATAATAGAAAAACAATTTCATCAAACTAATAACTTGGCAAAGTTACAAGAATTTTTCAATACAAAGCTAAAATTAAACTGAATTAATGGAGACATTTGAAATAATGATTATATCGCAACAGAAGCGAATATAAATTGTGCTCGTTAATGATTTGTTTTCTTTTTCTTGCAGTTTGCTTATTATAGTTCGTTTATCGAGATCCAATTATTAAATTCTGAAAAGTTAATTGTAATAATTAAAGTTTTTGAACATTACTACAGATTAAATAATTATTTTCGTAATTCTCGCTAATAAATATACCGGGTGCGTCTGAAAAGTGGCCCACCCCTATAACTTTGTTATTTTTTCAGTTAAAAAAAACGAAATTTAGTATGTTAGTATATGACATAAATTAGGATTGATTGATGTATTCTATTGTTTTCGGTCACTTCCTGTTTCACCGGAAATGACGACAGCTTTTGAATTTTAAATGGCGCTTTCGGTATTTCTCTTTAATTTATAACTTGATGTTCGGAACGAAAATTTGACTCGAAATATACCAAGCGTGTGGTATCAAATTATTGGTAAAAAAATGCTTTTTCCAAGTATGCTAATGAGCTACCCTCGTGCTCATTCCATTTGAAAAAATTGAGATATGATTAAAAATACGATTTGGGTATCTTTCAACTGGCCAGGACAAGACCCATTAGAAGATTAAATCTGTATTTTAAGTAAATCTTAAATCGCAACCAAACTCCTTGATTAAGAATTAGTGTTTTTATTAAGCGAGAGTGTCAAAAGTTGACATATGATATATCATTCTATTCAGAATGTCATTTTCTATTGAATACAGTAAAAAAATACTGAGGGTGCTATTTAAAAATCAAAAGTTGTAGTCATTTCCTTTGAAACAGGAAGTGACCAACAACAATTGAATATGTTAATCAATCCTAATTTATGTCATATACTAACAATCCAAATCTTGTTTTTTTATCTGATAAAATCAAAAAGTTATAAGGGTAAGCCACTTTTGAGACGCACCTGGTATAATTCTGGTTATTAAATAATAAGGATAGAAATAATATTAATGTATTATGTTCCCAAATACTCAATTATTTCTAAAGTATACTAAAAATTTGAACATGTAACAAAATTCTCGTCGAACTTGGTTATCACACTCATATTAAGCTGTCTAACATTCATATTCACATTCGCAACTATTTTGCTGTCAAAGACTCCACCTATACTATATCTAGGAGAAGTGTAGGGATTCACAAAGATTATACAGAAAAATAAAAGAGGTTTTCAAAAATGTATTGTCAAGTTGTGTGTGGCGACATCTGTCGGAGAAGCGAATAATCGCGAACGTGTATTGCTGGTTGAGGTTTCATCTTTAATACAGGACATTGTTTGAAGCGCCTCTTGGACTCAAGTGGAAATAGGATCTTGTAAAGAATTTACTAGAACCAAAAAGAACGTTACAGATAATTTTCGAACGTTCGAGACGCGGCCACTGGGAGGTATATAAGCGCAAACGCGCCCAGCAATTATTTAGTTCAGTTTCGAAATATACTGTTTTTTTTTCTCAGGTAGGATTTCGACAGACGATGACAGAAGAAAAGCAGATGACGTCCCATACCAATCTATTTATTTTACTAAAAAAAGTTTCTAATAATTTTTAAGTTAACTATGGATGGGTTTAAATATAAATTCGTCATGCGTCGTCATTTGTTGTTTTTAACCAGTTTTATTGGTTTATTTCAAAAATGACAGATCGTATTTCAATTTTATTGGTTTGACGGAACGATAACGACAAACGGACGCCGATGCGTATGAACTCGCCTTTAGATTTTTGACGTTTGTCAAAGTCTTGCCAAATTATAGGTTATAATCTTGTGACAACTTTTGTCAAATACCCTGCGTTTTGGAAGATGATGCATTTTGATTCGTGTTATTACGAGTGTTTTGTGTCTTTTGAAGTCAAGTGTAGGAAAAATCGAGTGAAAATTAACTGTAGAACCCAGAGCACAGTTTATGGTTAATACTTGCTGCCCAGGGAGAAAGTCTTATACAGATACACCAATAAAGTTACTATCAATAAAGTTCGTATACCATCTCGTCGTAGATAAGTGCATCTCGAATATGGTAGAAGAACCATACTAAACACATACTAAAAACTGGCGTAGCTGAAAAATATCGACATCACACGATAGGTAAATAATGGATTTTAGTACTGCAGAAAAATAATGGCAAAAGGTACTGGTTTAAAAAAATTAAGATTAAAGTTAATTAATCAACCTGTGAGGTATAAAATTTGGTAAGTGTTATTATTAATAAAATAGTTTGTTTTATTTATGTTGTTTTATTTATTCCTTTAATATTACAAATAAATAAATGGAATATTACAAATTTGTATTTGTACATAAGTTATATTGACAAATATAATCATAAATGCGGGAAGTTTCATAAAGCTTGAAATTAAGAAATAGTTCTTTTTTATATTTTTTGGTATGTGGTGTCTTGTTTTTGTGTGTTTTGTATTAACACATGCAGTTTTTTATTAAATAAAATAAGTCGATTACATTTTTTCAGTTTTATACAGTTTTATTCACAATATTTTGAAGTTACTTGTCAGTCAAATTTTAAAAACATATATTAATTTCCAGCTATGCGTTCCAGTTGTACCAACTTATTTCTTTATAAAATAAAATAAACTACTTTGAAATTAAAATGGCAGACACATCTATCACTGTCAAGGATCTTCTCGTTGGACATACTATACGGTTAGTTTTGGAATAGCAAATGTTGACAATTTGGCAAAGGATTTTTTTAAATAGTTAATTGTTGTAATGAATATAAATTGTGTGTAAATAGTGAGAAAATAAATCCGTTAAGTATTTCATCGTGAGTTTAAATTAGTGCACCCACAGAATCCGTAACAGAATTATTTCATTGTTATGTAAAAACTAACAACAATTTAATCTGATTATTATAGCAAAATAAAGACAAATTACCTCTGGGATCGCCTCGCATGTCTCCTCCGGGTATCTGGCGGATCTGTTCGCGAGGGTCCAGCTGTCTCGGATCGAGACCAGAAGCTGCAGCTACTGCTCTCATATCAGGGCGCAGGGTGTCCATCGTAACCGCGGCCGCCGCAGCTGCTGTAGCTCTAGGATCAGCTGCGGCACGTGGATCGCCCCATCCGGAAGCGTTACCACCAGCTGTAACAAGAATAGTATATTTTATGGAATCCTGATTTGTACAGTGTTACTATTTTATTTTGTCTCACTTTTAACAGGCCGTTAACATTTTTTCATTTTTTAAAGCTAGAATAATCATTAACAGCACTTTCAGATGGAGAGGACCGTCCGCGACGGAGCGTCCGCGACTTCGAGCAAGTACCATGAGTTTATATGAACAATTTCACATGGGCGCGTATGCTCCGTCCGACGGCTATCTTGAAAAAACACGACGGACGGTCCGCTCCATCTGAAAGCGCTGTAAGATCAATTTAAAGTCTGTCCAACGATAGGATAGAAGGACTTTTTTACGACAAGAGTGAAGGAAGAATTTAATTTACAGGTAAACTGAATTTTCTACCCCTTTGTGGATGCCGTCTGTCAAAATCTTCCTTGCTTCCTTGGCCAGACCTTATAGGGTTTTAAGTCTTAATAAATGAATTAAATAAATTTTAAAACTAGTGTTCTGAAAAGACCTATATATCAAGTTTCTAGTTTTTTTCCATCTACATCTAGGCTTTAAAACATCAAACGACATAACTGTCAAAAATGGGATGTCATACATAGATAAATATTTAGATTGGAAAATATAGAGGAAATAAATTTAGATTGGAAAACCCATCAAAATATATAATTGTTTTGGGTCGCGACCGTTGTACGCGATCTGGCGCTGCTATAGCGGTTGCTAAGAACAACCACAAACAATAACAGAAATAATTTTCTCTTGTCAAAGTCGGAATCTTCAAAAATTATAAAATCTTTCAAAATGTAAACCGACTTCATTGAAAAAATACCGAAAAGTGTTTGAAGTGTCCATTCTCACAGTAATTATTGCTATCTTGTGAGTTTAGTTTAAATTTTACTTACTCAAACCAGTGATAATTGTGAAAAAGTGGCATTAAAAACTAAAAAAATAGTGTGGTGAACTGTGAACTGCAAAAACCATCGTGGATCGTGGAATAACGCCTGTTTCCAATGTTTCATAGGTATAGTCTGTAAAACGAATAACTTTGAATTTGACAGTTCCCGCGGGCTTTTCTAGTGTTAATTTTATTAGGTTAGCAACTTGCGGCTATGCTGACGCAATGCCGTCTCTAATAGAACAGCCTCGGAGCGAGATTTATGACGTCACGCTAGTTAGATATTACGGATTAATAAATATGTTGTAGAATACATGGAAAACATAATTATTCCTCGTATTTTTGGTTTGTATTTTAAAAATGATATAGTTTACATGAAATATACATAATATACAGTTAATAAATACAATATATATACCTATTTATAGTAATAAATACTTTGGCAGATATAAATTATGACCCATACAAATGCAGCAAATGTTTTACAATATGGTTGAAATCGTGTACTACATAGTCAATGTAGATAGTTTTGTGTTAAGAATAATAATTTAAAAAATATGTGGTCATCTTGTGACAAGTTTATATTAGTTTATTAATTGCAGGAAACATTATAATATATAAATAAATTTTGTGAATGCAAATAATAATACATACATCACTATTAGTAAATATTGAATGTTTTTTGTTAAATTAGATCGATTTTCAAACCCCCAAAATTTAAGATATATTTTACATTTTATCCATTATCTTATGTACCACCTATTCATTATTTGTATATTGTAAAACATTTGCTGCATTTGTATGGTTCATAGTTTATTTGCTAAAGTATACTTTTACTTATATATAAGTAAAAGTATTTGCCTACTATAAATAGGTATATATTATATTGTATTTATTAACTGTATATTATGTATATTTCATGTAAACTATATCATTTTTAAAATACAAACCAAAAATACAAGGAATAATTATGTTTTCCATGTATTCTACAACATATTTATTAATCCGTAGTATCTAACTAGTGTGACGTCATGAATCTCGCTCCGTGGCTGTTCTATTAGAGACGGCATTGCTCTAATATTTAGAAATGTCAAAAGCTGATGACATTTTACTTTTGTCAATTATGACATTTCGTGTTGATTTTTGCAAGAAGGGGAAGAACTGTCACTTGTTTTATTATTTTCCTTTTCTATTTCACGAAAGTAAAAAGAGTTACCTATCTGATTCGTTCAGGCACTCAATTTAAAGAATATCAGTAACTTTTTTGATAGAGGGATTTTATATTTGCCATGTTGGTAAAAAATAAGGGTCAAAATTCAAAGTTATTCATTTTATAGACTATATTTCACATACATGTCCTTATATAAAATAAAGTTTCTTGTATGCAACACACTGTATTTTATTTACAAAATTAAAAGAAAATAATAATAAATTTGAATAAATAATATTTGGCGACATAATTCCGGAAAAAGCCCATCCGATCCGAAATTATCAAAAGCTTTGGGTAGCGACCGTTGCAAGAATAGCGCCAAATAGTATTTACATTGTCCTTATGGGCACTTTCCAATCTAAACTTGTTTCATTTGTCTATGATCTGATGTCGATGTCGATTCCGTCCGTAATGCTTGTATTAAACTCCTTTATATCTTTTTATTCAAAGTCTCGTTAGAAAGATTATACCGAAACTATCATATACATATTCTTAAATCATTACTCTTACGCTTACCTCCCCACATAGCATTGTTGCTATTGTTGCCTCCCCACTGTTGCTGGTTATTAGGCACTCCCGTCCACACGTTTGAGCTGTCAGTGGCGTCGTCGTCCTCTCCCCACGTGCCCCCAATGTTGGAGGCGGGCGTGTGGCCCCAGGGTGTCTTTTGCTGAGGCGGCGGTGGCGGTTGGCCACCGTTGCGCAAGTTGGCCTCCCACAAATCAGTGCCGTTGTTCACGGCCGGCTTCCAGGTGGGAGGACCGGCGCCCTCCATCTTCATGGAGGGTTCGGGACTAGCGGGGATGTCCCAGTTCGTGTCTTGGTTCACGTGTTGCTGAAATAATGATTGTATATAAATATCAACACTTGTACATTCTACTAATTTTCTTCTTATTATTTTTGATGATATATCTGGTGATCTAGGCCCTTATTCTACAAAACGGTGAAAAATTCACCATTTGGTGTCCATTTTGGTATTTTTGAAATATGTATTTAGAATTTTTGGAAGGAAGTACCGGGTGCCCGCCCCTATAACTATGCTATTTCTTCAGAGAAAAAAACGAGATTTGGTATGTTAGTATATGACATAAATTAGGATTGATTGACGATTTAATTATTGTTTTTGGTCACTTCCTGTATCACCGGAAATGACTACTACTTTTGATTTTTAAATGGCACCCTAGATATATTTTTACTTTATTCGGTAGAGCATGACACTCTGAATAGAATGACATATCATACGTCAATCAATTCTAATTTATGTAATATACTAACATACCAAATCTCGATTTTTTAACTGAAAAAATAAAAATGTTATAGGGGTGAGCCACTTTTGAGACGCACCCGGTATAGGAGCATAAAAAATATTAAAGTACATTATTACATTAAACAATAAATTTGCTTTTGCCAGAAATTTCTTGTGCGAGAAAACCTAAAAACAAAGATTTTAGGACAAAAAAACTATGGCGGAGGTTGACATTGTTGATGGTTGTTTTCATTTTGAACTCCACACACAGACATAGACTATTTTAGTTTGGTATTTTGTTTCTTCACATTTAGAAACAGTGGCTGCTGAAAACGTGAACATCTTGAAAACAAATTCCAGAAAATATTTCGAAACATTTCCTCTAAAAGTTTTGATTCCGCATCGAAACATTTCAGAAAACAGCTAGTGCCACCATATTGGAAACACATGTAATAAAGCCATATAAAATATACAGGTTTCGAAAATGTTTCCTATTTGTGGCATACCATTTCCATTTTGTCTCAAGAAACAGACACGACAATTTTAGAAACATTACCTAAAACATGTCCAAAAATGCTACTTGGGATATAGTACAATATGATCGAAAAAGAAACGGCGTCCGAGATGGCTATGAAATGAAGATCGCTGTCAATTTGTATGTAAAATTATATGGGGAATGTCATCCATGTCCATTTCCCAGCCAACTGGATCCAGTTTTTCGTTTTCATCATACGGTACGTTAAAAAATAACAAGACAATACTTACGCCACCCCATCCGTCCTGGCTGAATATGGCCTCGCGCATATTGTTCAGTTGCTCGAGCTGTTGTTTGGTGGTGTTGGTGGCGTTGTTCGGCGTGGTATTGTTCGGGGTGTTGTTGTTGAGGCCGGGGCCGCCGGAAGTTGGCGGCCCATTAGTGCCGGCCACGGCCGGTTTTGACCCGGCCTGCGGCCACACCGAGTTGTTCGATTGCGTCGTGGGGGTTGTTGGCCGTTGGCATTGTTCTTGTTAGCTGAAAATAAAAACTTTTTTTAATATATTTGTTTATACTAAATGAAAATTTGGTATGTCATTCAAAACACCGCTAATTATGTGTCCGTTTACGATTCAGTTTGACAACGCTGCGCAGCGAAACAATTTAACACTCGGTCGCCAAATAGAACACACGCATTTCATCTAAAGTCGAGGGAATTCGCATTTCATCTAAATTCGACAGAAGACGACACCTAAAAAATGACAAAAAATACAATTTACCCTTGAATTAAAATGATGACAACCAACTGTCACTGTCTTATATCCTCGAGTTAGACAGACTACTCTATTTTGGCGAAATAAACGATATTAAAAGTAAAAAATTGGCACCGGGAGGCACGTATAGCCGCCCATACTAAAATATGTTAATAAAAAGTTAGTAGGCAATTCTTTTAGTTTCAAAGTAAAGGAATTTTTTAATTTTTTTTATCTCAAACCTGCGACTTTGGCTGATTTTGATGATATTACAAATTTTGTTGCAAATTGAAAACCGCATTTCGCTAGCTACTGTAATTTTGGAGTTACGATTTTTTATAATTTTTAACCCCATCCCATACCCCCTTACCAACCCACCACCCTCACTAAAAAACTAATGGCCAGATTCCCGGGTGCCACAGTATTTTTGTACCAAATTTGGTTAAAATCGGTTTTTCAGTTATCGTGTTACAGACGAACAGACAGACAGACAGACACCATGAAAATATTTTGTACTTAGGTCATTTATGACCCAAATAACTCATTTTGAGTGAAATTAAAAAAACTTTTTTTTGTCGATCTTAATAGCCTACCATACCTAATACCTATTGGTATGGACGGCTAAAAAGGTAAATATATAAGACGAAGTCCATGTCACATTGGATTTTTTAATTCACTGACTTACGTCAAATTTTGTCTTGGCGTTAATTTCTCATAGTCTACTTATTGTGTTACAAAAAAGTTTAGACAAAAATGCTAATCAAATTAAAAAGAAAGTATTATAGAACTATTATGTCTAAACAACTTACTTATGGCGGGCCAGATTACTTCAGTTGAGAAATTAGAAAAAATGTTTAGGAATGATTTATTATCTGGATAGTTGAGAAGGTTATACAAAGTTTACACTACGCAAGCAATTTTTTTAAAGCAAAATTTAACTTCTAATAAAAACTATTAACTTTAACTTTTTCAAAATATTTAAATATACCATCCTGGACACTTAATTTGCGTGGTCTGTATTTTAACGCATGCGATAATGATAAAGATAGACAGACGAAACAAAATAAAAAGCGGCACACAGTGTTGCCGGTTTTTACCTATGTAGAAAAATGTGTGTAGAAAAAAAAACTATTTTAAAAACTTCCATTTATACTATTGAAACGAAAATAATATATCTAACAAAATAGCAAAATAAAACACTATATTACCACACTATACCAAAACACTTTTACTTTTACACTGGACGCGCGTTTCGCTAACCATGTTAGCGTCATCAGCAGATGATTAAGACTGTCGGAGTCCAACCCCAACTGTAATAATATATCTAAGCTAAATATAATCTATTACAGCTGTAGTAAAATGAGTAAATAGTTGTGAAAAGTAAAGTTCCAGTCCTAGATGCAACATTTTTCATAAACGCCTTCTTGTGCGGTTTGAAATGATGCAAAATCCGGCAATACCGCAAAGAAGAAATGTATCAACCCAACTTTTATCTCTTTTTAATACATTTGATTTTCCATTAAGCTGTTTACATAACTGTCATACACGTTAAATTCCAGACTACGCTTTTACGATGATCAGAATGGTCTATGAGTACTAAATAAATATATGACTTGACTGAAAAAACGGACTGCAATCAGATAATTTTGCATCTACCACGATAGTCAGCTGCAATTGGCAAAAAACGACGAAATTTTTAAACTTGGAAGCTGAAAATAGGTATTCTTATGTAAAATCAAAAAAGAAACAAGTTTTTCAAAACTAGCCACAAATCTCATTTTTGGCAATTTACTTTTTTAAATGTCAAATATGACAGATACCCGCGAGCAACAAGATTATCATCATCAATCTCAGCTTATTCAACCATTTCCAATTATGGTGTAGCATCCCTCACATATTTAGATACTCTCTTTGTAGTTGGGCCCATTGTTGTCTATGTGGGCCCAAGTTATCACTGCTAATTTCCAAATATCATGGTCCATCTCAGGTGCGGTCTTCTTCTAGGTCTCTTAATTCCTGGTTGGCACCATGCTGTAATTTTTATGGTCCATCTGTTGTCCGTTCTTCTTGCCATGTGTCCTGCCCATTGTCAATTGAGGGATTTGATTCTGTGAATGACCTGGGTCTTTTGTAGTAACCACTCTATTCTTTTACGGTCTCTCTTGGTTATTACCAGCATATTTTGTTCCATTGAGCGTTGTGCGACCTGCAGTTTCCTTATGATGTCCGCTTTAAGTGTCCAGGTTTCGCATGCATAGGTCATGACTTACACCACACATTGGTCGAATGTTTTCTTCTTTAGATAAAGTGGCATTTTAGATTTGAATATGATTGGGTTTCTTTCAAAAGTACTCCTTGCTAACTTAATTTTCCGGTTGATTACTGGTAGTAGAAATCCTGAACTGTGTATTAGTTGTTCCAAATATATGTTTGTATTCTTCTATTTCCAGTAAAAGAAAAATAACTGACACAGTGGGGTTTCGACTGTACCAAAACAATTTGTTATTCAATTAAAACGTGTCATACAGACATCGCGAATAAATACCATAAAAAATCCCTGGCTAATGTATTCAATCAGCCTGTTTACTGTTGCTCTAATTAAAACAGAATCGGTTCTATGGCATCAGGTCGTAACCGATACCCTTGTAATTGAATTCCAGAATCTGTGGCTAACCTTCTTGGCTTCGCTATTTCGATTTAATGTTGTTTTTGGCAGCGAGCCAGTTGTGTCCCACCAGCTCGGTGCACAAGTTCATTTTTCAGCGACAGCCAAGACCGCTTTTATAAATGGGTCGTTATCGTCGAGGTTTAGAGCCATTTCGCAGATAGAATATTGGTTTTGACGATGCGATATTGTAGGAAAGAAATCATATATCCAAGTATTACTCGATTTAACATTTAAAACTGATTTAGGGTTTCATAAAAGACAACCGTTATAATGCATACCGTACATTGTTTTATTAGGAGTAAAAATGATACTTTTCGTGGCGATGCACAAAAAGTTATTAGCCGTTTTTAAAAAGTTATTATTAATATTTAGTATTAATTAAAAAAGTTTTTTTTAATTTCACTTAAAATGAGTTATTTGGGTCATAAATGACCTAAATACAAAATATTTTCATGGTGTCTGTCTGTAACACGATAACTCAAAAACCGCTAAACCGATTTTAACCAAATTTGGCACAAAAATATTATGGCACCCGAGAATCT
The DNA here is from genome assembly GCF_002938485.1 of Sitophilus oryzae. Lineage (NCBI taxonomy): Eukaryota > Metazoa > Arthropoda > Insecta > Coleoptera > Curculionidae > Sitophilus > Sitophilus oryzae. The sequence continues at coordinate 1,183,845 of NW_022146173.1, read as the reverse complement.
GGCCATTAGTTTTTGGTGGGGGTGGGGGTTGGTAAGGGGTATGGGAAAGGGGTAAAAATTTTAAAAAATCGTAACTCCAAAATTACAGTAGCTAGCGAAACGCGGTTTTCAATTTAAGATTAGGAATAATATTTGCAAAAAAATTTGTAATAACATCAAAATCAAAGTCGCATTTTTTGAGATATTCCGTGTTTCCGTAGTCCGTTTTTGAGAAAATCCGTGTGGAGAACTCCAAACTCCCATCGGACGCGACCCCAGGTGGCGGATAGGAGAAATAACCGCGGACCAAAATTGGAAAAATTCTTTTACTTTGAAACTAAAAGAACTGCCTACTAACTTTTTATAAACATATTTTAGTATGGGCGGCTATACGTGCCTCCCGGCGCCAATTTTTAGCCGACCATACCAATAGGTATGGTAGGCTATTAGGATCGGCAAAAAAAAAGTTTTTTTAATTTCACTCAAAATGAGTTATTTGGGTCATAAATGACCTAAATACAAAATATTTTCGTGGTGCCTGTCTGTCCGTCCGTCTGTAACACGATAACTCAAAAACCGCTGAACCGTTTTTAACCAAATTTGGCACAAAAATACTGTGGCACCCGAGAATCTGGCCATTAGTTTTTGGTGAGGGTGGGGCGTTGGTAAGGGGGTATAAGAGGGGGTTAAAAATTTAAAAAAATCGTAACTCCAAAATTACAGTAGCTAGCGAAACGCGCTTTTCAAATTAAGATTAGGAATAATATTTGCAACAAAATTTGTAATAACATCAAATTCAGTCAAAAGCGCAGTTTTGAGATATTAACATATTTTAGTATGGGCAGCTATACGTGCCTCCCAGTGCCAATTTTTTTTACTCCTAATAAATACTAATATACTCTCACTTCACTGGGTCGGCAAGTATAATATAAAAAAGAGAAAAATGACAAGGTCACAAAAAATAAGAAGGTTTTGCAAACATGTGGTACATACATACATCTTTAAATATAGACAATTTATAATAAAAGTAAATGTACTAAATTCCCACGAGTTCCTGGAAATAGTCTTGTTACATTGAAATATTTAGAACAAAGATACCCCACATTAAATCGTGTTAACACACTAAACACGTGCAATCATTATCTAAACCATTCTAAAACTCAATTTTCTGATACCGCTAAAACGATGTTGATTTCAGATTACTGCAAACCACAATATATATTTTCGTGTGTGAGTATGTGTGTGAATAACGGTTAAACCACAACAACAATAAATAAATACCTCACGTAAATATAATAACAACAGTAGTTTGTTTTTATTATTCAATAAAACTAGTTTTTTTCAAGATTTGTTTCATTTTATTGTGCGCGCATACTGTGTTTGAATTTTTTCTATTTAAGCATAACATATGAGTTCATGCAGCATGAAGTTCCTGCAAAATCAGATACTTCCTCCATAATCTAATAAATATTTAAATTTTAAAAATTAATTAATCTAGCCAATGATTTAAGAATCCTTCAGTATTAATATCAATATAGATACCGGTAATATAGCAATCAAGAAAAAGGCTTACAAAGTTAACTAAGAAGATAAGAATGCTAATATACCGGGTGGTCCGAATTGTATTCCGGAAACTTCGGCAGCATATTCTGCAGATAAAAATGAGTAAAAAAGTTCGAATAAATGTAGATCCTAAAATGCTTAGCTTCTGAGATACAGGGTGTAGAAGTTTCATTTTTATTTCGAATTTTTCCAAATAATTTCTGAAGTAAGGTTAATATTTGCATGAAAATTGGTATCTGGGGTTTTTTTGACATGAAAAATTTGATTTTGATGTCAATATGACTCCTACTTGTAGAGGGCGCCACCTACATATTTTTTTAACAGGTTTGAAGAGTAATAACTTTTCGTCCGTACCTGTATAAAATTAGTGAGTGAAAAAATATAAATTTATGACATTTTTACGTAGAAAAGATCTCTTGGTAAAAATCGCTACATGGAACGGTTCTCGAGATATTTGGAATCGAAATTATCAAGACCTATCTACATTGACATAAATTAAACATGTTGACTAACAGTTATTAAACTGAAATCATAAATTTGACATGTTTTGTGCCAAAAGTTCAACAGAAACTGTTTTATCAGCATTTGTCGTAGAAAAAATTATAATTAATTTAAAAAAATAAAAATTTACCAAATTTATTATTTCAGTCAAATAACTATCTACTCAGCGTGTTTATTTTTTTGTCAATGACATGTATTGACTATTTCCATTCCAAATATCTTGAGAACTTTGAAAAAGAAGACTAAGGAAGGAGCATAATGCTATCCATGTATTCATGCATGGTGGGCGGAAAAATCTCTCTAGGGTGGGGATCCTTGACAGTTCTGTTTGACGATTCATTTGACACATTTGAATTTGATTTGAAATTTTGTGGATTTGTCAGTCTTTACGGAGCTTATTTTATGTTATTTATTATTTATTCTACTACTGATAGTTGTATAAAGATAGTACATCTAGATGGAAATTGTGGCAGAACTTAAATTAACAGTGACATTATCGCGATTTATCGAAAAAGACTCTAAAATAGTTGGTTGTGTAGCGTGCGGTAGATCTCGGCAAAAATTGAGTGAAATAATGGAATGACTTTTCGCTAGTAAGTGACTATATAATATACATACGTGTAGTAAACCGATCATTTATGAAATTCACTTAAATTAACTAAATTATATATGTTCTTGCATTTTAGCTTTTATTTACTACTTGTCAAAGATCAGATGTCAAAGAATTTTGATACGTTAATTTGACTTATCTGCTTCAGTAGCGTATCGGATGTTTGTGTTAATAAATACTTATTATAACTTATCTATTTTTATTAGAATTATATATTTTTGTAACAATTTTAATAACTACCAACATTTATTCACAACGTAAAATAAAATAACAAATTATTGAGTCTACCCCACGTCTACCCTACATCATAGTTTTACATTTTTTTAAATAAAATTAGAACGGTACTGATTAAGCGGAATTTAAGTCGGCCATATTTGAGGCCCATCGCGGTGTACCTAAGATTTTTGATATGCTCCTTCCTTAGTCTTCTTATTCAAAGCTTGAGAACGGTTGTTCGTAGGGATTTTGACCAAGAGACATTTTTTACGTAAAAAATCACGGAAATGTAATTTTTTTCACTCAGTAGTTTTATACAGGTACGGACGGAAAGTTATTACTCTTCAAACCAGTTAAAAATACGTAGGTGGCGCCCTCTACAAGTAGGAGTCATATTGACATCAAAATCAAATTTTTCATGCCAAAAAAACCCCAGATACCAATTTTCATCCAAATATTGACGTCATTTCAGAAATTATTTGGAAAAAATCGAAATAAAAATGAAACTTCTACACCCTGTATCTCCGAAACTAAGCATTATAGGACATTCATTTATACGAACTTTTTTACTTATTTTTATCTGCAGAATATGCTGTGGAACTTTCCGGAATACAATTCGGACGACCCTGTATATAAGTATTTCCCTAGACTGTTTCATCAGTTGAGGTTTTATTTACGTTTACGTTAAGCGACCTAGAAGAAGACCAAACCTGAGAATCATATTAGAAAATTAGCAGAGATATCTTGGGCCCGCATAGCCAATAATAGATAACCAATGAACCTAACTACAAAGAGAGTATCTAAATATGTGAGGGAGACTAAATCATAATTATAAATGGTTGAATAAGCTGAAAATGATGATGATGATGAATGTTGAGTTCCATGTGACTTTCTGTCAAGTTATCTGTCATCGATAAGGCAATCTATTTTGAAACAGCTTTGACGTTCAAGGTGCACACATTGTCCAATGACGGAACAAGTATGTCCAACGAGAGAAATTTGACAGTGACAGTTATTGTCTGTCGTTTTAATTCAAAATCGGTCAGTATTTTCTGTCAATTAATTTTTGAATGTCAGCATGATAATCTTTGGCACTACTAAGGAGCTATACGGAGACAATACTCTAGCCCTAAAAATATTGCTGTTTCTGAAATTGCTCCCTAGTTTTGTTTCTAGAAGATATATAGTCTGTACAAAGATCGTTCAACGTTACGTCACCATTGAAAATTCCAAGTACGTTCCGAAATCAGAAATTGAGCGCGTTCCGATTTTAAAAATTTTATCCATGTTTGTCTTTTACTTATTTTGGCTGTGTTTTTTAGAGACAAAACTACCACATTAGAGAAAGAATAATATGGCCTAAATAACTAAAAAAATAAATATGATGTAAAAAAATTACCATCACTTTGCGATGAGACTGGTGGCCGATTAGCATGGTTGTTCCATTGTTGGGTTCCAACGTTGTTCTGATTTGCCGTGTTGGGTGTACCCCAGCCGCTCGAATCTACACATACAAATAAATTGTAATGTTAATGATTTGGAATTTTTTTTTAATAATCTAAGGTCAATTACACATGACTAAAATTTAAGTCTGTTTGAGACAATACCATAAAATGTATCAAGAGAATATGTGTTTTCTTGTGGTACAAACAAGTCAGAGGCAATCTGTTAAGTGCAATAACTTAAACACTTTTTTTTAACAAAACAAACATACTAAGGGCCACCAACAGTGCAAATGATATTTGTGAATAAGAGTTTAGGATACAACAAATCACAGTAAACGATGTTCTACTAAATGGATTATACAGGGTGTCCCAGAAATAAGTGCAAATATTTTAACTGGTAGTATAGTTCAACCCCAGAAACACGCCTATGAGGTTTTTTTTGCGAAAAAAAAATGTTAAAAATTTAAAATTTTTCTTGGCATTTTCCGGGAAATTTGAAAAAACTTTTTAGTGCCACTTGTTTATTCACCTGAGATTTCTCTACGGTGTATCTAAACCTTGCAGTGTTGCAACCTCCTATGTTATCCACATTCTACATAGTTCTACATTTATAAATTCATAGAAAAATTTCTACTCAAAAATTAGGAATGTCAAATTTTTATCAGTGCTGATTATTAATTAATTATATACAAATAAAATAATAAAATAATTAATTATTATAGAAAAAACACATTAATTATTTTTAGTACTTACCCTTTCAATGAAAACTTAACAAAAACCACCGAAAATTAACTAAAACATTACGTTTATGACGTTTACGAAGATGATTCATCATATTATTCCCAACCAGGTCACAAAAAAGAAATTCCTAAAATGTTTATCGTAATTTAGAATTCAATATTTGTTTTCTTTCATGTTTTTTCATTTATTTCTCTGTTTTAGACAAAACACCTTGAAAAGCGCACATTACTTTGAATACCGTCTCTTATCGTTATTTTTACGAACTACTTTCAATCTAAGACATGTTTCACTCAACAATTTTAAATACGTATTTTGTTTTTTCGCTATTTTTTCGATGTATTTTGACAGCCCAACCGTCGCGCGTCGGCCAAGCGTGCCACGTGTGAACTGGTCCTTTGAGCCGCGCCGTCGTGGCAGGCTTGCGTCAGACGACGATGTTAAGCAACGTTGCCGTAGTTACAGCAATTTCAAATTCAAGACATTCGAAGCAATCAAATTTGTATTAAATTTTAAAAATAAAACAGAGAAACATGAAAGGAAACAAACAAAACGAAAATGAATTGATTATTCATCGGGCTGTTTTCGATATATTGAATTCTGAATTACGATAAAATTTTTAGAAATTTCTTTTTTGTGACCTTATCAATAATCAATTCATTTGTGTTTTGTTTGTTTCCTTTCATGTTTTTCTGTTTTATTTTTAAAATTTAATAAGAATTTGATTGCTTTGAGTGTCTTGAATTTGAAATTGTTGAAACTACGCCAACCTCGCATGACGCAAGCTCGACACGCCGGCGCGACAAAGAAGCAGTGAGCAGTTACCAACCAGTGATGCGTGGCTGTCTTGGCCGATGGTTGGGCTGTTGACGGAATTCTCGAAATACATCGAAAATAGCGAAAAAGCAAAATACGTATTTAAAATTGTTGAGTGAAACATGTATTTTCTTAGATTGAAAGTAGTTTGGTTTGGTGGTAAAGTGGCGGTAAGAGACAATAATTCTCAACATTTATTCATTCAGAAAGATATTCAAAGTAATGTGTAATGTGTGCTTTTCAAGGTGTTTTATAAAGCAGTGGTTCAAATTGTGATGAAGCCTATATGAAAATAATTTGTTAAGTTAAAAATGGGGACTGTTATTTTAGCAGTTTTTATAATAGCACGTACAAGTAAAGCAGCACAATGAAGTGTATTTTAGTTAAGTGTGTATCGAAAAAGAGAACTGTCGCAGTTACATCGATCTGTCATAAGTATCTATTTTAATGTTGGGTAAATTTTTTAATTTAACTTTTAAATATTTAACTTTTAATTTATTTTAGGTAATAATATCACAATCTTAAAAATGTAATGCATCTCTGCAAACTCCTCAGGTGTTGTGATTTTATGACTTACTTGTAAACATATACTTTCTTGTCCATATGGCAACACAGTGCGTCGAATTAACTGAAATCCGGGCTTGATCCGGGTAATTGGATGTAGTTGGCAATATCTGCCGGTGGTTCCCAAAATGTTGCGATTGTTTTTTTAAATTTTCAAAGTTAAATAACTCGGTTATTTCCAATTTATTTTAAAAATGGTAAAGAGAAAATATGTTTATTTTGACCAGATCTACCACCCCTCAAAAAAAATTTGCACTCATTTCTGGGACACCCTGTATAGTGTGAAAAAAGTAAAATCAAACAGACTGTGAATGATGAGAAATTAATATTTTATGGAAATTATACACAATTTATTATAGCCTTTGAATTAAAAAGATTAAAGAAGAAATATACATACTTCTAATAAAAATGTAAGGAAACATCAAATTCACAATATTACTGTTAATTTATCTCTAAGCCAAATAAATTGTAGAACAAATAATAAATAAATAAGGTATGAAAATAAAATAAAAATAAAACAATGCTTGTGTTAATTGAAGTCAAACAGAACAGTCAAAAACAGATGTTTATGATGTATGTATGCTCCTTCCTTAATATTTTCATTGAAAGGTTATAGTACATAACTTTTTTTTTGATATTTGAAAAGTCTGACATATTTTTTTCAACACAGGGAGTTGGTGATAAGTTTAAACTGTTCTTTCGAAATTAACTCACAATAAAGGTAACGATTCAAGTTGAATAGCTGGTACTTACTATTATTATTACTGGCTTGTTGAGATGGTGGCGTTCCCCAGCCTGAGGTTCCGGTGCTGAGAGCGCTCTCACCGCCACCTCTTAATCTCAAGGGAACGAAATACACAGGTGTGCGCAACTTTTGCATTCTGAAAAAAAGAATACAATAATCTTAAATAAAGTAATTTTAAAACTACGTATACAAATAGGCCTTTTAACCACACGCATATAACTAATATACCTAGAGCACAACCAATGGAAGAATGAGACACTGTCATGTGATCAAGGTACAAACGAATATCGATAGTGCCACAATCTTTATTTGGTAGAAAGTCAATTTTATGTCAATTTTTAGTAAATGACGTCTAGATTGACTTCACCAAAATTATCATCGATTGTCATTCCCCAGCTGTCTTTGACGCCGTTTTTTTATTATACGCTTATGATATATTCTAAAGCGGCCCATACATTATCAAACAAATTGCGCAACACAGGCCGTTGCGCAACGAGTTGCCAATGTATGGTAACGTTTGATGCGCTGCGCAATTGTTTATAACTTTCAAGAATGTTTGAATTCTTTTGTGCAACAGACGTTTGCGCAGCGCGTTGAGTAGTGTATGTGTGTGTTGCGCTTCGTTGTGCAATATTTTAGTTCTTTCATCCAAATTCTTTGTTTTCTTTTTCGTGTTTTGGTATCATTGACATCATCTAGGGTATATACGATAATAATTGACGCAATGGCCTTTGAGGACCTGATTGTTTCTCAAACAACGCACAACTTTTAATAAAAAGATTGATCAAAATTTTAGTAAGAGCATGTAATACAGTTGTGCAACGGAACGTTGCGCATCGCTTTGTTGAGCAACTTGTTTGATAGTGTATGGACCGCTGAATCAGTTGTGCAACGCAACGTTGCGCATCGCTTTGTTGCGCAATTTGTTTGATAATGTATGGGCCGCTTAAGTTGAAGTTAGAAACCTTCGTTTTAGTCTCTTGAGAACCTTTCTTATCTATTGTACCGTATAATCGAAAAGAAAAAGAAATTCACCATTTAATTAATGACAACGATCTTCATTTCATAGCCATCGCTGACACCGTTTTTTTCTCGAACATATTGTATTAAAGTACTGTTTTTGTTTTCTATATTGAAATTATCAAGTACAAATCTAATGTTTGGCCTCAAGTTATTAATAAACCATAAAACGCTTCTCTACACTCGAGAACGTCGATCCGAAGAGCGATAGATAAACAGATAGGATGAATGGCTTACTTTAGTAGTCACGATTTATTGAATTCCCACACGCAAAAAGCGAAGCTTTCGTTTAGAAGGTTTGTTCTTGAAGAACGTTTTGTGCAACATTTTATTAAACGTAAAAAAGGTTAATAGTAGTTATCAAAAAGTTTATACCCTATTTGTGAACTGTCACAAAATATGCAACCAACAATGCAAAGAAAATGTAAGTCTTTTGAGCATAAACATCTAGTTTATATTTCAACGATTAAAACGAATATATGAATTGGCTAACATACCAACCAGTTAACAAACAGAGACACGAAAGAAAGAAGAAAGGTTGTAGGTTTATTAGTTGTGTAGACGTGATTAAAAATGATCGACATGGGAATGAAACTAAATTAAGTAATCGCTCCAATAAAATGTGGAATACTTCGAGAGACTATTAAACTGTAGTAAAATGACTAATTGCTGAGGTAAATTAAAGATTAATTTCCAACAAAAAACTCTTAAATGTTTTAGAGAGTCAAAACAATGTCTAAATCTTTCTGTAATAAAACATAATCAGTAGTTAACAAATTAATACACTTGTGGGAAAACTAGCCAGGACAGAGGCAGGCGATACACCTGGTATTAGAACACTAGTCTAAATTTTACGTCAGGCCAACCCAATAACAGAAAAACTGTAGTAGGTTGTGAACGGGACATTGCAAGCTTAATAGGCAGCTGAAGGCATTGACAGACGAAGCCATTTCAGTCAATCGGAAGAAGAAACGGCCAGTTGTATACGAGGGAAATCGCTGATAGACCAATAGGAGATATCGTGATATACTCTGACAGCTTGGGCGCTTTAAGAAGCATCACCATGCAATCAGTGAGATTGAAACCTGTGATGGACTGCCGAGAAGCACTGTCCTGGCAGCGTCAAGGCGGGGCCACACTGTCCTGAGTGCCAGGCCACAGCAATATGGTCGGCAACCAAGAAGCAGATCGACTCGCCAAAGAGGGGGCCGGAGGAGATGCCGTGGCAGCTGGCACACCACTTGTGACGATCAACACACTGAAGGAAGCTACCATCAAGGCCATACAGTAAGAGACGTGGCTACACCGTGAGGACTGCGCTACAGCTCGAAGACTGTGGCCAGTGATAGAGAGCAAAAAGACACAACTACTAAAGCACAAAAAGAACTTAGTACGCATAACTGTGTCATCACTGGAAACTGTCCCACGGAGGTAAACCTCGTGAGATGGAAGATTTCCAACGACGACTACTGCAGAGGAAGAAGAAACTATAGAGCACCTGCTGTGCCACTGTCCGACACTGGAATACCGACGCTTTAAAACTTTAGGGCAAGGTTTTTTTTGGAGGGACTAGAGGAAGCAGCAGAAGCCAACATCAGCGACATCGGGAACTTTGCAAAGGGTTGGAAATGCTTTAACGCAAAGAATGAGAGGAAGGTTTGGTACAATAATACAGGGGTTCCATTTCCCTTGGAGAAATGAAGCCTTAAAATTTTTACTGCAATTTCACAAAATTGAAAATATTTCAAAAACGGTAAGGTTTAAGTATAATAAACCTTAAATTCACTTCAAATTTACCTTTATTTTAATCGTAGAAACTAAAAATGTAATAATATACAGGGTGTTCCATTTAAAAAAAATACAACTTTGATATTTTTTACTTATTTGGGACACTTTGTATCTTGTAAAATTATTTTTAAATTGTCCTTCATCGAACCCAAAACTTACAATTTGTAAAAATCTCATCGTTTAGCTACAATACTCCGTGTCGTATGTGGTGAACAACCCTGTATATTTATTAATGAAAATAGTTATTTTATGTTTGATCAGTAATACCCAATAAGAAAGCAAATAACGTACTTATAACACGGGGCTTGGTTTCTAGCAGAGCCTCCGTCCTTGTCGTTGTTATCGCAGATTTTCGCAGTTCCATTCGGCGTGATGAGTGCATTGAGGTCGTCGTCGTCTTTGTCGTCGAGTACTTGGAGGTCTTCAGACTTTTGGTTGGGAATGTCTCGTCCGTTGAGGGGCAAAGCACCAAACTTACTACTATCGCCTAATAACTTATCGCTATCTACATTAGTATCAATATTATTATTATTATTGTTGGCGACCGTGGCGCCACCATCGCGCCCACGGTCATTACGTTGTATTTTTGGTACGGTGATAGAGTTCAGAAGACAATAATTTTCGGTCACAGATTGAAGCTTAGCGTTAGAGTTGGGGCCGAGGAGGGGGCCGCAACTAGAGCCGATTATCACAGACGGGGCGACGCCGTGGCTGCCGAGGGCGGCGGCTAGGGCGTCCGGGGCTGGTGGCGGGGGGTCGGCTCGACCCCCCCGCCTCACCCCAGCGACTACTACTGCTTCTTCTTCTTGCTGCTGCTGCGGTTGTACTGGGCGGGGTGCGCGGCCCCTCATGGCTGACTCTTGAGGCACTTGGTAGGTAGGAAATGTGTTACGCTTCGGCTCGGAGGGGGTGGGGACGCGCATCGTCGCTAGTGCTCCATATCAGTCTGGCCAGCCAGAGATCTGTAATACAAAATACATCATAGGTAAAATTATTTCACATCAAATAAATCTTTAAAACTAATAAGGTCCAGTTTTATAGGTTCCGGAAAAAATATTTGTAACAAACTATATAACCAAATTTCTCTATTCTTCTAACACTTAAAAAGGCTGCTTTTTAAATCTCATTATCTCAATGTAATTGTTGATATATTTAATCTGATATTTAGGCTGTATTCCGTTGCAAAACCAGGCGAACCAGACCGGTAAACTACGGTAAAGAGCGGTCCCTGAAAAACATCGGTTTGATACGGAACGCTTTGGTAAAATACTGAAAACGTCAAATGTTAGATATAAAATTTATCTTTTATGCATTTTTAATGTACCCATTCTCTGCTTTTACGTTCGCTTCTTCTTTTCAATGGAATTTAATATTGAAAAGTACTTTATTAACAAACTGTTAAACTCGTTAGACAGCTCAAGTGAAGATTTGCAGGTCTAATATTAAAACAGATCAATAATAAATAAACAAATCTTTTACTTGTCTTGTTTTTCATGTTTTCTTTAAATGTTCCTGACTTTAAGAACCAATGGCTGCATGATAAGTTTAAATGGTCCTAAAAAGTCATTCTATTTAGTAAATGAAATTTATTTACCTTTACTGCCTACCTCCAGTGGTTTTGGATGTAAATTCAAAATATTATTACAAATTTTAGAAATTAAATGAGAATTTCACTCGAACTTCCAATATTTGCTTGATTTCTGTCACATAAATGACATTGACAAACAAAACCAGAAAAACCAGCCTTCTCGCGCTGGTTAGTTTGGTTACAGTTATAACCGAATTGTTCAGGAACCGTGTTCCGTAATAAGAAAACTTTCAGGAAACCGTTTTGAATAAGAAGACTAAGGAAGGAGCATATCAAAAATTTTAGGTACACCGCGATGGGCCTCAAATATGGCCGACTTAAATTTCGGTTTATCAGTGCCGTTCTAATTTTATTTACAAAATGTAAAACTATGATGTAGGGTAGACGTGGGGTAGACTCAATATTTTTTTTTATTTTACGTTGTGAATAAATAGGTAGTTATTAAAATTGTTGATAAAAATATAAAATTATAATAAAAATAGATAAGTTATAATAATTATTTATAACCATAAACATCCGATACGCTACTGAAGCAGGTAAGTCAAATTGACGTATCTAAATTCTTTGACATCTAATCTTCGATAAGTGGTAAATAAAAGCAAAAATGCAAGAAAAAATATACAGGGTGTTTCAAAACAAATGCGAAAAACTTCAGGTGGTGATTCCTTGTTCAAAATAAAGGGTAGTTTGCTTTATAAACGTTGGGTCAAAAGTCAACCATTAGGGAGATATCGCGGTACAAAGATGGAGGAAAAATAATGTTTTTATTTTTTATCTTGAAAACGAAAAGAGATAGACTAATGAAATTTTACGGAAGCATTACTGTTATGAAAACACACTTTCTGGTAATTTTTTCACTTTTTTAAAATGAGTGGAAGAAGTTGGAAACTACCCCTATCATTCTTGTTAATGAAATTTAAAGAAAAATCTTATCAAACACATGCAAAAAAAATTAATTTTGATAGTTTAGTTTATTTAGAAACTTTTTTATCTCTTGTGTTTTTTTGATAAAACTCAACTGATTTGAAATTAAAAAATAAAATGTAAAGCATTACATGTCAGGACAAAAACATTTTTAGATAAAGAATCTAGTGGGTAGCTGTAATTTTTTTAGGAAAAAATCTAGTCCGCCGCTGTCACTTTTTAGGATGTTTCTAATATTGTTTTATTTGACATTACCCTACTGCAATACGTTATTATCTAGATTATTATTATTATCATTATTATCACTAGATTCTTAATCTAAAAATATTTTTAGTCCTGACATGTAATGCTTTACATTTTATTTTTTAATTTCAAATCGGTGAGTTTTATAAAAAAAATACAAGAGATAAAAAAGTTTCTAAACAAACTAAACTATCCAAATTAATTTTTTTGCAAAATATGTATATTATATGTATAGTCACTTACTAGCAAAAAGTTGTTCCAATATTTCACTCGATTTTTGCCGAGATCTACCGAACACTACACAACCAACTATTTTAGAGTCTTTTTCGATAAATCGCGATAATGTCACTGTTAATTTAAGTTCTGCCACAATTTCCATCTAGATGTACTATCTTTATACAACTATCAGTAGTAGAATAAATAATAAATAACATAAAATAAGCTCCGTAAAGACTGACAAATCCACAAAATTTCAAATCAAATTCAAATGTGTCAAATGAATCGTCAAACAGAACTGTCAAGGATCCCCACCCTAGAGTCCTTTTTCCGCCCACCATGCATGAATACATGGATAGCATTATGCTCCTTCCTTAGTCTTCTTATTCAAAGGGAAACCGATAGAATCGGAACATAAAACCATAACCAAGGTAAGCAACGGAATACACCCTGCTTATAAAACAGTCATCTTTTGATTTATAACCACAATTTCTCTTGACGGAAGATAATCAAATGCCAAAATGCCATTTCACGCAAATTTTGAAGTGTAGTGAAAAAGTTAAAAGTTTGATAACTTTTTCCACGAAAAAGAATACAATTTCATTTTCATGATTTGATAGGTTATTATTGGTAGAATTTTAATTAACGTCATATATTTTGCTGTTCTAAAACGTTAAAGAAGCACAAAATTACACACTTTACTTTAACGAACACATTTACTTTAACAACAGCAAAAAAATATGACGTTAATCAAAATTAATAATAACCATCTATCAAAAAATGCAATCAAAATGATATTTCCATAGGAATACCTTTTGAATTTTAGAACTTTTGGGACACTCGCCAAGTTGGTAGACCTGATGGTACGTTTAGACTGAACAAGGTTATGTGTAGACGGAGCTTAAGATACATAAATGCATAATATTGTGGCTTTATATTTTGTATATGCGTATATTAATACTGGTTTTTCATAATTTAAAATTTGTGTGTTTCATAACACTTATAAGTCTGAAAGTAATATTAAATTGCCCTTTAAATATTGTATATCCATTATTCCTTCTAAGTTCTAACAAAACGAAAGCTCTAAATCGAATGGGGGCAATAACAATAACGTATTTATAACTTTATGACACTATTAAGACCAAATTTTATGAGCTACATAACTGTAACAATATCTTATTAGTTCATTTAATAGTTCATCAATAACGCTTATAGCTCTATTCTCATTCTCTTAAAAGCGTATCTAGATAGTAGACGTGCCTCTTAAATTTTATGAAATATATGGTACATGAGACTTTCCAATGGATAGGAAAATTTTTGTTGTCATATCTTAATATGATTACAATGACATTCTTTTTTTATACAATATACTAAATACCTTTTACAGGTAACACATAGCAAATCTTCTTGCAATTGTGTTGCATCAATTCAATGACCTTGTAATAAATCTGTATTGCCAAATGTTTGTGTTTACTGTGCGATTCTAACAACTTATTAAACAACCTTAATACGAAATGCCGAATGAAAAAAGTTTATTATTATTATCATATATTATTATTTTTATTTATTATATCAACATAGGTCCGATTCTGTTTTGTTACGTAGCTACAGGGTGTTAAGTCTTAATAATCTTCCGATTTATTATAATTTTCTTCCAAATACTTTTACTGATTCTATTGAAATGTTTTTGATTTTTTTTTCGATTTATTGGAACAGGGACGTGCATATGGGTTATCACTGGAATATTTTTCTAAAAAAGCATGCACGCCACTGACTTTTTTTTCTCTTGTTAGCAAAATAGTGTAAACAATTTAATGCCAATTAAAAGTTATCTCTTGATATTTTGTCGATTTCGGCCTCCTTGATGAGATAAACGCAATTTTATTAATTTGCCTTGATCCAAGTCAATAGCAACCTTTAAAAATTTTTAATATCATGAAAGTTTTAAACATGTACTCATTGATTCCTCATCAAAAAATATGAAAAAAAGTTTCTATAAACATGGGTATGGAAATGCATAGTTTTAGAGTTACAGGATGTTAAAACTTTTTAAAATTATTTTTTTTTGTAATTATCTTAAATGCCACTATTTTTTATTTGAAACTGCTGTACGTTCAATTAATAGTAATAATAACTAATATTTCATAATAAATTAGGTAAAATATATAATTTATTAATTTTATTTTTATTGATTGTGATTAATAAATTTGCGTTTATCTCATCAAGGAGGCCGAATTGGACAAAATATCAAGAGATATCATTTAATTGGCATTAAACGGCCTACGAAATTGTGACATCAAAAGAAAAAGTCAGTGGCGCACATGTTTTTTTTTAAATATTCCAGTGATAACCCATATGCACGTCCCTGATAAGTTTATTGACGCCTTTTTAGCATTAGAATATGTAACACTTATAGTAACTTTTACCCCAAAAATTTCATTCGAATCACTAAAAGTACTTGGAAGAATATTATAATAACTCGAAAGATTATTAAGACTCTAACACCCTGTAGCTACAAAACAAAGCAGAATCGGACCTATGTTGATATGAAAAATATACCATATTTTTACGTGAGGAACGAGAGATGGTACATGTTTTTTGAAACACCCTGTATAACATAAATGCTTGCGATTATACGAGTAGTTTTAGAACTAAGCTAAAAGAATAATTTATCAAATATTCTTCAAAAATATAGCTCTAAAGACTAAATTAATCAAAAACAACTACAAATTATCGTTTTATCGCTTTATAAGTCTTTCAATTGGCATTCGCTTGCGTCAATGGCAACTTTATCAAGAATAATGTTATATACCGCAAAATTTATGAATATTACTTATTAATATTCATAACTGATAATTTTAATTTCAAATCACGATATAAATATTGATAGAATAAAATTGAAAAATAAAACACCTTTCTTTTCTTTTGCTTTTTTACATTCAATATAATTTTATACAAAGGAGCACAAAAAATACTTCTAATTTAGTGGAGGAATGATTAAAGCCTGTCCAGCAAGCTAGAGATGATTTCGACCTTTAAATAAAAAGATTAAAAAGTATAATGATATTCACGCATTAAAGGAAATCGATATGTTTCAATTGACACATTTGAGTTTTATTTGAAATTCTGCGCATTTGATGGCCTTTTTTGAGCTTTATCATTTATTCTACAATTGGTTTTGTTTAGAGGTAGTAAATCCAGAAGGATATTGTGGTCAGAACTTAAATTATCAGTGACATTATTGGAACACAACTGTCAAAAATAGGGTATCCATCTGTATTGCAAGTAATATTGAAATAGTATACCGATTTGGTCATTTTAGAAGCGTGGTCTGGATTTTATTGGGTAAGACAGTGATGTAGGCAGCTTAATGGAAGATCAAATGTATTAAAAAGAGATAAAAGTTGGATTGATACATTTCTTCTATGCGGTATTGCCGGATTTTGCGTGAAAAGTTCAAACCGCACCAGTAGGTGTTTATGGAATGTTGCATCTAAGGTTGGAACCTTATTTTTCACAATTAGTTACTCATTTTACTACAGATGTAATATATTATATTTAGGTTAGATATAATATCAAACCAAACCAAAAACCCAATTTCGGCATCCTTATAATATAAGGATGCCGAAATTGGACTTAATGGGTTTTTCATGTTAAAGACCGTGAAAAACTGGACATAGTGGTGTGTTTAATCCAATTCAACCAAAAATGTGACTTAGTGGATTTTCGCTGTACGCCCACGATATCTTCATTTCAGTAGTATACATAAAGTTTTTAAAATAGTCTCATTTTTTTCTACACAAATTTTCCTACAAACGTAAAAACCGGCAACACTGTATGCCGCTGTTGATTTTGTCTCTCTGTCTGTCAACTGGTCGTTTATATTATTCTCTGTCTTACACGTTAAAATTCAGACCACACTTCTAAAATTACCAAATCGGATGGTCAAGGAGACAGAATTTAGAAACAGTATTATAAAAACAAAATACCACCAAATTTCTAAATTGAAATATTTTAAAGTGTATTTAACAAAAAATATCAATTATTAAAAGTGTGCTTATCGAAGTATGTAAATAAAAAAACAATTTATTTCAAATTCCAATAATGTATTCAATCCTCTTATTTGCATAAACAGCAACAGCAACTTAAAATAAATCGACTTAATGGAACTAAGAAAAATATTTGTATCCTTATTAATGAATGAAAATTTATATACCTCAAAAGCTACAGATTAAATTTATCGGCATATTTTATATCACCTTAATGTATTTATTGAATTAATTCTATTTTTGTTTGCGGTTGATGTATAAATAACAAATTAAAGCTTTGAAAAACATATTAACACCTCATTAATATCTTTTCTATCAACTTACTATTTTTTCTAAAGCAAAGAACTAAGCTTTTATATTGGGAAAACATAAATTATTGACAAATAAATGAAAATTTATAATAAGAGGTGTGATTTTATGTTTGTCTCGATGTCAATGACACCACGTGCCGCTTGTTAATTTAATGTTAGCTCTTTTTTATTTTGCCAAACAACTTTTTGCAGATTCACAGAGAACTAAAACTGCCTAATAGCTTTCATACTGTTCAATTTTAATAAGATTTACATTATTTATTAATAAAAAAAAGAGCGTTACAGTGGCCTGTGAAACAAGTTTATTTCCAAAATATAATTTTTGGGCAGATAAACATATTTGAAGAGAACATTCGACCAATGTGTACGACCAGTCATGACCTATGCATGCGAAACATGGACACTTAAAACGGACATTATAGGGAAACTGAAGATCGCACAACGCTCAATGGAACGAAATATGCTGGGAATAACCCAAGAGAGACCGTAAAAGAATAGAATGGATACGACAAGAGACGCAGGTAATAGATGTCATCCACAGAATCAAATCCCTCAAGTGGCAATGAGCAGGATAGCTGGCAAGAAGGGCAGATAACAGATGGACCACAAAAATTACAGCATGGTAGGTACTCACGAGGAATCAAGAGACCTAGAGGAAGACCAAACTTGAGATGCGACCATGATATTATTACATTATATTTTAACACTTTTTGGCTATGAAGTATTACAAGACAAGTGTATTATTATTATTTTATTAATATTGTCTACAGGTCATACTGAAAAATATTTACCTAATATACATGAGTTCATGTTTTATCAGTCTGAGGCATGGTTCGGAAAACTACATGTTACTTTTAAAAACTACATAAACTACATTACATGTAGTTAATGTAGTTTATGTAGAGGGTGTAGTTTATGCAACCTATGTATGTAACTTTCAAATATCAAAGGTTTGAGGTGAGGTTATAATAAGCTGAAGCCTTAAAAACACATAATGTATTTAAGAAAACAGAAGAAATATGGCTTTAAATATAATATTTACATCATATTATCTCTATTACACCTCATACAAATGAAAATTATTCATAATATCAATACATAGTTTATTAACGTAGTTTTCATGTAGTTAATGAACGGGAAAAGACGTAATTTTTGAAGAAAAAATACACGTAGTTAATCAGGTAAATTACGTCATAATTAACTACTTCCGAACCCTGGTCTGAGGTTACTTAAATAGCTCTATTACATCACTGTACATCTCCATGTTGAAGACGAACATTTATGTTTTGGCGTCAATTAATTTTTGCTCTTGTACTTTATTTTTATCAGTAGCCGCAATCTTGAAGAACACAGAAATCATTACTTGCCTCACACTAAGTTAACTATTTTCAAATTTTTAGAAACATCTGGTATTAATTCAAATTCCTTAAAATATGTTACTTTTCGGTTAATTTTAGTTTTTTTCTATTTTTCTATTAGCTACCTTTACATATTATACATATTCTCATGTACAGGGTAAGTCAAATTCCACGCTTTTAAATGGAAACACCCTTTTCTACAGGAGAGAAGACGAAAATTAATATTGGTGTCTGGATCTCAATTTTTATCAAAAAGATGATGGTGAAAACCGCACATCGATATCTGTTGTCGTTTATGAGTTACGGGGTGTTTTCAAAAGTGTGCATTTTTAACAAATCGTAACGGTTTTGCTATGGAAAATTTTGTATTTTAGTAAAAACATTTTCAAAGCATCTTTTTACGTAGAATGTAATGGTTTAAATATATTTTTTTTAATTAATAATTTAAGAATTATCAACAGAAAAATTGATTTTTTGTTTGGGAGAGACACTCTGTATATTTATAATTAAGTGAAAAGAACTTAAAATTACCTTTCCGAAAATATAGCACACTTGATATTTTGTTACAGTCCCCTTCGAAATACAGAATTTTTATATGTTCGCCATTTTTAATTAGTAGGCTTTCCAAATGGGTCCACCCCTTATTGATGATCTGCCCCTAAAGGCAGTCGAAAACATATTTTTCCAGCAAGACAAGGCACCACCTCAGAACGCTGTACTTATCAGCAATTTTTTCCAGCTAATTTCGAGAATAATTGAATAGCTAAACAAGATCCCAGCCGTTGGCCGTCGAGGCAGCCGGACTTAAAGCCTATGGATTTTTATCTTTGCGGAAGACTAAAGGTTCCTACCTTTAATATTTTTAATTGCTCGTGTAATCTAAACAAGAATTAAAAGTACTTAGTGGCGATGATACGGTTATAATAGCCAATGATATACAAGAACTGCAAAGCATCATAGATTCCGTAGTCCACTATAGTGAGATGCTTGGACTGCATCTCAATGTCTCCAAGACCAAACTACTACTTGGTCTTTTCTAAGACTCCAGTGAATGCACACCTGCGTGTCAAGAGACAAACAATCGAACAAGTGACCTCAATAAAGTATTTAGGAGCTAACATCGATGGTCAGTGCGACCCAAAAAGAGAAATATTTTCAAGAATTGAGCAAGCGAGAAAAATCTTCGTGAGTATGATATCATTTTTTACAAGACGAGACCTCAGTGCGGAACTCAGAACTCGAATGGCCAGATGCTACGTCTTCTCTGTGTTACTCTATGGATGTAAGAGCTGGACACTAGATTCACAGATCGAAAAGAGAATAGAATCCTTCGAAATGTATGTGTACAGACGGATTCTGCGAATCTCATGGGTACAAAGGATCACTAACGATGAAGTACTCCAGCGCATGCAGAAACAAAAAGAGATACTGAACACTATCAAGGAAAGAAAAATGCAATACATGGGTCATGTGATGAGAGGTGATAGATACGAAATATTGCGTCTCATAATAGAGGGCAAAATGCAAGGAAAAAAATCAGTAGGAAGACGCCAGAACTCATGGCTAAAATATTTAAGGAGATGGTTTAAACGCTCGTCTGCGGAAATCTTCCGGGCTGCAGTTTCCAGAGCCTCAATTGCCATTTGGATCACCAACCTTCGGAAGGAGAGGGCGTGATAAGAAGAAGAAATGGTTATGCAAGGGTATTTTTCACCCCCATTAAGTTAATGAATTCCGCAAAAAATGTCCAAAAACGGTCCTGTCTGTCCATAACAGAAGACGGTCGACATGTCGAACACCTATAGCAAAATCTCATGTCTTGGTTTGATATTAATTTTTATTGTTATTAGATATAGTTTAAATGTATTGATGTTGTTAAATATAGAATAAAATTCTCAGATGTTATACCTGTTTTATACCATTTTTTTACCTGTTCTCAGATTTTATACATTTTCTACGCACTTTTCTACATACACGTAGAAATTTAATTAATTTTCTACCCGTCTTTAACCAACCCTGTTGGCAACATTTTGAGAGCTGCCGTGTTTCAAATAATCTGACAAATAACATTGTATCTATGTGTATGTATGTATGTATGTGTTTATAAATAGAATAGACCAATACAATAATTATTAAAAAGTTTCCTTAACGACAAGGTTTGTGTATGAAACCACCGAATGTAATTTATCTTATCGCCGTTTGCACCGATAACGCCCGCCGTTATAAAATGTATTATCAAAGTATTATAATATAAATGTTGAAAGCGTACAGGCTATTGACAATGTTCTAGTTCTTATCGGGGAAAAAAACACGATAAACTAAGTAAATAACTAAGCGAAATTAATATTTATTTAATAAAATGATCAATGTTACGATAATTTTAATCTCTTATTAAAATTTGGTGTTTTTGTTTTAGATTCAGTCAGCTATACAATCAAAACAGTTAATATGGTTGCATGAAAATGATAGACAAACATCGAAGAAAGTTTAAAAGCACCGTCTACACATAACATAACGTTTTACCTGTCAGTCTTGTGTGTAGACGAAAAAGTATATTTAAAAAAATTGGCGCCGGGAGGCACACTTGATATTTTTATCTCAAAAACTGCGACTGAATGATTTTGATGTTATTACAAATTTTGTTGCAAATATTATTCCTAATCTTAAATTGAAAACCGCGTTTCGCTAGCTACTGTAATTTTGGAGTTACGATTTTTTAAAATTTTAACCCCCTCCCATACCCCCTTACCAACCCCCCACCCCCACCAAAAACTAATGGCCAGATTCTCGGGTGCCACAGTATTTTTGTGCCAAATTTGGTTAAAATCGGTTTAGCGGTTTTTGAGTTATCGTGTTACAGACGGACAGACAGACAGACACCATGAAAATATTTTGTATTTAGGTCATTTATGATCCAAATAACTCATTTTGAGTGAAATTAAAAAAACTTTTTTTGCCGATCTTAATAGCCTACCTACTATAAAATATATACCGGGTGTTGCATCGTCGGACGGGACATAGGAAATCCCATGTAAATTTTAATTGGGTCAATTATTGGCTTCCTATCTATTATTGGCTAATCAAAAATAGATATTTTTGATTAGCTCGTTTACGAATTATCGCCGATTTCTTTTTAAATATTTCCCCTTTCTTATGGCCCTCTATTTACTTATGAGCACCAGTCAAGGTAAAAGATAACTGTCAAATGAAGTTGTCATTTCAGAAAGTTACCTATTTAGTGCTTTATTATTATTGAAAACTCATTCCCACATCGGAAATATTAAAGATGTATTTATAAATACAAATTAATGTGAATTAAAGTAAAATAAAGTAATCAATTACAAGGTTAATTATAGTATTATTACAATATTCAATAACTTATTATTAATTTAGGTACTATTAAATTGTTAGAACATTAGGATTTAAGAAGATGTTCAAATATTCCTCCATCGACTGCTAGACAATAACCCAGGCGATCATAAAATTCTCTTCTTACATTCGCTAGTTGGTAAACTGAAATTCTATTGTATTCGGCAGAAATAGCATTTTTTAAACTCGTCTAGATTTGGGTATTTTTTATCCTTGTATATCCTGTTTTTTAAATGGCCCTAGAGAAAGAATCATTTGGCGAAATATCAGGAGACCTTGCTGGCCAATTTACTGAATGATTTAAGCCAATAACGTTTCCGTTAAAACTATTGTCTAAATATTCCCGAACAGCCAGGGTACTATGTGCCGGGCAGCCATCCATTTGGTACCAAACTTCCTGATTTTCCCTAGCGGCATCATGTA
This sequence comes from Sitophilus oryzae, assembly GCF_002938485.1. NCBI lineage: Eukaryota > Metazoa > Arthropoda > Insecta > Coleoptera > Curculionidae > Sitophilus > Sitophilus oryzae. The sequence continues at coordinate 1,161,379 of NW_022146173.1, read as the reverse complement.
AAGCAGGTAAAATATGATTTTCGAGTAGTTCCAAATAATATTCTGCATTTAAATTTCGCGTAAGAAATAATGGACCGATAATATTGTGTCCGAATATCCCTGCCCAAACATTTACTTTCTGTGGATATTGCGTCCTTGTTTCGACTAACCTGTGTTGGTTTTCTTTGTTCCAATATCGGTAATTTTGAACATTGGGTTCATTATTTAAGGTAAACGTGCATTCGTCAGTGAAACATATGTTTTTTAAAAATTCCCTATTCGTGCTCTTTCCATCATATCAAAACAAAACGCCTGCCGCCGTATTTCGTCCCCATCTCGTAGCTCTTGGTGCTTTTCATATTTGAAGGAATAGTATTTATGTCGTTTCAAAATTCGAAACGCTGTAGTGTGATCTATTCCTATTTCATCCTCAAGTTTCCTTGTGCTGATCTCTCCATCGTTCTCTTCCACGCACAGTAAAACTTCCAAGTCGGTATCATTTCTTGCATCTTCTCTTTGTTTCTGCCTTGCTTCACATCTGCAGCTATTTATTAGGGTACCTTTTTGGTCTCAAATCTCTGGATATTCCTTGCGATTGTAGATTTTCCAGGTATCGGTCTATTCGGATACCGAGCAGCAAACATGTCCGATACCTTTTGATAACTATTTCCTTGATAATAACATTTAATCATCAATACTTTTTCTTCGGTAGTGTAATTCATGGCTAATATTTTCGATGTAGTTATGAGTTTTTAATAATAATAATAAAGCACTAAATAGATAAATTTCTGAAATGACAACTTCATTTGACAGTTATCTTTTACCTTGACTGGTGCTCATAAGTAAATACAGGGCCATAAGAAAGGAGAAATATTTAAAACGAAATCGGCGATAACTCGTAAACGGGCCAATCAAAAATATCTAAAGTTATTCTTTTGAATGTGGGTTTTAGTGCTCTTCAATAAACCTAAATAGAATTATTCTCTAAAATAATTAGGGAAGTCAATAATTGACCCCATTAAAATTTACATGGGATTTCCTATGTCCCGCTCGACGATGCAACACCCGGTATACGCTTTGTTTACATTTTACTTGTACATGTTGGATCAAAACAAACCAATGTATATGGTTAATGGTTAATCTATTCTTTTATGATGTCTCTGTCTCGAAACAAATGACGCAATGTCAAAAATAAACATGCGGTAAACACGCAGGTATTTTCAATCGTAAAATAAACTCACCGGCACGAAAAACGGGCACTTTAAATATTTGACGTATTAAGTTTTATACCTTTCTGGTCATCGAAACTACGTAGTCTGGATTTTAACGTGCAAGACAGTGATGTAGACAGCTTAAATGACAAATCAAATGTATTAAAAAGAGATAAAAGTTAGGTTGATACATTTTTTCTATGCTGTATTGCCGGATTTTGCATTCAAAGTTAAAACTTTATTTTGCACAATTAGTTACTAATTTTACTACAGATTCTTAAACAACTGTCTAACAGAAATGAACATTATTGAATAGCTTAGTTTTATGGCTTTATTATTTTATTTCTCGTACGAACCGGCAATACTGTATGCCGCTTTTTATTTTCTCTCTCTGTCTGTCCCCTGCTTGTGTATATTCATCTCTGTCGTATGCAGGACAGACAACGGAAATAAAATGACCAGGGCTAGTATATTGTGTTCTAAGAGACCGATTTTGATGATTTTATAAGCGATTTGTAGCTAAATTATTTGAATGTTTAGTAACTCTTTCTAAATTCAAAATGAAAGTCATCTGTCAATTATAGGAGGCGAAACAAAATGTTCATATCAATCAAGGAATTTGTTGAATATTCGCTTTGTTTGGTTTTCTTTATCTGTTTGTGATAAATGTATATAGTAAATGTAGAGTTTTGGTTAAATAGGAAAATGAATCTACATAACCCAGCAAACTAAACTAATATTACCGAAATTGCGCCTTACATGTATAGAGGCAACACTGCCTAACCTTGTCATAACTTGGCCGTGTTATCTGTCAAAATAAGTATGCTCGGTTGTCTAAATTCGTCCGCAAATTTTGTTCTTGAAAATTACTTATTGGAATTGGTATTTTTGTGGGTACTTATGGCAAGTTAGGTAGTAGATTAAATTTAGAGAAAGAAAAAGACAAAAAAATCCAGTGGTTCTCAAAATTTAAAAAAAAATATATATTTTTCTAATTTTCAAAGAAAAATAACTCGGTTATTTTGGACTGATTTGAAAAACGGTAAAGGGATATAAGAATTAAGAATATATTTATTTAAGACTCATCCTGGCACAATCATTGTTTACTCTAAATTATTTATAATATTAAAAAGAAAACAAATCTATAGAATATGTACTCATCAAAAAAGTTTAATGCAAAATAATTCCGATTATGCATTCAAATACCTAGCGTCATGTAACAACGCTTGCATTATTTAATAGATCGATGGCAGTCAACAAATACTACGTACTACTAAAACAACGAAATATATTATTATAAACACGAATGTTTTCGTTATAAATTATTAACAATTATTACGACCGGCTTTAGAGCATTAACCTAGCAGCACACTGACACACACAATCATTAACTTTTATTACAATACAAACAATATTTGCCAATATGCTTACTCTTAATTTGTCCATTACGAGTTTATATATTTGTAATAAAAGCATTTAATCGTTTTTAAAATATTATGTTGCGTTAATTTTATGATTTATTTTTGAATTTAAATTCTACAATATATTTCTCATTTTTTTTTATAAGAATATTAACAAAATGTGTGTTAAATAAATTGAAATAATAACTATTTATACGGAACGATTAACAATGATTGAAATACTGTACGATCGATGATAGATCGATTCATAGCTATCGCTGACGCCGTTTTTTTTTCGATTATATTGTAGTTCGCAATACTTTCTTTGATACTGATGCTAAAATAAATTAAATTATTAATCACTTTTTCTACATATTTTCCTGTATATTTTAGAGATTTTTAAAGCCACAGGTTCATCAGAAAATTTCTTTGGTGGCATACAAGGGCACGCAACGTTGCCAGTTAGTGCGAAATTGTACCTCGCTAAATGCAATAACATAATTGAAAAAAATTGCCAAAAAAGTAAAAAAACTACTACTTTTGCTAAATAAACCCAAAATTGGGTTTATGATGAAAATCGAATATACAAATCATTAATGTACAACAAAAATTCACAGAATATTTTCAAAATAATTCAGGTAAATTTGGCAACACAGGTAGTCAATTTAATCTAGAAAAAGAAACAAGAATTAATGAGTGGCTCTCAAAATGTTCTCAATTTTTAACTATCAAAATCTCAGCCCCCTTGATCATAAAACTTCAATCGTGGGTTATATTGTTTATTAAATATAAAAAAATAGCTATCATTTTTATACAAAAATAAAGTAAACCCTCAGTGAGTAGAAACAGGATAGAAATATAAAATAGTTTAATTTTTAATGATTTATCTACAAAGTCTCGACAACTATGAAACAGCCTTGAAAATACTTAAGATAACTTACTGTATTTAGAAGTTTTAAATAAAAATTAATAGTTAAATACAAACAACAGTAAAAAATGATCAGATATATATTTTAGCTAGAAAAAGAACCACATCTACCTATATGTTTACATTTTTGAAACACCTTTCTATAAATCTGAAGGTCTCGGCGTTGAGCAACAATAAAACGTCGATATTTGACAAAATAATACAATTTCGTCTGCATAGTCGTAATGTATTAAATTACGAAAATCTTTACATATGGAATTGGTAACAAGACCTCTTCGATATAAAAATAAACGGGTCAAAAAAAGTCCGTGTTTCTATACGGCCGAGAGACGCCTACACGAACTGCATCAGAACGCTTAAAAATAGAAATCAAGTCACATTGGCAAACAAAAATCGAAACAGTAGCAAACCGTAGGTAACTAGATGTTAAGAAAGAGACACAGAGTCGAAAATACTGGGGGAAAGCTCTATTTAGTGAAGAAAGTAGAAGATGGCGAGTTCTAGAGACAAAGAAATCGTAAAATTCGAGGTTAGTACGTGGAATTTTCTGATAAAAACTGATGGATAAACGTGAAATAAATAGAAATCAAACTGAAAGACTTACACACAAATATGGACGCTACGGAATCAACGAGTAGAACTTGTTCCAGGGCGGGAGGGGGCCGTCGAAACTTGGCTCGCGAACAACACACAAGTCATTATCTAATGCGCACTTTATTTACCTGCCGCGGTCGCAGTTTAAACTAATCCACACGGAGTCGGTGTATTTTATCACACTGAACTAATGAGAATACTAAATATCACAATTTTATTAAACGATTTGGCGTTAAAATACTTGGATTTGCGGCCACCGCAGAGATTTGTTTATCGATCCGCAATTACGTGGCAATGTTGGCAGCGCTTCTCTCGTCACTTCGACGACACGCCGCAGTTCCAAGTGTTCGGTGTCGGACCGCGTCGGCCGTTTACGGGATTGGAAAGCGTGCGGCGGAAACAAGTTTTAATGGTGTTCGAGGGGCGACGTTGCCGGAACGAGCCCCGATAATTTCCAGGAGAATAATTTATTCAATATGCTAAGTAGTGTCGGCGGTAGTTTTCCTTTGTTTACACTTGTAGCGGTCACTTAAGAGCTGCTCTGCGGACCATGGAAGGTTCTATGATGGAGGGAGGATATTAAGGAGACAAACCTAAGTGACGAATGATGTCGTTCATAGGTCCAAAACACTTTTGCGGTGCTCCAGAAGTAGTTACGAGAATGATCACAAAACAGTACATGGTCAACAAATCTCTAAAATGGCAGAGGCAGTGGAAAAAGTAGAACATTGGCCAAAATTTACAGCAGACCTAAGAAGCAAAGACATGGAGACCGAAAATACTGTAGTGGGTTTACTAACAGAACATTCCAAGCTCAAGAAGCATCTAAGGCTGATGCGATAAGTTGACGGGCAGATTTTAGATAAGAAGAAACGACAGAACGCATTTCGTACCACTGCAACAGCTTGACAAATGTGCAGTTCTTTGTATGAGGCAGGGTTCTTTGAATAAACCTTCACAAAGAGTAATATGGAGGGTTCAGTCACGTTCAGTCTCCAAGATATTAAAATTTTTGAAAAGGATACCTACGACTGGAGAAAGATAACAACCGATAGACAATAGATCTACCACCTCATAAAATCTATCTATCTATTTTCTATGTACCATAGAAGACATTACGGAAATGTTTTTTTTTGTGAGGAACACCTAGGACAATGAAAATTCACAATGAAGAATTCCTTAATGATCTTCACTCCTCTTTGATGTTAGACATCATGTATAATAACACTGGGGCCTAAGTAAGGCAAATTGATTAAACTCTTATTGAATATAGCTGCCCTCAAGGACTAGCATCTTGTGAGTACGGGTGTCTTAGGTGAGACTCGTTATCTTTTATTTCTATCAAGCTGCCTTGATCAATTCATGTTTTCTTCCAATCTTCCAGAAACAGAAGAAAACAGAAGATATATGGACAACTACGAGGATCGCCCGACCTCACCATGTATATGACGACATTCATAAAATAACATCTGTGCAAATTGTTTTTAGAAAGATCCAGAATAACTTATTCGATATGCAAAGATATGTCTACCGTAGTTTTACATTTGTAGAGATCACTTAAAAGCTACTCAGAGGACCATGAAATGCTCTATGATGATGGAAGAATATTAGGAGACAAACCAATGTTCCGAAAGTCGATGAAATAATAGGCTTCCTTAAAATGTATTAGCACTGGAAGCCCGTGTAAAGAAAAAAGAAGTGGACTAAATTAATATTGAACATATTTTTTCCCGGGGATTTATATCCTCACTCAAGCCCGAGATACAATTTTTTCATAATTTGCAATTGTCTTGAGTGATCCCTTATCTTTTGTATCTATCGATCTGCCTTAATCAATTCATGTTTTCTTCCAATCTTCCTATCTTCTCTTCGACCCAAAAAGGCCCTTATGAATGGTCTCCCACTGGAAATCCACTCAACACAATATGGGGAAACTCTTCAGCGTATTAAATAGCATACAACTCAGAAACAATAAAAACATATTTTCTGACGAGAAATTTTTCTTTCTCAAAGATCGTCATCATTTCTCCATTTCACACCTTTGCATTTACCAAAACCCAAAATTGAAGAAAATTATAGTTGGAACTGTTAAAAAAATTGCCAAAAAACACCTACTTTTGCTAAATAAACCCAAAATTGGGTTTATGATAAAAATCTAATATACAAATCATTAATTTACAACAAAATTCATAGATTATCTTTAAAATAATTCATGTCAATGTGGCAACACAGGTAGTCAATTTAATTTAGAAAAAGAAACAACAATTAAGAGTGGCTCTCAAAATGTTCTCAATTTTTAACTATCAAAATCTCAGCCCCCTTGATCATAAAACTTCAATCGTAGCTTAAAAGGTTGTTTAAATATAAAAAAATAGTTATTATTTTTATACAAAAATAAAGTAAAGCCTCAGTGAGTAGAAACAGGATAGAAATACAAAATAATTTAATTTTTAGTGATTTATCTACAAAGCCTCGACAACCTATGAAACAGCCTTGAAAATACTTAAGATAACTTATTGTATTTAGAAGTTTTCTTCCAATCTTCCTATCTTCTCTTCAAACCAAGAAGGCCCTTGTGAATGGTCTCCCACTGGAAACTCAACACAATATACATGGGGAAACTCTCTCTTCAGTGCATTCAATAGCATACAACTTAGAAACAATAGAAACATATTTTCTGACGAGAAATTTTTCTTTCTCAAAAACCGTCATCATTTCTCCATGCACCATCTCACACCTTTATATTTACCAAAAGCCAAAATTGAAGAAACTTTCAGTTGGATGTGTTAAAAAAATTCAGATTTAGTTCCTAGTCTCCAGCGATTTATTTTCACTCCCCGGACTGAAAGTTGCAGTTAATAAGACAAAGTATTTTGTCAAACGAGGAAGTGATATCTCCATAAACAACTATTTTGCTGACAAAGACGTCAAATCTGTAATTCCGGAGATATCTATGTAAAAAAATTAAAAATAACTTTTGAAAAATGTTTTGTATGAAAACTCTCGAAAAAAAATAACGAAAACCAACTGTACGATCCTCGTATACTTTATAACAACTACTTTACACAATATTGTTATCATAGAGGTATCAAATTACTAGTAAGTTAGCTACATACACTGCAATTTCAAACACATACTTGTACGTACAACTTACATTTTTATAATGTTAAATTTGATTAGACGTTTTACAAAAGTACATACAATTTAGATTACATTGTTTATTTAAATGTAGAAAAACGTTATCTAGTAGGCACTGAGTAATAGTTTTTAGAATTGTTCTATTTCATAATTATCCAAAAAATATTATGAAACAGAATAATGTAATATGTATTTTCAAAACAAAAACAAACAAGATCTAAAACCAATAAAGGTTTGTCGATTTTTTCCGCTTAAAAATTTAACAAAATAAAATTAAAAATTGTCTATTAAACTATTTGTCTATTATCATCAGAAGAGTCACCCGGTAACACACAGGAGAATTCATGGCGTAGGCATTGCAATCAAAAACGAAATCGCCACCAAATTAACAGAGGTACCTATTGGTGTCTCCGAACGTCTTATGACCCTAAGGTACAGGTGCCCCATATCAGACAAAACTTACGTCAACATCATAAGTGCCTACGCTCCTACCCTAGACGCTAAAATTGAGGATAAGGATAAATTTTACCAAGCTCTGCAAAATATACTCCAACAAATTCCAAAGCACGAACGAATCATTTTGCTAGGTGACTTTAATGCCCGTGTCAGCAAACAACAGGAAATATGGCCTGATGTATTGGGAAAACATGGAATTGGAAATGTAAATAGCAATGGTGAACGCGTATTAACAACATGCACAGAGTATAATCTTTGCATCACCAATATGTGGTTCATGCTGAAGGGCAAATTTAAAGGTACCTGAAAACATCCGAGATCAGGCCATTGGCACCAATTGGACCACGTAATCGTTCGAAGGACGCACCTAAAAGATGTCAGTCTCACAAAAGCCAGAGTAGATGCCGAATGCGGCACTGACCACCGACTTTTAATCTCAAAAATAAAAATCCAGTTAAAACCCAAACATCCACACTGTAAAAAGCAAAGCTACATGACCAGATTGAACGTACGGGGTCTAGAGAACAACGATACCGCCGCACGGTGGCGCGAGGGATAGGGACTTGCGGCCAAAAAGCGGAAAACTATTTAATTAATTCTATTGGTTAAAATTAAAATATTTATTGGTATAATAAATGAAAAATAGAAATTTTTAAACAATTTTGAATTTTTATGGATAACATGAACTGATATTGCGTATTATATTTGAAAGTCAGAACTGTGAATTTTGCAATATCGAACCTAACATGTGAATACAAGACATATATGGAGAATTAATTATTGCAAATTAGGGCTTTTGTTTTTGTTGGGTTTTGTTGATGGCTTCTGTCAAAGGTCACATTGATTTAAAGCGATTTCTACTTCACTGCGTAATCTAAAAATTGAAAAAACAAAATTATTTTTAAAAACCCTAAAAAGTTAAACTGATTTTTGACATTATTGTTCCAAATTATGTAATAATTTCTTCATTGCCCGTACTCTGTGATTTATGTAGGTTATTTTTATTTTTATATACCTAGTGTGTTAAAATTATTAGCAATATAAAATTAGCAGTTTGCAAAAATTCAGATATATCATAATTATTTGCTAGGGGATTTTTAAAAGCGCATAAAATGTTTTTTTATCAATAATTAAAACCGAAAGGCAACAATGCAAAAAAAAATTAAAAATATATAGGGCTTACAATACTCTACAGGATTCCTATAAAATCAAAAGTTCTTTGGCTTCTTGGTCCAACTCCATATGTTTACTTTGTTTAAATTTGTGACGTAAAGTTGCCAAATACGGATCAGACGAAATAAGAAGAGAGTGCAGAACATCTTCATTCGTTGCAGTTCTTGAGCATTTCCTACTACTGTCCTTTCGAAATATCTTGAAGTATTTATTTTTTGCTTCCGCGGCTTCTTCACTAAGCTGGCCGATTGGTAAAGTCGCTGATTGAATTATGGCAGCACCATGAATCAAAACTTTGTGTAAAGATGAAGGCATATAATACCAACTGTATTGATAAACATAAAGTTCAGCAGTTTCGTAGCAAAATTTTTTAAATTTCTCTTCGTCAATAGGATGTTCGCTCACCAAAACTTGCAAAATAACAGACATTTTTTGAATAAGGTCCTTACTAACTCCAGTTATGTCCGAAACAACGTCAATATCTCGAAAAAATCTTCTAGCAGTATTGCCATCGTTTGAACTGCCTACTCCTTGCCGCGGTACATCAACTATAATACCAAGCTTTTCTTTTAGTTCATTTTGGATTCTCTTTTTGGTATTTTTCAGAAGATCCTTCTCTTCTTTGGTACGAGCACTCCATCTTCTAAATGGTAATCTATAGGCAATGTGTAAAATACACTCCATAAAGCGAATTTGAGCGTGCAAATTGGATAGGCCATATTGGTAAGCACTTTCGTCCACTGCTCTTTTCATAACTTTACTAAGGTTGTTCATATCCGACGGTTTAACTTTACAAATTGTACAACATGCTGCAGAAGATGTTTCTGTAAGGACCTGGGCGACTTTACCGTCTATCATAGTGAAAGACAAATTATGACAAATATGAAGCTCTTTATCAGTACATAAAATTACGGTATTATTTAAATTTTCAATTTCATTTTTGTACTTCCGGGTAATTAGTTTAGTATTTTCTGGTGATTCTTTTAAAAATTCAAAGAAAATAGGCCTGCAATAATTTGGAGAGGAAGGATGGGGATTTTTCCATACAACAACGTTATTTTCTGTGGATACTATTTGAAGAGGAACTAAAGATACAACAAAGACACTATCGTCGGAAATTGTTAAATCAGTAAAATTTTGTCTGTAGTTGCTATTTCCTGAAGAGCCATCACATCCCCATTTGGAAAATAACGTAAAACTTCTCGAATAACTTTCCATTGCACACTTTTTAACTTCCTCTATCATAAAAATTCTTTCTGTGGTGTGATTTAAAAGATCTTGTAAAGCTAATGAAGCCCCCCTTTCGGTAATAACCATATTTAATGGATAACAATCCGCTTTAGCATTAGAAATCTGATAGTAGCTTGGAAAATTTGGAGCATTTTTTTCTTTGCACTTCGTTCTTAGACAATTATATTGATATCTTGACAGTTTTAAATCTACCATTAACGCTAAAGCTTCCTGTTTAGAAAACACATCACACAAATTTTGTTTTTTATAACTATTAATTCCTTTGGATAAAATTTCTTTAATGGCCTCCGCTTCATCCTTTTTGCCCGCTGCAGCCAATTTTTTTAAGAAAATACATTCAATTTCTTTAAGACTCATATCCGTGTTTTGTTTAATGTTGGCCAATTTTCTTCGTTTGCTTCTGTCCGAGCTGTTTTCGAAACTTTTAGATGGTCTTCCTTGTTTAGGAATATCAGAGAGGTACTTGCTGTCAATAACAATATCTTTATCAAGCCAAGATACATTTTTTTTAAAAACACTGCTTTGACTCTGCATGCTGTTTTCCATTTTTGTCGAAGTTGAGGTAGAAAGCTTTTTTGCAAGTTTCTTTTTATTGCTTTAAATCCATCATTGGTAAAATTATGTTTTGCTTTTAAACGTGAAAAAAAAAGTTCTTCGTTTCCCGCACACTCCAAGTAACTGACGGTAAGACACCTTCTACTAACACGAACCATGTTTTAAAATAAAGTAGTCAAAATTTTAACGAATGATAGAAACGCTTAACACTCAAACTGAAAACAACGCCAAAACTTAATAATCAAAATACTGGTTAACACTATAACTCAAAACAACGCCAAAATTCACAAAGCAAAATACCGATGTAAAATTTTCAAGTTATTGCAAACGAGATAAATAATAACTAGTACCTAAATAGGCTATGCAATATTATCGAAGACGGTGCGCGCCCACGTAATGTCTCAAATATTAAAACAATTGAATAAGCAGATGACAGCAGCCAACTTTGTTTTTGCGGAAAACTGCACATATGAAGGAAGTTAATTTGCAATACGACAAAACGTAGTACCATTTAGATCCTTTTTTTTCTGCTTTTGATTTAATTATAAATATGCATAAAATATAGGCTTAATCGATTTGAAAAAAAACATTTTAAAGAGTTTCTAAAAATGTTTAGATATAAATTATTAACAGCGAAGAGAACACTTTTTGAAAGTAGTATAACAAATTATTTTTTTGTGATTAGGTAAACCTTCAAAATTATATAACTTCTTAAAATTATTTTACCAACATAAATGATAAGATAACACGTATTGTGGTTAGGGGTCATATTAGCAACTTCGTAATTATTTTTTTGTGAAAGTATTAGTAACTTTTCATTAGCCGATGACTCTACTTTTGAAAAATATAAAGTAAATAAAAAATGCCGTAACTTTTTAAAAATCACTTCTGACCGAAATATAGCATTGGACGCTCCACTGTGCGCCGGCGCGGCGCCCTCCGGGAAGCTATTAAAGAATCACTTCCACCGATAACTTCAATCTCAACCGTGGATGCTGAACATGGCTGGACACAACTAAGAGATGCGATTCACAAAACCAGCGAAGCAGTGCTGGGAAAATCCAACAAAAAGAAACAACCAGACTGGTTTAACGAAAATCAACCGCATATACAAGCTTTGTTGGAACAAAAGTATAGAGCACATCAAGCCGTCACTGCAAATCCACACAATCCACGACTAGCAGACACCTTTAAGGCAGCCAACAACACGCTCCGAAGAAACCTGCGCCAACTAAAGGATAACTGGTGGTCGCAAAAAGCTAGTCAGATTCAGGAGTATGCCGCGCATCACGACTATCGTAAATTCTTCCCGAGGCTGTAAAAGAAGTATACGGTCCAACTAAGAGGGCAAGATACCCAATCATGGCACAAAATGTCGAACTTCTAAAAGAGGAAGAGCAAATCAGAAACCGCTGGAAAGAGCATTACAGCCATATCCTTAACCAAAAAAACAACCTCAATATGGAAGCACTCAACATAATACCTCAGTATAAAAGCCTCGATGTATTAGACATTCCAAAAACAGAACGGGAAATAAAGGACTCCATAAAACAGCTTAAAAACAACAAATCAGCTGGCTGTGACGCGATTCTGGCGGAAATCTATAAGTGTGCAAGTAAAGAACTTATTGGTCATCTTAAGGCTCTCTTTGATGTCATATGGGAAAGCGGAGAGGTACCTCAGGACTTCTGCAACGCGAATATAGCGACTATATTTAAGAACAAAGGAAGTGCATCAGACTGCGGAAACTACCGAGGTATTTCACTACTGGCTATCGGAGGGAAATTCTTGCAAAAATTATGTCAAACCGCCATCACATACATATTTTTTAAGTGGTTTGAAGAGTAATAACTTTTCAACCGTACCTGTATAAAACAACTGAGTGAAAAAATATACATTTCCGTGACTTTTTACGTAAAAAATGTCTCTTGGTAAAAATTGCTACGAGCAACCGTTTTCAAGATATTCAGAATGGAAATAGTCCATACATGTCATTGACAAAAAATAAACACGTTGAGTACCCAGATAGTTATTTGACTGAAATGGTACATTTGGGAACTTTTTATTTTTTCTTAATCATAAATTTTTCTTTGAAAAAATGATAATAAAACAGTTTCTATTGAACTTTTGGCACAAAAACATTTCAAATTCATGATTTCAGTCTAATAGCCATTTAGTTAACATGTTTAATTTATGTCAACGACGACAGGTATTGATAATTTCGATTCCAAATATCTCGAGAACCATTACTCGTAGCGATTTTTACCAAGAGACCTTTCTTACGTAGAAAACGTCGTAAATGTATATTTTATTACTCGGTAGTTATATACAGGTACGGACGAAAAATTATTACTGTTCAAACCAATTAAAAAATATGTAGGTGGCGCCCTCTATAAGTAGGAGTCATATTGGCATCAAAATCAAGTTTCTCGTGCTAAAAAACTCTCAAACACCAATTTTCATCTAAATATTGACCTTACTTCAGAAATTATCTGAAAAAACTCAAAATAACAATGAAACTTCTACACACTGTATCTTCGAAACCAAGAATTTTAGGACATACATATTTATGTGAACTTTTTTACTTATTTTTCTCTGCAGAATATGCTGCCGAAGTTGCCGGAATACAGTTCGGACCACTCTGTATAATAAAAAAATGGCGCCGGGAGGCACGTATAGCCGCCCATACTTGATATTTTTTTTATCTCAAAAACTGCGACTTTGACTGATTTTGATGTTATTACAAATTTTGTTGCAAATATTATTCCTAATCTTAAATTGAAAACCGCGTTTCGCTAGCTACTTAATTTTGAAGTTACGATTTTTTAAAATTTTTAACCCCCTACCATACCCCCTTACCAACCCCCCACCCTCACCAAAAACTAATGGCCAGATTCTCGGGTGCCACAGTATTTTTGTGCCAAATTTGGTTAACATCGGTTTAGCGGTTTTGGAGTTATCGTGTTACAGACGGACAGACAGACGCCATGAAAATATTTTGTATTTAGGTCATTTATGACCCAAATAACTCATTTTGAGTGAAATTAAAGAAACTCTTTATTGCCGATCTTAATAGCCTACCATACTTGTCGGTATGTTCGGCTAAAAAATGGATGAATATAAAATATTCTCGTTTTAAGCATTTTACACAACAAAAATACTGTTGGACGAATTCCCTCGATTTCTGTCAAATAAAATTACTTGGCATCGGCAACGTCGACCGTCTAGTGGCATAGAAACCGCGCACAGCCCAGAGCTAAATACCGAGACTTTTATTTCGTTGTTACTCTCTTAGCTATTTCAAAGAACAACAAGTAAATAAATTATGTATGCAAAAATGTAAACAAACCCATGATCTCGATTTGTGGCGGCTCGGCTAGCCGGTGGCCTTTCTAATCTTGCCCCCTCCCTTCCAATTCCCGTCGAAAACACAGAATACAATAAATTATTACAATTGATAATAACAACAATAAAATGGAGTCTAGAGATCGATCGGTGCCACTGGGATGATCTTTTATTCACAAATATTTAGAGACGGAACGAATGGCTTTGGATTATTGGAGTCGGACAACGGACAAAGCACGTTAGAAAGTTTTTATTATATAAGGAGGGAAAGGTAGGTACAGTGCTGAATACATACAGGATTTTCAAAGTTGACGTTACCTAGCTCTATTGCTAACAATTTTATTGTACCAATTTCAGGGTAAAATAGATATTGCTGTTGTGGCAATACCATCTAGATTAAGAGGCCCTCAGACCAAGACGCGTGCCGTCATCTCAATATGCAATTAGATGCACATTGCGTATAATATATACTCTGTTTTTTTTTTCTCAGGTAAGATTTCGACAGACGATGGCAGAAGAAAAGCAAATGAAGTCCCATACCAATCTATTTATTTTACTAAAAAAAAGTTTCTAATACCTATTTTTTAAGTTAACTATGGATGGGTTTAAATATAAATCCGTCACGCGACGTCTCTTGTTGTTTTTAACCAGTTTCATTGGTTTATTTCAAAAATGACAGGTCATATTCAATTTTATTGGTTTGATGGAACGATGAACGACAAACGGACGCCGATGCGTATGAACTCGCCTTTAGATTTTTGAGGCTTGTCAAAGTCTTGCCAAATTATAGGTTATAATTTTGTGTCAACTTATGTCAAATATCTGCGTTTTCGAAGATGACGTAATTTGATTCGTGTTATTACGTGTGTTTTGTGTCTTTTGAAATCAAGTGGAGGAAAAACCGAGGGAAAATTAACTGTAGATCCAGAGCACAATTAATACTCGCTGCCCAGGCAGAAAGTCTTAACAGAACGTCTTAAAAGAAAGTCAGAAAAATCATGTCAAAAGATACTGGTTTAAAAAAAATATGTTTAAAGTTAACTAATCAACCTTAAAGTAGAAAACTTGGTAAGTGTTATTATTTAAAAAAAGTTGGTTTTATTTATGTTGTTTTATTTATTCCTGTGGAATTTTACAAATTTGTATTTGTACATAATAAGTTATATTTGGTTATATTGATAAATAATAATAATAAATGCGGGAAGTTTCTTGAAGCTTGAAAGTAAGAAATAGTTCTTTTTTATATTTTTTTGGTATGTGGTGTTTTGTTCTTGTTTGTTTTATATTAACACATAGCGTTTCTTTTTAAATAAAATAACTCGATTACATTTTTTCAGTTTTATACAGTTTTTTTCACAATATTTTGACGTAATCACTTATCAGTCAAATATATTAATTTCCTGCTATGCGTTCCAGTTGTACCAACTTATTTCTTTGTATAATAAAATAAACTACTTTGAAATTAAAATGACAGACACATCTATCACTGTCAAGCATCTTGTCGTTGGACAGACTATATTATTACGTTTTCTGTAATGGTAGATACATCTTTCGAGATGGTATTCATTTATAATCGAAGACAGGATGTCCATTAAGACACTTATTTTATTAAAGAGGTTAGTAATCATTCTAGAGCAGTAGAGCTTCGTTGTTCCACATTTAAGCAGTTCTGCGGGAATATTTCATGGACCGGGTGATTTTTCATTTTTAAGTGTTCTAATAGTTTTCTCTATTTTTTTTTGGATTTGTTCCCGCCATAAGCTATTTTTTAATACTTGGCGACTGGCCCCTATATAGTTTTTATTCCACTATAATTTCTTCCTTTTTTATCTGTATTTCTGCCTTAATGCATACTTATCGCTTTGGATAATTCCTCAAAGATGACCATTAAAACTGTCAAATGAAAAGCTTTTACAACATTTACACCAATGGCGAAGATGAGACTATAACCGAAGGTTAATCAATATCCCCACTGATGAATCAAAAAGCAGAAACGAAGCTTGATTGTATTCATGATAAATAGACCATCGAGTATGATGCCAGTATCCTGCAGTTGGAACTGGTGGCATTGCCATAGTAACCAGAGGAATATACTACAAGAAGGTTGACGAGCAAAGGCATCAGAATCTTGCATTGAATCTGTAAAAAGTTTAAAATAACTACTGGTTCTGCATGAGACTGCAAGAATCAAAAATTCCCACATGCCTATTATTGTTAAGATAGACCGCAAGTTGTGTAAGACCACAGATCATACAAGTGAAACAGGCAGCTGAGACCACCATAGTAATGACAGTTAGACAAATATCACATAGTAAGATAACGGGTAAAAGCATAAGAACATTGACACATAACAGACAGTCACTTTTAACCTTACAGAGTTTCAAAATAATCACTGGGTCTGTCTGGGAATATCACTAAGCATTCATAGAGGCATCTCGTGGTAAAAAGATCACGTTGGATTGGGTCAAAAAATATGTATAGTATCTCTAAAGTCACTTGGATTGGTTTAGGTCTCGTCTCTAAGTTTGTTCAAACGATGCCTTCAAAGGCAGAGCCGAAATTAAGAGCTTTAAACCATTCCAACCGACTTTGGAAACACTACACAATACAGGGTGAGTCTTTAATAAATACAAATATTTTTAGGGGTGATAGATCTCGATAAAAGAAACATACTTTCTCTTTACCGTTTTTCAAATAAGTCCAAAATAACCGAGTTATTTTACTTTGAAAATTTCCAAAAAAAAAGATTTTTATTTAAATTTTGAGAACCACTGGATTTTTTCTGGGCTTTCTTTCTTGTGAATTTAGTCCACTACCTATCTTGCCATATTATCGAGATATTATGTTTTTTCCTTTAACATTTCAGTGATATATTACTTCGATTTCAAGAATCGGATGCTTTAAGTTACAAAATATCCGTGTCTAAAGAGGTAAAGATAATATCCAAAGCAAAAATATAAGCCACATTTAAATTTTACATAACAAATTTTAATATTGGACCATTTTTTAAAGGATTCCGTAGGTAATATTTATCTGTCTCTATGAATGTATGTAAATGAAAACGAACAAGGCATAAGTGTTGCTTAAATCCCCTGTTTTAAGTTGCGACAGTGAATGACTGAGATAGACATCAGATTCTAAAATTATCCTACTCGACCAAGTAGGTACACTGTCAGCCATATTCCACGTGGGCGACGATTTTATTATTTTTCCAACTACCAAATTGATTATAAGAAGTTTTAAAGAAGCTTACCGAATTGTGCGAAACATTTTTCTTTCGTTCAGTTTTGAGAAAATATTGAAAGAATTGACTTCCAAAATTAATTCATAAATAAATTTAAACAGCAGAATTATTATACATAGAAAAATTATCCAAAACATTCTAAATATAGTTTATAAAAAATATTGTTTTTGAATCAAATTGAAGAACTAGTAACACCAAGGACGTTCATATCAAAAAATAAATAGCCATACCCGCTTTAGTAGCAAGTCTAAATAAGCCTTTTACAAATATCAGTGTGATTCCCCATCATTCCAATTTTGCACCTGGCAATGAAAGATTGTAGATAAGTTATTAAAAAAGACCATAAAATATATTATAGCTCTAAATTATTTCTGATCAAAACCCTAAAACTTTAAGAGTATGTTTAGGAAATATTTGTTCATCTGCAAATTTTTCATTCATCTACTATTTCCACTTTGATGTAATTGATTACAATGTTCTGAATATCTACATCAATTCACCACAGTAGAGGCAGACGAAAAAGTTCATAGTTCATAGTAGAATAATAATAATATTCTATAATGCTTAGTTTCGGAGATACAGGGTGTAGATATTTCATTTTTATTTCGATTTTTTCTAAATAATTTCTGAAGTAACTGCAATATTTGGATGAAAATTAGTGTCTGGGAGTTTTTTGACATGAGAAGCTTGATTTTGATGTCAGTATGGCTCCTATTTGTATGGGCTGCATGTGTTTTAACTGTTTTGAAGAGTAATAAGTTTTCTCGTCCGTACCTGTATAAAACTACTGAGTGAAAAAATATACATTTCCATGACTTTTTACGTAAAAAATGTATCTTGGTAAAAATCGCTATGAGCAACCGTTCTCAAAATATTTAGAACGGAAATAGTCAATACATGTCATTATTGACAAAAAATAAACAAGTTGAGTAGATAGTTATTTGACTGAAATAATAAATTTGGGAAATTTTTATTTTTTTAAATTAATCGTAAATTTTTCTGCGAAAAAAAAATGATAAAACAGATTCTGTTGAACTTTTGACACAAAAACATTTCAAATTTATGATTTCAGTCTAATAACTATTTAGTCAACATGTTTAATTTATGTCAATGATGACAGGTATTGATAATTTCGATTCCAAATATCTCGAGAACCATTACTCGTAGAGATTTTTACCAAGAGAGCTTTTTACGTAAAAAACGTCGTAAATGTATATTTTTTACTCAGTAGTTTTATACAGGCACGGACGAAAAATTATTACTCTTCAAACCAGTTAAAAAATATATAGGTGGCGCCCTCTACAAGTAAAAGTCATATTGACATCAAAATCCAAATCTCTCATATCAAAAAACTCCCAGACACCAATTTTCATCTAAATATTGACGTTACTTCATAAATTATTTGAAAAAATTCGAAATAAAAATGAAACATCTACACCCTGTATCTCCGAAACTAAGCATTTTAGAACATACATTTATAGAAACTTTTTTACTTATTTTTAACTGTAAATATGCTGCAGAAGTTTCCGGAATACAATTCGGACCACCCTGTATAGTAATTCCCCGATCATTATCAACGTTTGACAGAATATTTATTGCATTATTGGTATATTTTATACTTTTCGTAGAAAAAAGGATTACAATATATCCTAAAATATTAATTCTTTATAGTCATTGAAAACTTAAAATAAATAACGGCTAAGTATTTCAGAATTTATAAAGATATGAATTAAATTTTAAAATAAATTAATTCAGGCATTATAATGACATCTAATTACTTCTGTATGGCGTTATCAATGTGTAAACATTTCGAGATATAACCGGTTCAAGGATGAACAGCTAAAGAACAAGTTCGGAACAACCAACCTGGCAAAATCACAAATTAAACTTATTTATATTTTTATCTCGCCACTACAATGTAGCGAGGATCACGTTCAACAAGGAACATAGAGATAAAAGGTTATTTATGAATATAATTCAAGAAATATATGTAGATATGACAGTGTAACAAAACTATAAAAGGTGACTAGAACGTGTAAAGCAAGTGTAAAGTCTCTTATTCATATTTGTTTACACGCGATAGTATAGTTTGTCTTTCGAGATTTACAACAATAAAAGAGATAAGACCAGTGTTGCCAACGCTTCGCTAATCTTTCTACTAAATCAGTGCAAGAATTCTACTAGTATCTTCAAAATCTTTTTTAAAAATTTCGTCGCGACCCAAAGCTTTTGAAAATTTCGGAGCGGTTCGGCTTTTTCCGGAATTATATCGCCAAACACTATTTATTCAAATTTATTATTATTTTCTTTTAATTTTATAAATAAAATACAGTGTGTTGCATACAAGAAACTTTATTTTATTTAAGGACATGTATGTGAAATACCTATGAAACATTGGAATCCGACGTTATGCCACGATCCACGATGGTTTTTGAAGTTCACAGTTCACAGCACAGCTTTTTAAGTTTTTAATGCCACTTTTTCACAATTATCACGGGTTTGAGTAAATAAAACTTAAATTAAACTCACAAGATAGTAATAATTACTTTGAAAATGGACGCTTTAAACACTTTTCGGATTGTTTTCAATGAGAGCGGTTTAGATTTTGAAAGATTTTAAAATTAAGATTCTGACTTTGACAAGAGATGGACAAGTGAAAATTATTTCTGTTTTTGTTTGCGGTTGTTCTTAGCAACCGCTATAGCAGCGCCAGATCGCGTACAACGGTCGCGACCCAAAACAATTTCGCGACCAAAAATTGACGAGCATTCCAATCTAAATTTATTTCCTTTATCTATGAATGCAACCTCATTTTAAATTAAAATGACAGACATCAGCTGTCACTGTCATATATTATCTTGCTGGCTAGACTATAGAAATTATTACCATGATAAATTGTGCTGAAAATAAAACAAAATGACCAGAAATAAATATAAAACCAGTGTCAGAAGTAACCAAAATGTTATTTTATTTTTAAATCGTGCGAATGAAAACTACATATTCATTAAAGCGTTGCCAAAAATACCTTTAACTAAATAAAAATATAAGCATTAGTTGTATTAAAGATGTGGTGAGTTCGTCCTATTCCAATTTCTGTTTAACAATTATCTAGAAATATTTAATATTAATGCTACAGACAGATGGGCAAAAATCCCAACCTGTGATATTTTTACAGTAAAATAGAAGTAACAATTCACAGTAGTTCTCTACTATAGTTCATATCAAATAAACTTTTTGGTCACGTGATTAAGCTTGACCGGCACAGCGTTGCCCACTTTTACATATTTTCTTTTAATCAAAATATTTTAGAAAACAAAAATAAATTAATTATAAATTTATATAATCAGTTATTATTTACATCAACAAACTCACCTTCTTAAAAGTACTTAAGGGACATAAAGGGCCATTACTACCGCTTTCCCGTTCAAAATATTCTATTAAAGTTGCGATGAGTTTTTTACGGCTATTATTCGACTGCAAGGTCTGCTGTTAAACAATTTTAAGCTTAAAATATCATAATACAATTCATTTAAACCAAAAACTGTATTAAAAGTGTCAAAACGAATGACAATGTCAGGAAATAAATAAATGTGGTAACTTAACATTTTTTACAACAGAGCTACCACCTGAATCCCTAGAGGGAAATTTAAATTTCAGTCAGTCAGCCCGACGACGAATATGTTTTGCCACAGGTTATTTTCACGGCAAATAAAACGGTTACAGTTAGACCAGTGAATGTGAATTTAAGTTAGCCCAACTTCAAATATACAGATATACCTCCTTTAAAAAGTAATAAATTTGAACGACATCTGAAACATTTAATTTGGTAAAAATAACGTTTGAAACTTTTTTACTACCAAAAGCTTTTTGGTTAAATTATTGTGAACAAAAGAAAAACACATACTCGCAAATCCCAATCCTTAAGATCACCTATACCCAACTAGTACCCATATATCTACTTAACCGAACGTCAAATAACTCTACCTTAAAGCAAATTCAATTTAGAGTGAAAAATTCGAAAAGACCAGAAACAATTTCCCTGTTCCACAAAATATATGTGACTCCATCCATTTAAATTCCCGACGACGCTTATCCAGAATCCAGACGAGCGCACTTCACTCAATAGTAAAACATACAGTGTTGCCTATACACTCCAGAATGGATCATATTTACTACAAAGAACATCCTAAGTACCAAAATAAATTCTAGAAGAATTAGCTATACTCTCTTTTACCACTCAGAGAAGATTTCGAAAAAGAGAGACGACATCCACACCAAATTCTTTTATTTCATTAAAAAAAGTTTCTATTATTTTTTTAATTCTAGTTTCGAAGATACAGGGTGTAAAAGTTTCATTTTTATTTCGATATTTTCCAAATAATTTCTGAATTAACATCAATATTTGGATGAAAATTGGTGTCTGGGAGTTTTTTCCTATGAGAAATTTGATTTTGATGTCAATATGACTTCTACTTGTAGAGGGCGCCACCTACATATTTTTTTTAACGGTTTGAAGAGTAATAACTTTTTGTACGTACCTGTATAAAACTACTGAATAAAAAATATACATTTACGACGTTTTTTACGTAAAAAAAGGTCTCTTAGTAAAAATCGTTACGAGTAATGGTTCTTGAGATATTTGGGTCCGAAATTATCAATAACTAAATAGTTATTAGACTAAAATTATAAATTTGAGATGATTTTGCGTCAAAAGTTCAACAGAAACTGTTTTATCATAATTTTTTCGAAGAAAAAATAAAAAACGTATATTTTTTCACTCAGTAGTTTAATGCAGATACGGACGAAAAGTTATTACTCTTCAGTTAAACACCTTGGATGAGTGGTGGTGTCTACAAAGTTTTTCCTATGACAGAACATTTGATTTTGATGTCAATAAAACTCCTACTTGTAGAGGGGCGCCACCTACGTACTTTTTTAACGGTTTGGAGAAGAGTAATAACTTCTACACCCTGTACCTCTATAAAACTACTCAGTAAAAAATATACATTTTACGACGTTTTTACGTAAAAAAAGGTCTCTTAGTAAAAATCGTTACGAGTAATGGTTCTTGAGATATTTGGGTCCGAAATTATCAATAACTAAATAGTTATTAGACTAAAATTATAAATTTGAGATTATTTTGCGTCAAAAGTTCAACAAAAACTGTTTTATCATAATTTTTTCGAAGAAAAAATAAAAAACTTAAACCACCCTTAAAAATCATAATTTTTTCACTCAGTAGTTTTATGCAGATACGGACGAAAAGTTATTACTCTTCAGTTAAAACACCTTGGATGAAAATTGGTGTCTGGAAGTTTTTTCCTATGAGAAATTTGATTTTGATGTCAATATGACTCCTACTTGTAGAGGGCGCCACCTACGTTTTTTTAACGGTTTGAAGAGTAATAACTTTTTGTACGTACCTGTATAAAACTACTGAGTAAAAAATATACATTTACGACGTTTTTTACGTAAAAAAAGGTCTCTTAGTAAAAATCGTTACGAGTAATGGTTCTTGAGATATTTGGGTCCGAAACTATCAATAACTAAATAGTTATTAGACCTGTGTAATTATAAATTTGAGATGATTTTGCGTCAAAAGTTCAACAGAAACTGTTTTATCATAATTTTTTCGAAGAAAAAATAAAAAACGTATATTTTTTCACTCAGTAGTTTATTATACGGACGAAAAGTTATTACTCTTCAGTTAAAACACATGTAGGTGGTGCCCCCTACAAATAGGAGTCATATTGACATCAACATCAAATTTCTCATGTCAAAAAACTCCCAGACACCAATTTTCATCCAAATATATATTGACGATACTTCAGAAATTATTTGGAAAAAATAAAAATAAAAATGAAACTTCTACACCCTGTATCTCCGAAACTAAGCATTTTAGGACATACATTTATACGAACTTTTTTACTTATTTTTATCTGTAGAATATGCTGCCGAATTTTCCGGAATACAGTTCGGACCACCCTGTATAATTGAAATTATCAATAAAATATTTAGTTTTATTTACTCCTGTGTAATATTAAACCTTTTTTTTTGTACATAAGTTATATTGATCAATATAATAATAAATGGCATGAATTTTCTTGAAGTTTGAAAGTAAGAAATAGTTTTTTAATAGATTTTTGTTTATTCCAGCTCCTAAGTCTCCGGACGTTTTTGAACCGTCAGTATACCCGGGTACCTCAGCTTGAATGGGTACAACTTTTATCCAGTCTTCCCTTCCTGACATGATAATGTCAAATTTGTTGTTAAAGCTATACCTTGTAGATGTTGCATTTAGATGTATTCTCAATAAAACTTGTCTGCTTTTAGCTCTTCGATTCACTTGTGGTTTTCAGCATTATACGCCTAACTTCTGACTCTTCTAACACTTTAAATGTGCTGCTGATCGTGAATTTACCTGCGCATGACAGGTTATAAGGGTTAATTTGGAAAAAGAAGAACAAGAAAATAATGTAATAAAAAAATCGCGGTACCTCATGAAAATTTTGCCGAACCGGCAACGTTGTCGACGCGAGCCCTTTGTCACCCAGACGCTCTTTCAACATCCCCCGACCCTTATTCCCTTTGTCCCTCGACGGAAATGCCCCGACGCTGACCTAGTTTGGCGGGAATATCTGGGACGCAGCCTGGCTAGCCCAGCGCCCTCTTTACGGCGTCGCGTCGGCTTGTACTTGCGACTGCATGCAAACTCTCATGGATGTGTCGCGTCATTTTCCTTTGTATATTATTCAATAATATTCTATAATACCGAAGATCCAGTGCAAATGTACAACTAGTGATGTTGGTAGCGAATATTTCCATTCGAACTTTGCAGGAAATTTCAGAAATTTCCGAAATATTCGGTCCCAAAATCGCGAATATTCGCAAAAATCCGAATTTTGCAAGAAATTTCTTTTCAAAATTCAAGACATTGCGCAAAAATTTAACGAAAGTGTATCAAGTATGCCGATTCTTAAGTCAGAAGAAAAAGAATGCTTCTCCGCAAAACAAAATAAAAAACCTATGGCTCTTGAACCAATGCATTTTGCCGCGAATCTCTTGGACCCCGTTTCCTGGGAGAGCACCTTAACAATGAAGAACACATAGCCGCTATGGAATTTATCAACAATATCACCAACAATCATCCTCAGTTTGTCAATAATAAGCCATTTTTACAGATGTAACAAATTATTGCGCCAAATCGGGTTTATGGGCTCTCGACTACGTTTAGATGTCAGTTAAAAATGTAGACTGCCTAAGTTGGTGGCAAGCAATGTGTAAAAATACTCAGTTGAAATATTTAGCTGTTGCTCTGCTGTCTTTACCAACGTCATCTGCAGCCACAGAGAGAAGTTTCAGTACTTACAGTTTTATCCATACTAAAAAAAGGAATCACTTAACTGTACAAAGAGCCGGTAAAATAATGTTCGTAGCTCATAACAATAAATTATTACTACAAAAACAAAAAGTGGATATGGAGCATGATATTCAACAACATGAAATTCCTCCAGAACCACTAGAACTTGTAGAGGTAGAGGTCCATCCTTCAGAATCAGAACCAGATGATACATCAAATATATCCGATTTGGAAACAGAAACTGACGAAGACAGTACTACTACTACTATAATACCCTATGAAGATGGGACCAGCTCGGCGCCTGATATTCCGCAATAGAATAATTCAGTTATTTGTGTTTTACGTTTTTTAAATTTATATTTCGTGCTTTTTTGTTTTTTTTTAAATTCATAGTCATAGTTCGTGGTTTATGCACAAAATACAAATGTTACCAAATGATTTTTGTTATGGGTTATGTTTATGACTTTTATGGGTTATGTATTGTTTATTAAAAATATAACAACTAATATTATGTTTATTGTTTTTTTTTCCACTTACATGTTGGTATCAAATGTCTATCTAATTTATTCATTTATTGTATCGACAAAAAATATGTAAAATTGTAAAATTTCCTAATATTTCATAAATTTCCGAAAGTTTCAGAAATTTCCTGCAAAAATAAAAAATTTCTGAAATATTGAACTTTACCTTATGACATTCTTGCAGGATTTTATGATACTGTCGCCTATATTGTACCTTTAAATTTTAAATAGTAGATCATTAAAATTATACAAAATTTGGCAAATCGATAAAAATATCAAAATATATTGCCGGGTCCAGACCAAGCAGACAAAACAAGTATAAGACAGAAACATTCATGTTTTACGACAAAATTGTAACAAATCCAATAAATTTCTGCGACATTTTTGTCTCATTTTTGTTTTGTTTCAACATTCGGAGACTTTTCAATGTCCCGTCTCGAGTCGGTAAAGATCAAAGTGTCTATGTTTTGTTCGTATAAGTTGTCGGCGCAGTGTGGATGGCGTGTGCTGCCAACAGTAGGAGACCAGTGAAATCACACATGGTTAATAAAACTCATTTGCAACAACTAAACTTTTGACTTTGTTGTACTTTTGTCCTTGCGGTGTGGTCAATTTGTCTCAAGTTTGTCTTGTTTTTGTCTCAAAATCGTGTTAATTTTTGTCGCCTCGGTCTGGACCCGGCATATGATAAAGCTTCCTATTACGACATTGTGTTCCTATTACGACATTGTGTTCCTATTACGACATTGTGTGTGAGGGTGCTCCAAATGAAGAAGTCGTATCGCGAAAGATTCTGTGGTATATTCCTACTGTATCCTCATAATAAACGGGAGTCAATGGTTTTCTTTTCTTCAACACGAAGATTATTCAAGTTTCAAGTCATTGTTGTTTTCTTCCTGTTCATTATTATCTTCACACTTCCATGTACTTAATACCGTGCCTTTCCTTCCTCTGATTTATTCTTTAAACAGTTGACTTATTCTGTACAAGGTAAGTGTACCAGTAATCGTCACTGTACCAGTGTTCGTCACTTTCTTTGTCGCATAATAGTTTTTGTCAAATATTAAGGAATTTTTATATAGTACAATAATAAATTAAAATGTATGTCATAATTCGTTTCTGCATTACTTTTTGGTACGTGATTGGGACGATGTTGGTTCTGTGCAAGTTCTTTAAAGGTGCGTATTCATTATCCGAACGAACGAACGAACGAACGAACGAATGAAAGTGCGGTATATTTGGCTCCGGTCTTCTCGTGCGGTCCCCGTCCATACCACTAGCGAACATTCGTTCGTTCGTTCGTGCGGATAATGAATACGCACCTTAACGTGTATGTTAAAACATTCAAACATAAATAAGATAGATTAGAAGTGTACACAATTAAGTTTAATTATGCATGTTTTATAATAAATAACCTGTATTAATATTAAACTTGCTGTATTTAGGCGATTATACAAGAATTAAAGAATATTTTTAGTTTATTTTCGTGTGCCGATTACTGGGTCTAATAAAGGTGGTGGTGTCCTAATAATCGGCACATATGACGGTTACTGGTGTATGGAAGTGAAAATTATAATTGTGTATAGATTAATTAGTTTTGTTAGTATGTTTAGACCTTATATTTAATGGTGTTATTTTAAGCAGTAAGATTATGCCTACCAGTCTCAGTCATACCAATTTGTTTCGGGATTTTAAAGAAAATATGTTAATTATTATTAGAATCGAAAGAATTATTATCAGATAATACGGTAAGAAAACTTAAATATTCCGCAGATAACACGCTTAAAACTATTGAAGCTGTTAATAATGGTTTATCGCATTATTAAGAGCATTAATATCGACTCTGAAATTCAGCACAGGATTAGCAGCGCCTCAAGAGCATTCTGGAAATTAAAAGACAGGGTTTTCTACAATCATGACTTGAGTACAAAAACGAAACCTGCAGTGTACCGAGCAATTATAATCCCCACCATGTTATGGGGGCCGAAACCTGGATGCCGTACCGCCGACACATGAACGCATTAAACAAGTTGCAACAGAGACACCTTAAGGTGCGTATTCATTATCGAACGAACGAACGAACGAACGAACGAACAGATGAAAGAAGTGCGGTATATTTAGACGGGGACCGAACGCTGCGGCCGTTCGTTCGGTCGTGCGCTCGACCATCCGCTTCGAGTCGGTACATCAAAGGCGTTCGCCTGCGTGCGCTTTCAGATTTAAGGTGCGTATTCATTATCCGAACGAACGAACGAATGAAAGTGCGGTATATTTAGACGGGGACCGAACGCATGCGGCCGTTCGTTCGTTCGTGCGCTCGACCATCCGCTTCGAGTCGGTACATCAAAGGCGTTTAGACGTCATGGTACAAAGAATACACGGTATGATCGATAGCGGCTCCAATTTCGTTCAGTTCGCGCATACCACCTGTGACGTCACTAGGAAAATGAGGAATAAATAAAAAATAAAGAAAGTTGACAGGAGATCTGCATTTTTGAGGTTATGGTTAAGAATTTTTTATTTTTAAGACTTTTTAGTTCGTTTAATTTAATAATTACTAAAACCAGCAGTTCCAAAAATATATTTAAGAATAATAATTATATATTAACATGGATTTGGACGATAATAGGTAAAAATACTAAATTTATTTCTATATTCGGTATAAAATTGTTTATTCGGTTTTTAGTTTGCGATGTTTATGGTAAATAATTTTCATTTTTATTGCCTCTGAATTCACATGAGGACAGAGTTGAGGATATCTATGGAAAAGTAACCACAAGAGGAATTGTTACATCATTTAAAAAATATTGGGAAGTTTATTGTTTCCCATCGAAAAGTAGAAAATGCCAATGCAGATGAACGTATTGTAATTGTGATAGAAGTAATTCTAAGGGTGAAGTTTATTATAATTAGTGGAAGTAATACCAAGGGTGAAGTTTATTATAATTAGTGACCTCTGCTTCTTTTTATATGTAGAAGTTTCTGGTTTTGAGAATAAATCGGTTGAACGACACCCAAAATTTAAAGGAAGTATTTGCATACCCAGAATATGCCCATCAAGGATTATATAGCTCAAATTTCCTTTAATGGTAGGCAATTATTCAATGCAAATTAACTTTTTAAGTGACTAAAATATTAAATAGTTTACAATATGGTTATCACTAAAAATATATTACTTTTAGGTACAATTAGGGCCCGATACATTTCAAAAAGTAGAATATTATTTTATATTAAATGAGGTATTGTACTATACAATCAATTTATATTAATAACGGAGATTAAAAAATAACAGAATAAATAGTTCTTTTTCTTATACTACAAAAATAAACTATAGAATACAACAGTATTTAAAAAAAAATAAAAAATGATGTTCCGGCCGAGATTCGAACTCCGGTCTCTCGCTTCCTAGCCCGACTCCTTATGCACTGCTCCATAGTAACTTGCTTAGCGATAATTCAATGACGGTATATAAACAAAAAAAAAACAGGTTTATAAACAATATCTTGACGATTTGAACTGGCGCGCGAATGAAGAAATGCGTGCGGTTCTATCGTGCGGTCCCCGTCCATACCACTAGCGAACATTCGTTCGTTCGTTCGTTCGTTCGTGCGGATAATGAATACGCACCTTTAGGCAACTCTTAAGAATCCGATGGTTCCATCATGACTCAAACGTATCGGTCCTTGAAAAAGCTAACTGCGAGAGTCATGGTTAAAAAATCCCGCTTAAGATGGGCTGGTCACGTATGCAGAATGCAAGAAAACCGCATACCAAAATCTCTGCTTTACGGTGAGCTTGTAGATGGTAAGAGGAGGCTGGTTGGACAACTCAAAAGATACAAGGACATTCTCCACGAAAACTTGAAGGGGATTAACATGCATAATGAGTGGGGAGAAGCAGCTCACAATAGAACTCAATGGAGAAGAATTTCTTATCAGTTAACAGCGACAACCAAAAAGTAAAGAGGCAACAAAGCAATGAGATTTTTTTATGTTCGGAGTGCGGTAGACAGATAACATCACGTATCGGGCTTTTCAGTCACAGATAAACTCATGAAATAAAACGCCTTACGTGACCATCTTCTGATGCGTGTCAAGTACTGGTCAGCGATTAATGACAGTATGTAGTAAGTATGTAATAATGATTTATCCCTCCGAAACACATAGAAAAAAAATAGCAAATCAATAAAACGAACATCAATAGAAGTGGAAGACCGTAATTCTAAACTATTTATCGATTATCGCACTATTGCATTTTGAAAATTGATAAGATTGCATAAACAAACACGAATGTGAAGTGCACGTCGGCAGAGTTGCGAAATGCAATTGCAGTTTTCAATTATCGTATAAATAGATTGGAATCATTTTCGAAAAAATGAGGCGATAAGATACAGTTCGAACATTATTTTAAAAACAAACACTTCACTGTTTTTTTATATAACGTTATATTTCGTAAATATTATGGATTATCAAATAATACGTAAATATACTATAATGCATAGAGCAATAAAGTCTGAATGCTACAAAATGAATTTAATAAAAACTAAAGTAATGTGCAATGAACTGGTAAACAGAAAAGACATTCTAATGCCGGGTCCAGACCAAGCAGACAAAAAGTACAAACGATTTTGAGACAAAAACAAGACAAACTTGCGACAAAAAATGGAGACTTCTGACAAGACAAACGTGAGACAAATAGTCCACACCGCAAGGACAAAAGTACAACAAAGTCAAAAGTTTAGTTGTTGCGAATGAGTTGTATTAACCATGTGTGATTTCACTGGTTGATACTGTTGGCACTGTTCGGTTTTTATATGATTCAAAATAAAAAATATATAAATTGTAAAATTAGTAATTTTTTAATGACCATAATGCGTTCTTTTAAAATAATCGAACAACTAAATCATTTCCATAGATCCAGTGACGTACCGTGACTTTGAATTTTGAGACCAAAAACTGAAACAATAATTTGTCAAAAAAATCATATTACAGCTATATGTTTTATTTTGCATAAAAATGTTAACTAATAAGTTAGAATAATTATAATTCTTCCCTAACTAAGTGGTTTTATCGCTAAATTTAACTAAAGCTAAATTACAAGCACAGATCTTAAATACGTGGACTATTGTAACAACAAATGCATCGTAAAGACATTTTGGTAGCATTCTGAACTAGAATTCACGTTAAACATTTTAGAAAAAATTTAAAGGAAAAATGTTAATTCAGTTAATATTAGTTTTGGTATACTGCTCAGATTTATCTGGTCTTCTATCATATATTTTGGAAATTAGAGAATTACCTGAAGATTTTCATATAAAAACTGGCATTGATAGTGGTGTTGGATCACTTAAAGTTTGTCTGAATGTGCTCCCTGAAAATGATCCCGAATATTTCAAGAAATATAAAAGTGCTGGAATTAATAAACTATTCATAATTGGCTTAGAACCAAAGTTGTCTGAATCTTATGCTAACATTAAAAGCATCTTTGAGACGTTAGATCTGCAGTCCATATGTGGAATTTGTTCCTATACTTTTGCCGCTGACTTTAAGCTTATTATGATTCTCCTTGGTCTTCAGTCAAATTCATCCACTCACGCTTGCCCATGGTGTGATGTAAATGTAAAGGAAATGGAAATTAAAGGATCATTCAGAACTATAAAAAGTATTACAGAAAATACAAATTTATGGCAACAATCTGGAGGAAATATAACAAAAGCCAAAGATTTTATTAAGCGTTTTTGTTTGAAATATTTTTTTTTGTATTTTTTAAACTGTTGTTCAATGAACTATATAAAAAAGGGCAATTATTTTTTAGAAAACTGTATAAACATACCTTTAATCATTGGCGACGAAGAAACACCTGTCTTAAAGTTATATTCCCCCTCCTGAGCTTCACCTTTTGTTAGGTGTGGTTCAAAAACTATTTGATTGTCTTGAATTGGAGAATACCAATATTGCAACAGAATGGATAAAAAAAAGCGGGATTGAAACTAGATCATTATGGAAAATGTAACGGAAATAACGCCAGACAACTTTTAAAGAAAGTGGATATTTTGAAGACGATATCGCCCGGTAAAGAATCCTATTCAAAGTTTTTAGAAGCAAAAACCTAAACATCTTTTTTTTTAGGAATAAATATATTGCAGTGTTTTCTGCATTCAATCAAGTAGTTTCGAGTTGTTTTGGTCAAGCACTAAACAAACATTTTGAACATGACATCGAACAATTTAGATTGGAAATACTCAACTTAGGTATTAAGATAACTCAAAGATTCATGCAATTCTGCATCATGTGCCAGAGTTTATAAAAGCAAATCATAGAGCTCTAGGATTTTACTCGGAACAAGCATCTGCGAGCAGGTTCATTTTTCCTTTAAATTATTTTCTAAAAAGTTTAACTTGAGTCCTCGTTCAGAATGCTACAAAAATAGTCTTTTACGATGTATTTGTTGTTATAATAGTCCACGTATTTAAGATTTGTGTTGTACTTAGCTTTAGTTAAATTTAGCGATAAAACCACTTAGTTGGGGAAGAATTATAATTATTTTTATTAGTTAACATTTTTATGCAAAATAAAACATATAGCTGTAATATGATTTTTTTGACAAATTATTGTTTCAGTTTTTGGTCTCAAAATTCAAAGTCACGGTACGTCACTGGATCTATGGAAATGATTTAGTTGTTCGATTATTTTAAAAGAACGCATTATGGCCATTAAAAAATTACTAATTTTACAATTTATATATTTTTTATTTTGAATCATATAAAAACCGAACAGTGTTGGCAGCACACGCCATCCACACTGCGCCGACAACTTGTCGCAAAATATATGAACAAAACATAGACACTTTGATCTTTACCGACTCGAGACGGGACATTGAAAAGTCTCCGAATTTTGAAACAAAACAAAAATGAGACAAAAATTGTTGCAGAAATGTAGTGGATTTGTCACAACTTTGTCGTAAAACATGAATGTTTCTATCTTGTCACAAATTTTGACCCCTTGCACATGCACACAATCGTCAATAAATAAAATTAAAAAATAACTGCTATTTTAGTATTTTAACTATTTTAATAAACGCAAAAATATCACAGTCTTTATACGGCGAAGTTATAAAAATTTGGAAGAACTAATAATGCACTGACGCATACAAAAATCAAACGAATACTAAATTTCATTTATAAGTCCCGTCTACACATAACGTTTTACCTGTCAGTCTTAGTTGTTCAGTGAGAACTGTTATTTATTCTTTTCAACTTCACTAAGCATAATGCTATAATTGATAAAAAAGCTGGTAAAACCTCCAGTGCATACTCTAGTCTTTACTCCGTTTTACCTGACACGTAAAACGTTTTGTGTAAACGCCATCTAAAATGAATTTTAGATGGCCTCAAAGCGGAATAGTTCTTTTTACCGTATTCCAGAAAGTCGATATTCTGGAAAATTGACGTGTCGATCTCCTGGATTACTAAATTATTCACATGGGAGTAACAGACTTGGTATTGAACTCCCAACTCTATTCGTGTAATTACATAATGATTGGTTTTCTTCTATGTAATTTTATAAATTATAAGCTTCGTTGATGTTGTGAAGGAAGACTTTTTTGTTGAAAAATTATATATTATCTGTATACGAATAAGGGAGTTAATTCATATTCACTATTGGCGCAAATAAGATAGAAATACCGTATAATCGAATAAAAACGGCGTCAGCGATAGTTATGAAATGAAGATCGTTGTCATTTTATATGGAAAATTATATGGGAAATGTCATCGATCGTCATTTCCAAGCCAACTGGACGCCGTTTTTTTTCGATCATACGGAACTTATTTGGCAATTTTACTTTATTGTTTTTGAAGACGGTAGCACACAAATAAACCTTTGAAATTTTAAATATTGATTTTTTTTCACAATATATGCTTACATATTTAACCGATTAGAAAATAGGGAATGATATAAGTTCTACTATACAGGGTGAGTCTTAAATAAGTGCAAATATTTTTAGGGGTAGTATATTTCGACCCCAGAAACACGCGTATGAGGTTTTTTCGCGAAAAAACTTGGGAAATTTGAAAACATAATTTCTTGATAATATAGCATATTAGAGATTGAATTTAGGGAAAAATGTTAGTGTTGCTTTTTAACATACTCCACAGGGTGTTCCAAACTTTCACTAAAATGACAACATTTTGTGTTTCCTCATATACAGGGTGAGTTTCTTACGATGTTCTCTATGGGTATCTCGAAAACTACTGGAGATAGAGAGTCGGTTAAATGGGGAAAGAATTGAAGTTTTGGGGGGTCATAAATATGCGCATTTTAGATTTGGGGGGGGGGAGTCATGTTGTAACCACTCCATTGATGCGCCAGTCTCTAAATTTAACTTTTCTCGTCTTGAAAACCGTTCTCTAAAAAATGTATGTAACGTATCCTTGAAAATGTATGGCCAAGAAAATTTGAACCAAACAATCCTACACGCTTTACTTTAGTTGAAAAATTCATATTTTACATTTTTTGTTATTTTAATTTACAAAGTTTGGATGTAACAGTTTCACATTTCTGAGAGCAACGATGATTGCAATTGTTTCCATGGCTAACTAAGTGAAATTAGTCAAGAAAGATAACAATTGGCTATAACACAGTAATTTTGTGAAAAAAAAATGTATAGCTTAAATCGTTGAAAAGCTTAAAAAATGGCGATTCTTATGAAGTCATGGCCAACTATGGTTTCCATTTAAAAAGACATATGTTTGTGTCATATGTCAAAAATGACAGGCTTTAGAAAAAATTGGAGAACATACACTTATTAGGGATGTGATTATCTACAACTTTTATCTGAAAACTTTTTTCTAAAATAGGTGATAAAAGAATTAGGGACAATTTTTAAAATAGCCGAAATTTGTTTTTTTCGAAATATCTAGTAAGCCAGGAGTTTTTTCAAAAATCTGAAAGGCGCATATTTATGACCCTACAAAACTGTCCAAAATCCATTAAATTTTTGCCCATTTTTCGTGCCGGTGGTGTATATTCAATAAAAAAAATTGGTTCTCTTATTAATATTTTCTCTTTACTAAGTATTCTCTCTAAATTACCTCTAAATTTCGTTAGTGTATTTAATCAAATTCTAGAAAATCGCGCGAAGATCACAAGGAAATCCGACAGCTCGTGAACCGTATCCGCTCTTATGTTTTTTCACTTTTAAGCAACGATATCCTCATTAAAATTATTTGCATTTACAGCAGTCGAACACGTCATGCCGGTATCCCTAGTCGTAATAGTTATGCACGCGAAACTATAACTG
Source organism: Sitophilus oryzae (assembly GCF_002938485.1). Lineage (NCBI taxonomy): Eukaryota > Metazoa > Arthropoda > Insecta > Coleoptera > Curculionidae > Sitophilus > Sitophilus oryzae. The sequence continues at coordinate 1,126,924 of NW_022146173.1, read as the reverse complement.
TATAGGGTGTTCTTTATAAATGACGTCAAATAAATATCTTACAGACGATTAAAAATTATATTATGTGAAAGAAAGTTTCTAAATTAATTAAGAAGCCCATACCGTATGATAAAAAAAAACACAATCAGTAACCATCATTTCGAAGTTGGTCAAAGAATGCCTAGAGAAGCTTAACAAATTAGGCAAAGAAAATAAAGTCCTTCTATTCTGAGTGCCTGCTCACCAAGCGATAGAAAGCAATGAAAAAGCAAATGATCTAGCTAGAAAAGGAGCGAACACTCCACTAACTGGACCAGAACCGTTCTGTTTTCCAAGCGGAAACCAACTGAAAGCGGAACTGAAGAATCTGGAAGACTCTATCCGCTACCTGGAATATGTGTTCTCCAACGGTCTAAGACACTCGAAAAAGTTCCTCAGAACTTACGACCGAGAAAAATCAAAGGTTTTCCTTGATTTAAGTAAAAACAATCTTCGGATTGTCACGGGGTTTCTTACACTGATAAAAAAGATAGACTTGAACTAAAGTCGTCATCGTTCTTGAAGAAAAAAAATTAGCGGCAAGAGAATTTATTTTAGCGTAGAAGAAAATATTTTGCCTGAAGAAAAACTCTCTTAACTCAAGAAAACTTGTTCTCTTAAAAAATTCGAAAATTTCTCTTGAATCTATTTTCATTCATCCAAGTGCAAGTTACTTTGTTTTAAGATAATAACAAAAATACGCTAGGAAGTACTTCATTCAAGAAACATGGTCATTTTTCCAATAGCTAAATACTCTTTTGATGAAAAATAATAACAACAAGACGATGACGAAGGACGGTATATACAATCAGTCGGCAGCCCGATCAGTCGCACGTCGCATTTCATAGGTCGCACATCATAGTACCAACAGGTTTTGTTGCTTTTTAATTTTAATTTTGCATAATTTGCTTTTAAAAAGCAAATTATGCAAAACTTAAATTAAACAAATTAGTGATCGTTATTAACATGCATTTGTCATTTTTTATGGACAAATTTTAGGATATATGGATTCTTTAAAGGAGTTTTTGAAAAACATGGAAATTAGAGCATTTATTTGCTATATTTGAAGGTAGAGACATTTACCTAATGCACCTGTTTAGATAATGCATGGGTGACTATAGATAAAATAAGAATATAGGTATCGATTTTTTTATGTAAATAATTACAAAAATTTTAGAATTTCAAGTCGTCGTATTAAAAAATTCAAAATGTGACCAAAGCTTATAATTTTAATAATTTGTTTGCTTTACTTTGATTAATCGTGATGTAACATTTTTTTGTAATTTGTAGAGTGATGAACCACCCCAAAAAACACCAAGGAGTGAAGAAGCAGAAATAACGACTATCGAGGAAAATATCACTTTACTTACTACAGACCAGGAAAACCTAAATTTATCAGAAAATAATATACCTCGTAATATGCCTGTATGTGATGTGTAGACTTCTCTTAGATCAAAATAAATTTTAGTTGACTCAATGGTATTCGCTATTGGTTTAAGAAAAGTGTCTCTTTAATCAAGAAATGTCCCTTTTCAATCAAGAATTTTTGCATGAATCAAAGAGACTATTGTTCTTGTAGCAAGAACTTCTTTGCATATTAAATTTGGATCAAGAGTGAAATACTTTGGACAGATAGATTCTTCTATTCTCTAAAGTAATTTTTTAAAGCTTATGAAAAGATAGTTAATGCTTTGGGCAAAGAAACGTCGTTCTTGGTCCTATTGAAAAGCGCTAATCTTTTGGGTCAAAGTCATATTCATTTCGACTGAGAGATCCTTTTTTTCAGTGTACAGGACACTGTTTACTCAACGAACACCTCAGGTGGCTGAAGCTGAGAAACAACGGCGAATGCAGATTCTGTGAGGGAAAATGGGGAAACACCAGAACACCTTATCACTGAGTGCGCCGAGACGACGCACAGTGCTTCGTCCCATGGACAAAAATCGAAAAAAAGTTAAAATTTACTAATATCTGAATCTGTAATTTTATACTTATAGCAATGTTCTCAACCATCATGTTTATTATTTTTCATAAACAGCGTTTTTTGTTAGCAAATATTTTCACTAAAAATAAATTTTACGATCATTATCTTATCAGTGAAAAGAATAACATTCATAGTAGTTCTGTATATTATGGAGTTAAACGGTAAGTACTTAATTGAAAGCCACTATGGATATTGTTAAACAAGGTATGTACTTTAAATTTATTTCTAAACAAGTTCGTGATTCTTTAGTTTTTATATATTTTTTAAGACGATTCTTAAATGGGTATAATTATAATATATAATAATTTTACGTTTTCAAACTTCAAAAAGGCATTTAAAAAAGAACATATCAAAACATATCGTATTTATTGAATATTTTTGTTGTCATATTCATATACTTTTAATTTTTGTATAGTTCACCTGCGTCTGCTTGCGACGAACTATATTTTATAATACTTTTCAGATGGAGTAAAATTGATAAGCAATGCCGATCTGGTTAATACTTGGCTTGATCATAAGGACAAGAACTCAAAATTATTTGTATTTCAAAAAATGTGTTCTTTATTAGTTATTGATGAACCTTCCAGTCAAATGAGACACCACTTGTGCCTGAAAAAAGCCCACTATGTTGGAGCGAAACGTCGCATAAAAAAAGTTTCCATCTTTCAATTTATTATAAAACCTCATACCCAAGAAAAGGAAAAAATAATATATGGATATGGCCTATTAAAGAGGTATTAACATTATACTATTAACATCCGAACCCCTCATACCAACAAAAATAACAGTAACAACGCGAAAAAGTAACATATTAGAAAATAATGTATAGAAATATCTTATATGTATGTGAGGATCATCTACCTGTGATTTGGATACTATAAATTTGGAAGATTCTGTCAGCAGTGGTTCTTCTGAATCAGAGTAGTTACGATATATGCATTTTGTTGTCCTAAAGTTAATTTATAGTATCTTAAGTTTTTTTTTAATTAAATATAACATTAATGTCTCTTTTTCATTAAAGAAAAACATTTTTATCTTATATTAGGCTTATATTGTAGAAATCATGTTCTAATGTTATTTCAATTCATTTTTATAACAGAGATTTATTTAATACTTACACCGTTTTCTTGCTATAAATTATTATTTCCTTAGATGGAACACAGCTCCAACATTTTTATTATTTATAAGATTTTTTTTTCATAAACGTGGGACTAAGAACATTATCATTTAGTACAATGAGAGTAATCATCATTTGTGTCAAATAAACCTAGTTTGAATAAATTACCTACAATAAAAGAAAAGTTTTGCATTTTTGTCCTCTAGAGCCATATGTTCGAAGCACTGTGCGACGACCATTCGTGCCATGAAGTTTGGTACGGCTGATGTTGAGGATGGGGAGCTGGCCTCTGTGGAGCCGTCTCAGATACTGGCTTTTGTTAAAGCCTTGAGACTGTATAATGAGTTATAACTCGTTATAACCCAAGAAAGGGGAACACACTTACTTAAGGCTTAAATCATTTGAATTTTATATTAGAATTGACTTAAGATTAAAAAACACTTCGTTATTAGAAATTACTTAAAACTAACAATTTTAGTATATTTGTAAAACCGACTTGTTGCAGCTCTCTGCAAGATCAAGAATTTCTCAAGCAGGTAGGTCTAGTCTTTTTGCAGCGTTCACATACAAGAAATGTATCGAAAACCTGGTCTGCGTAAATGAATGAACATACTACGCCGTTCTTTGAAAGTTTGATGACTTCTCAGAGTCTCGAAGCGTATCCCGAGCGTACCATCAGGTCCGTTACACCGTTAATATACCGGGGCAAAGCAAAAAGTTATTAAATATTTGATAATTTTAAATATCAAACAGATACAGTTAACAACATTTTTGATGTTATAAGAGAACATTATAAAATGATCTATCTACTATCAAAAGTAAGAACAATCTTCGGATTGTTACCGAGTTTCTAACAGGACACTGTCTTCGCAAGGAACCTTTCAGTAGATTGAAGCTAAGAAACAATGGCGAATGAAGATTCTGTGGGGAAAATTGGAAAACACCAAAACACCTCATCGCTGAGTATTAGGGGTATTATTAAAAAAAAGGTTGTTAGACGATTCATTTCCCACTTAAATTAAATGGGAATTTGCCACTTTTTGCAAATAATTTTTTTCTCTGGATCTTGTTCTCCCACAGCCATGACAATCACATATTCTTGTACAGAATTGAACACTCTACAAAAAAGGTTCCTTAAATTTTTTTGAAAAACCTACTCCTTCAAAAGTTATTCACGGTTAAATTTAACCACTCGTTAAATTCTTAAATTTTTCAACTTTTTTAACAAAATTTTGATTATTTTTGAAAAATTTAATCTATTACTGTAAAAATATACAATTCTGCTGGTGTTAAGGTTGGGAATTAAAAAATCTTCAAGTCTAATGAAGTTTAAACCATTTAAGTATAGCTGATTTATTTTAATAATCATTCTTTAGTTGAATTTTGATATTTCTTCTTATACTCGCTTACAATCTGAATCACCATATTGTTTTTCATCTTCACTTCTAGATAAAATATTAATGTATTCTTCTAACAATTTAACAGCTCTTTCTGCAGTATCATTAACTACTCTCAAATGTTTCACAATTTCAAAGTCTCTATAACCAGGATCCTTTAACCATTCCGTACTGTCTAAAAAAGCCCCATACTCACACTTCGCTCCTTCCTCTCCTTACTTCCTCGCGTTCCTTCGTCCCTTCGTTTCCTTCCTTCGCCTATTCGATGCTTGGAAATTAGTCAATTATGCAACAACACACCACAAAATATTTTTAATATAGCAGCTACATGTTTATTACGAAATATCCAGTAACCTCTGAAATTTTTAAAAAATTCGAAAGGCGCATAATTTTTATTTTATAAAACTGCAATTCTTTGTCGTGTCAAAAATAAAAATTGAATTTTAATAATATATATTTTTTTAATAAATCCGAATATTTCAGTATCATGTACAAGGTATATCAATATGAATGTACAAGGCGAGTCAACAATAGAGTAAAGTTTATTATGTAGTTTATATCGAAACCATGAAATATGACATAATAATTAAACGTTAATGAAGTCAATCCCCATTTTTTCAGATATTTTTGTAAAGGCATCATGCACACTATTTCTATTTTTTTATTTTTGTCGCTACGATTACATAAATATGGACATGCCTTTTTTCACAAAATGAAGACAATATTGTTTTTTTCTTCCATTTTTTAGAATATTGTGTGTAAATTATTTTTATATCGACTGGCGATTGCTAGATGTACAGGATGTCCCATTTTTGTGTGTTTTATGGGGTTTCTGGTTTATGAGTAGAGATATGAAGATGCTGTTTTCACATCATTGTTCTACTTATTATGAAACTAAATATGCTACACACATATTTATCCTGGCCTTCTTAGTTCAAAGTTATTTCTTATTTCTTTTACTTTTTATTTTTTAATTAGTAGAAATTTTTGCAAAAAAAAGTAACAGCGTAATGTGAAAACCGCATCTTTGTATCTCGACTCATAACACACCGTACGACACCCTGTACAGACGTACTGCCAAATCAAGAAATCAACTACGAATGAAATCCAAGTTCGATTTATATATTTTATATATTTCAATATTTTTTTGTGTTCGTGATAATTCCTTTGCTACTTCCTCCAAAAATCGACAGTACGTGGAAGGAGCGTTTCGAGGAAGTAAACGGACGAAGTAGCGTTTTGACGAAGGAGGAAGGAACACGGTCGCATAAAATCGACATTTTTCCATAGTAAATATATGATTTTTGGACGAAGGAACGCGAGGAAGGAACGAAGTGAAGTAGCGAAGTGTGAGTATGGCGCTTAACTGCAGAAAACGTATCAATATTAAACCGTGTAAAAAATTGTAACAAATTTGAATTTATGCAAATAATCAATGTTTTAACACTATCAGAATTGTATATTTTTACAGTAATAGATTAAATTTTTCAAAAATAATTTTGTCAAAAAAGTTGAAGAATTTAGGAATTTACCGAGTGGTTAACTTTAACCCCGAATAACTTTTGAAGGAGTAGGTTTATCGAAAAACTGTAAGAGACCTTTTTTGTAGAGCGTTCAATTCTGTACAATGAATATGTGATTATCAATTGCCATGGCTGCGAGAGAACAAGATCGAGAGAAAAAAATTATTTGCAAAAAGTGGCAAATTCCCATGTAATTTAAATGGGAAATTAATCGTCTTTGGGGTAAGGTTTATTGTGAATATTAAGGGTTTACAATGGTTTACAATTTTGAAAAACAGTTTGTTAACATTAAATGTATATTACTAAACGGTATTGTTTTCAAAATGAGTTTTGTGAGTTAAAAAATGAAATTTAAATCAGAAGTATAATCTTGTAGTAAAATTGCATGTGTCTAGACATATTCACAAAACTAGTGTGAATTTACCATATGTATTTAGTAAAAAATGACGCCACGTCACGCAACTTCTTGTAAAGCTGATGCGAATTAAGTAATCGATTCAAAACGTAGTTAGAGGAAGAACATTTTAATCTAAGCAGTTTTTTTGAACAGGTGGTAGTCCCACTGTATGGGCGATTAGTGTTTTTATAATTTAAGGGTAAGTATATTATACTAATTATGTTTATAGGTATGTAGTTTCTGTAAATATAAAGCCAGCTCTCTAATGGTGCGTTTAGACTTCAGCACGCACGCACTGATCCTTCGCGAATGCTCAAGAGTAAACGGCTGTGCGCGCACGCTCACTCTGAATCTGTCTGTGCGCGAGCAGCCGCGAACGTGAGTCGTCTGGTGTCGGTTTTTGGTCCGTGCTCTAAGGGATTCTATGTGTGCGCGAATGCTCAGTTTGCACCGGCAATTTGTTTTGTCTGCGTTCGTGCGTGCGGCCTGAATTTTTTTTCGATTTCTTTATTAAAATTATGGAGTGGATCAATGAATCTTCGTTATTATTAATTGAAGAATATGAAAAGTTGCCTATATTATGGGACGTTAAACATTCGCCGTATTATTAAAAACCCCCCCCAAAAAAAATAACGCATGGCAAGACCTTGTAAATAAATATAATATTGAATATGTCGATATTAATGAAATTGCTATTCTAAAATTTGTATCTTTTGTTCGTAATTTTTGGTGTTATTAATTTTGTAAATATTGAAAGTCGCGCCTGGTCATTCTTGTAAAGTTTTTGAACTGATCATAGAAATTATGTCGATTTCTAAAAATTCGGGTTTGCCACTAGCGAAGATGTTTTCGATTTTTCTTCTTTTTAATAATTAAGCTGTGCATAACAATGACTGCAGCCCCGACTATTTCTTGATCGTCCATTATTTTCACGAACACAACTCTGCTGTGCGCGCACAAGTGGATCACTTCATTCGTCGAAAAATAAGTTTTAGCTACACATTGCTTAAACAATTTTCAAAATCGGCTCTTTAGAACAAAATAATATATTAAACTTAAAAATCCATGATTTTTTTCAGCATTATTTTAGGCATGTTCTATGTTTACTTATTTCTCTGAGATAGTTTATCGTTTTCGAGTTATTTTCGCTATAAATAAACCCGGTCACGTTTCAGTCCAATACGCCTACGGTGCGGCCTTTTTTTTCTGCTCCCATGCGGGCGGGGAGGGCTTTCAACCAGCATTGTTTTTGAAAAACAAACACCGACGACAGACTAAAATGTCAACTCAGGTCGCGTATGAAATTTCGTTGTGTTTAAAAAGCAGCTGAAAATGTCAAATTTGAAAACTGACCCAGACAGAACAGGTCCGTTAGGGTTGCCAACTTTCAAAAGAGGGTAAAAAAGAGGCACAGGCAAAACATTTTTAGAAACCTCGCCGAAATGTCTAGTATATTTACCAAAAAATTATGTCAACGGTATGCCATTGATGGTCATTCTTACTTTCTTAAAAATTTTATACTCAAAACTTGTTAAAACAAACCATTTTCAACAAAACTTCGTTTCCAAAAATTTCTTGTTCATAAATATTTCTTCATTTTCTTTTCAGTACAAACGAGTGGGAGTAGCGAAAGACACAGATTAACAATTTTTTAAAGCATTGTGGCGATGCGATAGACGAATAATTTTTAGATTTTGAGTTTGGTATGTAAAAAAGAGGACTTTTTCAATGCGTAAGAGAAAAGAGGACAGTTCTCTGGAATAGAGGACGGTTGGCAATAGAGGTGGGAATTCTAGTTCCTTGGGAGGAACTAGTTCCTTAGTTCTAGTTCCTCCAGAGGAATAGTTCCTTGAACTAGGTCTTTAGTTCACAATAGTTCCCAACTAACATTGACATCCCCCTTGCTTGCTAATGCGTTTCGTTGTCAGTCAGAACTATTCACAGTATGATCTGTATAATTTTTATAATGTACGGAGATATAACGAGACGTGTAATTGTGTATGTTAAAAACATATAGGTAAGTTTTATTGCAGATAAAAAAGAATAAAAAAAAATCAAATCAGAATTTAAAAAACTATATCATAAATCAATTGGAGCAAATATTACAAAAAATTTACGAAAAATTGCATTTTTCCGCACTTCAAGCTTTTTTTGTCTAAAAATTCAGAATATCTACTTCGTTTTATAAGATATTTCTTAATTTTAGGGACCTACAGTGAAACATTCCCATAAAATATTTAAAAAACAAACTAAAAATCAAAAACAGTATCCACGACAATTTTCTGTGGTAATTACGCCGCGCCGGCTGCGGCAATAGACAAGGCCGAATCCATCGTCATCGCCTTGTATTATATCTCGGATGTCGACTGAATAGATTCCCGTGAACTAGTCTTTTAATAGTTACTCTATGTCCGGATCCGATAACATACGGCTCGCACTCCCCACGCCTGCCTAGCATAAATCGCGCTGGCTGATCCATACGTAAACTAGTCTTTTATTTAGTTCCTCTAGTTCCTTTAGGTCCGGATCCGATAACATACGGCATAAGGCTGGCACTCCCCGCTCCTGCCTATCATCGATCGCGCTTGCCCGATCGCATCGGTTCGTACGCAAACTAGTCTTTTATTTAGTTTAGTTCTTAGTTCCTCTAGGTCCGGATCCGATAACGTACGTCTGGCACTCCCCACTCCTGCCTACCATCGGGCTACGCGCGCTAGCCGATCCGTCGCCGTCGCATATTATTCTATATCGGGCACAGTCTCGATCCCGGAATAGGTCCTGAGGAACTAGTCCTTTGAGAAGCCAGGAACTAGTTCCTTTCATTCCGGGGTCGGAATAGTTCATTGGAACTAGTTCGTTCACGAACTACACACCTCTAGTTGGCAACCCTAAAAAAACACGTACAAAATTCATCACAGATCTTCAATACGCTGATGACTGTGCTCTAGTTGCAAATACGTTACAGCAATTGCAAGAAATGTTGAACACATATACATGGGCATACGAGGCTTTGGGACTTAAGCTGAACACCGATAAAACTAAAATCATGTGCACTCCCTCGGAAGATCACAACAATGCTATAAAAATCGGAGAAGAACTATTGGAATATGTAGCGGAATTCAATTACCTCGGCAGTTGATTTTGGAAATATCGACTCTGAAATTCAGCACAGGATTAGCGGCGCCTCAAGAGCATTCTGGAAATTAAAAGACAGGGTTTTATACAATCATGACTTGAACACAAAAACGAAACTTGCAGTGTACCGAGCAATAATAATTCCGACCATGTTATATGGAAGCGAAACCTGGGTGCCGTACCGCCGACACGTGAACGCACTAAATCAAGTTGCAACAGAGACATCTTAGACAACTCTCAAATGGTTCCATCATGTCTCAAACGTATCGGTCCTTGAAAAAGCTAACTGCGAGAGTATCGAAGTCATGGTTACAAAATCCCGCTTAAAATGGGCTGGTCATGTATGCAGAATGCAAGAAAACCGCATACCAAAATATCTGCTTTACGGTGAGCATGTAGACGGTAAGAGGAGGCCGGGTGGACAACTCAAAAGGTTCAAGGATATTTTCCACGAAAACTTAAAAGGAATTAACAAGCAGAATGAGTGGGAAGAGGCAGCTCACAATAGAACGGAATGGAGAAGAATTGTAAAGTCAGTTAACAGCGATAACCAAAAAGTAAAGGGGCAACAAAGCAATGAGATTTTTGAATGTCCAAAGTGCGGTAGACAGATAACATCACGTATCGGGCTTTTCAGTCACAGAAAAGCTCATGAAAGAAAACGCCTTGCGTGACCATCTTCTGATGCGTGTCAAATACTAGTCAGCGAGTAATGGCAGTATGTATATATGTATGTATGTTGAAAGACATAGATTAACAATTTTTTAAAGAATTGTGACAATAGACGAATATTTTTTAGAATTATAGTTTGGAATGTAAAAAAGAGGACTTTTTCAATACGTGGGAGAAAAGAGGACAGTGAGAGCAAAAAGAGGACTGTCCTCTGGAGTAGAGGACGGTTGGCAACGAGTATATTATCCCTGTATATGATCTACCGGGTTGTGCATTGTGGCTGGAAACATAGGAGATCGCATGCAAATTTTAAACTGTCCATTTATTGACTCCTCTCTTAATTTTACAGCCAAGATGTAAATAGGTTTTTAAAAAGTTTGTGTATGCTGAATACACATGCCGAATTTGAACAATTTTGGACAAGCCGATTTTAAGTAATTTAAGAAAATTTGCATCTATTTTTAAATTAAAACTAAACAGGTAACAATGCAAACCCAGGCAAATGTCAACCTTAAGTTTAGAATATATCAAAAACAATATGAAACAAAATAATTTATAACTAGTAACTTACTAAGCTTAGATATCCAAAAGGATACGCCAAACTATCAAATTAATATTCACTTAGAAAAGCAGATACGTCGCTTATCACAACCATATCTCACTAAATTTAGGGCAAACCCGAGTATATTAATAAATCAACATGTAGTATCTTTTCACCTAGCTTTAATGTCAACAAATAGATAGTAATACATGCCATACAAAGTACCTAAAATTAGGAACAACATAAAGTTTTGGAAATTCTTTTCATTACCTTTTAGAATAGAATCTATTAGTTTCAATTTTTTATATTATAAAATTTACATACCGACTTGAGTCATCGAAACTGTGCGATCCGGATTTTAACGTGGATGTAGATAGCTTAATGGAAAATTAAAAGTATTAAAAAGAGATACAAATTGGGTCGACACATTTTTTTCTATGCGGTATTACCGGATTCTGCATCAAAATTTCAAACCGCACAAGTAGGCCTTTACGAAAAATGTTGCATCTAGGGTTGGAACTTTATTTTTCACTATTAGTTACTCATTTTACTACAGCTGTAATAGATTATATTTAGTTTAGATATATTATCATCATTTCAGTAGTATACATGAAAGTTTTTAAAATAACTTATATTTTTCTTACACACATTTTCCTACAAACGTAAAAAACCGGCAACACTGTATGCAGCTTTTCATTTTGCCTCTCTGTCTATCAACCGGTCATTTATATTATTCTCTGTCATACTCTTTAAAATCCAGACCACATAAATTGGATGACCAGCAGGGTATATCGTGTTAAAGATAAAAATATTTTGAATCTAATTATGTTGGAGATTTTTATTTTCAGATAGTTTAAGATTATTTTTTAGCAAGAAAAATAACAAGAAATTAAGATTTCAATTGATTTTACTCTGTGAAAAGCTCTAACATAAAATACTGAGAAATATTAAGATAAAAACATTCTCAAAAATCGATTTTCTTAAAGTAGATTACATATATTATGTCAATTAAAAAACAAATTAATAAAATAAATAAGAATTAAATTAAACTTGATACAATTAAATATAAAAAATATAGTTTTTAAGTTTGTTCCTTATAGAACAAATAGATCTGTTCATCGATTAATCCTCTCAAAAGTTATTTAATATATTTTTCAGGAAAAAAATGTAATCCAAACCCATTTCAAAGTAATATTTTACTTTAACTCAATTAAAATAAATACTGCAATTAATGTAGTGCTTCTTTGAGTCAACTTAATGTAAAAACAACAAACGCCAGTTAAAATCGATTTTAAACATGCTATATAAAAATATTCTTAAAGTCTAATTGATAAAAAAGTGTTTAAGAAGCTCTCCTTTTTATGGAGACGTTCCCTCTGGCCAGATGCGATATGAAAAACCTCAACTCTCCCCATTTTGCTTTTTGACGTAGATACAATCATTTCCCACTGCAGATATGGTCGCAGGAGTTTTTGGCTGACCCTTGCCCTCAACGAAAATGGACTGACCCCTGTGAAACCATCTCTTTTCGTACAACTTCCCGTCCTCTATCCTCGTCTCTATCAAGGTCTGGTGGTCTCCGAAGTTTTGTACACCCATGTTGCCGATTCCGTGGTTTGGGCTTCCCATTGAACTCTCGTTGAGCCTCCTCATCGAGAAGGTTACCTCCTTGATTTGTCTGAGGTCCGTCTCGATCTCTTTCTCTTCGAGAAGGTAGGTTATCTGTGCAGCGGGAGCTTTCCTGCGTTTTTCTGGAAGAGGGATAGGTTCGTTAGGCCTTCTTCTAAGCTTTCTCGTCATAGCTGGCTTCACCTCCATGGAGTCACCAATTAGTTCAATAGAGGATCTTTCTGCCTCGATGTTTCTTTTCTTATCCTCCAGATCTGATATAAGGTTTTCCCTCAAGTCTATTTTTTTTTCTAATAAAGTCCAACATATATCCCTTGTCAATTTCGTTGAGTCTGAATCTTTCGTGGTATTGCATTTCTAACATCTTGATGCGTTTGTTGTACTCGTCGTGAGTTCCTCATTCAGTTGGGCTAGTTTCTTCTTGAGCATGATAACCTTGTCCTAAAGTATTTACGTATTAATTTCCAGATGTTCTTGTTGGCTATCTGTGTCCGTATTGCCTGACATATTTTCTATTGTTTAGTATAATTAATGAAGAATAGAAACAAAGAATTTCAAATATATTCCTTTAGTTAAGTAACTATTATATTATTTTAGAGAAATAGGTAAAATATGGTTTCTCGAGTAAAACTGTAATGTAAAATGCATTTAATGAATAGCTTCATTTTACTGCAATTGAATTAAAACAAACTTAGCAAATGTGCAATGATTCATTGAGTCAGCTTAATGTAAAAATAACTAACGTCTTTTAAAATCGATTTTAAACTAAAATACATGCTATCTAAATATATTCTTAAAGCCTAATTGATAAAAATTGTTTTAAGAAGCTCTTCTTTTTATGGAAACGTTCCCTCTGGCCAGATGCGATATGAAAAACCTCAAACTCTCCCCATTTTGCTTTTTGACGTAGATACAATCATTTCCCACTGCAGATATGGTAGCAGGAGTTTTTGGCTGATCCTTGCCCTCAACGAAAATGGATTGACCTCTGTGAAACCATCTCTTTTCGTACAATAACTTCCCGTCCTCTATCCTCGTCTCTATCAAGGTCTGGTGGTCTCCGGAGTTCTGTACACCCATATTGCCGATCCCGTGGTTTGGGCTTCCTAATGAACTCTCGCTGAGCCTCCTCATCGAGAAGGTTACCTCCTTGATTTGTCTGAGGTCTGTCTCGATCTCTTTCTCTTCGAGAAGGTACGTTATCTGTGCAGCGGGAGCTTTCCTGCGTTTTTCTGGAAGAGGGATAGGCTCGTTAGGCCTTCTTCTAAGCTTCCTCGTCATAGCTGGCTTGACCTCCATGGAATCACCAGTTAGTTCAATCGAAGATCTTTCTGCTTCGATATTTCTTTTCTTATCCTCCAGATCTGATATAAGGTTTTCTCTCAAGTCTATTTTCTTTTCTTCAAAGTCCTTCGCAGCGGCTTTCAATTCTTGAGCGTAGTCCCTCTTGATGAAGTCCAACATGTACTCCTTGTAGATTTCGTTGAGCCTGATCCTTTCCTGGTACTGGGTTTCCAGCTTCTTAACTCGTTTGTTGTACTCATAGTGAGTCCCGTCCTTGAGTTGGGCGAGTTTCTTCTTGAGGTTGGCCAGTTTGTCCTGGTACATTTGCTCTTTGATCTCGAGCTGTTCCTCCTGGCGGCCTGTGTCGGTTTCGCTGGCATCTTCGGTGTCTTCGTCGCTTTCTTCGAGGTGGTGATGGTGATCGTCGTGGAACTTGTCCTCGTCGTTATCGAGTTTGTCGTCGTCGAAATCGTACTCGTGATTGTTAAAGGAATTTGACAGTGGGGACCCCAAGAATGACATTGTCTCGCGACGTTCCAGTACACACTAGAAAGAAAATAATTTCGTTACCAATTTTGTTTTGACTGGTTAAAAAAACTAATCTATTTAAAAAATCTAGATAAATTATTGGATACCTATTGTTCGGACTAAAATTTAGACATAAGAATTTTTTTCTGTTTGTACGGAACATTTTAATTCATTCTTTTATGGGGTCCCACTCTACCAAATCTATAATTTTATTTCAGTTTTTTTTGTACCATTGAAACCAATACCAATAGAAAATGTTAATATACTGTTTATACTAGTTAGTAGGTTTGCACATTACTAGTCATAAGTGTAATAACTAATATATAGGTCATCGACAAACAAGTAGATTGTATTTTCTGTCATATTTTAAATGGGGCATGTTGAAATCAGATATTCTCGCGCAGGACGCACTATACATATCTTTTTTTGCCTGGGTACGAGGGTCAACGAAAAGGCAGATGAAAGGGCCAAGCAAGGCTCATCAATGCCATTTATAGGCCCAGAACCCTTCTGCGGTCTTGCAAAAGCAGTCACGAGAATGGCCACGGAACGATGGGTGGCCAACAAATCTCTAGAATGGTGGAGAAACTCACCAAAGCAGAGACAGGCGAAAAGTTCATTGTAGAGCTGATTCACGGTAGACCTAATAAGCAAGGACAGAAAGACAGCCAAACCTGTAGTGGGTCTACTAACAGGGCTAAGTCTACTAAGTAAGCTGAATAGGCATCTAAAGCTAATGGGATTGACGCACGTGTGTAGGTTCTGCCAATCTAAAGAAGAAACGGCAGAACACATTTTA
The DNA here is from genome assembly GCF_002938485.1 of Sitophilus oryzae. NCBI lineage: Eukaryota > Metazoa > Arthropoda > Insecta > Coleoptera > Curculionidae > Sitophilus > Sitophilus oryzae. The sequence goes on along the minus strand of NW_022146173.1, from coordinate 1,111,900 downwards.
TGTCGGTGCGACAGACTGGAAAATGTGCAGTTCTCCAAGAAAAGGAAATAGGCGAAAAAACCTTATATCAGATCTGGAGGACAAAAAAAAGAACATCGAAGCAGAAAGATTTTCCATTGAACTAACTGGTGACTCTATGAAAGTGGAGCCTATCCCTCTTTCAGAAAAACGAAGGAAAGCACCCGCTGCACAGATAACCTACCTTCTCAAAGAGAAAGAGATCGAGACAGACCTCAGACAAATCAAGGAGGTAACCTTCTCGATGCGGAGGCTCAGCGAGATTTCAATAGGAAGCCCAAACCACGGGATCAGCAATATGGGTGTACAGAACTCCGGAGATCACCAGACCTTGATAGAGACGAGGATAGAGGACGAGAAGTTGTTGTACGAAAAGAGATGGTTTCACAGAGGTCAGTCCATTTTCGTTGAGGGCAAGGATCAACAAAAAAAACTCCGGCCACCATATCTGCTGTGGGAAATGAGCGTATCTACGTCAAAAAGCAAAATGGGGAGGGTTTGAGGTTTTTCATATCGCATCTGGTCAAGGGAAATCTCTATAAAAAAAAGAGCTTAATTTTTTTTTATCAGTAAGACTTTTAAGAATATTTTTATGTGGCATGTATTTTAGTTTAAATCGATTTTTAAAGTCGTTTGTTATTTTTACATTAAGCTGATTATTGAGTCATTGGAATCATTGCACATTTGCAAAGTTCAGGATCTTTACTACCAGAAATCAACAGAAGAATTAAAAGACCATGCATGGAGTACATAACCTGGAAGAAGCTCAATCGTATTCAAATATAATGCCACTTTATTTTAGTTAAGAAGAAAACTGTACTAACAGTCATGAGTTGACCTATGCAGGCGAAACCTGGACACTTAAAACGGACATCATAAGAAAACCGCAGGTCGCACAACGATCAATGGAACGAAATATGCTGGGAATAACTAAGAGAGACCATAAAATAATACAGTGGATACGACAAAAGACCCAGGTAAGATGTCAACCACAGATTCAAATCCCTCAAGTGGCAATGGGCAGAACACCTGGCAAGAAGGACGGACAACAGATGGACCACAAACATTACAGCATGGTACCCACAAGGAATTAAGTGACCTAGAAGAAGACCGAACCTGAGATGGGACTAAGATATTAGGAAATTAGGGATAACTTGGGCCCGCACAGCCAAAAATGGGCCCAACTACAAAGAGAGTATCTAAATATGTGAGGGAGGCTACATCATAATTGGAAATGGTTGAATAGGCTGGAAATGATGATATTGATACAAATGAATTAAAAACACGAAAAAAAATAATAAAGCAGTATTTCTACCGGGTGTTGCATCGTCGTGCGGGACATAGGAAATCCCATGTAAATTTTAATGGGGTCAATTATTGGCTTCCCTAATTATTTTAGAGAATAATTCTATTTAGGTTTATTGAAGAGCACTAAAACCCACATTCAAAAGAATAACTTTAGATATTTTTGATTAGCCCGTTTACGAGTTATCGCCGATTTCTTTTTAAATATTTCTCCTTTCTTATGGCCTTGTATTTACTTATGAGCACCAGTCAAGGTAAAAGATAACTGTCAAATGAAGTTGTCATTTCAGAAATTTATCTATTTAGTGCTTTATTATTATTATTAAAAACTCATACCTACATCGAAAATATTAGCCATGAACTATAGCCATGACACTATCGAAGAGAAAAAAAAAGTATTGATGATTAAATGGTATTATCAAGGAAATAGTTATCAAAAGGTGTCGGACATATTTGCTGCTCTGTATCCGAATAGACCGATACCTGGAAAATCTACAATCGCAAGGAATATCCAGAGATTTGAGATCAAAGGTACCCTAATAAATAACTGCAGATGTGAAGCAAGGCAGGAACAAAGAGAAGATGAAAACCAAATCATACCGACTTGAAAGTATTATTGTGCGTGGAAGAGAACGATGGAAAGATCAGCACAAGGAAACTTGAGGATGAAATAGGAATAGATCACACTACAGCGTTTCGAATTTTGAAACGACATAAATACTATTCCTTCAAATATGAAAAGCACCAAGAACTACGAGATGGGGACGAAATACAGCGGCAGGCGTTTTGTTTTGATATGATGGAAAGAGCAAACACGGATGGGGAATTTTTAAAAAACATGTTTCACTGACGAATGCACGTTTACCTTAAATAACCCAATATTCAAAATTATCGATATTGGAACAAAGAAAACCAACACAGGTTTGTCGAAACAAGGACGCAATATCCAAAGAGAGTAAATGTTTGGGCAGGGATATTCGGACACAATATTATCGGGCCATTATTTCTTACGCGAAATTTAAATGCAGAATATTATTTGGAACTACTCGAAAATCATATTTTACATGATGCCGCTAGGGAAAATCAGGAAGTTTGGTACCAAATTGATGGCTACCCGGCACATAGTACCCTGGCTGTTCGGGAATATTTAGACAATAGTTTTAACGGAAACGTTATTGGAATAAATCATACAGTAAATTGTCCAGCAAGGTCTCCTGCTATTTCGCCAAATGATTTCTTTCTCTGGGGCCATTTAAAAAACAGGATATACAAGGATAAAAAATACCCAAATCTAGACGAATTAAAAAATGCTATTTCTGCCGAATGCAATAGAATTTCAGTTTACTAACTAGCGAATGTAAAAAGAGAATTTTATGATCGCCTGGGTTATTGTCTAGCAGTCGATGGAGGAATATTTGAACGTCTTCTTAAATCCTAAAGTTCTAACAATTTAATAGTACCTAAATTAATAAGTTATTGAATATTGTAATAATACTATAATTAACCTTGTAATTGATTACTTTATTTTACTTTAATTCATATTAATTTGTATTTATAAATACATCTTTAAGATTTGCGATGTAGGAATGAGTTTTCAATAATAATAAAGCACTAAATAGGTAAATTTCTGAAATGACAACTTCATTTGACAGTTATCTTTCACCTTGACTAACATTGGGTTCATTATTTAAGGTAAACGTGCATTTGTCAGTGAAACATATGTTTTTTTAAAAATTCCCTATTCGTGTTTGCTCTTTCCATCATATCAAAACAAAACGTCTGCCGCCGTATTTCGTTTCGTAGCTCTTGGTGCTTTTCATATTTCAAGGAATAGTATTTATGTCGTTTCAAAATTCGAACGCTGTAGTGTGATCTATTCCTATTTCATCCTCAAGTTTCCTTGTGCTGATCTTTCCATCGTTCTCTTCCACGCACAGTAAAACTTCCAAGTCGGTATCATTTCTTGCATCTTCTCTTTGTTCCTGCCTTGCTTCACATCTGTAGTTATTTATTAGGGTACCTTTGGTCTCAAATCTCTGGATATTCCTTGCGATTGTAGATTTTCCAGGTATCGGTCTATTCGGATACAGAGCAGCAAACATGTCCGACACCTTTTGATAACTATTTCCTTGATAATAACATTTAATTATCAATACTTTTTCTTCGGTAGTGTAATTCATGGCTAATATTATTTTTCGATGTAGGTATGAGTTTTTTAATAATAATAAAGCACTAAATAGATAAATTTCTGAAATGACAACTTCATTTGACAGAGTTATCTTTACCTTGACTGGTGCTCATAAGTAAATACAGAGCCATAAGAAAGGAGAAATATTTAAAAAGAAATCGGCGATAACTCGTAAACGAGCTAATCAAAAATATCTAACGTTATTCTTTTGAATGTGGGTTTTAGTGCTCTTCAATAAACCTAAATAGAGTTATTCTCTAAAATAATTAGGGAAGCCAATAATTGACCCCATTAAAATTTACATGGGATTTCCTATGTCCCGTCCGACGATGCAACACCCGGTATACCTTCGAATTAAAAAATGACAAATAAAGTGTATATTAAATAATTAAATATAGATGAATTTTAAAATTAATATAAATAAAATAAAAAATATAGCTTATTCATTCATTATAAACTTAATAACATCACATATTTCTCCTCATTTTCATTCAACAAAGTATAATGCAAACGTTTCACATTCCAGCCACGTTAAAATCACTACCAAGAGCTTCCACTTTTCTTAATTATTATTATCTTCTATGCTAATATGTTGCTTAGTAGAAAAAAAAGCTATTTTGAAAAAACAGGCAAACCGCAATCCAGTTAAGACATAGCCGCAGGCAAGGACATAAGAATGTTGTTGCGCACTTGACGTGTTGCCGCTTCTAGCACATTCTCCTAATATAGTCGTATTGAACTTTCTAGTTTGTACAGGAGCAATTCAATGCGAGACGGACAATACAAATAGGCGTATTGTCTGAGTTTACAGCGGTATTACAAAATAAATACATTCTACTTCTAAATCTATAAGCAAATTTTAAGAAACAGGATATCTCATATCTTTGACCATTCTCAGATATTCAATAAACAAAATTCACCTCCTAGAAAAGGTTGTTGATGGTCAAACTGAAAAAAAAATACTATTGTAGCTCCTGTAGATAAATACCAATGACCAATGACTAAAGAATACAGGACCAGTAACACCCGAGACCAAATTAATTGTTACCATTTGTCTCCAATCAGTGCCGTGCCAGAAGGTTAATATAAAAAATGCAGAATTACATAAAAATTGGAATTTTAATTGTTTCACAAATATTTCTTGTTCGGACAGTTACAAAATTTAATTCAATGCTTATTGTTACGCTTATTAGATTTATTTAGTTTTGAATATAGGTATTACGGTAAATTGTTAGTCTTCTTCAAAAGCGAATATCTCCACCAAAAAATAGGTTACTGACATGATTAAAAAATAAATTACAGAGAAAAGGTACACCTTGCTGATAAACTGGTTTTTGAATTCCTTACTTTGTTAAACCTGTCCGCAGGGTGTTTCCAACTTACGCCAAAAGAACATTTTGTTTTCCCTCGTATAATGTATAATAATAGACAGATAGTACTGCTATACAGGGTGGTCCGAACTGTATTCCGCAAACTTCGGAAGCATATTTTTCAGATAAAAATAAGTAAAAATGTTCGTATAAATGTACGTCCTAAAATGCTTAGTTTCGGAGATACAGGGTGTAGTTTCATTTTAATTTTGATTTTTACCAAATAATTTCTGAAATAACGCCAATATTTAGATGAAAATCATGGGTGTCTGGGAGTTTTTTGACATAAGAAATTTGATTTTGATGTTAATATGACTCCTATTTGTAAGATGCTGTTTTAACTGTTTTGAAGGATAATAACTTTTCGTCCGTACCTTTATAAAACTACTGAATGAAAAAATATACATTTCCGGGATTTTATACGCAAAAAATGTCTCTTTTTTACCAAGCGACATTTTCGAGACAAAAAATCGCTACGAACAAACGTTCCCAAGATATTTAGAATGGAAATAGTCAATACATGTCATTATTGACAAAAAATAAACATGTTGAGTGGATAGTTATTTGACTGAAATGATACATTTGGGAACTTTTTATTTTTTAAACCTGTTGAACTTTTGGCTCAAAAATCTTTCAAATTTATGATTTCAGTCTAATAATTATATTTAGTTAAAAAGTTTAATTTATGTTAATGATGACAGGTATTGCTAATTTCGATTCCAAATATCTCGAGAACCATTACTCGTAGCGATTTTTACCAAGAAACTTTTTTTACGTAAAAAACGTCGTAAATGTATATTTTTTTACTCAGTAGTTTTTACAGGTATGGACGAAAAGTGATTACTCTTCAAACCAGTTAAAAATTATGTAGGTGGCGTCCTCTACAAGTAGGAGTCATATTGACATCTACATATATCAAATTTCTCATGTCAAAAAACTCCCAGACAACAATCATCCAAATACTGACGTTACTTCAGAAATAATTTAGAAAAAATCGAAATAAAAATGAAACTACACTCTGTTATCTCCGAAATTAAGCATTTTAGGACATACATTAATATGAACTTTTTTACTTATTTTTATCTACAGAATATGCTGCCGAACTTTCCGGAATACAGTTCGGACCACCCTGTATAATAATTTAAAAAAATGTAGGCAATAGGAATTAATAAGATTAATAAAGGTTTCAGTTATTCTAGAAAAAGTGATTATGTTTATTTTTATTTACTGGTTCAGTTTTACTATTTGACGCTGTGTCATATATGTATTGGCTCTTTTCAAAAAAAAATTAGAAAGTGTTAAATCTTCCTTCATTTGCCGACAAATACACAGTAATTTCTTTATCGATCTAAACAAAACAATTGTTCTCTATTTCCCGGATATTTCAAAACTACGGATATTCAAATTACCATGTACAAATTCGTGTATATCCTCAAAAAAACTGTTACACTAATATTAAACATAATTTAAATTTTGACACTGACAAACAGATCGTCTATCTTTTGTTTCTATTATGTAAGTATAACAAATAACTAAGTAAACACAGAAAATCTCCCACAAAAATATCAAAAAGTGATAAAAATCCTCTTAGAAAGATTTACGGGAAACTTTCGGAGCCGTTAAAATTTAACAACTTCGACAGTCGGCGATCCGTATTGTTCAATTTCGGCGGGTAATACAAATACGATGTTTGTCCTTTTCTATTCGTGCATATCGGACAAGGACGTACATTATTTTATCCGTAATGATAGTGATCAGTATATAAAAAGAAAAAAATAATCGTAGGATGTAATCAATATAATGGATTTACGTTTTTGACACAAAATTTCCATTTCATGTGATAAACATGGATAAGAGAGAGAATGACAATCTGTCACGAAAGTTCCAAACTTCGCGAATTCTAGTATCCCTAGTAGGTATGTAATTTTTAAGAAGTAAATTTAGTAGTATTTTAAAACATTTTTAAAACCCAAATTAGCCTTACATTATTTTGCTTTTACTTGAACTTTGAATTTAATAAATATTTAAGTAAATTCAAATAATATAAAAAATAATTTACAAAAGAAATTTTTTTTAAAATTTTATAAAATAATATACTACTCTATGTTACGACGGTGACAAAAAAAGCAGATGACGTCCATACCAATCTATTTTACTAAAAAATATATGTTTCTAATATTTTTTAAGTTAACTATGGATGGGTTTAAATATAAATCCGTCATGCGTCGTGTCTTGTTGTTTTTAACCAGTTTTATTGGTTTATAAAAAGGACAGATCATATTTCAATTTTATTGGTTTGACGGAACGATGAACGACAAACAGACGCCGATGAGTATGAATTCGCCTTTAGGTTTTTGAGGCTTGTCAAAGTTTTGCCAAATTATAGGTTATAATTTTGTGTCATCTTATGTCAAATACCCTGCGTTTTGGAATATGATGCATTTTGATTCGTGTTATTAGTGTGTTTTGTGTCTTTTGAAGTCAAGTTGCGGAAAAGTCGAGGGAAAATTAATTGTAGACCCAAAGCACAGTTCATAGTTAACACTCAGTGCCCAGGCAGAAAGTCTTATACACAAATAAAGTTACCATCAATAAAGTTTGTATACCATCTCGTCATAGATAAATGCATCTCGTATATGGTACAAGGATCGTACTAAACATATACTAAAAACTGGAGTAGCTGTAAAATAACACGATAGGTATATAATGGATTTTAGTATCTACTACAGAAAAATAATATCAAAAGGTACTGGTTTAAAAAATTAAGATTAAAGTTAATTAAACAACCTTTAAGGTATAAAATTTGGTAAGTGTTATTATTAATAAAATAGTCTGTTTTATTTATGTTGTTTTATTTATTCCTGTGGAATATTACAAATTTATATTTGTACATAAGTTATATTCATAAATATATGTAATAATAATAAATGCGGGAAGTTTCTTGAAGCTTGAAAGTAAGAAATAGTTATTTTTTATATTTTTTGGTATACGGTGTTTTGTTCTTGTTTGTTTTGTATTAAAACATAGTACCTTTTTTTAATAAAATAACTCGATTAGATTTTTATACAGTTCTTTTGAAGTAATCACTTGTCACTCAAATTTTAGATATATTAATTTCCTGCTATGTGTTCCAATTGTACCAACTTATTTCTTTGTATAATAAAATAAACTAGTTTGAGATTAAAATGACAGACACATCTATCACTGTCAAGGATCTTGTCGTTGGACAGACTATAGATCTACAAGGTCGCGGTGATTCTTCTTTACAACCGAGACTACAAATGATTTTTGAAATGGAGAACTAACCTCTATAAAACCGTGTCAGATACTGGCTTTTGTCAAAGCCTTAAAACTGTAAGATGAGTTAACTCTTCTTATCTGCAGAAAGGAGGACACAACAGATCTATAAGGTCGCGGTGATTCTTCTTTCAATCTACAATCTAGACAGAGAAAAGTAAAAAGTGCATGTCGTAGGTACTCCTGTCTAAAGTCTGTAATAACTTATAGCATAGTATCCACGAACATTGTTAAACAAAGTTTAATATTGCCAAAGGTCATTTTCGATTGGCGCAAAACCAACAAACAATAAACAAATTAACTTATTTTCATAATACGTGAGGAGCACTTAAAATAGATGCTGTAATCATCCGTATCGCATCAATTTCCGTGATATTTTCCTAGCGTTGGAAAACAACGGTCGCGTCCAATCAATAAACTCTCTCTCGAACAAAAACGACCAAAACAAACCTTGTCGCGCCGCCGACGGCCGGTCACAACGGCAACGCCGCATCTAAATCGAGCGTTTCGCGGCCGCACGTCATCAAAAGTGTTTTCCGCGGCGGGCTTGGCAACAGCCGGCCGAATAACTGTGATTGTCGACGGTTCGCGCCATCTATAGGTCGTTCGTCGACACCTAAACGCGGAACGAGAAAACAAACGAGACGGAAAATGAACGGACGTCTGTGCTAGATACGAATCGATCCATGCGCGAACGCGAAATAAACAATCAGGGTTGAGCAAAATACAAAAATTGGCACAAATCTAGCTTTGAAGCCCCGTCTATACGTAACGTTTTACCTGTCAGCTTTACGTGTCAGGTAGGGTGATTTTTTTAAATTAAAATCACTCATAAAAAAACCTTCAGTATACAGGGTGCTACAAATTCGAGGTACGAGCATTGGTATCTCGGTAATCGTAATAGATACGAACATGTTTAAATTGGGGCAAAGTTGCCGCTTTGGGATGTTCACCAAGATGTCATCAAAAAAGTTTTAAAAATTTCACGGATTGCTGAGTTTTTTGAAAAAAAGGATTTTTTTGAAATTGAATTTTATTTTTACCTGTCGTTACTTTTAGGAAAATCAAAAAACTAATTGCACATTCTCATAGCCACTTTATAAGGGCTATCTGATAGTATTTTTAGATTTTCAAATTAGCTGATAATTTGTGAGATACAGAGGCCAACTTAATTTTTTTAAATACGGACCTGCATTTTTTATTTCAGATTTTGAAAGAACTCGGTCTCCTGAGTGCAATGATATGCCACACTTAATATTTTTTTTTGTTTCGGACATTTGAACACAATTGTATTTCAAAGTCCGGCTCTGTTTTCTTTTTAAATATTTAATCTATTCATCGTTAAAATATGGAGATAAGCTTTCAAACTTAACAATGACGTGGGGTAAAACATTGAATATGGAAAATCAAATGCAATAAAATAATAAAAAATAATATACAAATGAATACATTACTTCACGTCATTTGTAAAAGAGAAATCAATACATCTCAACATTTACAACAAAGAGTACTCGGAAGTATAAGAAAGTTCAAAGAGCTATAAATAAAATTGAACGAAAAATAAATTTGTGCTATAAGGAGGGTGGTAACTGGTAACCCTTTCGAACATGTAAAGCATTAGAAACTAGTTTGCAGAAGATTTATTTATAATAACTACGATTAATATTACGCATATTATTAGATCGCACAATGAGATTTCAAATTCACAATAAAAAAAGTTAAAAATAATATCTTTAAATTGCTGACCTGGATATAATTTATTTGAATCTTCCAATTGGCTCGATTTTCCTTATTCAATGTTAATTAGCGCTGATCAATATTGTTGCGATGAATATAATCAGATTAAATAATTTTAAAAACCAGAGTCGGACTTGAAATTATTTTAAATAATAATTAAATAGTTTTGTTGTTGTTAAGATACCCAAAACAAAAAAAAATGTTTAAAGTGTGGCATATCATTGTTTTTTCCGAGTTCTTTCAAAATCTGTAATAAAAAATACAGGTCCGTATTTAAAAAATTTAGTTGGCCGCTGTATCTCACAATCAGATAGCCCTAATAAAGTGGCTATAAGAATGTGCAAATTAGTTTTTTGATTTTCTTAAAAGTAACGACAGGAAAAAATAAAATTAATTTTCAGAAAAATCCGTTTTTTTCCAAAAAACTAGTGATGTTAGTATTTCAGAAATTTTTGGCTGTTGCAGGAAATTTCTGAAACTTTCGGAAATTTATGAAATATTAGGAAATTTTACATATTTTTTGTCGATACAATAAAAGACTAAATTAGATAGACATTTGATACCAACACGTAAGTGGAAAAAAAAACAATAAACATAATATTAGTTGTTATATTTTTAATAAACAATACATAACCCATAACAAAAATCATTTGGTAACATTTGTATTTTGTGCATAAACCACGAACTATGACTATGAATTAAAAAAAAAACAAAAAAGCACGAAATATAAATTTAAAAAACGTAAAACACAAATAACTGAATTATTCTATTCCGGAATATCAAGCGCTGAGCTGGTCCCATCTTCATAGGGTATTATAGTAGTAGTAGTACTGTCTTCGTCAGTTTCTATTTCCAAATCAGATATATTTGTTGTATCATCTGGTTCTGATTCTGAAGGATGGACCTCTACCTCCACGAGTTCTAGTGGTTCTGGAGGGATATCTATTTACTGCGTACTGTTCTAAAATTGTCCATGTATATTCTTTTTGTAATTTTAAAAACTTAAATTTTTTTGAATTGTATTATTTGTATTGTGTATTTTTTGTTGTTTGTATTTTTTTGTGATTTTGTTGTTTGTGAGTGCTTTGTCGATGAAGCTGTTTTGGCTTTTTGCACAATAAAGCGTTGTTTATTTGTTTGTTTGTTTGAATATTTTTACTCAAACTATCAAGGAAAATCTTTGATTGTTCTGAAGAACTTTTTCGAGTGTCTTAGACCGTTGAAGGACTCCCATTCCAGGTTACGGATGTGTTTCCGCTTGGAAAACAGAACGGTTCTGGTCCAGTTAGTGGAGTGCCTTCTATCGCTTAGTAAGCGGGCACCCAGAGAGGAAGGACTTTATTTTCTTTGCCTAATTTGTTCAGCTTTTCTAGGCATTCTTTGGCCAATCTAAAAAATTGTCTGGCAAATCTAGGCATTCTTTGGTTAGACAAATTCGCACAAAATAGAATTTTTTGGATCAAAATCATAATTTTATCGACTTTCAAAAATATCGTATTATTGACAAACTGAGGATGATTGTTGGTGATATTGTTGATAAATTCCATAGAGGCTATGTGTTCTTCATTGTTAAGGTGCTCTCCCAGGAAACAGGGGTCCAAGAGATTCGCGGCAAAATGCATTGGTTCAAGAGCCATAGGTTTTTTATTTTGTAAGGCGGAGAAGCATTCTTTTTCTTCTGACTTTCAAGAATCGGCATACTTGATACACTTTCGTTAAATTTTTGCTCAATGTCTTGAATTTTGAAAAGAAATTTCTTGCAAAATTCGGATTTTTGCGAATATTCGCGATTTTGGGACCGAATATTTCGGAAATTTCCTGCAAAATTCGAATGGAAATATTCGCTACCAACATCACTACAAAAAACTCAGCAATTCTTGAAATTTTTAAAACTTTTTTGATGGCATCTTGGTGAACATCCCAAAAGCGCAACTTTGCCCTAATTTAATCATGTACGTATCTATTAAGTTTACCGAGATACCAATGCTCGTACCTCGAATTTGTAGCACCCTGTATAGGTACAAGACGAATCAAAATTAAATATTGTATTTTGTCCACTACATCTATCTTTTTCTGAAAATATATCATAGACGTTTGTCATTAAAAATTATATACAAGGTCGGCAGCAGAGTTTTGGGTCTTTGGTCTGTTTTTTACAGAGGCATTTTTGTCCATAAGTGACATTTATAGAACTATGCTAGAATAGTTTTTAGTAGTACAATACAATGTTGTAGGTTTGGTAAAAGTCTCAAACTATAAAAAAAATTACCTTAAAAGTACATGCATATATTACTTTTACAGACCTCCTTTTTGTACAGTATATTCAGGCCGATATTATATGCAGCCTTGAAAAACTCGCGGCTATCTTTACTTTTTCTGTACAATTTTTCGATCGGTTTAATGGTGCGCATACGATTAGAAATCGATCATCGACATTGTGTTCAGGGCTAGTTCGATGCAATTTTTGTACAAAGTATAAATAATTGTACATTTATATTTAAAGTTCTCGTAAAATAATCGACGCCAAAGAAACGTGATCATTTGAGGACTTTTTGTTTCTTAATGACTATGATGTTGATTTCAGTGGTGATATTCTTCACGTAAGACAGTGTAAGTAAAAAGGTTTATGATTACTGTGTATGATCGTAAACTCATAAGTATAAAGTATAATTTAAACCACTAATTACAAGGTTCTGAATGAGGCTCTGTAAGGTTCTAGAGACTCTACGGTTTGTAATTTTTCAAAACCAAAAAAATTTTATTTCACATAAAATACAATGTGAAAACTGTACCACAGAACAGGTAAACTGTACCTATACACTAGGTATACCTACTGACAAAAAAGCTAGATATAGGTATATGTATGATGTATGTATACAAAATAAAAAAATGCCTTGACTTATTTCTATAATCTCTATACTGCTCTATACATAATATATGTAATATATTTTAGGTTAATCGTACTTCATACTGACCCTTAATACAGTATGGTCTAGTAGGCTTTGAACGTTCACAGATAGGTATAAAATTCTTATGCAAAATGCGAATTCCTCGAACAGTGATGGTCTACAGCCGGCTTTACAATGTTATAACACTTTTTGATCAAGGTACTTATTTCACTTCTTGGTTCAAATTGTTAATATGGCATTTCAATTAAACTGCTACCAAATAAAATAAATAAAAACCGTAACAAATCAATAGTGTTAAATTTGTCCTTATCGCTACATAAAGAGCAAATCCAAATTATCTACGATAATAAATATTCTCAAAATATCGATATGTGTACAAGTTTGAAGCTCAATAGCTTCTTGCACAAAGTTTAGCCTATTTGACTGACGCTGGGTTCATAAAAAATACATACAATCTTAAAATGTGCACTTACCTATGAGAATAAAGTCTTTTAATATTAAAATTCGCACAAATATCACTAATTCACAATTTTAATTAATATAAACGCACGTCTCACTCACTGAGCGACGCCATTTTATGAATTTATTTGCTATTCTGTTTTGAAATACCACAACCAGAGGTCGCCACCTCCCAAAGAAGACCGAAACCTATGGGCAATGGCCTTAACTAATTTTGAAATATGCGCGTTCTGAAGGAAAACGTTTTTCTGACAGTTCTTTGAGCTTCTTTTGGAAAATTTAACTGCCAGAGGGCATTGTTTTCGAACGTCTGAAAACGTAAATGAATGACAGGATCGCAAACAGAAACAGACGTAAACGTAAAATTAGTAAAATTGAAAAGTTTCTAATTTACTGATGATAGAGAATATTAATGTGTACCTACTTAGAGTTAATATTTTTCAGTCGGTTCTAGTGTATTTTAATAGAGATTCTTACATTAGTTGAAAAGTGATACACAAAAGCAAATGGAACGCCAATGCCTGAGGTAAATTATATCCTCAAAAAATATCTCTAAATGGCTTAATGGATACAAAAACTTTACCAAGATCTAATAGAAGAAAACAAGAATCTAGAAGCAAAGTCCGACTACAATCTACAGATGTAAATTTAGAAACTCTACCAGAAAGCTGGGAAGATTCTCTGAATTCTTGTGACAGAGAGCAGTCGAATTGTACCCCTTGCACTTTAGAAAAAATAAATAACTGGATAAATAGTCTTCACGTAGGATACGTAGGGAATAATGATAGTACAACAAAGTCTGGATGTGGCTGTAGTGATAATGGGTTGGACCTAGAATCAGATATGCCAACTAATATGTTCACCTCTGACTATAAAACATTTGACCTCACTGACAAACATTTAACTACAGGTATGCAGATGTTACCAATTTTCAAGTTCTATTAGTAATTATATTTGTTTTAGATCGGCTAGAGAAATATTGTATGAAAAAATACAATAATTATGAAGCCACAAAAGTTTCATACTCTACAGAAGGTACTTCAAATGATATACTTAATGGAGATATACCAGAGCAGTACACTAAACCTAACAAAATCAAACCGAAAATATATATAAAAGATCATAGACAATTTAAGGGCCATACAGACCAATTTGATGATTATGAAAACGAGGTTCCATTGAGTCCTGAAAGTGAGAAGAAAAAAGAGCTATGTAGTTACTTGCAGCTTATGAAACCCTCTGACAAGAAGACTGTAATGATTTTACAGAACCGTCGATCAGTACGTGTAAAGAATTTATGTATGATGCAAGAAAAGAAAGAACTAGAAAAGAAACTCAAAGAAAATCATAATGATATGAATCTCCATGATGATTATAATGACATCAAATCATCAGACTGTACAATGGACGTGTCTTTGGAGAAAAAGAAACATAAATGGTTAAAGTACAATGGCCTAAAAAACACTCTTAATAATACATTTTGTTTTCCCAAACCTTCAGAGATTCTAACCCAAACTGTCAGTTACTTTGATACATGTTCAACCTGTTTTTTGGATAAAAATTGTGATCTAAAGGTTAATATTGAAAAAATGACATTAATTAAATTACCTAAACTTCCAGAAGAATTAATATCCATGGTTCACGATTTTGATGATGCAATTGAGTCAATAAAAACATCTAATTTAGAGAAATATACTCCTAAAAAAAGAGTGTATAGAAAAAAACAAGTTGTCCAAGATACAGTTGGTCGAAGAATAACAAGAAATCGACCGCAATTAATATCAGACATAATTCATTCTTTGAGGAACAGAAATATTGGCAGGTCTCATTTAAGGAAGTATCAAAGAATGAAAGATAAAAACAAACTTGCTAGAAAGTTAGATGCAGCAAATAGATCTCTAAAAGAAGATAACATAGAAAATACAAGTTTTAGTAATATAATTAATCAGATTACTGAACAGATCGATATAGTTGATGACAGTAGCCAAATTCAAAGCAAATCGATAGATCTGCATTCCTTCATACCTGAAAGTGATTTTAACAGTTTAAGCAGTGAACATCAAAGAAGTTTATTGTTATTGAATACTTGTACAAGTAGCAATGATATTTATACATCTCTAGTCGATGTTTCTCAAAAGGATAGTACAAGTACAGAAACAGAAAAGAACAATGACTTGGACGATGACAATATGAAACATTTTACAGATAGTATAGAGCTACAGAAGTCTTTTAGTGAGACAGAAGATCAAATTCTTATCACTAATGATAAATCTGATGATGCTCCAAGTTTTACTGAGATGAATTCTGATGTGAAAACACTTGAAAGGAATGTAGATGATTCAACTACAACCCCAATCAGTGAAAGGACGATTATTCACAAACCTATTGTTAATATTTTCGACTTGAAAAAGGATATAGTTATTAAGTCATTGCATAGTTCTTTAAATACAAGCAACAGGAAAAATAATGCAAATAATTTGTTGCAACAGGGTAGTCCAAGTAGTTGGACTTCGGATAGCTTTAAGAAACCAAAGAAAGATCGGCATTCGATCAATATTTCACCCGATAATGGAAGCATTTTGAAGGCGTTTTACTTAGATTATAATTTGATTCTGTGCCAGGAGTTTATGGTATCGTTTTGGACTCAGACAGCATTAGGAAATGTTTTAGGTAATTTTATTTTGTTACTAGTGTTCTTTTTTGTATGGGGTGATGATTTTGCAGTTTTTTTTACTTATCTAAAATGAAAGACCACATTTTACGAAAATATATTTTTTTTAAACTTAATTACCTTTGAGTATTTTACTCTACATTCTTTAAAAGTCTTTATCAGATGGGTAGGCAACCTTAAGAGTTTTTTTTTGAAGAGACATGAATTCTCCATCGAAAATCGGAATAATATACTGGGTGTACCATTTAAAATAAAACAGTAACTTACTTTCAAAAGTGACCAGTGTGCAATAATAATAATAATACAATATCTTTATTTCCAAGTCATTTAGAACATTGAATACTGCATAATAACAAAGGTTATATATTAATAATAAAAAAAATCTATATTTAGAGTCAAAGATAAAGCAAATTTATAGGGTAATCAATATCAAAATCAATATATAGGGTGTTTCATTACAAGAAAAACGCAACTTTGATGTGTACAGGGTTGGTCAAATTCGACGCTTTTAAATGGAAACACCCTTTTCTATAGGAGATAGACGAAAACTAATATCGGTGTCTGTAGCTCAATTTTTGTCAAAAACATGATGGTTAAAACCGCATATCGATATCTGTTACCGTTTCGGAGTTACGGGGTGTTTTTCAAAAATATGCGCTTTTAACAAATCGCTGTAACTTTTTTGCTATGGAAAATTTTGTATTTTTATGAAAACATTTCCAAAGCACCTTTTTACGTAGAATTTAATGGTTTAAGTATATCTTTTTTTTAAATTAATAATTTAAGAATTATCAACGGAAAATTTGATTTTTTATATGGGACACCCTGTATATTTTTAATTTATTGAAAAGAATTTAAAATTACCTTTCCAAAAATATAACACACTTGATATTTTGCTCGATTCCTCTTCGAGATATAGAGTATATAAAAATTCGCCCGCTTTAAATAAGTAGGCTTTGAACGGCACCGGCTGTAATGCAAAAAAATCTAGCTTTGAGCATCAATTAAAACGAAAATAATATTTGCTATGAGAGATTCAGAATTTTATAACTATTTAAAATATATTTAACCAACATCAACACACATTTAAACTATATCTAATAACAATAAAACTAAATAGCAAACCAAGACATGAGATTTTGCTACAGGTGTTCGACATATCGACCGTCTTCTGTTATGGACAGACGGGGCAGTTTTTGAACATTTCTCGCGGAATTCATTAACTCAGTGGGGGTGAAAGATGCCCTCTCATAACTGTTAAGTATTTCTAATTCTTGTCTAGATTATAAGGAAGAATAAGGAACCTTTATTTTTCCGCAAATCCATGGGCACTAAGTCAGGCGGCCTCGACGGCCAACGGCTGGAATCTTGGTTAGCTATTCAATTATTGTTGAAATTGGATGCAAAAATTAGCTGATAACTTCAGCGCTTTGTAAATGTTTTCATAGAAATACAAAATTTTCCATAGCAAAAAAGTTACAGCGATTTGTTAAAAATGCACATTTTTGAAAAACACCCCGTAACTCCGAAACGGTAACAGATATTGAGAAAAATTGAGCTCCAGACACCGATATTAGTTTTCGTCTACCTCCTATAGAAAAGGGTGTTTCCATTTAAAAGCGTCGAATTTGACCCACCCTGTACCTTTTTTAGGGACACCCTGTAGAAAAGTGCAACCATTCTTATCAATACAAAGTGTCATTTTTCTCTGAGCCTCCGCGTCGTACAAGGGGGTTATTCAAATATTATTTCTTTATTTATTTGGTCATAAAATAGTCAACCACTTTGTACAATATCACCATTTTTAGAATAAATTTTCATAAATCTTCAAAATTAATCATACCAAAATAGTTTAAAATAGCAATAAAATAATAAACATCGATTTTCAAAATAACAACTAAGTCTAAGTTGGATAAAATCTTACGTTCATTTATTTTAAAAATTTACAACATATTTTTACAATATTACCATTTCATGTATTGGGAGAAATACGACAAAACAATATTTAATTTTAGCTCACAGTGTGTATGTCGTGGTGTATAGCTGTTTAGTTTCATTTAGGCCCACGTTGGGCGCCAAAAAAAGTGTGTTGCGTTCATAGATTTAGGAAGAACAGATATCACATTATGCATTTTAACCCGATCAAACATACGGAGATTAACTACGTACTGTAAAAACCAACTGAGATAGAGAAGGCGGCATTGCCACATATCAAATTTGCGCCTATCTACTTAGTTTGATTTGCAGAAAAGGTTACTTTAAAACCTTCACCGGATATCAATAAATCTCAATTTCTTAATTAAATTAATAGTTTATTTTTAAAGAAGCATGCGTAATAATATGTTATTAACCAGAGGATATATGCGTTACTATTAAAGGACATGTTTACTGTTTAATGTGCTGAAACGTCTAGAACTATTGGCAACGTCGCTGCTACTCTTCCAGAATGAAATGAGCCGTCCGTCCCACCACCCTTCGCGACGGCCCATGGTCCGTTATAGCGTACTACGTTTAGCTTACGGTGTGTTTGAAGTCGGAATCAAGTCCAAAGTGAACTTTTCAGTGTTTTTCAGTAGTTTTTGTTTTTGTTTAATGTACAAAACTGAAACTTTTGAATCTGCGAATTTTCAATATGGTACGACAGTGTCAAATGTGTGGACAAATAAGCTCAAATTACCCGAATTTGGCTTTCGACAGGTAGGTATTGTTTCCGCCGCGCCGTAGTCGTACATAGGCGTCCCACAAGGGAGCCTCTCACATTTAAAATAATTTCTAATTATATTTGTTGAATTTTGTACTAAAACAAGAACGTAGTAGCCGGTAATTGAATAATTATAATTTGTCTCAATTACTACCTAACTGTTGTAGATCATAACAAATTTAAATATAAACGTTACATTTGAAACTTTATTATAAGCCAGAAAGTGACATTTTTTTCTTAAAATTGCGTCCTATTTTGGTCATTATATACGTTATTCTAAAGGAATTTTGCTCAATAAATAAACATAGGTGTTTACCCGTCCTTTTTTACATTTTATTGCTTTATTATATCTGCCCCTTCGGCCTTGTTTAGACAATTTTTTACCACCGTACAAATACATCTTCCTAGAGTTATTTGTACGGTGTGTTTAACTTTTTTTAGAATGGGACGAACTGTAAATAATTCTTAGGCTACTAGTTTTATACATATCTATATAGAGAGTGACCCAGGCCTCCAAAAAAGCTTTTTACCTATTACGTTTTTGGTTTGTGATTTTTATTTCAATTTTTTGAGGGTTGATTCAACCGCAATACATAGGCATACATACAACTCAGGGTGATTCAAACCGCAATACATATGCTTAATACAGTTCATGAAGATTAGGACATAATTTTGATTAAAATTTGATTATCTGATGAAGCTACCTTTAAAAGTAATGTATTTGTAAATAAACGTAATAGGTATTCATTTTTATGTAGAAATCCCATACTGTAGCACACAGATTTTATACTTTTAATGATAAATGCCTTCTATTACGAGACTAAAAGGCAATTGCCTCGTATCAGAGCCATCATAATACAAGAAGAAGACCGAAAGAGTGAAATCTTGTCTTATATTTTCAAAAAAAATACAATTTTCTCATTAAATATTGATTTTAGGTATAGGAAGTTATTAATAATACAAGATTAAACAACTATTACACAGTACTTCACAGGAAGCTATCGATTGCGAACTAACTAAATCGTTACTAATTAGGTGCCTAATTTTGAAAAGTTCTTTTTAAGATAAAAAAAGGTAAAACTAAAACCTAAACTATCATTTGAGATTAAACGGGAAGTTCTAATTAATGTTGCCTATTCTAAACAAGAAAAATTTATTTATAAGTTAAGTTTAACGTATAACATTCCTAATTAAATTTGGGCGAAAAGAATATTTCTGTTTGCTGTAGGTAATTTTCTCAGGGAAAATACGTAAATAAAAATGACTTTTTAAGTCAAAAAAAGTCAAAAGGACAAGTTATTCCAAAAAAGGACTGTCCTTTTCAAAAACGGACAAGTGGCAACCTTAGGTATTTCTGGAATGGAAATTCAATGGCAAATCTACAACTTTGGTTTGAAAATATGTTCCGGCCACCTATGTTTACAAAAATGTCTTAAATGTGCCTAAATGCCTCCATATTCTGAAAAAAAATTGAAAGAAAAGTCACCAACCACAAACCTAATATAGAACTGTTTCGGAAGCCTGAGTCACCCTGTAAATATTCAAAAGTAACTGAAAGTTTATATAGAAGTAACTGAAAGTTTAAATTGAAAATCGACGTTGGAGTGATTTTCGAAAACTACTAACGTTTCAACATAAGTATATGTGGGATATTAATTGTATTATTATATTAAACCTTATAACAAAACTCATCTGACGAAAAAGTGTTAATGTAGTATATTAATATGGAGTAAAAATTTTACTAATTACTTTACTTTTACTTTACTAATTAAATTCGTTCCAAAAAACGATACGCCACTGGCCATTAGAACAATCCAAATGCGCCTAGTTGCCGGGGTCGGAAATTTTAGACTTCTCTGTCTCTTCTGTCCTTGTTTGACACATTGGAATGTTTGATACACTACCAACGAGTATTTATGAATGAGATGTTCGGTCTATCTTTATAATGTCTTTGGTTGCGTTTTTTTTTATTTTTACACCCTGCGAACGGCAGCTGTACGTCGATAGAACAGTAGTAGGTTCGTCAATATTTCACCATAGAAATTTAAACTTTGTATCATACAGTCTGTCCAGGGAGAGAAGATACGATTTTGACATTCAAAATAGGCATAATATAGAATCTAATTTTGATGAAAATGACTGACAACTGTCACAATAATTATCACAGTTATATACTCTATAGTTGGACGTGTATTGGATAATCCCTACATTTGTTATGTTGTACTTAATGAGACATTCTGTTGTTTCAGGTGCACAAAACATGTGGATACACAAGGGAAACGTGCAGAGACTAGCGATGAACAACAACTGCATATTTAAGGAATCTCTGGAAATGGTGGTGTCCACAGAAACTAACATCGCCTATATAGAATTGTGGATCAAAGAGCACCAAAGTGACATAAGGGAGGGTCCTGTGGCAGATGTATTTGCCACTGTCTATTTTTGGAAGAAAGGACAAAATAGTCTTGATAAGAAAGTGTTACAACTTGAAAATATCAATGGGTAAGTCATTATGAGAAAATTAAACCGAATGATAGAGAACTTATACATGGTTGGCAACGATCGGTAAAATATCTAAAGATTCTGTACACAGATTTGACCTAACCAATAGAATCATCATCTTTATCATCATTTTCAGCTTATCAACCAATTATGGTGTAGCCTCCCTTACATACTCTCTTTGTACAACAAGTTATCCCTGCTAATTTCCTAATATCTTAGTCCCATCTCAGGTTCGATCTTCCTCTAGGTCTCTTAATTCCTCGTGGGTACCATGCTGTAATTTTTGTGGTCCATCTGTTGTCAGTTTTTCATGCCAGGTTGTAACGTTTTTAGTTCGTTACATGTCTTTTTTATATATAATATATGATGTCTGGCGTATCGTCACCGGATCCCGTATCGATCAGGCCTGATAATTTATTTGGCACGCTTGGCGTAATTTTTACGTTCTCCATTCAACAACCCTGTTATCGTTTCACTGCTCTGTGGAGGCGCTGTTAACATCGCTCCAAGGTTTCGCTCCCCGCGCTTAACTTCACTTTGGGTTTGGCCGTCGGCCATCTGAATAGTCCCGACTTAGAGAAATTGCAATTATTTAAATCTTGCTGTATAATTTGAATCGGCTGCTATTTCGAAGCTACAGGTAAAGATGAGATATTATCTTTATTAGATTCGTTATTATTATTGAATATTTTTAGGGTAGAGTTTTGGATTGGCCCACCTTAACTCGTATTTGTATTTTGCTGGCACGTTGGTGTACTTTTGCTGTTATATGGAAGAAAGGACAGTTCTTTTGTTTATTATTGAGCCCTCGTATGTGTTTCGAGGTAGGTTTATTTTGTTTATTAGACCTTGTTTGGTTTTAAACAAGAGTTTCGTATTTTTAGGGTCCAAGGTATGGGCAGGTGTCCCATATATATGTATTGATTCCAAGTTCCGGACATTACCTTATGGTTGGATGTCCAAGTTACGGACATTATCCTATGGTTGCAACCTGGAATGGAAATCTTGCAATGGTCTAAGACACTCGAAGAAGTTTCTGAGGGCTTATGATCAAGAAAAATCGCAGATCTTCCTGGGTCTGAGTAAGAACAATCTTCGGATTGTCACGGGTTTTTTAACAGGACACTGTCTCCTCAATGAACACCTCAGTAGATTGAAACTAAGAAGAAACGGCGAATGCAGATTCTGTGGGGAAGATGGTGAAACACCAGTACACCTCATCACTGAGTGCGCCGAGACGACAACCATTCGTGCCATGAATTTTGGTACGACTGATATTGGAGATGGAGAACTACCCTCTATAAAACCGTCACAGATACTGGCTTTTGTCAAAGCCCTGGGACTCTATGATGAGTTATGATTCAAGAAAGGGGGACACAATGGATCTGTAAGGTCGAAGTGATTAACCCCCCTCCCACTCATTCTAAATTCTAATTCTAAAATCCTATGGTTGGATGTCCAAGTTACGGACATTATCCTATGGTTGGATGTCCAAGGTATGGACAGTATCCAAGGCACGGGCATTATCCAAGGTCCTAGTAGTGTTCTAAGGTACGGGTAGTGTTCCCATGTATAGTTTTCCTATGGACAGGTGTCCGATGGACGAGTGTCCGCTGTACGGATAGTTTATCCTATGTCAGAGTGCCCCAGCGTGGATGTGGCGTAGGCCCCATGCTGTTTCGTTCCTGTTTTTAAGCCTAATCGATAGTTACGGCTGTATTAGTTCATGGTGTCCTCATCCTGGCCCCTTTTGTTGCATTGGCCGAGAGACAGTACAGAGATACGAGTCCCACCTCACGCTGTTACTGTTTGAAGCAGGATTGCCTCAAGAACAATCAGCTAAGTTTAAATTTAAGTTCTGGTTTTTATGTGTTACATTTTCAGTCTTAAAACAATGACATACATCTTGAATAATTAATATTGTACTAGTGGTTAAATTACTTATGTCCGATTGGTATTTAAAATATGATTTAGACTTAGTTTCTTTGCGAACATTACGTTTTGTAATAGTATTACTTTCTGTATATATTCTTGCGTCATTTTGACAAATGAATAACCGAACCGATTCTAGAATCTACGGCTTGAAACATCTCAGATTTAATATCGTATAAAATTTAACAAATTAATTAAAGTAATGCTACCTTTTATACATTTTCTATGGCCCAATCTATATTGTATTTTCTATAGTCTTTTCATTAAACATATTTAGTACTATTTTAACATATCTTTCTTCGACATAACCATAACCACTATAATGATTAGAATTTTACAATGTTATTTACCATCAGAGTCCATGAATAAATATAGTCATAAGTTTTAAGTATTATACAACTGTGTTTTCTTTCTCTGTACAGGGTGGGTCAAATTCGACGCTTTTAAATGGAAACACCCTTTTCTATAGGAGATAGACGAAAACTAATATCGGTGTCTGGAGCTCAATTTTCATCAAAAACATGATGGTGAAAACCGCATATCAATATCTGTTACCGTTTCGGAGTTACGGGGTGTTTTTCAAAAATGTGCATTTTTAACAAATCGCTGTAACTTTTTTGCTATGGAAAATTTTGTATTTCTATGAAAACATTTCCAAAGCACCTTTTTACCTAGAATTTAATGGTTTAAGTATAATTTTTTTTAAATTAATAATTTAAGAGTTATCAACAGAAAAATTGATTTTTTATTTGGGACACCCTCTATATTTTTAATTAACTGAAAAGAATTTAAAATTACCTTTCCAAAAATATAGCACACTTGATATTTTGTTATAATCCCCGTCGAAATACAGAGTTTTTAAAAGTTCGCCACTTTTAACTAGTAGGCTTTGGATCCCTTATTGATGATATGCCCTTAATGGAACTCGAAAACATATTTTTCCAGCAAGACGACGCACCGTCTCTGAACGCTGAAGTTATCAGCAAATATTTGCAGCCAATTTCAAGAATAATTGAATAGCTAACCAAGATCCCAGCCGTTGGCCGTCGAGGCCGCCTGACTTAGTGCCCATGGATCTAATCCTATGGATATATTAGCGGAAGAATAAAGGTTCCATATTCTTCCGTATAATCTAGACAAGAATTAGAAATACTTAACAGTTATGAGAGGGTATCTTTCACCCCCACTGAGTTAATGAATTCCACGAGAAATGTTCAAAAACTGCCCCGTCTGTCCATAACAGAAGACGGTCGATATGTCGAACACCTGTAGCAAAATCTCATATCTTGGTTTGCTATTTATTTTTATTGTTATTAGATATAGTTTATGTGTGTTGATGTTGGTTAAATATATTTTAAATTGTTATAAAATTCTGCATCTCTCATAGCAAATATTATTTTCGTTTTAATTGATGCTCACAGCTAGAATTTTTTTTGTATTACAGCCGGTGCCGTTCAAAGCCTTTAAAGCGGGCGAATTTTTATATACTCTATATCTCGAAGAGGAATCGAGCAAAATATCAAGTGTGTTATATTTTTGGAAAGGTAATTTTAAATTCTTTTCAATAAATTAAAAATATACAGGGTGTCCCATATAAAAAATCAAATTTTCCGTTGATAATTCTTAAATTATTAATTTAAAAAAAAGATATACTTAAACCATTAAATTCTACGTAAAAAGGTGCTTTGGAAATGTTTTCATAAAGATACAAAATTTTCCATACCAAAAGAGTTACAGCGATTTGTTAAAAATGCATATTTTTGAAAAACACCCCGTAACTCCGAAACGGTAACAGATAGCGATATGCGGTTTTCACCATCATATTTTTGACAACAATTGAGCTCCAGACACCGATATTAGTTTTTGTCTATCTCCTATAGAAAAGAAACACCCTTTTAAAAGCGTCAAATTTGACCCACCCTGTACATGCCTGGCGCCCAATATCCATATTTTTTGTTTATTGTTATTAATTAGTTTTCTTTCCAGTGAAATACCTTATCCACGACTGCTCTCCAATGAAAAGCTGCCGTTCGCAGTGGTAGTGGTTTAAAAACGCTATAAGGTGTCCTGCCCATTGCCATTTGAGGATTTGACTCTGTGGATGATATCTATAACCTGGGTCTTTTGTCGTATCCACTCTATTCTTTTATGGTCTCTCATGGTTATTCCCAGCATATTTCGTTCCATTGAACATTGTGCGACCTGTAATTTCCTTATGATGTCCGTTTTAAGTGTCCAGGTTTAGCATGCATAGGTCATGACTGGGAGTACACATTTGTGGGATGTTTTCTTCTTTAGATAGAGTGGCATTCTAGATTTGAATATGATTTAGTTTCTTCCATAAGTACTCCATGCTAACTTAATTCTTCTGTTGATTTCTGGTAGTAGAGATCCCGAGCTGTGTATTAGTTGTACCAAATATAATATTCTACTATTTCCAGTGTTGTTTTATTTATTAGAATGTCTTGTCTTTCCACTAGTAGATTTGAATATGATTGAGTTTCTTCCATATTATTTACTCCATGCTTACTTAACTTAATTCTTTTCATTTCTGGTAATAGGGATCCTGAGCTGTGTTATTAGTTGTCTCAAATATAATATTCCCAGTGTCTTGTTATGTATTAGAATGTCTTTTCTTTCCACTAGTTCGTTATACATCACTTTATTTTTTGCTAAATTCATTTTGAGACCCACTTTATTGCTGGCTGTAACCAATAGAATACTGTAATTATATTTCAATGGTTTGTCATATTTTATAGATTTGCGGACGATGTACAGTATGCTGTTTTGAAATCCGTCCCGAAAATTATCGTCAGTAGGCACGTGGCCTCCAATGAAGTGGACAACAAGAAAACTTACATACACTGCTACCAACTGGCGGCAGATTACCAAACTGTCGATAGCATCGACCAATTTGAGTCGGTCCAACATTATGTCTCGTCGTTGCACAGCATCGAAGGTATGGCATACTATAACTGCCAGTGCCGCATGATCTTTTTTTGGACAGACTGTAGATTTATTTTGGTTCTGTGTTCTTTACAGATTGCGACGATATTGTTGCCGGGTATGGTGAGAATAAGATAACGCTGTGGAACATCGATTATGGATACGTCGTGGCGACAATCGAAATGACAGAAATTAAGTCTGCATTGTCTACATTGTGGGTGAAATGTGATAGGGTAAGCGTTAATCTAAGCACTTTTATATTTAAAGAAACTTATATTAAAAGAAAAAAATGTGTATAACGAAACAAAAAAAATATGTAGCAAGAATGCAATAAGAATCAAGAGATTGGTAGTGATGATAACAACATAGACAGAAAATAATTTATATTCCTAGATCATATATACTTACGTGGATAAGTAAATCACTATGGAAAATGTCGCAAACATATCAACGACTTCCATTTATCTTGTTTTTTTGATGCACACGCGGTGCTTCTACTGTGTCTATCCTTGTCGAGAACCTATCGTCCACGCGCCAAATTTGAGCATTAATTTTAAAAATTTAATTTGTAAAATGCATATATTTGAACAATAACTTGAATGTTTACTGTCACAAAAATTAAATTATATAAAAAATACATTTAGCCACTCCGTACGAATATTAATATTCTTAGGAAATCAAAAAAACAACTGAATACTTTACTTGCTTATGAAAAGAAATTCGGGGACCTTTATATTAGAACTCCACACACCAAACACTTTCTAGTCATTTTAACGAGTATTTAGAAAGTCCAACGAAAAAAAAAGAAATATAATTGCACAAACTTAAAATTAACTTCTCACTGAACACACTCGCATCCTTAGCTGTATAAAAGCGGCCGATATAAGAGTAATTAATATAATTTTTAAAATAAAAAACGCAAAAAACAAGCGTCGTTACACAATGGAAATAAGATTATGACATATGATTATGACAATAGGATGATAATGAAAAGTTGTCTTCCATAACAATGTATAATTTGTACTTACTAAACCGTATAAAATTGTGATTATTTCGGAAATACGTGCAACTTTTAATGCACATGCGCAAAGTAAGATCCTCCGAAAAGACAAACCTATTGAACGTTTCGTAAGTGCAATAAAGAAGGTTTGAAATTGGTATGTTGTGATGTTGGAGACATATTTTTTAATGCTAAACTTACGGCGTTGATTTATCCACGTACTTACGTATATATATATACTTATATATGATCTAGGGTATTACGTATATATATATACTTATATATGATCTAGGGTATTACGTATATATATATACTTATATATGATCTAGGGTATTCTAGTCAGTCTTTCGTTTTACCTGACTCTTCGGTTTACGCAAAACTGACAGGTATAACGTTATGTGTAGACGGCTCTTAAATGTTTGATAAATTTCTGTAATTTTAGGGATTTTTGTTCACATTGCAACAGTGCGTTGATAGAGAATTACGATTAATTGCTATTCATGGCATGAATCATTCATGGAAAAAATTAGCAAGTTATGTTCCACCTGATGAGTATGATAGGTAAGCTTTATTTATAAGTAAATAATTACTTAAATTATTTATTTAGGAGTCTTAATAATAGCTATACCAATCAAAACTATTAATGAAATTAGTGGTATTAAGGTGCGTCCACATTGCTCGTCATCCTACTCGCGCTCTTGCTTCTGATTGTACTTGCGTTGCTTGCGCTTCCTGTTTGTCGTGTTTCTCAAGATCTTTCGGCTAGCAAGCAACGGCGTCCACATTGTAAAGTAGTGCTTGCGTCCGTGCTGTTCGGACATGGATGATACCAAAGTATTTTTAATAGCGGCTGCTAGTGCGACCATTATTGCACAACGAAGGAGACAAAGAGAAAAAAAGGCGGTGTTGGATGTCTAATAATTTCAAAAGTAGATCCCAGCACAGTGAAAGTAAACTTCTACACGATTTACAAATAGACAGAATGTTTTTTAATAATTTTCATCTCATGTCCGCTACTGATTTTGAACGACTTATTAACTTAGTTGGCCCCCGTATAGAAAGAAAAAATACAACTTTTAGGAAGTGTATTCCGGTTAAAGAAAGTGTTAAGTAAAGATTGGCCATAACATTAAGATTCCTTGCAACTAGAGACTCACATACCAGTTTAGGTTATTTATTCAAAGTTTCCAAGCAAAGCATTTCAAAAATAGTACGCAATATAAATATACAGTTATATTTTATTAAAGGTATATTTAATACTATTAATCCAAGAACAACACAAATATTTGTAATTCTGAACAAAATAAAATAAGAAAAATCATGGTAGTCATACTATACATCATCATACTGCAGTAAATACCGAATCCTATGAATGAAACCAAACTAAAAACTTAACAAACGACGCAAACAGCTTGAGCTCCTCGAAACGCCGTAAAGTATGCTCGCATGGCTCTGAAGCGTCTCTTTGACATGATACAAAGAATACAAGGTATGATATTGCGCAGGTTGGTCATTACGTCACAGGTGATAAACGGCACCATTGGTCGGCAAGCTCCGCGCGCCAATTTCAAATTGTCAAACAGATGACACATAATAAATGTGTCATAACTTTTCAAATGTCAAGCTCGATGATTTGACATAACTTTTGGGGTTATGTCCTAATTCTTCCCTATTTTAGGTCTTTTTTTATTAGTGGCAATTGAACAATATGGGTATTTTTTTTGTATGGCGTATGACGTCACAGGTGGTATGCGCTAACTTAACGAAATTGGAGTCGTTATCGAGCATACCTTGTTTTCTTTGTACCATGTCTCTTTGATGTACCGCGACAGAGCCGAACCACAGATTATACAGATTATAAACTTTTTGTTTTTTCTTTATTGTTTTTCGTGGTTCCAATTTTCGGAATCAGGCACTAGTTAGGTTACTAGTTTGCGCACATAGCACTCCCACTTATGGCCTCTAAAATTGTGCACAGCGCCTGACCGGCCCAGTTATTAGAGAGATATCGGAAAACCGAATAGTGTCATGCAGTATTTACGCGTACCTTATTTTGACAGTTACGATATGCGCGAGTCAATTTTTAACGCAACGCCCGCTAATAACGTTACCGCCTGACGTAATTTGCGGATCAATTACACCAAGCGCTATTTCTAAATATCGTTTAAAAATTGCTTAAAGGGCATGTGCGGGTATTTGACAACCGGGGCCGGCCGGCGAGATCTTTTATTTTAGGTTATGTTTGAATTGTTTTGTATTATTACTTTAGTTTTTTATTAGGTAATTTGATATTTAAGTAGCTGGGATTAGTTTTAATTAAATAAATATGGCCCCAAATATGGATTCCACCTCTTCCAATATTAGAGAACCTATAAAGAGGCTTAGGTTTACAGCAGATGACGACTTAGTCCTTCTAAGAGAATTTGTTGCCCTAAACCCACTGGCAGACGTTGAACAATAAAGCACTGGAAATAAGCACTTTAGCCCTTTAAACAAAACAATTTCAAAGATTTTAATTCAAAGTTAGGTTAAGTTTAGATAGGGGACGCGACGCGAACAGAATTATTTCCGATCCGATAACTATAAATGAGTTAATACCACCTCACGTAAAGGAAATAACACCTGGCGTTATTTACGTCCATGCACGCTATTCGGTTTACCGATATCTCTCTATTACGCTGTTTATTGTTATTTTACGCGAGTTTATTTTTGCGCACAGGAAATTTTACTCGTTTGCTCATCGTCATAAAAAACAATTTTCGTACCACGAATTAGGGATATGATTTTTATCTGTATACATATCGTATACCTAATCTGTGGCCGAACAGTCGAAACAGGCATTTCATGTGATCGCAATAACGTGGAGCACCGCGAGCGCCGCGAACATCTCGCTCCGACTGTTTGCCATGTTTTTCGTGTTTCACGTGTTCGTTCGGCCTGCTCGCGGGCAACGTGGACGCAGCTTTACAATGAGTTCTATTACCCATTTTTGGAAACTTGGTAGGGTTTGTATAAATGAACAAAGTACAAAAAGCAAAAATAAGGCCTAATCCCTACATGTATGCTATTCTCATTCTCTGTATTAAGTTTATCAGACTGAAGATTTTGACTTGGTGTATTTATACAAATCCTACCAAGCCTTGAGCTCCATCTACGGTTAACGTAGATGAAGCAACCATTCAAAAAACAAATAGACTTAAACTGAAACAAACACTTTTCTTAGACTTAAGGGCGTGTGCGTGGAAAATGGCATAGTCATAGCCTTCTACGACCGCGGCGTCCTCTGCTGGAACGCTCAGACGGCGGAAACGATAATCGAAGAGGCCACGAACGAAGCGGAGTATATATCGGGAAAATATGTCATCAATTTAGTCAACGATCAAGTAAATATCAGACACGCGTTTGCGTATTTACTTTATTCGGACGATTCGTAGGGTAAGATCTATAAATAATTGTACATAAAACCTCTGTAACATTGCATCATTTAATAAAAGACACTTTTTTATATACGCAGGTTATTGATACAGAAAGTAATATCATTGACTTTGAATTAATATACGAGTGTCAGAACAAATGCTAAAATTTTTAGGAACGGTTTTTTTTAGAAAAGGTAATTAAAAAAAGAAAGGCATTATTATACAACACTTGCTTCTGAATAAGCGTCCGATATTTCACAGGGTGATTTTTAAGGTAATTAAATATAAAAGTTCATATAATGTGTCCTAAATTGTTGCGTTTTTGAGGGTAGACTGGGTATTCTTTTTCGTGTCGATTGCTGATTGAATTGGAGCCAGAAATGGCTCAAAACGAAATAAGTAAATTACCAACAGATATTCAGGCTGAGGCGGCAAACGCCATATCCAAACTACTTCCAATTAAATCCCGGATAACTTATGAAAAGGAAATCTGACTGGCCGTCGAAAGGCGCGTGGTCATCGTGAAACAAGAAGAAGAAGATGAAAAGGAATACAAAAATTTTCAAAAATAGAAGCAATTAAAAAACGTGCGAGAAGAAGTAAACTTTTTAACCTATCCTCGCTGAAAGTATCATTTAATCTACCCTTGTGGTTAAAGTATTATTTTATCTACTATTTTTGATAGATATAAGGCAATTTTAACAGTTGCTATGGAAAAAAATTGGTAAAATGTATCAATATCCTGTGTGAAATCTCCTATTCTTTTCATATTTTTCATGGTAAGAAAAATCTTTTTATATGCGGATTAAATACTTGTGCAATGGTTATTTATTATTAAGCTATTTTATTTATATTAGATAAATATTTGAAAATGTTATTTTACTTTAGCATTGTATTTAAAAAAACTGTTCTAATGTACAGGGTGTCTTCCTTGTTTGTTTATTCGTCTACAATATGGATTTTTAAGTATAGAGCGCGTGTTAAATTTACAAGGTGATCCACTTCTCAGTAGCATGAATTTAAGAGTCTACAGAAGGACTTGTTTTAAGAAGAAAATTTAATATTCAAAAATAGCTTATTTTAAAAATACAAATGTCATTTTTGGCCCTATGTTGATATGAAATTTTCTTCTCAAAAACACTTCTATCGACTGTTAAGACCTGATATTAAAATGTGGACCACCCTGTATGATGTGTGTTTTAAAATATTAGAAGTAAATTAGGAGGTGGAGTTAAAATTTTATTAGGAGTAAATCTATGCTCTGTATTTTAATAAGTAAGACAAAGATAAAGTTTTGACTAATATATCAATAGAGGGAGAGAGAGAAAAAAAATAACAATAAAAATAGATAGAGAGTGTAAAGTTGGAATTTATTAAAAAATAGGCAGACATGGATGTGATTGTCACTAATTTGTAACATAGAGTTTTTGGCTTGTTTTATGCAAAATGTGTTATAGCATTTTTAAAATTAAAAGTCCAACAATCAAATTTTCTGTCTAGTTTGTCTTGTTTAGTATTGTCTGGTACTACTTGTAGTGTATACTTGTATTGAAATGGAATGAAATAATGGTATTAAAATAAAGGGATATAAGCTCGGTCCACATACAACTACTTATTGTACAACTTGCTTGCGTCGACAAAACGTTGCAGATAAAACATTCATACTGTTACGGATTCCGTGGATCCCCTAATTTAAACTCACGATAAAATACTTAACGATCTTATTTTCTCACTTTATATACACACTTTATACTAATTTAACGCACAACCAACTATTTATAAAATTCCTTCGCCAAATTGTCCGGCCGTAGCTCCAGCGGTAGTGTATCGATCTGCGGATCGGAAGGTACTGGGTTCGATCCCCAGCCAGTAAGGTCGCTTTATTTATTTAAATAAAAATATTTATTTGTCTAAATAGAGCGACCAACGAGCCGCCACCTCAAGGAAAGCACTGGCAAACCACCTTGAGTATATTTGCCTTCTACAGCCTCTCAAATAGTGCCGTTCGGGTTCGGCGATAAACTGTAGGTCCCGTGTACTTGTGAAACACTGATGACACACATCACAAGGACATGCGAGAGGTAACCGACGCTCTATATAGAGTATGGCACTGTAAGAAGATATTCAAACTTCAAACTGTCCCAATTGCCGATCGCGCGCCTTTTATATACAGGGTGTCCCAGAAATGAGTGCAGATATTTTAAAGGGTGGTAGATCTGGTCAAAATAAACATATTTTCTCTTTACCATTTTTAAAATAAATTGAAAATAACCGAGTTATTTAACTTTGAAAATTTAAAAAAATAATCGCAACATTTTGAGAACCGCCGGCAGATATTGCCAACTACATCCAATTACCCGGATCAAGCCCGGATTTCAGTTAATTCGACGCACTGTGTTGCCATATGGACAAGAAAGTATATGTTTACAAGTAAGTCATAAAATCACAACACCTGAGGAGTTTGCAGAGATGCATTACATTTTTAACATTGTGATATTATTACATAAAATAAATTAAAAGTTAAATGTTTAAAAGTTAAATTAAAAAACTTACCCAACATTAAAAAAGATACTTATGACAGATCGATGTAACTGCGACAGTTCTCTTTTTCGATACACACTTAACTAAAATACACTTCATTGTGCTGCTTTACTTGTACGTGCTATTATAAAAACTGCTAAAATAACAGTCCCCATTTTAACTTAACACATTATTTTCATATAGGCTTCATCATAATTTGAACCACTGATTTACAAAACACCTTGACAAGCACACATTACACATTACTTTGAATATCTTTCTGAATGAATAAATGTTGAGAATTATTTCTCTTACCGCCACTTTACGAACTACTGTCAATCTAAGAAAATACATGTTTCACTCAACAATTTTAAATACGTATTTTGCTTTTTCGCTATTTTTTCGATGTATTTCGACAATTCCGTCAACAGTCCAACCGTCGGCCAAGACAGCCACGCATCACTGGTTGGTAATTGCTCACTACTTCTTTGTCGCGCCGGCGTGTCGAGCTTGCGTCATGCGAGGTTGCCGTAGTTTCAACAATTTCAAATTCAAGATACTCGAAGCAATCAAATTCTTATTAAATTTTAAAAATAAAACAGAAAAACATGAAAGGAAACAAACAAAACACAAATGAATTGATTATTGATAAGGTCACAAAAAAGAAATTTCTAAAATGTTTATCGTAATTCAGAATTCAATATATCGAAAACAACCCGATGAATAATCAATTCATTTTCGTTTTGTTTGTTTCCTTTCATGTTTCTCTGTTTTATTTTTAAAATTTAATACAAATTTGATTGCTTCGAATGTCTTGAATTTGAAATTGTTGTAACTACAGCAACGTTGCTTAACATCGTCGTCTGACGCAAGCCTGCCACGACGGCGCGGCTCAAAGGACCAGTTCACACGTGGCACTCTTGGCCGACGCGCGACGTTTGGGCTGTCAAAATACATCGCAAAAATAGCGAAAAAAACAAAATACGTATTTAAAACTGTTGAGTGAAACATGTCTTAGATTGAAAGTAGTTCGTAAAGTGGCGATAAGAGACGATATTCAAAGTAATGTGCGCTTTTCAAGGTGTTTTGTAAATCAGTGGTTCAAATAAAACAGAGAAACATGAAAGAAAACAAATAATGAATTCTAAATTACGATAAACATTTTAGGAATTTCTTTTTTGTGACCTGGTTGTGAATAATATGATGAATCATTTTCGTAAACGTCATAAACGTAATGTTTTAGTTAATTTTCGGTGGTTTTTGTTAAGTTTTCATTGAAAGGGTAAGTACTAAAATAATTAATGTGTTTTTTTCTATAATAATTATTAATAATGAGCACTGATAAAATTTAACATTCCTAATTTCTGAGTAGAAATTGTTCTATGAATTTATAAATGTAGAACTATGTAGAATGTGGATAACATAGGAGGTTGCAACACTGCAAGGTTTAGATACACCGTAGAGAAATCTCAGGTGAATAAACAAGTGGCACTAAAAAGTTTTTTCAAATTTCCCGGAAAATGTCAAGAAAAATTTTAAATTTTCAACATTTTTTTTTCGCAAAAAAAACCTCATAGACGTGTTTCTGGGGTTGAACTATACTACCAGTTAAAATATTTGCACTTATTTCTGGGACACCCTGTATAGGTCGTAAAAAATAAAAACCGTTGCGGGCTATCGATTAGGCTAATAAATGTGTGCAGTGCTACCACTACACAAATATAGCCCTTATGGGACGTTTTCAATGAGTTTT
This sequence comes from Sitophilus oryzae, assembly GCF_002938485.1. Classification (NCBI taxonomy): domain Eukaryota; kingdom Metazoa; phylum Arthropoda; class Insecta; order Coleoptera; family Curculionidae; genus Sitophilus; species Sitophilus oryzae. Next base: position 1,077,176 of record NW_022146173.1, on the reverse strand, counting down.
AAATCTCCCACTCGATATTATATTGGCAACGGCGAGGTAGCGTTTGCAGCGGTGCCACGTTTATTTGACATTTGTCAGAATTTTCTGAACGTTAGTTGAGAGTTGTGTCTCGTGTGTATTGTATCTTTTAAAACCTTTATCTATCGATCGAAAACTGTTGTTTTCAGAATATTTTGTGTAGTAGTTGTTAGTTTTTTCTTCGAAAAATGCCTAAGCAGTTAAATAGTCGGTGCCAAGAATTAGGGTGCGAACATAGTGGAGGCAGGTTTCTGCTTTCCGGCAGCTAGCGCCGTCTCTGGGCACCTATTCTTGATCACTCGCATCTTCAAATATGGCTCACATCTCGCATCTCCGAAAAAGCCATATAACAATACACGTGATGCGTAACTTTGCGTATATGCATCACGTGTATTGTTATATGGCTTTTTCGGAGATGCGAACAGGGTTCGGAAGTAACTAATTAAGAGGAAATTTACCTGATTAACTAACCTAACCTAACCATATTGAATCGCCGCGCCGGGGCCGCACATAGAGGTATTTGGTCTATAAACCTGGCCAAAAGTGATATTTTTTTTATTTTCATTTTTTATTTTAACTGAATACAAATCTATAAATACTAAATGTAAGCACGTTTATTAGTTTTTTTTAAGTCGTAAGTTGACTATCAAATAAATAATATATTTCAATTACAAGTATGAATTATCTTGAGTGTATTCTGAATATTTCTAAGATTATAAAATAGTGGAATTGTTTGTAGTACTTTTTTTGCAAATTGTTTATAATAACTGTCATGATGGATACAGAGCCAGCTGGCAAGTCCTGTTGAAACGTTTCCTTCTATTCTATTTCTTTATAATGTTTTATATTTAAAAAATCAGAGGCATTTTTATAAGGTGTAAGACTATTCGGCAATATTCCGCATTGAAATTAGTATCCGTTCAATGCTTAAAGTCTCCAGCTTTGGAATATGTACAAAAATCTTGCCAATATTTACCACTACCAAAAAAACATTGATTTAAATAGATTCTTAAAGAAAATAGTCTTTACCCTATAACACCCATCCTCGCTCAAATATCGTCGATAATATACAAATTACTTTCTTGTTCTAGCATCCTCATCCAATTGCTTGGTTTTGCACAGAATGGCCCTATTTGATCGGTGGAAAGGGTTTCAGAGTAGAGGAAAAAATATTGTATAGGAAAAACAAAATGAGCTTCCATATTAGCACCCTCTCCTCTAATAATTAATATTACTAGCAAAAAAGCAAAAAAATCATAAAACATAATTTTTTAGGCCAACTTTTAGTTCTTAATACCCTCTGTGCGCCGTCGGCGCCTGCAAAAGCAGGAATAAATAAATTTTCGTTCCGGTAAAAGCGAGAACGCCGATGAACGCTGGTTGACGGCTCCTACCTGCTTTCACTGTGAACTAGCCGATTTGATAACACGCTTTAATTTTTCAAGGTTATAAGCGCGAGCTGGCGCGGCGCGGCGCTACTATGTAACCATATACAGGGTGTCCCAGAAATACGTGCAAGTATTTTAACTTAACTGGTAGTATAGTTCAACCCCAGAAACATGCCTATGAGGTTTTTTTCTAAATATTTTTTTTTAAAATTCGGAATTTTTGAAAATATTTTTGAAATTTTTGCATTTTTTTAGTTTTTATTTAAAAAATAATTTTTTGATAATATATGGCAACATAGGTAGTAGATTAAATTTATAAGAAAGAAAATCCAGAAAAGATCCAGTGGTTCTCAAACAAATCTCGGAGTATTGGAAAGAATATGTAAGGACCAAGACTACAATAAAACGACGGAAAGCAGCATATTTTGATCATATTCTTCGAAATAACAAATATAGTTTCCTACAGCTGATCGTTGAGGGAAAGATTGAAGGACGACGAGGCATCAGGCGTAAACGGTTTTCCTGCTTGCGGAATTTGCGCCAGTGGTTTAATATAGGAGAGGCAAGTGCAATTATCCGTTTGGCTCAAGACAGGGAGGAATTCCAATTGATGGTAGCCAACCTTCGATGAGGAGAAGGCACATGAAGAAGGTGCTCAAAATTTTAGCAAAAATCATTTTTTTTGAAATTTTCAAAGTAAAATAACCCGTTATTTTGGACTTATTTGAAAACGATAAAGAAAAAATATGTTTCTTTTATCGAGATCTACCACCCTTTAAAATACTTGCACTTATTTCTGGGATACCCTGTTTATAACAATACACGTGATGCGTATACGCAAAGTTGCGAACGATGTCAAGAATAGGTACCCAGATTGGCGCTGGCTACCAGAAAGCGGCAAACCTGCTTGCACTGTGTTCGCACACTTAGTGTCATCTCTGATACAATATTTTGAGAAAGAAAGGGACAATAACGGCCCGTTATATTATAAAGTATTTTAAAGTAGACCAGTGAAGTGAGTTTTTTTTTTATTTTGAGAAACAAAACCTACTAATCTTCTATGGAAAATACTTATTAATTCTTGAAATATTTCAAAAAGTTGCCTATATATTTTATAATCATTTACCACTCTTTATAATAGATAATATTTTGAATTGCCTGAAACCCAGACAGTTATTAATTAAACAAAACGTTTAAAACAATGTTTTTAAGACACCATTACTTGTTTTAAATATTTGTTTAAAACAGAGTATTAAATAGGTTTGGTGTGTAGGTGTTTGATTCAATAAAAATGAGAAAAACTCTTTCAAAATAAAAAAAACAACTATAATACAAAAGGAATAAAAAACAGAGTTATCAGCTCAACTTAATATTGTCTAAATAAACTATTAATTCTGTACTACTACTTGGAGGAGCACCATTAAGGTTTCTAAAATCGAATTAAGTTTTGTCCTTTGGCTTTATCATTACTCAACATGATATTGTTTAAAACAGAGTATGAAAGTGTTGTAAACATATTTTCGACTTTGTAGTTACAATGTTCTTTAAAACCATAAAAATTTGTTTTAAACAATAAAAAACATGTTTTGTTTAAACATATTTTTTAGCGCTGCTTGAAACTATTTAAAACTGTTAACAATTTAAAGTTTATTTTAGAATTTTTAATAGATCTTAGATATAGTAAATTTTTCAAAAATATTTCTCTTTCGATTACAATCTGCAACAATGCTGTCTACAATCAACGCACGTGCTCGATGACATGCAACGGTTTTTATCAATGACTAAAGAATATAAGGACATGTAACGCCCATATACGGGCTGCAGCAGAATTTGTGACCTTAGACGCCTTTTCTTTTGGTGGCAAACAATGAGTCATCAGCTGGTCACCAACAACAATTTTAGCAATTTTTATTAGTTTGTATGTAGTGAACTTTGTATAAACTTTATTTTTTTACAATGCTGATTAGTTGTTCAGCTTTCAAATGTAAAAGCAGCAGTGACAAGAAAGAGCCAGGAGTTACGTTTCATAGGTAAATAAACAGTCCGCTCCACCTTTTTAGCGTTTTCTTATTGAATTCGATAATTATTTTTCTGATATTATATGTACTTGACGTGTGATATACGTCTATACTAGTTTTGTACCTTTTGTTAACATTTTAATACGGTTTTTTCGTAATTAATTAGTATGATGCCACCACCTACACCATAGGCGTAGCCAAAACTTTTATCAAAAATATATACAGGGTGTTTCAAAACAAATGCAAAAAACTTTAGGGGGTGATTCCTTGTTCAAAATAAAGGGTAGTTTGCTTTATAAACGTTGGGTCAAAAGTCAACCATTAGGGAGATGTCGCGGTACAAAGATGGCGGAAAAGTAATGTTTTTATTTTTTATCTTGAAAACGAAAAGAGATAGACTAATGAAATTTTATGGAAACATTACTGTTATGAAAACACACTTTCAGGTAATTTTTTTACTTTTTTAAAATGAGTGGAACGGGTTGAAATAAACTACCCCTATCATTCTTGTTAACGAAATTTAAAGAAAAATCTTATCAAACACATGCAAATGCTTTAATTTGGATAGTTTAGTTTGTTTAGAAACTTTTTTACCTCTTGTGTTTTTTTGATAAAACTCACCGATTGGAAATTAAAAAATAAAATGTAAAGCATTACATGTCGGAACAAAAAACATTTTTAGATTAAGAATCTAGGGATAATAACGATAATAATAATCATCTAGATAATAACGTATTGCAGTAGAGTAATGTCAAATAAAATAATATTAGGAACATCCTAAAAAGTAACAGCGGCCGACTAGATTTTTTCCTAAAAAAATTACAGCAGTCCACTAGATTCTTTATCAGAAATTTTTTTTTGTCCTGACATGTAATGCTTTACATTTTATTTTGTAATTTCAAATCGGTGAGTTTTATCAAAAAAATACAAGAGATAAAAAAGTTTCTAAACAAACTAAACTATCCAAATTAATTTTTTTGCATGTATTTGATAAGATTTTTCTTTAAATTTCGTTAACAAGAATGATAGGGGTAGTTTATTTTAACCCCTTCCACTCATTTTAAAGAAGTGAAAAAATTACCAGAAAGTGTGTTTTCATAACAGTAATGCTTCCATAAATTTTTATTAGTCTATCTCTTTTCGTTTTCAAGATAAAAAATAAAAACATTATTTTTCCGCCATCTTTGTACCGCAATATCTCCCTAATGGTTGACTTTTGACCCAACGTTTATGAAGCAAACTACCCTTTATTTTGAACAAGGAATCACCCCCTGAAATTTTTCGCAGTTGTTTTGAAACACCCTGTATATACCTTCAATTAGCTAAGTTAAGAAAAAAATATGGCCACGGCACTGTTTGGTGCCATGGTAACAGTTTACTCTCGGGTGTTATTTGTCCTTGAATTCTTTAGTCATTGGTTTTTATTTTGTACGACGTTTAGCTGTGGATCTTCGGGAAAATTCTATTCTAGAATACTGTAGTATTTCTTTTACTTTCTGGTGAATTCGCCAGGTTTCTTGACAAGTTGCGGTTTAGTTTCCCGCTTCTCCGACAGATGGCGCCACATACACCTTAACAATACCAAGTTGTATCCACATTACAACGACTTGAAGCGGCCTTTTGTATTGGCTTGGTATAAGGCCTAACCTAACCTAACCATCGGAGAATATCGCTATATATCGGATAAACAATTGATTGATATATACAAATACACGTGTTTATATAGTGAGTATACGAAAAATGTATTATATAATTATTCTAAAAGTGTTAGGAAGTATAATTTGTGAAAATTATAAAAATAAAAATAAAAATAAAAAAGTAAATATTTTGATATCTTCAGAAGGTCGAACTTGTATTATAAATTATTATTCCAGCTAAAAAACCTTTTTAGCTGGAATAATAATTTATTAGGTGAGTTCAACTACGGTAGGATTTTACGCATCGGTTTTGCTAGTGAAGTAATTGGGGCTATTTCGGCTGCAACGAATTTTTTTAAAGATACATAATTATAATTTTAGATGTTCATAAAACATTTAATTACTAGTTGATTAAAAAAAATATACCATTAATATTGCAAATTATATATTATCCTCGCATATGTCTAATTTTTTGATTATGTAACAAGCACTTTGTTTACTCACTTGTTTCGTCGAACTGCTAGAATCCATTTTTGCTTTAAATCAGATCTGTGTGAGAAACTATGAAGCTGTAAAATGTTTCGAGAGAGTTTAATATCTGGGAAAGTTGAGTTATTGAATGTTATTGCACCCAATAACACTCAATTACACCCTCCTTTACGCGTTAACATTTTTTCGGCAATTTTATTAACATTTCAAACTGTCACAACACAACACGACGCCTAGTTTGGGTTCTTTTTCACTTCACTTTTCACACAAAAATTCAAATATTTTTTTTATTGGTATTTGATTAGCTGACTTGAATTAAGTGATAAAATATTCTGTTTGAATGAAGAATAAAAACAGGAAAGATACCCTGTGGAATAGTAGGTTATTATTGACGTTACTGACTGTTAATTTGTATAGTTTTTTACATAAGCAAGGACTTTATTGAATACTGACTCTTAGATCTCCTGTTGTCTAAAATGTTAATTTAAACATAACGTTTAGTAAAAAGAAGTATCAGTAGAGTTGATCAACTGAAAACTAGGGTTTTTCCTCTGCAGGCATACTATCAGGTGAACACCAGAGCCTAAACTCTAGTTTTCAACTGATGATGACTGGTGATAGTTATCTAACTGAAACGTCATATTGAAATACAAATTTTACATGTATATTGAAACAATGGCAGCTCAAACTGTCAGTATTCATCAGAACCAATCATTGTCTACATTCAAAGAAACATGGACTTTAAATTGTACATATTATATTAATATTATTAGTCTTTAATTTAGTTGCCTATTTATATGAAAGATTACTTGTCGTGTTTTTTGGTTCATGCCGTATGATCGAAAAAAACGGCGTCAGCGATGGCTATGAAATGAAGATTGCTGTCATTTTATATGTAATGTGTTTATATAGGGAATGTCATTGATCGTCATTTCCCAGCCCACTGGACGCGGTTTTTTTTCGATCATACTGTATAATGATATTTATGAATTTTGTCTATTATATTTTATTATTATAGTTGTGTATACATTGTAATGTAAGAAATCCTGATGTGTAGCCAAATAGGTTTTCCTTCAAAACGAAGATTTACGTCTAATGTTTTTTAATTTACTTATGATCTTGAACTAAGTTTAGGACACGGAAATATATCAACACTAAATAGGGTAAATATTCTTCTTAAAGATTTGTATCATAGATGTGTTTATAAGTCAAAGAGTTATGTTAAAATAAAACTAAATATTTTCAATTTATATTATATTGTTTTATTTTTCTTATATTCGGATCATCATCTTCATCATCATTTTCAACTTATTCAATCATTTCAAATTATGGTGTAGCCTCCTTCACATATTTAGATAGGTACTCTCTTTGTAGTTGGGTCCATTGTTGGTCTATTGTTGGCTATGTGGCCTAACTTAACCTAACCAATCCCTGCTAATTTCCTAATACCATGGTTCCATCTCCGGTTTGGTCTTTTTCTAGGTCTCTTAATTCCTCGTGGCTACCATGCTGTAATTTTTCTTATTAAGACAACTTATTGGTCATGTTACGGCTCCCTTCCATGTCATGGAAAAGAGGAGAGGTAACTCAGGACTTCTGCAACGCGAATATATTTAAGAATAAAGGAAGTGCATCAGACTGGGGAAACTACCGGGAAATTTCACTATTGGCTATCGGAGGAAAAATCCTTGCAAAAATTATGGCACACCGCCTGCACCCACATATAGAAAGAATCCTATCAGAATCGCAAACGGGTTTTCGCACCAACCGCTGCACCGTCGCGTCGATTCCATATTCTCCGTCCGCCAACTACAGGAAGAAGTAAAAGAGTCTTCTAGAGCAGTCTAAACTTTATGTTGCATTCATCGACTTAACAAAAGCATTCGACTCTGTGAACAGAGATGCACTTTGGGCAATTATGAAAAGTTCGGAGTACCCAACAAATTTCTTAGTTTGTAAAAACCTCCAAACAAGTCAAGAGTGTCACATCATGAATAACTGAGCGATCCCTTCCTGACACATACAGGAGTTAGGCAGGGATGTGTCTTAGCGCCTCTCCTATTCAACATATTCATGGCAGCGCTCTCCATTATAGTGGACAGCAAACTGCAGCAAAGCGGATTGGGCATCAGATACAGATACGACGGCGCGGCGGTCTGTTCAACATAAAAAGACTCAGGACAAAAACCCGTACAAAATTCATCACAGAACTTCAATACGCTAATGACTGCGGTCTAGTTGCAGCAATTACAAGAAATGTTGAACACATATACCTGGGCATACGAGGCTTTGGGCCTTAAGGTAAACATCAACAAAATTAAAGTTATGTGCACTCCCCCGGAAGCGATTTTATATAATATACACGATAACAGTGCAGACTCCGCCCAAGTGTATTTTAAGGAGCGCTATTGGTTGCTGGTTGCTTACAGCATTCCAGTGTTCATAGTGATAATCTACACGACTACAGTACAGACTGCACAAATGAACGAGCATACATGATTGCAGTGTTCGCAGCGAAATATATATACGCTAGAAGATTCCTATAACTTTTTTAAAACATTTAGTTAATACAAAATTCATTCATCAGTTTTTATTACCAAAAAGTAGTTTTAAAAAATCTTATTACACAAAACTAGTGCTGTTTAGCGTGCGATACATTTTCATTGATGTTTTGTATTAACTTGTGACTTCTCTTCTTGGTTGTTTATCCTTCAATTTTTGAAGGTCTTCCGGTCTGAATCCGTTTTCTGCCACATTTAAAATCAGACCGAACTTTTCTTCTTATGCATGATGTAGGCTGCACACCAATCATTTTTCCCTTTCTGTTTTCTTTAATCTTCGTAATAATTTTTTTTCTAACTAGCCAGTTGTTTTTATCTGCTGTAGGGACTTTGTAAATTTGTTAATAAGTATCGTATTTTTCGATAGTTTTGCAATTCCCACAAAATCTTTCAAGTTCAGTGTCAATTTTATTTACTGCATCCATCGCCTCGTCGTTCTTTTCATCTTAAATTAAAATTACATTTTAAAATATTCTACACTAATATGTATAGGATTTTATTTTTATTTTGCACCTTATCTAGAGACTTTATTTTAGGAGTTAGGAAAAACTTTAAATAGAAAAGTATTTTTTCCATATTATGTTTTAAATATATCAAAATAAACAAATGCGAAAAATCCAACAATATACAGGGTATTCTATTTAAAAAAAAACTGTTTATTTTTTCCGCGTATTGTTGCAATGCGCATTTGTTTATTTTTATTATTTTAATTTGGGCCACGTACTTCGCACAATCCATTGTGTTTTTGTTTGCGTAGAGAATTTTTGAATCCACAGGTCTCAAAAACAACCATAATTCTCGTGAACTCCTTTAATAAATTTTTTTCGCACAATTATAGTAAAATCATGTTCATTACTATAACTTTCTTCACTGAAGGCACATTCTTCATCGCAAATCGAAAATAGGATCTTCTTAATATTTTCCATATTACACCACGGAGTAGGTACCTGTCTATAACTTCACAAGTAAAGTAAATACCTACGGAAGTCAACAAAAGGGAAAAGGAAATTGGAAATGGTGTGTTCATACACGCTGCAAACTGCTACCGTGTATACTATTCTGCGTGGTACTATATAGCCGTGTATATTTTACAATTCTTGATACGGCGAGTGATCATCACTGTAACAACGTATATTATTTCTGGGAACACTTTATCAGTGTATAATTTACGCTAACCAATAGGATTCAAGAAAAATCCAATTTACACTGTATTCATGTATATATTACAAAATCGCCCACCGGAAGATCACAATAATGCTAAAAAAATCGGAGAACTATTGAAATATGCAGCGGAATTCAATTACCTCGGTAGTTTGATTTCGGAAAAGGCCAATATCAATTCTCAAATTCAGCACAAGATTAGCAGCGCCTCAAGAGCATTCTGGAAATTAAAAGATGGGGGTTTCTACAATCTTGATTTGAGCACAAAAACGAAACTTGCAGCTGTGCTTGCAGTGTACTGAGCAATAATAATCCCCACAATATTATATGGAAACGAAACCTGGGTGCCGTACCGCCGACACATGAACGCATTAAACAAGTTGCAGCAGAGACACCTTAGACAACTCTTAAGAATCAAATGATTCCACCAGATCTCAAGCGTATCTATCCTTGAAAAGGCTAGCTGGGAGAGCATTGAAGTCATGATTACAAAATCCCGCATAAGATGGGCTGGTCACGTATGCAGAATGCAAGAAAACCGCATACCAAAATCTCTGCTTTACGGTGAGTTTGTAGACGGTAAGAGGAAGCCGGGTGGACAACTCAAAAGGTATAAGGATATTTTCCACGAAAGCTTAAAGGGGATTAACATGCAGAATGAGTAGGAAGAAGCAGCGCACAGTAGGACGCAATGGAAAAGAATAGTAAACTCAGTTAACAGCGACAACCAAAAAGTAAATAGGCAACAAAGCAATGAGATTTTTGAATGTCCGGAGTGCGGAAGAAAGATAACATCATGTATCGGGTTTTTCAGCCACAGAAAAGCTCATGAAAGAAAACGCCTTGCGTGACCATCTTCTGATGCGTGTCAAATACTCGTCAGCTAGTAATGGCAGTACGTATGTGTGTATGTATGACACTTAAATAACCAATGGGAGCTGTACTAAATTTAAAATTGACAGCTGTTTGAATTTTGTAGAAATCTCTTAGATTTCTCATTGGTTCTTTTAAAGTGTCGCTGGCGATAGTACGAAGTTCTGAGAATGGGTTTAGAATTTTGATGATCGGTAAGTGAGTCACTGTCGAAAGTTAAAGGCAGATTCTGACGACTCGTGTACTTGACAAACATTTGTAACTGGTATGCAGGGTATACATAGTGCGTCGGGCGTCTATACAAATTTTCTAAGATATTTATTATAGGAGCTACGCCGCACTCTGGCCGGACCCTGTATGACAAAAAAAAATACTTGCCAAGTACACGAGTCGTCAGAGCGCCTCATGGCGCATTCTCATGTAGATACCCAACGCATCGTGTATACCCTATATACCAATTACAAGTGTATACCCTATATACCAATACCACAAATTAACTATAACAGATGCGAAAGAACACCGAATTCCGCGTTCAGGTTTCTGTCACCTTCAGAAAGAGTTCATAGACAATCCGCATCAATGTATAGTTTGGGTTATTATTTGTTTGGGTAAAATTTTAACCTGCACCAATATGTTATCGAGGCATATAATCTCACAGTAATTTAATAGATTACTCGTCATATTATATCAGTTCGTAGGAGATTAGGAAAAAAAAGATATTTATAGTATAAAAAATTAATTTATTTAACAAAATTTAATTAAAGATGTGACAAAATAGTTACTTTTCTATTGGTTCTATCGGACATTTTTCGACTATATAAATTTTTATTTGTAAACTTTAATGCATAAAATATTTTCAATCTAATAAATAATTTAATGATGTAAATAAGAGGAAATTTCTCACATGGTTGGTCAAATTCTATAGTTTTCATTATATCAAACAGCCTCTGAATGTTTTCTTCAGTGCAAAACTCATCAAAATTTAATATAAATAATTTTTCCAGCCTGTAAATAAAATGAACAAATTTTTCCACTTTCATGATCAAAGGCTTTTAAATGGGTAAATAATTTCGAGTTATCCAGAGATTCGGATTCTTTTGCAAATTTTAGACAAATATCACATTGATGTATTTGAAGACCCTTTTTAATGAAGTAGTCAAACATAATTAAAGGCATTTTGAGTTGAAAACATTTCTCAGAGGCTGTTTGATATAATGAAAACTATAGAATTTGACCACCCATGTGAGAAATTTCCTCTTATTTACATCATTAAATGATTTATTAGATTGAAAATATTTGATGTATTAAAGTTTACAAATAAAGATTTATATAGTCGAAAAAAGTCCGATAGAACCAATAGAAAGGTAACTATTTTGTCACATTGTTAATTAAATTTTGTTAAATAAATTATTTTTTTATACTATAAATATCTTATTTTTCCTTATAAATAAACACATTTGTAACCTATTTTAAATAAGATATACAGATTACCAAAACTTAGAAATAACAGTTCAAAAGTTCAACAAAAATCCTACACGCGTTTTTAAAAAGAAACATATAACCACGCACTATGTCACTCCAGCAAGCGAATACGACACCACTCAATAGGCGTGTCGGGTTTGCCGAACGGTTTCCGATGCAGTCGCTTTCTTTCGCATCTGTTATAGGTAATTTGTGCCAATACCATCAAGTACAGGAGTCGTGAGAATGCGCCTTTAAGAACTATGACGATAATTCATAAAAAAAAATATAAGGTATACTTATTATTTGGTATGCCCCCTCTTGGTCACTAAAATTAAGATTCTTGATTTTTCCACAACGAAGTTACAAGGACTGTAAATAAAACGAAAACGAGTTTTTGGACAAATACAGTTTTATTTACCAACACATGGTGAAATAACTTACAAAATCAAAAACAAAACATTACTTAAACTTTAACAAAAAACACTTACTTAACACTAATTTCACTTAACTAACCTGAACTTTAGCTGACATATGAAGTTTGCACCTTGCCATCCGGGCCGGAGCCCTACCCAGGCCGCAAATCAATACGAATTAGAACCGCCAACAGTACGACCCGGCCCAGTTAATAAATAGACCTATGTATAAACACTAACTAAAGATCGCCTTCATACCTCAGCCAAAATCGATTTCAAACTTACGCCTAGGTTTTTTTTCTATTCTAACTTTTTTTTCCTTTCTTATCTTAAAGAACTATCCTCTTTTTTTCATGTTATATCTAAAGTACTAACTCTAAACCTATAAGCTAAAACCTAAAGCTAGAAAATGCTCTCGCATACATCTTTACAATGATCTCTCTCACGTGTTTCGATCATATATGATTCACTTAAATAGGTAGTCGTTTTTAGTCATTTTTACCTTCTAAAATTGTTTCTTATACGCCGTCACTGGCATATAAAAATAAACGGGTTTTACTGTCTATTCGGTTTAACATTAGAAAAATGTCTCTAAAGTAATGAATGATGTCAATATAATAGATTTTTTTGGGTTTTAGCTAAATACGCTCAAGTAACAACATTTTGCCATTCGGAAAATAAAACAAGCATTTGTCCAAGAAGAAAAAAAAAAGAAAAAATACAATAAAAAACGTTCGCAACCAAAATAAACTCTCTATTCAACAAATTAAATCGTGCTTTAGGGTGTACGCACAAATAATATGTAAACGAACAAAATGACATTAATTGAGCATCAAATCTCAGTTAAGAGAGCTATACTAACCGTCTGAGGTTCGGATTTTATTTTCAAATTTCAACCAAACTCCATCCACTTCAGTTATAATGAATATAAAATATTTTAACTATCAATGTTAGGTACTGAAAAATACCTAGTCCCCCAGAAAGAGCCCAAAACGTTTCTCAATTTGGTTGCATAATATCTTATGTCTAAAGTGAAGGCTATAACTAGTGATTTTTGTCTTTTATTAAGATAACATTGATTGTACTCGTTGTATTTAGAAAATGAACTAAGCGAAGTTCATAATTTGAACATGTTTTACCTTGAAATAACAGATTTAGTTGTAGGGAAATTGTCATATACATGTAAAAGAATATACTGCAGCATTTCAAACATTAATGATTTGTAACTGTCCAATCAAAGTGCTCACATCATCGAGCAAGCGCAGAAAACTTCTGACAACCCAAAGATAGACTTATGCGGGAACTGCCTTTTTACTGATTTGGTGAGATTTTAACGTGTAAGACAGTGATGTAGACAGCTTAATGGAAAATCAAATGTATTAAAAAGAGATAACAATTGGGTCGACACATTTCTTCTATGTGGTATTGCCGGATTTTGCATCAAAATTTCAAACCGCACAAGTAGGCGTTTACGAAAAATGTTGCAGTTAGGGTTTGAACTTTATTTTTCTCTATTAGTTACATACTACGTTTTACTATAGCTGTAATAGATTACATGTTTTTAGTTTTTAAAATAGCTTATATTTTTCTGCACACATTTTCCTACAAACGTAAAAAAAACGACAACACTGTATGCCGCGTTTGATTTTGTCACTCTGTCTGTCAACCGGTCATATATATTTATCTCTGTCGCACTCATTAAAATCCAGACCACATAAATTGGATGACCAGCAGGGTATATCTAACATTGGTCACTTTATTTTAGTGGTTTGTATTTTACAGCACAGGATAGAGATAAATATATATGACCAGCTGACAGACAGAGAGGGATAAAATAAAAAGTAGTATACAGAGTTGCCGGTTCGTAAACTATTAAGTTGTTTGCCATGTTTCTTGTGTTTCACGTGTTCGTTCGGCTTGCTCGCGCGTTATGTGGACGCAGCTTTATACGTTAAAATCAAGACATATTTATTCTTCAATATTGGGACACACACAAGACAAGAGATAGCGGCAGTATATTCTTTTATATGTATATGGAATTCCGGAATACTGAAGTAAGAGTTTTTGGCGATAGAATACCGATTATTTCTGATGGAAATTAATGAAAATGATTGGTAATTTCTCTCGAACGGTTAGCACACCTGATTTTCGTTTAGCTTATCTACTTTTTGCTACTAAATAACAGTTTGATGGAGGGTGCATTATTAAGACACGTCGTCCTGCAATAGCAGATGGTTATATTGTGCCTCTTACACTAGACCCTGGCCTCCACGCACATATTTTATTGTTTTTTCGAAATCCGCCGACATCAGCGCCACCAATTTCCGATATAGGCCAATCAGATTTAAGAGGTCACTTAGAAAATAGTGTGGAAAGCTAATTATTGATTCTCTTCCGCGTCAAACCTTCTCTTTCGCGTCAAATGAACCAATCAAATCAATAATTATTTTTAGAACACTTTCCCAAGCGATCCCTGTAATATATCTTATTTGACTGGGCTAATATGGTATACAAAGAGAAAATTGCAGAGGGCGCTAAGTTCGACCGAATTCGTTACTAGCAAAAAAACAACCGAAAAAACATACAAATTTCTATCACACAGAGCTATAATTTAAAAAATCTGTTCATCGTCGGTTCAGTGGAAAAACACCGAGTTTTAAAAAAATATATTAAAATATTTTTTTTTCAGTTTATCCCTGTCAATGGACTCTCTGAAAAGGCACGATTTTAAAGTAATCTGAAGCATTTTTGCTATATTTGCCCCGGTTTTTGCTCTGTCAATAAAAATGTTTCAGATTTTATTCTTACGATTTTTTTTCTACCTTTTTTTTCGTCTCAATAAATCTTTAAATGTAAACTTAACAACGACGAGTAAAAACAACAAGAAAAACCATAGGTAAATAGTTCGTTTTATATACTTGATCTCTGTCTATATAATAACCAGCCAATATAAAGGATATAAATAAGAACTTTGGAACCCTATTAAAAATATTTTAATTTATCTTCAAACTGTTTTTCTAGAATTTTCACCAACAAGAAAATATTATTCTTTGAATTAAAAAAAAAACACCAGGATCTGTATTTAAACAAAAACCTTTCTAACTACATATAATTAACTATTCTCATTCTTGTCCCTTTTAAAATAGTGTTAGTGTTAATATTTTTATCCATATCTAGTCAATTCTCTTCAAAAACCAATTTTTAGGCATATTTTTTATTATTTATATTTTTTGGAAACACTGTATACGGGGTTATCTATTATAAGTTTCCTATAAGACGCTGATGGATATCAAGAATTTTGGTTGTTTAGGTTTTCTTTTTTCAGCGTTCTTTTTTCAAATGGGATAACGCTGTATATTATTGCATTTTCGGATTCTACTTGGAATTCCAGATATGTTTAGTTTAGTCGATGACTAAAGAATACAAGGATTAACAACACCCGAGACCAAATTGTTACTATGGTTCCAAACAGTGCCGTGCCACAGATTTTTCTTAACTTAGCTGCTTGAAGAGATTTATATTTTTCATAAATGTTTTGACTACGCCTATGGTGTATGCTGCTTATTTAGGTGGTATCATAGTAATTAATTATAAAAAAAAAGTAATAAAATGTTAACAAAAAGTATAAAACTAGTATCGACCATAGCACATATCAAGTACATATTATATTAGAAAAAGAATTATCAAATTCAATAAGAAAACGCTAAAAACAACGCTACAACCTATGAAACGTAACTCCTGGCTCTTCCTTATCGTTGTGGCTTTTATACTTGAAAGCTGAATAAATCACCATTGTAAGAAAATTTGGACAAAACAACAAACTATTAAAAATCGCTAAAATTGTCGCTGGTGACACATACGTTATCTCCAAAAAAAATGAGCGTTACGTATCGTTGTATTCTTTAGCCATTGATTTTCGTTGATGACATAACCTATTTCTATACGTAACCGTTTCTGTAATATTGACATTTGAAAAATGACAATTTACCCCCTATGACATGATGCAGAATCCAAATATAGAACATCAATCAAAAAAACATCATAGTCTCTCATCTTACTTTTTCATAAGCTATCGAATGACACTTACTTTATAGTTAACCTCGAGTTAGGACCTTCAGTTAACTTTAACCTCGCGTTAAATATGAAAAAAATATCATCTGATGGCTTATAAAAAAACTTAGATAGGAACTTAGATTGCCATTTTTCAAATGTCAATATTTTAGAAATGGTTACAGATAGACATAAGTTCTGTTGTCACATATTCGCTAATCCTCTTTCTAAAGCAAGAGCAAAAATCTTACTAGAACCTTAAACTAACCTTTAAATCTCCAAAATTTCAAAAAACTCAATTTTATCAAATAACAAAACAGGAAACATAGTTTTTCTTATATTAAGTCTATGATTTCATCCAAGCTTCACCATGATCCAAGATGCAAAAATATACAGTGTTCCATTGAAAAAAGGTGTAAAACCCGATATACTTATTTGTTTTAGTTGGTGGAAAATTCCAGAGAAAAATTTGAAGAGAGTTAAACATGAAACTTCAACTTACAAAACTTTCTTTTTAATCTCTTAGCTTTATTTTTTAAATTACTACCTGAGGAGTTCCTTTATGCGTCCGACTACATCTCGTATCTGTATTTTTTTGGGGTAAAACTAAAATCTGAAACAGGTTTTGCCGTGTTTGGAGCCCCCAAAGTTCGATTTGAACGCCGCCACGTCATCGATAAACCAGCAGAATTGTCTAAAATGCATTCTCTAATATAGTTACTATACATGACTGAAAAAATATGAAAAAATCACAGCTGCGGTTCTGTCGGTTTATCAATAATTTTCGAAAATGTCCCACTCTTAGCGTATATCGGTTTGTATTTTACTATTATTTAATATTTTTTTTAGTTTGTCAGTCCATTATTTCCTCATTTTTTTTTCTCTAAAACAGATAATAATAATTCTATTTCCGTAAATAAACTCTAAAAATAAAAATTGCACTATAATACATATAAAACTGTATAGATTGATTTTGTAAAAAGGATACAAATCGAAATAAATAAATTATCATCCGAATAAATAACGTATCCGACATTGGAATGTCAAATATACAAGAACATTTTATATACAGGGTCGCTGATGTGTATAGAAACGGTCGATTATTATTAGGTAAAATATACGAGGTATCGCAAAAAGTTAAACATAAAAGTTATAGGGTTTTTGAATGTCTATTAGCGAGTAACAAATTTAAGTATATAAAGTCGTGACACATCAAACTTTATTTTTTGTTTAAATGGAACCCCCTGTTACATATTTCAATTCTTCCTTCAATTCTAAGCAAAAATCGAGATACACACAATGTGCCTCAAACCAACCGTTTCCGAGTTATTGACTTTTGAAAATATCACTTAAACAATTTGATTTAATTTAATTTCGATGTGTTCAGTTTCATTTAACGATGCCATTCTGCGGAAACTGTATAGTTTTCAAGTTAGCAATTATAGATGTATAAAATGAGGTTATATCAAGTCTGGAAATTAAAAAAATTTCGTTTAACATTTCAAAATCAAAACGTCATAATTCGGAAATGGTTGAATTTAGGTACATAGAAGAATTGAAATATGCAATAATATAGGGGGTTGCATTTAAAAAAAATAAATTTCGATATGCCGCAACTTTATTACCGACCCTGTATACTCAAATTTACTACTAGCTAATAGACATTTAAAAACCCTATAACTTTTGTATTTAACTTTTTGCGGCACCTTGTATATTTTACCTAATAATCGACCGTTTCCACACACAACAGCGACCCTGTATACTGTATACATACCCTCACATATAAGGCCAACATCAAAAGTATATAACTAGATATCTAAAAAGTACCCTTCTAACGTCTTCTTTTTGTTGGTAACGGTAATCTGGACGGGGCCTACTTTGTTTACGCGGATTCCGAACCGCGGTCCTCAGCCATATCATTGTCAATGGCCTACCAACTTGGCGAGTGTCTAAATCAACTCTTACTCACGAGATATCATCCGATCTCATCCGGCCTTGAACCGGCGTGAATGAGCAGTGTGTGTCAATAGATTTTACACCGGTGTTTTTACACCGAGAACCGGTGTTTCCACGTACCTGGGCCCTTTTCCTAGTTAGATATCTAATAGTAAAAGAGTATATCTCAGATTTTATCTAATAGTTTATAAAAAACATTTTTGACATAATCCTTATATGTAAGAATATATTAATACAACATACAACACCAAAACTGGAATTTACCTCAACACAACATAAAATAAAAACAATTTCTTTATCGATATAAAGTTCACACAAATTAATGTAATACAATGAAAAATATAAAGTTTGTATGCTGTACATTGTATATGTGTTACAGTAAAAGTTGAAAATCAGTGATTGTTAACAATTACTAGAAAAAGCTCACATTCACTGATTTCATAAGATTACGCCAGTAAAAGTTCAACATCTATTTTCGAAACCAACTTTTACTAGTGAATGCTAGCATTTCCTGAACGATAGCAGTGAGTTTGAAAGATTCAGTTATCGCGGTTGCCACATGTTATAAAGTATAAGAATAAATAAGGATAAGTTTAATGATAGGCAATAAAGGATAACATTAAATTGGGCCAAACGTTGGCAACGTTGACAGACAGGCGTAAATTCGCTTTGTTTTTTTTGTGGTTTATGTATAATTGTTTTGTTATCATTGTAAAAAGTGCTGTGTGGTATTTTCCCTATGAATATGTGCTATTCCTTATTAAGGTAAATTGGGCACTCGCAAAAATATAATAGTTCTTGTTTTTCATTTTTCAATATAAATGAAGTTATAGCAAAAGTTAAGCATGCAAGAGAAAAAGATATTAAGGAACCTAGTGACTATGAACTTATTAAACGTTTTGATATGCTTGAAGTAGCGGGTTTGAAAAAACGAATAACTCCCGTTGAAGAAAACCTTGTACCAATAAGTAATCTTATATTTATGAATATTTTTTTTTTTAATTATATTGTACACTTTAAAATGTTTACTATGTTTCCCATTTAATATTTAGAAGGTTATAATATGTCGTTATTTTCTATAATTTTTAATAAATATACTAAAGAAATAAAGTGTAATATTAAGATATGTAGATCAGCTTAAATACTGAGGTGATCCGATATTCTTAAAAGTTTCATTTGTTCTAACTTCCACCAACATCTCCTCACCACACTCTCCATGTACAATAGAATAACTTTTACTGGCAACTTTTAATAAATGTTACTTTCACTATAGTGAATGTTAGAAATTACTAGGAAAAGTCGACAAATCTTTTTAAATTACCACATTCACTGGTCCAATGCGTAATTGCTAGCATTTCCTAGGAATGTTAACAATCTCACTGAATTTCCGACTTTCACTGTAACATATGTACCAATTGATTCCGAATTTGTATTTTTACAAACGAACAAAATAAATTGAAATAAATAAGAACTATACAATTTGTTTATCCCTCCAATAGGAGGAGAATAAATTATTAACATAAATATAAATAAAGACAAACGAACCTTCGAACGACAAAAAAAACAACAAAAGAAAAACACCTGTCGAATGATTTTTGGAAGTGTTTTACTAATATTGTATAGATGTTAAGTATTAGGAAGAGTTTATTTGATTTAACTTGTGAGCAGTTTCGCGCATATGTGTAGTATAAGTGTACAACTACCTATGTAGATCTTCATCAAAAAATAAAATACTAAATTTACCTAAACTATGCCGTCCCGCTCTGTCGGGACGGCTTGGGAAGATCGATCAAAACACCGTAAATTTTCCGTTCTATCGTTATCAGCCGCACAAATGTTTACGCGCACATAGTTTACCAAATTACCAGCGTAGAAATTAAGAAAAAAAAACAACAAATAGAAGAATTAAAAAAAAACATATACTCAAAATTATCACCTAATATTATTTGGTCGCTTTGGGAAGCCACAATTTTATTATACAACTTAACGCAATCTCCATTACTATAGTCAAATGGTAGTTCTTCGAAATGGACCGTTCAATCACCGTGGACTAGTCAGCACCATGGAAACTAACATTCTTATGGCCTCTACTTGAAAAGAAAGGTCTAAACCTAAAAAACTAACCTAATTTCACTTTTAATAGTGTCTTATTCAATTTAATAAAAATTATGTGACCAAAAGTTATACTTTGAATTGATATTTCACAGACATTTATCATAATTTAACTCAACATAAAAAAATTCAGTCTTTTCAAAATTACAGATACCCTAATACTACTTACCTCTCTGCTAACTTTACCCTAAACTGCATAACATAATCGCAGATTATACCAAGAACAAACAAAATATACAAATACTTTTTATATAAAATATAATAGTCCTAACTTTTGATATTTCAAAAATATAATTTGATTTTTCTAAGCGCAGATACACTCAGTAGCAACTAGCGATGTTAGATACTGAAATTACATTGTAAAATATGTATTTTCAAAGTCTTCTGGACTGATTTGAGACTTTAAAATCTTGTTTGTCCAGACTTTGCCGACAAGGGCAGTGTCAAAATTACCTCCAAAACTAGTCTCAAACCAGGCCATTTGACTTTGGAAATACTTTACCAACGTTAATTTAATGACAACTTTATGATTTTTTTTCATTTCCAGTTTTTTTATTTCACCAGTTGATACTGGATATACATACTACTAAAAACGTTGAGTTTGTTCCCAAGTACAATCTGTGACATCAGCAAATCTTAAAAACCTACCAATACTCGCGAAGATACAGATTCTTCAATACCAGTCCATAAATGAATTTTAAAAACATTTAAATAATATAAAATTTAGTTTTACTGTAATCTTTTGAGAATACTTTGAACAAAAGGACTAAGAAAGGATTCTAATGATATTTTTATATTCATGCATTAGAAATAGAATCGACGCCATAACACGCCATTTTTTTGACAGTTTTGTTGACTCCCCGAAATTAAATCTAAAATGATTCGAATAATTTACCCTAGTTTATATTTTATCACGATTTAAATAAAATCAGATGCCACTGATATTAAAGCACCATCACGGTCGTGATAATTTTGTTGACATGCCCCTTCCTTGGCCTTCTTATTCAATGACAGCTACTAAAACAAAATACTTAAAAATGAAAATGTCGATTTTTTATGTCAAAGTTTGTCAGATAGGTATACCAAATGCTTTCTCATCCTGCGAGACTGTGACACTGAAACACCTAACTAATTTTAATTGATTTAAGTAAATTTGTGTTCGAAAATCACTGAGAAACTTGTCTCTAGTTTCGTAAATAAATATTTATATTTTTAAGTATTCAGTTTCAGTAGTTAAATTGACAAAATTTTACAGCAATAAACCCTCCACAAAGGTATAGACAAAATTTCTTTTCAAGTAGGCGCCATATCTTTGTTTCTATTAAATTTATTTTTAGAGCTACCGATAATAATCAACGAAATGAAACTCTGAAAATTTGATGAAACAAGGCTTTACCTCTAGGGCGAGAACAACAGGTGATTGAACTATCCACTTAAGTCTCGTCTATTTACAATCTAGCTTCTCGCCCAACAACCATAACCATTTCCTTAATTTGACTAGAGTAACAACATCCAAATTTGATAACTTAAGTGCGATTCGCTCTGCACCGTTCCTGTCTTAATATAAATATCTAAATCCCTAGCCTATTCTTTTTAGTTTTTTTTAAATTTAAATTGTGTTGGTATAAACGTTATCTGTGTAAGAAATCCGTCCGTACCCCACCGAATATGTATATATACACGCGAAATTCAATCGATCTCTCTAGTTTCTTACGCAGATATGAGTTAATATATTATGACATATTTTTAATACAATGTTTTTGAAACTAGGAACATACTGTATCAAAAATATCTACTTTACATATTCAGTCCGTTTTTTTTAAGTTTTGTAACAACTGTTGTATAAAAAAGATCAAAATCAACGGAAATGAGAGCCTTTTTTATTAGTTGACAGACTACTACTTGTTCTTCTAGGTAAATTTTAAATCAACGTTACCTGTTCTGATTTATTATTATTTTTTGTCTGGTGATAAACTACTACCCCCTGTAAACAGTCGAAAAACTCGTGTGAACCTTTGTACACAGTCATTTTATGTACAAATCAGTAATTTGTGACGCGCAAGAACCGTTTATACACTCAACAAAACAAAGCACACAGAACATTCGCAAAATAAACTTAAATTAGGTTAGAGTCTCCAACAGCGTTTGTGACAGTCGTCATATAGTCCGTTGGTCTTACACTCAAGACCATTATCGTATTTTGGTACTTAACTACTTATTTAAACACCCGAACGACGAAATAAATAAATAAGTACAGGATTTTCTTTGTTTTTGAAGCCGTAATTAAACGGAATTAACATCGATGGAGAGGTCGACAATTAACAAAAAGACTACGGCTATTAGTTTAGCAGTAGCGGCATGGCACTCGGGGAAGTCCAGCGCGGCAAGGGTGCCACTGCGCGCGCGCGTCTCCTTTTAAATAAGTAGCTAATACAAAACCTACGTCGAACCGCAAAGAAAATCTCTTCTATAAACGTATAAATTTGCATCTACTTCTGCGAAGCCGCCTGGTAGGCGCCGTACTGGTCCTCTGGGCTGGCCGCGTTGCTGGTGTGCTCAGAATCGACAGGCATGTGGATGATGGGGTAAGGATAGAACCCCTGCAACAACATTATAGATTTAGTTACAATTTCTTAGTACTTTTTTAAAAAAAAAACAACTTGTTTTAAATACAGTGTGTCCCAGAAATAAGTGCAAGTATTTTAAGGGGTGGTAGATCTGGTCAAAAGAAACATATTTTCTCTTTACCATTTTTCAAATAAATTGAAAATAACCGAGTTATTTAATTTTGAAATTTAAAAAAAAATAATAGCAACATTTTGAGAACCGCCGGCAGATATCGCCAACTACATCCAATTACCCGGATCAAGCCCGGATCTCAGGTAATTCGACGCCCTGTGTTGCCATATCGACAAGAAAGTATATGCTTAAAAATAAGTCATAAAATCACACCACCTGAGGAGTTTTTAAGATTTTGATATTATTACACAAAATAAAAAAAACTACCCAAAATTTAAAAAAGATACTTATGACAGATCGATGTAACTGTGACAGTTCTCTTTTTCGATAGACTTAACTAAAATACACTTGCTGCTTTACTTGTACATGCTATTATAATAACTGCTAAAATAACAGTTCTCATTTCTAACACATTATTTTCATATAGGCTTCATCACAGTTTGAACCACTGATTTACAAAATACCTTGAAAAGCGCACATTACTTTAAATACCTTTCTGAATGAATAAATGTTGAGAATCATTGTCTCTTATCGCTACTTTACGAACTACTTTTAATCTAAGAAAATACATGTTTCATTCAACATATTTTGTTTTTTCGCTATCTTTTCAATGTATTTCGACAATGCCATAAACAGCAAACCATCAGCCAAAAGAGCCGCGTGTCAACTGGTTCTTTGTTCTCTCGTTCTTTGAGTCGTCGCGTCGCATCGCCGGCGCCGTGTCGAGCTTGCGTCATTCAACGATATTAAGCGAGGTTGCCGTAGTTTCAACAATTTCAAATTCAAGACATTCGAAGCGTTCAAATTCGTATTAAATTTAAAAATAAAACACAGAAACATGAAAGGAAACAAACAAAACAAAAATGAATTGATTATTCGTTGGGCCGTTTTCGATATATTGAA
Organism: Sitophilus oryzae; assembly: GCF_002938485.1. Classification (NCBI taxonomy): domain Eukaryota; kingdom Metazoa; phylum Arthropoda; class Insecta; order Coleoptera; family Curculionidae; genus Sitophilus; species Sitophilus oryzae. The sequence continues at coordinate 1,053,394 of NW_022146173.1, read as the reverse complement.
TTCTGAATTACGATAAACATTTTAAGAATTTCTTTTTTGTGACCTGATTGTGAATAATATGATGAATCATTTTAATAAATTTATTCCAAAATAAAGTTATTTTGCAGCATAACAAAGATTTTCGTAACCGTAACGTTATAGTTAATATTCGGTGGTTTTTGTTAAGTTTTCATTGAAAGGGTACAAAAAAGTACTAAAAATAATTGATGTGTTTTTTTTTAAACAATTATTAGTAATGAGCATTGATAAAAGATTAAATTTAACATTCCTAATTTTTTGTGTAGAAAATTGTGTTTTGTGTAGAAATCAATTTATAAATATAGAACTATGTAGAATGTGGATAACATAGGAGGTTGCAACACTGCAAGGTTTAGATACACAGTAGAGAAATCTCAGGTGAATAAACAAGTGGCACTAAAAAGTTTTTTAAAATTTCCCGGAAAATGTCACGAAAAGAAAAAATTTCACATTTTCAAATTTTTTTTTCTAGTGTCGAAATATACTACCAGTTAAAATACTTGCACTTATTTCTGAGACACCCTGTATATAAAATACCCAGTGATGGAATTCTGGAGATCAGGACACTGTCTCCTCAACGAATACCTCAGTAGGCTGAAGCTGAGAAACGACGGCGAATGCAGATTCTGCGGGGAAAATGGGGAAACACCAGAACACCTTATCACTGAGTGCGCCGAGACGACGACCATTCATGCCATTAACTTTGGTACGGTTGGTGTGGAGGACGGAGAGCTGGCCTCTGTGGAGCCGTCTCAATACTGACTTTTATTAAAGCCCTGAGACTGTATGATGAGTTATAACTCGTTATAACTCAAGAAAGGGGATCACACAATAGATCTGTAAGGTCGCGGTGATTAACTCCCCTCCTAGACATTCTACTACTATTCTACTATGGCATTGATTACTCTGAGATTGTTATAAATTAGGGAATTGTAGCGAATTTTGAAGCTGTGATCTAGGAAATCTACAAATTTTAATTTGGTCCTCGATCCACAATCAGGGCCTTCGTAATTTAGACGTTTCAGATCAGTCCTTACCTGGGGTGGAATGTAGGAGCCCGGGGCTTGCGTCAACTGCATGGCGTTCATCTGGGTCGTGAGCTGGGGAATGACACTTGTATAAGACATGGCCGTGTCGCTCTGCAGCATGACGGGTATCGCGCGCGGAGTCTGGCCGTCCCTGGAGGGCACGTGGCCCTGCAGGTTGTAGTCCTCGACGCTGGGCAGAGCCATGCCGGACGACGTCATCACGTACTGAGGCAGCCACTGAGCACTGTAGTTGGGGTACTGAAACGAAACATTATAAGTAGATAAGTTTCTTGATATGCTCCTTCCTTAGTCTATTTATTCAAAATACTAAATAAACAGTCTACCGAAAATGACACACATCTGATCATAGTTTTATGCCAAATAAAATCTAACAAAAAGTCTCTAGAATATAACATACCTGAGGAATATGCCTATAATTAGGGTATGGCACCATGTGCTGGCCAGCAACACCGTTTTGAGCAAGGGCTTCTGAGGGGTAAGCCATGGTGCCCATGGAGTCTTGTGCATCACGCCACTTCATGGTATTATCGTTAGACTAAACATAAAAACAATAAATACCAAAAAAACTGCATATAGCCGTATCCATTCTGGAAGTAAACTTACCCGTACCAAGAACGGTTCTTTGCTATGTTGGAACAAACCTATTTTCATCTAAAAATTTAATATACTTGGTCATTCTAAATCCGTAGTTTGTACTTTAACTTTTACGACAAAGATAAAGGTACTTGATTTACATTATAACCAGCTAATAGACAGAGACAAATGGCAATACCATAGACTTAAAATAAAATATAGACTGAGCATCTCATTCATAAATAGCTGGAAAATGCGGTTAGACAATGTTTTGTTATTGTTGTGTTATTGTTTTACGTTTTAACGAGTGCGACACGAACGATAGATAGGTTGTCTTCGTCGTAACGGTCGTTCTCTGACGAGAAATGCAACACTCTTTCGTTTTTCTGTACACCTGAATTCTCCCTATCATAGCTGATAGTCCAAAAACGATTAAAATAATAAAATACATGTCATAGAAAAAATTTTAATAATCGAAATTACGTATTTAATTTTTGAAATTAATAATAAATTATTAATTTTAGTCAAACATTTACAACCCTAATATTAATCAAAACAGGATCTATTCTATAAATATAATAGAATCGACGACATGGAAACAGAAAAAACTTTGCGATTGTTGTAATTTTTTTTTCTGGTAAGTGATGTCTTATTATGTAAATTAGAGAAAACAGAAATCTGTTTCATTAAAGCAAGGAAGGAAGGAAGGGATAAAATGAAAACTACATTTATTTAACTCAGTACTATCTTTATTATACCGGGTGCGTCCCAAAAGTGGCTCGCCCCCATAAATTTTTGATTTTTTCAAATCAAGATTTCGTATATTAGTATATGACATAAATTAGGATTGATTGACGCATTCAATTGTTTTTGGTCACTTCCTGTTTCACCGGAAATGACTATAATTTTGATTTTTAAATGGCACCCTAGGTATCTATTTTATTATCTTTATCTACGTTATTCGATAGAAAATGACACTCTGAATAGAATGACATATCATATGTCAACTGTTGACATTTTCGCATATGGTTTAATTGAAATTGTAAAACGCGGTTCATAACGACAATTTGACTCGAAATACCAAGTATCAATATATTCATAAAAAAATGCTTTTTCCAAATATGCTAATGAGTCACCTTTGTTCCATTTGAAAAAAATGACATATGATTAAAAATACGATTTGTGCATCTTTTAACCGGCATAGACAAGACACGAAAGACATTAGACGATCAAAACTATTTTTCCAAGGCTCCTTGATTAAAACTTAGTGTTTAACACCGCCGTGGCACCCTGGATTGAAATTTAAAATACGATTTGTTTTTAACCGGCAATGTCAAAAGTTGACATATGATATGTCATTCTATACAGAGTGTCATTTTCTATCGAATAAAGTAGCAATATACCGAGGGTGCCATTTAAAAATCAAAAGTTGTAGTAATTTCCGGTGAAACAGGAAGAGACCAAAAACAATTGAATACGTCCAATCCATCCTAATTTATGTCATATACTAACATACAAATCTGTTTTTTTATCTGAAAAAATAAAAAAGTCATAGGGGGTAAGCCACTTTTGAGATGCACCCGGTATATTAAAAAATATTGTTTCATAATGTAATATCAATAAAATTCTTGTATATTGTTTTAGATTCTGAAGATAGGTTTAGAATAAACCAGAATATATTTTTAACTGACGCTGAATATAATTAATCTATTATGTATAATAACAGGGTTATAATTATGATTTTGTTATAAAAACCTTTATAAATGATTATGTAATAGAAAAAATTCAGATTTTACATTTTACTAAAATATTATCTAAATAAGCGCCTTTCTACAACAACGCCACTGTCTCCCAATTGGTAAATTGAGAGTTGCCTACCGGTCGAAATTCGTTTCGAGACTTAAATCACAGAATATCTAGCTACGCAACAGAAAAATACTTGAAATGAAAGAGCTAAAATTGCACAAATAGAATACTAGATGGCGCGACAATATCATAATCAGAATATAATTAGAAATTTTGAACTTTCGGTTTTGGATCGACGGCTCGTCGACGGCCTTATAGCTCGGCTAAATATGCACAGTTGCCAGATTCAAAAGACTTGAATTGGCATCCCATTCTTTTATTGTGTATAATGCAGTATGTGTTTCTTTCTATTCTTCTTTTCTTGTCAGATACACTTATATTAATTATTCCTTTGGCTATTAAAATAGTTTTAAGTATATTATTACAAAACATATACATTTTTAATATACACTATACCTTATAATGTTAACTAAGAAAATACCTTTTAATTACCTTTAAAATTAATAATATACAGGGCGATTGATAGTGATATTTATTAATGCTGGAACGTTAGTAATGAAATATAAGTTTAATAATAATGGAAATAATTTATTAAAATGCAGTACAAAAAGTGTTAACTCACTAAAATATACTATAATAACAAATTTCTTCCGTTTGCCACGTTATTTATATAGATCTAGGTAGATTTTAAAAAGTGACACAGGTACAATTAATAATATATTAGTTCGGCATAAAAGTTGCTGTCACGACATCGAACAATAAATTAAAATTCGTAAAATAAATTAAAATTATTAATTAAAGAAATCTTTATAAAGAAACGCAAGTATACCAAATTTGGGCCCAATCGAACTCCAGGAAATTATATCATAATAGTGTACTATATTATGGTACCACTTGATATGCTTTAAGGTACCATAATATTGCAATGTCACAGAAGATCCGTAATATACCAAATTTAAGAACAATCGAACGCCATGAAATGGTATCGTAATATGGTACTATATTAAGGTACCACTTTATATATATCATAGTACAATCATATTACAATGTAACCGAAGATACGTAGTATACCAAGTTTAAGCCCAATCGAACGCCAGGAAATGGTATCGTAATATGGTGCTATATTAAGGTACCGCTTTATATGCATCATAGTACCATCATATTACAATGTCACCGAAAATACGTAGTATAATATAATAATATGAAGTTTAAGCCCAATCGAACGCCATGTACGTAATATAGTACTATATTTGGTACCAGTTGATATGCTTCATGGTACCATAATAATGCAATGTCATCAAAAATACGCAAGTATATATCAAATATGAGCTCAATCGAACGCCAGGAAATGGTATTGAAATATGGTACTATATTAAGGTACCACTTTATATGCATCATAGTACCATCATATTACAATGTAACCGAAGATACGTAGTATAACAAGTTTAAGTCCAATCGAACGCCAGGAAATGGTATCGTAATATGGTACTATATTATGGTACCTCTTATTATGCTCCATGGTACCATAATATTACAATATCACCGAAGATACGTAGTATCCCAAATTTAAGCCCAATCGAACGCCATGTACATAATATGGTACTATATTATGGTACCATGGTATTAGATGATATGCATCATAGTACCATCATATTACAATGTCACCGAAAATACGTAGTATACCAAGTTTAAGCCCTATTGCCGCCATGTACCTAATATTGCTATGTCATCAAATATGGTACTATAGAAGGTACCACTTTATATGCTACCTGGTACCATAATATTACAATGTCACTGAAGATATAGTATACCAAGTTTAAGCCCAATCGAACGCCATGTATTGTAATATAGTACTATATTATGGTATCACTTGATATGCTTCTGAAAAAAACGGCGTCCAGTTGGCTGGAGAAGGACGATCGTTTGCCATATAAATTTACATATAAAATGACAGTGATATTAATTTCATAGCTATCGCTAACGCCGTTTTTTCCGATTATACAATATGAACTTGGTATGAACACAATCGAACGTCAGGAAGTGGTATCATAATAGTAGAACAATACTTATTATATTGTCGCCGAATTACAATGAAAATTCAGGATTCAATTATACAATCAAACGTCAGGAAGTGATTGTAATTTAGCTCATAAGATTTAATTCCAACTAACATGGCAAACTGAAAAAAACAGCTCTGATCTATTTTAATATGTTTAAATGATGTAGCAAATTTGAAGGTAGGCTTTATCAGGAAGTATTACGATATGAATTACACATTAGCAACACTGCACAAAATTCTTTTAAATTTCGTTTGTAGAAAACTGTTTTCTTTTAAATTTATTGCCCTCTATTATGTAGTAGCGAAACTAGCACATCAAAATATCTGATTTGGAGACAGACTTTTAAAGCCTGTCTCCTTTTGCTACCTACAATTTTATACATGTAACGAGGCTTTTGTTGCGTAGCTAGATATTCTGTGCTTAAATGGATTATTTAAGTTAAATTTCTTGCAAATTTGGCACTGGCGAACCATATTTTATAGTTCTTGAATACAAAAAGTAAATAAAATAAACATTTTAAGGACTGCAAACTAAGAAAATGCGATAATACAGCCAGAGGGAAGTAGCCGCAACAATGCTTTACTACACACGTGCGACGCGTACTACAAAATAATAGAAGAATAAATAGGCGATCTCGCCTCTAATCGGTGTTGCCATATTGTAAAGGATTTATCCTTTTTACGTAGTATTCGACTTATAATTAAGTAGTATAAGGACTATTTAATACATCTATGGAATATTAAAACCTACTTTATTAAAATGCAGTATTAATATCTCAATATATGTATATAATAAGTAAACAAATATTGATAATATTAAAGACGTGACAACATAGGCTGGACGAGGAAGGTTTGGTCGGCTGCGGTCGAGTGTACCCAGAAGTAAACATGTGTACAAAAATGATTGTTTGACCGCGTTTAGATGTAAATAGTGTAGTCTCTATTTTAAGTCTATGGGCAATACCGTATAGAAGATTCGAATATTGTTAGACACAGTCAGTACTTTTTGTCTCTTTATAACATCTATGAATTTTCCATTAGCGTATCTCAGCTATTATTTAGAATGACCAAATCTGTATTCGTTACATGATTTTAGAATGAGATTCTATCTCTTTTTGAAGGTTAAACGTCTTCCAAAATTGATACAACTATATTAAGTTAAGAGTCGTGTAATGATAAAACTTACTTTATTATACAAATTCTTCTTTTTGTTGCCTCCATCGGCAAATTTCACTAACAAGGGATCCTTTGAGTTGCTCAACATCTGATTATTGAATATCTGAATTATTTGTTCGCACTTCTCTTTGGATTCCATGCGAGCAAATCCGACACCTTTAGATATGCCTAGAAAGATAGAGTTGTTATAAAAAGTGACTAAATTCAGTAGTTTTAATTATTTTATATACAGGGTCGTGTCCGAATTGTATTTAGGAAACTTCGACAGCGTATGCTATGCAAAAAATAAGTAAAAAAGATCGTATAAATGTATGTCCTAAAATGCTTCGTTTCGAAGATACAGGGTGTAGAAGTTTCAATTTTATTTTGATTTTTTCCAAATCATTTCTGAACTAATGTCAATCTTGGATGAAAATTGATGTCTTGGTGTTTTAGACATGATTTGATTTTGATGTCAATATGACCCTTACTTGAAGGGGGCGCCAACTACATATTTTTTTTAATACAATAGTTAAAAAAAAATCGCAAAACATTTTCCCCGATGCACGTTATTAATCATATCGACATTGACACTAATATCTATAAACCTGACTAAATAAAAAATTGGCCAAAATGTTTAAATTTGTTGTGTAATTTAAGATACCGAGCAGCTCTTCATTTTACTTTATAGAGCAAATGATAACAGATATGGTAAGAGATATTTTATATAGATTAAAGCTGCAAAAATTAGTTTAAACTAAGGAAGGAGCATAATGCTATCCATGTATTCATGCATGGTGGGCCGAAAAAGGACTCTAGGGTGGAGATCCTTGACAGTTCTATTTGACGATTCATTTGACACATTTCAATTTGATTTGAAATTTTGTGGATTTGTCAGTCTTTACAGAGCTCATTTTATGTTATTTATTATTTATTCTACTACTGATAGTTGTATAAAGGTAGTAAATCTAGATGGAAGTTGTGGCAGAACTTAAATTAACAGTGACACTATCGCGATTTATTGAAAAAGACTCTAAAATAGTTGGTTGTGTAGCATGCGGTAGATCTCGGCAAAAATCGAGTGAAATAATGGAACAACTTTTCGCTGGTAAGTGACTCTATAATATACATACGTGTAGTAAACCAATCATTTATGAAATTCACTTAAATCAACTAATTATATATTTTTTCTTGCATTTTTGCTTACTACTTGTCAAAGATTAGATGTTAAAGAATTTAGATACGTCAATTTGACTTACCTGCTTCAGTAGCGTATCGGATGTTTATGGTTATAAATAATTATTATAACTACTTATCTATTTTTATTAGAATTTTATATTTTTATAACAATTTTAATAACTACCAACATTTATTCACAACGTAAAATAAAAAAAAAATATTGAGTCTACCCCACGTCTACCCTACATCATAGTTTTACATTTTTTAAATAAAATTAGAACGGCACTGATAAACCGGAATTTAAGTCGGCCATATTTGAGGCCCATCGCGGTGGACCTAAGATTTTTGATATGCTCCTTCCTTAGTCTTCTTATTCAAAGGTTTAAACTGAATTTTATTATCGCTTGTTGGTCACATTGCGCCGTTTTCAGCAAGGTTGTCATTTATTATTTGACAATTATCCTAATGTCAGTCATTATTTTGTATAATATCGTGTTGCTTTTGAATCTTTGTAATTCTCGTTTTATTGCCTATTTTCATAGTCTTGTTTTAAAAATTGCACTTTTAAGCAGAAACAGTTCTTTTAAGAACAAAATTTTGAGTTTTTGTGTTGCATTTCTTGAAACCGTGTGTTGAAAATATGCCGAAGCATTTAAATAGTCGAAGCAAAGAGCTTGTAGCTTCCCTGATAAACTATTTTGAACGAGAACGTGCCAATAAAGGTCCTTTATTACCCTTGACTGCAGTCAAAGAAGTAAGTTTGATTGATAAGCACAGTACATCACTTTCAAAGATATTTCTACGTTAGTTTTTATTAAATTCTGTGATTATTAGTCTGCGCATTAATAGCGCATTCTTGTTATTACCACTTATGGCGTTGTAAAATGTTGTAACGTGCCAAAATTTCACTAAACTATTTTGTTTCTTTTCTTTAATAATTTAACGCTAATTGATATTATTATTAGTCTGAAATATCGATCAGTTCAATTCAGTAAACCAAGAATAAATAAATCGTACTTACATGTTAACAAAAGTAATTATTCCATCCTTATTTTTAACTAAACATATTTCACACTTAATAACATTTTTTTTTGCAGCACAAAACTAGTTTGATTTAATACAATTTAATATTTATTTTAGCCGAAATAGATAAAATAATTCTTTCCGCCGTTAATTCTGTTTATATACTAAATACGCATGGTACAAAGAATACAAGGTATGATATTGCGCAGGTTGGTCGCTACGTTACAGGTGATAACAGGCGCTATTGGTCAGCACGCTCCGCGCGCCAGTTCAAATCGTCAAGTTATTGTTATAAACCTGTTTTTTTGTTTATATACCGTCATTGAATTATCGCTAAGCAAGTTACTGTGGAGCAGTGCGTAAGGAGTCGGGCTAGGAAGCGAGAGACCGGAGTTCGAATCTCGGCCGGGACATAACTTTTATTTATTTTTTAAATACTGTTGTATTCTATAGTTTATTTTATAGTATAAAAAAAAGAACTATTTATTCTGTTATTTTTTAATCTCCGGTATTAATATAAATTGATTATTGGTACAATACCTCATTTAATATAAAATAATATTCTACTTTTGAAATGTATCGGGCCCTAATTGTACCTAAAAAGTAATATATTTTTAATGATATACCATATTGTAAACTATTTAATATTTCAGTCACTTAAAAAGTTAATTTGCATTGAATAATTGCCTACCATTAAAGGAAATTTGAGCTATATAATCCTTGATGGGCATATTCTGGGTATGCAAATACTTCCTTTAAATTTTGGGTTTCGTTCAACCGATTTATTCTCAAAACCTGAAACATCTAAATATAAAAAGAAGCACAGGTTACTAATTATAATAAACTTCACCCATAGAATTACTTCCACTAATTATAATAAACTTCACCCTTGGAATTACTTCTATCACAATTACAATACATTATTAATTGGTCTTGTAGCATTGGCATTTTCTACTTTTCGATGGGAAACAATAAAATTCCCAACATTTTTTAAATGATGTAACAATTCCTCTTGTGGTTACTTTTTCATATATATCCTCATCTCTGTCCTCATGTGAAATCAGATGCAATGAACATGAAAATTATTTACCATAAACATCGCAAATTAAAAACCTAATAAACAATTTTATAGGTACCGAATATAGAAATAAATTTAGTATTCTTACCTATTATGGTCCAAAGTCCAAATCCATGTTAATAGATAATTATTATTTTTAAATATATTTTTTTGGAACTGCTGGTTTTAGTAATTATTAAATTAAACGAACTAAACAGTTTTAAAAATAAGCAATTCTTAACCATAACCCCAAAAAATGCAGATCTCCTGTCAACTTTCTTTATTTTTTATTTATTCCTCATTTTCCTAGTGACGTCACAGGTGGTATGCGCGAACTGAACGAAATTGGAGCCGCTATCGATCATACCTTGTATTCTTTGTACCATGCTAAATACGTAGGTTAGAAATTTTTGAATTGAACTGTCAAATATTTATTTATATTTTTATTAACATTAACTATTAGGCAACCCAAAATATACTTTAATAAATTGATTATATATTTTTGTATTTTATTTAATCAACAGTAATTATTGAGCCTATTGTCACTTAGTTAAACTCATTAAATTTATGTTGCTCTATTTTAATTTTTAGGTAGAATTTTCTAAGCATAATTGTCTTAAAAATATCGTATCGATCCGGCAAGTGAGTCATGCGCAATATCTCTAGATTGTTGTTATTTATTAATTTTTGAATGTTTTGATAAGCAAATTTCTATATAACTTTCATTAATCTCGTTAACTTTATTTATTCTATTAATTATATAAATTATTGATATTAACTTTATTTTCCTTTAATATATAACTTTTTCTTCATGTCTTTATTCAGCTCATGGTTGGCAATCCATATTTTATCAAGGGCTCGTGTTTTTATCTGGCTATTTCTTTGTTGCAAAAAAGGTTTTCGTTTTTCTTGGAACTACCTTGGTTTGGTCACTTTATGTTCAGCTAGTGTGAGGTACAGAGGCCTCTCGGTCATTTTTGTCAAGTTTTTGATTTTTACCCTTGTGGGGATTTTCGAGTGTGCCTCAAAAATTACTGCAGCATCCTATCTTACCTTTTGTTTTTTTGGACGGTGCTACGGTTTACCGGTGACGGGATTTTCACCTCAAAAAGCTGACGTGGGTCAACCAAGCAGCCCGCCTTTTTTTTTATTGAGCACCCCATTCCATCCAGGGGAAGAAATAATATTAATCACCTGAGGATTCGTAGAAAACCCTGAGTTAGCAGGGTTTTTTTTCGTCGGAGCCGAAGAGTTTTTTGTCTGGACCGAAGAAGTTTTTTTTGTCTGGGCCGAAGAAGTTTTTCTTCTGTGTTGAAGACTTCTCTCTGAGCCAGTTTTTTTGTTGGAGCAGTTTTTTTCGCTGTATCCATTTTACTTTTCTGGAGGAGTTGACAGTCGACGGTCGACAGTTGACAGCCGACGGTGTCTGCCCAAGATTGATTTGATTTAGAAGATTTTCAACTATTTGGTATCGTACAATTCAATTTTTAATTTTTTCCCTATCTTACGATTTGAATTTCATTGGTGCGTACGAATACTGAACGTAGATAATTTTTTTTTAACATTATAATTTAATTAGAATAAATTTTCACATACTTAATTCTGTTGATAAAATAGTATTTCATTTTTTTTCCCTTTAATTTTTTTTTGTAAATTTAATACAGCTGACACAGTTTCTTTTGGTCTCTATTTAAAATTTAAATCTATTCATTTTTTTTATCGATATCTAAATTTCTTGAACTGATGAATTCATAATTATTAGTTGATTATTTTGATTTATTTATTTAATAATTATATTATTAATTATTATTATTAGTGAATTGGTTTAGTATTATTTATTTGATTTATTAATTTGTTGATTAATTTGATATATTAGCTGAATTTAGTTGCGCTGATATATACATATATATTTTATTTTGTAAATCTTACGTGATCACGAAGGGTACCTAGGTATTTACGTAATTTTGCTACTTGCGTATTGTGAGATATATTTTTCTTGGTGCACAATTTTTTTTATTGATTTATTTAATTTACTATTTGCTATTTGGTATTTTCTATTTACTGTTGCCTATATTTTCCTTTTATATTTCAATAGAGGGTACTGAAACTAATCAGTTTGCATTATTTTTTTATATTTTTCCTTTGACCCTATGTCTACATAATTCTCTAAGATCTTGACTTTTTTTTGTTTATTTATTTACTTTTTTTTTATTTATGTATTTGTGGAACTTGTAAGGCCCTAAATACACCTTGGGGGATTTCTGACTTTTTTTCCGTCTAAAGTCAGTGGCGCTCTTAACCCGCCCCTACTCTCCGAATTTTCTGAGCTAGGGCATAAATTTGTTCGCGACTAGACCCCTGCAAATTCCATAAATATTTATTTTTCTTAATCGCTAACTTAATAATATTTTTTTCTTCTTCGTATTTTTTTTACTTCTTTTCTAAATTTTTTTTTCTTTTTTTTTAATTTAAAAGAGCCGAGCTAAGGCCAAAACGCGTGACAAAGTACATCAATAAATAAATAAATAACCCATAATAACGCTAAGAATAATCTTCATAATGGACTAGTTTTTGCTAATATGTAATAAGTAAAATAAGCTATAAAACAAATAAATCAATTAATTACCAAAATATTAGTTATTAAATTAAAAATAAAACGTAAAAATCTTTAAAAAATGATATAATAAATATATTGTTTGTCACTCTTAAATTAAGATTCATCTCATAAATCCATCACCATCTGGCAGCGCTGTCGCCATCGCTTGTCACTCAAAGTTGATCACGTGCATCGGAAATTGTTTTGCGATTAACATACGAACTTTTTTTCTTATTTTTATCTGCAGAATATGTTGCCGAATAGAATTTACACCACCCTGTATATCACAGCATTTCTCAGAGGTTATACTACTACTCACCTTGAGAATCACGAAGTATTCTAGTTGATATAACTTGTCCGTACTTGGACAGTAAATTGTCCAGATCAGCTTCCTTAAAAGTTTGAGGCAAATTCGCTATATACAAGTTTGTCGGATCCTGCTCTTGTTGCTAACAACATAAAGACAAAATGTTATATATAAAACCTTCAAAAATAAAATAAAATAAATCGATTTTAGAAATGGTAACTTTATTGAATAAAATAGTTTATTTCTGAAATTTTGAAGAGAGAAAGTGATGAAAAAGAAGTTTAAAAAATACGTAGATTGTTTTATAACACAACAATATGTTACTACAAAACGAGAAAATAGTTTTATAAGTAATTTGGTTAGTCGGTGCCGTCATCCAATCATATTTGTACAGAATTAAATGCACTATCATCATTACCAATACGGTATTTCAATTTTTATACAACATGCAATGCTTGTTTTGTTACTGTACAGCCATATACACTAAAATCATTATGCCCAGTACATTATACAGCATGTAAATGAATAAGTGTGAAGAAATTCGAGATGTATTTGCCTTTTTATTCTTCTCATTCGCCTAGGTTGATTATAATTGGAAAGATATAGAAACAAAATATTTGATGGGTATATGTGGGAAGGCAATGTGCACAATTTAAAATTATTTTGAAATATACAGGGTGTTTCAGAACTAAAATCCATACCAAAGTAATCTTTTTTTTATGGAACACCCGGTATTTTATTTCATTTTGGATTCTTGGGCCCAAAAAAAGGCATTTATTATAAGGGTTAAATATGTTTAAAATCTTTGGTTTTTGAGATATTTAAAGATATTTAAATCTGCATGCTACAATAGAATAAATTATTAACACCCTGTGTACTTCCCCTAAGAGATGCAAGACCTTGTCGTTGGTGGGGAAGCTCCTGGTCAGGTGCTGGGGGGAATTCCCTCTAGCACTTGGCTTGGTCTAAGAAGCATCTCACTCATCGTCTTGTCCCTGACTGTAGTGTCGTGGCCAGGGAATTGCACCAAGACATATAACGATACCGGGCGGGGCTACGGACAGCTTCAACCCTGGGGCACCGGGGGGCACCCCATTGTATTTTACCCCTTTCTTCTACATGCGGGGCTCTGTAGAAGTGGACCGACTGTCCCTAGCGACTCATAGGCACACTATGAGATCTGGTAATAATAGTAATAAAAACATCACCGGTGAAGCTGTGGAGAAACCCCCTAGCGACACTGGGAACAGTAATAATGAAAGTTCCAAGGGGCCAAACCCAAAGAGAACTACAGGAGAGGTGGCTGACACTTGCGTGAGGCCATCCTCCGCAAGTGGCATACAAGCTACCACCTCCTCCAAGGGTCGGGAGCCTACCTCCTACCTCTAAACCCAACAGACGACACAAGCTACCGTTTCGTCTACCCGGCCTGGGTCGTAGCTCCTCGACTGTGAGGGACACGTGTCTCGTAGGAAGTCCTGGGACTGTATGATGAGTTATAACTCAAGAAAGTGGGACACAATAGATCTCTAAGGTCGCAGGGATTAACCCCCCTCCCACTTATTCTAAATTCTAACACCCTGTACATTACTTTTCAGAATTAATTCTTGTGTTGATTTTAAAGGTAGAGAAATAAACTTAACAGAAAAATGTTATTGCTTCCTTAAATTTATACAGGGGTATCAACAATTTCTGATCTATTTTAAGAATTTATTTTACATAAAAACTTCGTGATTTCTAGTTCAGATTTTAAATACAGAGCAATTTTTCAATAAAATGGCAACCAAGAGGGCCTAGTGTCGTCATGGCGAGTTTCTAGTGACAGTAGCTATTTTCAAAATCGAAATTAGTTTATGGACTTTATTTTATTTAGCTACAATAGTTAAATAAATAATATTTATTAAATATGTATTTATTATCCTATCAAGAAAAACGAAGTAGTTCTTTGATTTATTTTACGATGACTTGTAGATATATGGATTTTCTATAAAAGAGCCAATTACGGCAAATTCATTTTCTTCACTTCCAACGACAGGTTTCTGCATAATAGTTTTCTTATAAACCACACTACCAGCTCTGCGAAATAGGACAAGTAGTTTTTCAAAAGAACGCTTATCAGGAAGATTCCTATTTGGGTATCTATAAGCATAAGCCCTTTAGGCTAAGAAGCAATTATCCTCATAAAATAAAATCACTAGTAACGTATCTATTCGTTCCGCGAGCAGATACTGCTTTATTTTCTTGATAAAATAATGAATACTTACTTATTATACTATTGCAGGTAAATTTAAGTAAACTATTATAAATTATAAATAATAATGTCCATAAACTAACGTCGACTTTGAAAATAGTTACTGTCACTAGAAGATTGCCACGGCGACACACACCAGCCATCTTGATTGCAATTTTATTTAAAAATCGCTTTTTATTCAAAATCTGAGCTAGACAGGTATAGGAAAGCCTAATATAGTTTGAAAGAGCATTTGAATCTGCTTCGATTTATTTTAAAAATACAGGGTGTGGCTAAAATATATCCTTAAAATAGATCAGCAACTTTTCATAGCCCTGTATAAATTTAAGGAAGAAATACAATTTTTCAGTAAAGTTTATTTCTCTACCTTTAAACTCAGCATAAGAATGAATTCTGAAAAGTAATGTACAGGGTGTTAATAATCTATTATATTGTAGCATGAAAACTGAAATATCTTTAAATATCTCAAAAACTAAAGAATTTAAACATATTTAATCCTTATAATAAATGCCTTTTTTTGGGCCCAAAAATCTAAAAATTAAATAAAAAAACAAAGTTCTGAAACACCCTGTATATTTCAAAATAATTTTAAATTGTGCACATTGCCTTCCCACATATACCCATAAAATATTTTGTTTCTATATCTTTCCGTTTTCGTATAATCAATCTAGGTGAATGAGGTGCGCCACTCTATATATTTTTTTCTTAATTTGACCTTTTTCACTTTTTTCGTTAGGTTAGGTTAGGTTACTAAAAAAACAAATTTAGCTAACGGACAAAAAAATGCTTAACGTTTTGGGAAGTGTATCTTTTCCAGTCGTTGAAAGCCAAAAAATACACAAAAAAAACGAAGAAAAAACTATTTAAAATAAGTTTTTACGGAAACGGCAAATCAAAAAAAATCATACATAAAAAATTTTCTTTTAAGAAAGCAACCACTACCTCAAATTTTTCACTCTATCCAGTTATGGTAACATCCTGTATCCTGTATAACACAAATTGACAAAAAGTATGTTAATATGTCTACTAGACTACGATTTTTTTGTTTTTCGATTACAACGTATTAATTTAGTAATAATAACACACTAAAAATCTAAATAAGTCTTTATGTAAGTTAAAAAACAACATTAACAATTCCAATTAAAAGAAAAAAAAATCAAAAAAAATTTTCTTTTACTGAGCATAATCTTGGTAAGTTTAATTTTGTTGTTTGTGTTTTGTTGCATTTCTAATGTTGTTATTTTATCGCAAGTAAGCTTGTCTTGGCATATTCATTTTTTACATATCTATATATTTTAACTGAATTTATATTTCAAAAAGTTTAAACCTGATTGAGATACGATTCGAAATAAAAACAAAAAATATACAATTATAAACACAATCAAATTAAAACTTTTATTATAGGAATATGGCGCATCAACAGATTCCACTGAACTATATTTAGAATTTTGATTCTTAGTGATTATACACTAGAGATTCGGACATCGAATAAAAAGCTAGGTAAAATATTATTTTTATTGATATTTCTCTTGATAAATTTGATTACCGTATATTCTTACAAAATGTTTCTAAATGATTATTATTATATTTAAATGGATATAACTATCCAGAAATTACATTACATTTGATATCCGATCATCTCTGTATAATTTATGGGTTTTTTCATGGATTACAAAATGTAATCCATAAATTATAGTGTCATCCATGGATTATATTATGAAAACCACAAAAACTTGTGTAATCCACATATTGCAGTCTGTGAATTATAAAGTGTAATCCATGTATTATAGTATGTAATATATAAATATAAATATTGTAATCCATGGATCACACAATGTAATTTATGGATTACACAATGTAATTTATGGATTACATAATGTAATTTATGGATTACATAATGTAATTTATGGATTACATAATGTAATTTATGGATTACACAATGTAATTTATAAATTACACAATGTAATTTATGGATTACATATCCATAGATTACAATTTGTAATCTACGAATTCAACATAATATAATCAATCCATTTTAATGGATAGTGATTTAAAATTTTTTGAATTTTGAAATAAATTAAATAGCTAATTTATCATCTGGCCATTAGAGAATCTGTATATCCACCAATTACCCCCATACTGAAATAAATTCATCTAAAAATTCATGCATCTATGCCATAGCACATCACAAATTCAGTCTACAAATTATATGGAAAACATAATATACAAACAAGTCAAACCTAGTGTTGCTACAAGATATTATCGTCGGCAAACAAGTAGAATGCAATGTTAAATACCTACACTGTACGTGTTCAAATGTTAACTTACACTGGTAACACTAAATTCAACTTTGTTAAGTGTTATTTTAACTCTGTTACAGCACTCTGTTGTCACGTTTTACTAGAGAACGTTTGTCTTTGTCTGTCGAGAAGGTTTTATCGATTCAATACGTATATTAAACAACCTATAAAAATAATTTCAAACATTTATATAAAAAGGGGTGATACAATTTTAAATAGAAAATGTATGCTTTTATAATAATAGTTTCATTTCGCCACGGCATTCAAAATAAGGTTAGAAGAAATTGAACGTAATCGGCAAAGGAAATTTTTATTATATAATACAGGGCCCGAATTCCTTAACTTAGAAAACGCTAAGCGTTTTTAGACGCTCAGCGTATATGACGTTAATCTTCGCTTAGTGCGCATTTAACTACCGATTTAGGTATTCTCATTTGCCGCAATGGGTAAAGACGTTAAGCGATTTGAAAACAGTTACCCTAAAGAGTCGTTTTGCTTGTCGAACTGTCAGTAAAAATTGTGATTTTGTGCGTTCTCTTGCTTTCTAGTGAAAACCATTTCTTCTTCTATCAATTCCTCAATAAGTAATTGATAATTTACGACTTGGCAGCTATAAATATTGTTCAAAACATCGAAAATGCTGAAAGGAATCTACAACATTTCCCTCGTGTAATAAGAATAATGACATCCATAGAAAAATAGGTTGACATAACTCAACAATAGGTTATAAAATTCACGTAACATTGACATTTTTCATAATTTTATTTATATTTGACTATTACTAAACTATTAGATACCTGAGAAATTGCGATGCTGCCACTATGTGCTCAACGCGTATCCAGGAAACGATTCGCGCGGCAACAAGAATACCAAAATCGACTGCTTGGCGTTCCGCTAATCGAATACTTTCTTAATTTAATCTTAACCAAGAAGTAAAAAAAAAGATGGAACAATATTATAAGCCCATATTATAAA
Source organism: Sitophilus oryzae (assembly GCF_002938485.1). Taxonomy (NCBI): domain Eukaryota; kingdom Metazoa; phylum Arthropoda; class Insecta; order Coleoptera; family Curculionidae; genus Sitophilus; species Sitophilus oryzae. The sequence goes on along the minus strand of NW_022146173.1, from coordinate 1,035,046 downwards.
GGTGGATTTTGCCTTTTATATTTATTAAAATAGTTTATGGTATACTAAGGACTGGCAAAATTTAGTCTTGGGTCGAGATTTCCGTATGTAAGAAAAGTACAATGCGTTTATAATGCACTGAACAAAGAGAGAACAGTTAAAACGTTGCCAAACGTATGAAATAAACCGAGAAACTGCGCACATTGCTAAGAGACGTGGAAGGGGATATAGCACATTCGTCGCGGTCGATCCAATCAGTACCTCAGTACTAAAATTCTATGTACATCATGCGTTCAGCTTCACGATTTAATTACGTCTCGTGATACTTTATTTGTTTATTTATTAACGAGTCCTTGTAATTTTCCCTATAGCTTGTAAATTTTTAAGTGCAAGTTAGAAACATTTGTATTTTTGGTAAAAATAAGTGGAATTGAGATGGTGTTCGACAGTGATCGCGCTATTAGAACTCTGAATTCAAAAATCGATATCTCGAAATCCATTAGAACTGATTGTACTTTTTTTTTAAAAAACACTTTCTTAATAGTTCTACTATATTTTTTTCGCAGAGAGTATGTGAAAATCTTTATAAATAAAAGTTGCATGATTGAAATTGCTATGCACTAAAAGTAAATGGATGTTTTTTTTTATTTTCGAATGGAAAAAAAACAAGCCTATCGAATTTTTCTTTATTTAAACATCTTATAAAAGATCCAAACTTCAAAATAAAAAAAAGTTTCAATATCTAAAGTGGTTCTCGAGTTACCGCGTGGTATGCGCCGGTTTGCGATCGTGATTTTACTTTACTTGATAGGGAAAGGTGTACCGAAGAAATGTGACAACGCCGCAACATCACACCGTTTTTGTAATCCATAAATTATAGTGTCATCCATGGATTATATTATGAAAACTACAAAAATTTTTGTAGTCCATGTATTACAAATTGTAATCTATGAATTGTAAAGTGTAATCCATGTATTATAGTATGTAATATATAAATTACATCGTGTAAGCCACATATAAACATTGTAATCGATGGATTACACAATGTAATTTATGGATTACTCAATGTAATTTATGGATTACACAATGTAATTTATGGATTACATATTGCAATCCATAGATTACAATTTGAAATCTACAAATTCAACATAATAAAAAACAAGCCTATCGAATTTTTTCTTTATTTAATCGTCTTATCCGAACTTCAAAATAAAAAAGTTTCAATATCTAAAGTGGTTCTTGAGTTACCGTGTGCTATGCGTCGGTTTGCGATCGTGATTTTACTTTACTTGATAGGGAAAGGCCTACCGAAGAAATGTGGCAACGCCGCAACAGCACACCGTCGCATTTCTCTCACTCCCACTTAATAAGATCCCTATGCGATTTACTTCCACACATGTAAATACCGATCCAAAAGTAAGAGTTGCCAGCACGGTATGCTTAATATGAGTTTTATTATTATATAAATTTATTATGAGCACTTAACCTAACCTATATTTCTTTATTTATTTAAAATACTTAATTCACTTCATCATTTAAAAATAATAATATCATTTACTTTTTGGTTTGTCTTGACGCCAGTGATAACAGCTGGTAAATATACAAATTTCTTAAACTTATTGCCAACAAAATGGGCAAAATCAGAGTAGCCAACTATTTCATAGCCATTTTGGATCGTTTGACAAAAAAAAAACATGAAAAATATGGCAATCAATTATCAGAATGACTTAAATCTAAAGAGCAGTACCATTATTTAAGTATTATAAGTGAAAAAAAGTGTATCATCGCCGAGTATGTTGATACGTAAGAGGTGTAAAGACTGTGACAGAGTTCTAAGATAAAGCTAAGTATTACTTCATGCAAACGTACAGTGTTGTGTCTACGAGGACGGTACCAGATACCCACTTTAGCCATTTGAGCCTGAATGTTACGAGCAGTCAGTCCCTTGACCGCACCTTCTGCCGCTGTTGGATTATCAAAATCAACAAATCCATATCCTAAGGAAAATACATTTTAAATATTAGCCACCATAACATTACGTATTAGGGGGTCCGTTATTTACAAAGTTGATAATTTCTCTCACGACGCCCTCTAAATTTTTAGTTTAATGTCTAAAAAAAATAACAGACCATTGTAAACCCTTAATATTGACAATAAACCTTGCCCCAAAGACGATTCATTTCCCATTTTCTTTGGAAATTTTTTTGTCCCATTTTTTTGGGAATTTGCCACTTTTTGCAAATAATTTTTCTCTCTCGATCTTGTTCTCTTGTAGCCATGACAGTCACATATTCTACAGAAGTGAACGCTCTGCAAAAAAGGTCTCTTACAATTTTTCGATAAACCTACTCAAAAACTAAAGCTTCAAAAAAAGTCATAGTATATCTACAAATTCATTTACCCACTAGTAGATATAAAAAAACATTTTTGGTCAACTCTGTCTCAAATAGTTTCTGAAAAATAAAATTAATTTTTTTAAAAGGTCCGATTCAATTTATATCTCCGAAACTAGTTTCAAAAAGAGTCGTACTATACCTACAAATTCATTTACCCACTAGTAGATATAAAAAACATTTTTGGTAAACTGTGTCTTAAATAGTTCCTGAAAAATAAAATTAATTTTTTTAAAAGGTCCGATTAAATTTATATCTCCGAAACTAGTTTCAAAAACAGTTGTACTATATCTACAAATTCATTTACCCACTAGTAGATATAAAAAGCATTTTTGGTAAACTCTGTCTCAAATACTTTCTGAAAAATAAAATTAATTTTCTTAAAAAGGTCCGATTAAATTTATATCTCCGAAACTAAAGCTTCAAAAAAAGTTATAGAATATCTACAAATTCATTTACCTACTAGTAGATATAAAAAACAATTTTGGTAAACTCTGTCTTAAATAGTTCCTGAAAAATAAAATTAATTTTTTTAAAAGGTCCGATTAAATTTATATCTCCGAAACTAGTTTCAAAAACAGTTGTACTATATCTACAAATTCATTTACCCACTAGTAGATATAAAAAGCATTTTTGGTAAACTCTGTCTCAAATACTTTCTGAAAAATAAAATTAATTTTCTTAAAAAGGTCCGATTAAATTTATATCTCCGAAACTAAAGTTCCAAGAAAAGTCGTAGTATATCTACAAATTCATTTACCCACTAGTAGATATAAAAAGCATTTTTGGTAAACTCTGTCTCAAATAGTTCTTGAAAAATAAAATTATTTTTTTTAAAAGGTCCGATTAAATTTATATCTCCGAAACTAAAGCTTCAAAAAAAGTTATAGTATATCTACAAATTCATTTACCTACTAGTAGATATAAAAAACATTTTTGGTCAACTCTGTCCCAAATAGTTTCTGAAAAATAAAATTAATTTTTTTAAAAGGTCCGATTAAATTTATATCTCCGAAACTAAAGTTTCAAAAAGAGTCGTACTATATCTACAAATTCATTTACCCACTAGTTCCCCGAAATTCTCTAACTTTTTTGACAAAATTATAATTATTATTTTTGAAAAATTTAATATATTACTGTGTATTACAAAAAATATACCATTCCGATGGTGTTACGGTTGGGAATTAAGAAATCTTCAAGTCTAATAAAGTTTAAACCATTTAAATCATTTATTAAAATTATATATAAACAATGTTTAACAAACAAAAGATGTTATCGTGGGGACTGTAATACAAAAGAAGAATGGAATTATTGAGCAAACCTACAATAACATTAGCCATGAAACATGACTAAAATGTTTATATATATATAATTTTAATAAACAATATTTATTCAAATAAATCAGCTATACTTAAATGATTTAAACTTCATTAGACTTAAAGATTTCTTAATTCCCAACCTAAAAACCATCCGAATAGTATATTTTTACAGTAGTAGATTAAATTTTTCAAAAATAATCATAATTTTGTCAAAAAAGTTGAAGAATTTAGGAATTTACCAAGTGGTTAACTTTAACCATGAATAACTTTTGAAGGAGTAGGTTTATCGTGGAATTGTAAGGGACCTTTTTTGTAGAGTGTTCAGTTCTGTACACGAATATGTAATTGTCATGGCTGCGAGAGAACAAGATCGACAGAAAAAAAATATTTGCAAAAAGTGGTAAATTCCCATGTAATTGAAATGGGAAATGAATAGTCTTTGGGGCAAGGTTTATTGCTTTATTGTGAATATTAAGGGTTTACAATGGTCTGTTACTTTTAAACGGTTTTATTTAGCTCGACCCGTACGGTATTTATTTATTTGTTTGGGTCAAAATTAGAAATTGAAATTTAATTATAATTAAATTTCAATTTTTTATATTAATTAATTATAAGATCTGAAATTTGGTACACACCTTTAGTTCCGATGACAATACAATATAGTAATATCAATAACATTGTAAATCTAAGATGGCCGCCGGTACAAAATGGCGGATTTCATATTTTTCCACAACCCCCTCAATATGGGTATCAAATGAAAGGGCTACACTAGTAGAATACTGTGATTATGACAAAATTTAGAATCCAAGATGGACGTCGTTACAAAATGGCGTATTAGGTGAGGGCATGAGTACGTGTTCAGAACAGTCGTGTCCAGAACAGTTGTGTCCAAGATTGTGTGACGTTAGAAGGACAGATAAAAAAAAAATAGGTGATGAATTTGTGAAAACGTTGCGGTAACATTGACGTTACAAAAGGATTGGTAAATGGTGCTATAGGCCACATTACAGAAATTGTTTGGCCTCAGTTCCGTTGAACCCAAATGTACGAAACAGATGTACCATCAGTTTGGATTGACTTTGGCAGAGACGGCATACACGTTATACACCCGAAAGCCATACAGTTTCCAGCAAAATTCAATTATGGTACGACTGAAAGAAGGATGTTACCCTTAATTTTGTCATGGGCATCCACCGTCCATAAAATGCAGGGCAGCACAGTCGACCATGCAGTAGTGTATTTGGGCTCAAAATTGTTTGAGGAAGGGCAAGCATACGTGGCTCTAAGTCGAGTCAAGTCTCTGGAAGGGCTATGTATTGAGGAATTAGATTGTAATAAATTATTAGGTAAAAAACCATGTAATAATGATGCACTAAATGAACTAAATAGAATGAGGAATATTCGGTAGGCATTTCCGTTAAATACTAAAAACTAGAAAATAAAAAATCGGTAAAAAAACTTTTAAGTTAAACGGTTTTATCTTATGTGCACTGAAAACTAGAAAATAATAATAACAATTAGGTATTTTGAACTTCTAGTTCAGAAATATTTTAGTACTAGGCAGAATAGCTTTTAGGCATATTAGACTAAAATAAAAACGTGGGGCCCCTCTGAAATCCTACCTATGGCAAAGCATATCTTTATACTTTGGTAGATCATGAGCTCGGCGTTCGCTGGTGAAGCCGCCACGGCTGGTTATTGATTGTCAAAATCTCCAGTTACGATTATAGTAAGTCGATGCAATCCACACTTAGTATAGAAGAAAGTATTACAGCAATAGTTAATGGGCCCCACGTTTTTATTTTAGTCTAATATGCCTAAAAGCTATTCTGCCTAGTACTAAAATATTTCTGAACTAGAAGTTCAAAATACCTAATTGTTATTATTATTTTCTTGTTTTCAGTGCACATAAGATAAAACCGTTTAACTTAAAAGTTTTTTACCGATTTTTCATTTTTAGACAAACTAATTTAGAGGGCGTCGTGAGAGAAATGATCAACTTTGTAAATACCGGACACCCTATTACGTATACATGATAAAAAATGAAACAGCGATCAGTAAAAACTAGTCTGACCAACGAGAAGATAGATGAGAGCCATTTTAATTTACAGACAAATTTTATTCTCTGTCATTTTTTTCACGTAATCTGTCGAAAACTTCCCTGACTCGTTGAACAGACTTTATGTACTATTAGATATCTATACTCCCCGGCAAAAAAAATCCGCCACCCTAAAAATTTGACTAAGTTAGATGTTTCATAACTTTTTATTTTGTAATCTGATTTTTATGATTTTGGTATCAGTGTGAAGAAACATTTATTGGCATTATTTTTTATTATTTTAATGGCTTATATTCTTCGGTTAAGTGGGTTTATACCGGGGTAAATCAAAACGTTGTTTTTTGCAATAAATTCAAAATACCCTTGGAAAAAATGAGTCGGGCATTTTGGATAAAAAAAAACTTTCCATAAAAATCGGATTACAGATTCAAAAGTTATGAAACATCAAACATAGTCAAAGCTTTAGGGTGGCGGAATTATATGCCGGGGAGTTTATTAATATTTCTAATCAAGAAATAAACTTACCCTTGCATTTATTGGTATTCTTGTCTAAAATAGCTTTGGTAGAAATAATTGTACCGTATCTGAAACAGAAATAAAACGTATAGTAACTAGTAACAGAAAGAAATAGCGAATAGCCAGCATAACATTAAAACTGTTTTCAAAAATCTGGAACCAGTCTAAAGGTACGCGCACACTGACCAGAGCCAGGGTCGGCATGATATATATCAATGATATATATCATTGATATATATCATGATATTTATTACCTTGATATATATCATGATATTTATAAAAAAATAAAACTCAACAATCAGAAAGAAAAAAGCAAAAAAGATAATATTGATTGGATCTGGGACAATTCAAATGTACCAAAAACTTTGCCAGAAACAGTATCAATTGATTCTGATTCTGACGAATCTGACGATAATTTACCATTAATAAAACTAATAAATCAAATATAAATTCGTTTGTTGTTAGTTTTAGAATATCTGTTTATTTTTTGAATTTCCGTTTATTTTTTAGAATTTCCGTTTATTTCTTAGAATTCCTGATAATTTTTTAGAATTTCCGTTTATTTTTTAGAATTTCTGTTTATTTTTTAGAATTTCTGTTTATTATTTATTGTTATTATTAAACACAAGCAGACTGTGCAGGCCAGTCTGCGCATTTTAACCTGTGTTACTGCCTGTCGCACACACACGCAATTTTATAGTACAGTTTTATCTATAATGAACTGAGTTACGGACTCACTTCGGCAAATTTTTTCTAAGTAAAAATGGCCTCCCGAAATACACATCTGTCTTGGATTTTATTCGCTTATGCAATAAGAAAAAAGCAGAAAAACAACGGTTACTTAAAAGAAATAAGTGTTGCCATGTTAATTTGCTTGCTGATTTAACAGTGGAAAAACAGGATTGGTTTAACTACCTAAGAATGAACGAGGAAACTTCCTTAGAACTACTGAAATTAACGTTTGGAATTGGGAATTGGGCTGGATGAGAAGCGAGTGTCTTAAAGTTGCTCAGTTTAGCAACTTTAAGACATCTTAGTTTTGATGCTATGTTTTGATGCTTAGTTTTGATGCTATGTATGTATATTTTGATGCAGATGTTCGTGGGTGCTCCGCACCCACTAATTTTCTTTCGTGGGTGCTTGAGCACCCGAGCACCCACGCAGTCGGCGCCCCTGATAATTATAACACACAAGTAACCACAAAACTACAACATAAAAAATCTATACACAAATAAACTAAAATTCAGATAATAAATAGCAAATAATAATTATTATTTTTACACACACCACTGACACTAGCAATAGATTGTGTTTGCCGCCGAATATATGCCCCAACCCGTTCAACGATCGATCCGAGCATATCTTTATCTTCGTCTCTTCAACGCTAACCACGCCGGTCTCGCCTGTATCTTTCTCACAGGATTGATTGTTGAACGGGCTGGGAATCCACGCGCTTGCGGCGTTACTAATTGACATCCTGATAGAAACTGCACACCTGTCACTTCTTTTGCGTGTTTTTAATGGATACAAATCGAAATAAAAGCTTCAAACGGTAAAATCGCAAAAGCGCTTCACACGCAAAAAAGCAAAAGACGCTTTCTGTGTGGCCGTGGGCTTAGGGAAGTGGCAAGTCAACGGTGATTAAATACAGCACAAAACAGGGGGACATGAAAAAGGATAGGAGAGACCGATGGGAGTGGATGAAGATAGAGGTCATAAAAAGAAACTACTAAAACAGAAGATACTTACTGTTGGCACATGTTAACGAGGTCCTTGTCGGTGGTGCCCGGGTTCAGCCCCCTGATGTACAGATTAGTCTTGCTGAGCTGCTCCGCGCCGGTACCGCCGCCCGGGTGGCTCTGGGCCGAGCCGTTGGACGAGGCCGAGTTGGCGGCGTTGGCCGCCCCCGTCTGCATGGCGCCCGCGCCGCCGCCCCCGCTCTGGCTGCCGCCCGTATGGCTGCTGGCGCTGCTCGCGTTCGAGGGCGAGGTGGCCGTAGGAACTCGCTGGTTGCCGTACTGAAAACAAACAATAAAGGTACCACCGTTAGCGATAAGTAAACTCTATTTCGTAAAACTTAGAAAATAAGTTATGCCGTTTCCAGACCAAGGTGACAAAAAATAAACACGATTTTGAGAGAAAAACAAGACAAACTTGTCACAAAAAAATGGAGACTTCTGACAAGACAAACTTGAGACAAATTGTCCACACCGCAACAACAAAAGTACAAAAAAGTCAAAAGTTTAGTTATTGCGAATGAGTTTTATTAACGATGTGTGATTTGACTGGTCTCCTACTGATGGCAGCACACGCCATACACACTGCGCCGACAACTTGTCGCAAAATATACGAACAAAACATAGACACTTTGATCTTTACCGACTCGAGACGGGGCATTGAAAAGTCTCCGAATTTTGAAACAAAACAAAAATGAGACAAAATATGTCGCAGAAATGTATTGGATTTGTCACAACTTTGTCGTAAAACATGAATGTTTCTGTTTTGTCTGCTTGGTCTGAACCCGGCATTATAGTACCGTATGATCGAAAAAAAATGGCGTCCAGTTGGCTGGGAAATGGCGATCGATAACATTTCCCATATAAATTTACATATAAAATGACAGCGATCTTCATTTCATAGCCATCGCTGACGCCGTTTTTTCTCGATCATACGGTATTATTTTTATTTGTCCATTATTAGCCTAGATGATCTAGGCTAGATCATATATACATACGTGAATAAATTAACGCCATAAGTCTAGCATTAAAAAATATGTCACCAACATCACGACATGCCATTTTCAAACCTCCTTTATTGCAATTATGAAACGTTCAATAGGTTTGTCTTTCTCGAGGACCTTACTTTGCGCATGCGCGTTAAAAGTTGCACGTATTTCCAAAATAATCACAATTTTATACGGTTTAGAAAGTACAAATTATACATTGTTATGGAAACCAACTTTTTATTGTCATAATCTTGTCGTAATCATATTAATAATGTAATAATTTTATAAATTATTAAATAAATTGTGATATAAACGTCATTGCAATGATAAATGCCACTTATCTGTGTTGTAACATCTAACACAGACAATTAAGTTTACAATGGGCGCGGTTCTAATAAAAAATATTGATAAATATAATAAAACTAAATATTTATCACAGAAATTCGCTTATCGATTATTAGTTTAATGTAAGTTTATTTAATATTAATCTACTAATACCTAATAATAGTCTAAAAATAAACGATACCAGCTTTGAGAAAAAATACTGTATACCTACATAGTAAGAGTTATATCCTGTGATTTTAAGCCTAACATTCCAGCGATGTTGGAAATCCCTAAACACTGTTATGTTAGGTAAATCCCTAAATTTTGGGGAATCCCCCGGTTCTTCCGCATCGCCAGACGGCGCAAAAGACCTTAAAATACAGGTTTCTTTATATATGAAGATGGCATGACAGTCTCTATGTTGATACCGTCCTAGGTCTAGTTTTGGGCTAGTTGACAAAATGTTGGTGATCCATCAAGTTCTTTTTAAACCATTATTAAAATAATTATCAATTCAGATATTCTTGATTTGTCGCAAAGTTCGGTGATTTCAGTGATTTGTGTTTATAGTTTGTGTTTTTATTAGTTTGTGCATTCTGATATTTACAGTCGAGCATCATTTTCGTGTTAGATAATAAACTTTTTTATTAAAGCCATTTTGACATTTTAGAAATGATAAATTTATAAACCAAATAAAAAAATAGTTTAATCGTAAATAAGTAAGTACATAGTTAGTAATTTATATAAAAATAGTATTGTTAAGGTATATGTGGCGCCATCCATCAGTTGGAGAAGCAAGAAACTAAAAGAAACCTGGCGAATTCACCAGAAAGTAAAAGAGATTTTTAGACGCCATCTCTTAATCAAGTCGACAAGTAAGCGAATCAGACAATAGAATTTAGTAGTGGATGGCAGAAAGTTATCGATAATTTTAGAACGTTCCAGAAACACTCACCACAGCTATATAAAAAGAGCGCGTTCGGCAGTTGGGACAGTTTGAAGTTTGAATATACCGCGTTTGGAAATTGTGAATCGGACAATTTGGTGAAGGAATCTTATAAATAGTTAGTTGTGTGTTTAATTAGTATAAATTGTGTGTAAATAGTAAATTTAGAAGGAAAATAAATTCGTTAAATATTTTATCGTGAGTTTAAATTAATGGACCCACGGAATCCGTAACAGAATTTTTAGTAACAGTTAACTAGTAGTCTATAATATTTTTGCTACATTATAATTTATTTGTTAAATCAAAAAAATAAGCGCTAGGTGCTCTAGTGTTGGTGTTTAAAATGTATGTATTCATAATTTTAATTTTGTTTTGACTACGTTACACTTCTAATGATCTAATAAAACATAAAATGTAGTAAAAAAGTATATAATTTATTATTTTATATTTTACAACGAATATTAAATTGAATAATTTTACGCTTGAATAACGTTACCGTTTTTATTAGCGTTAATAAGTTACGGAACGCTAAAATTATGTTATGCCAAAACTCTTCATTAGTTTCTACCGGACCATCAGGTGGCTCTATATGACGAACCCATTTATTTTATATGAGTGTCCAATCTATCTCTAGTAAATGACACATTAGTCTATGATAACAAGCAAACAATGAAAACGACATTATATTACCATAGAAACGCGTTTTGATTTTTAGTTTAGGATTTCAACTATATTTTCATGTTTTTTTTAATTTCTCTAAAACGGTATGGAAATTTGGAAAAGTATAAACGGTATTAACCATTCTAAAACAAGCAAACATTTTTATGAAGAATGCTTTTTTCTTAAAATGTCAATAGGTACTAAAAAAGTTTTTCAACTTGTAAAAGCAATCCGGGGACATACTGTATAATGCCTAGTATATCACTGATTAGTAGTGGATAAGTGGACATCAATTATTACAATTAAGCTACAGGCGTGTGTCACGTAAGTAATTAAGTAAAAAAATGCATTTTTCTGTGGCTGGGAATTTTTAAACTAGGTTTTCTGAATAATACACATATTGTGCAGAAAAAATAAGTAAAAAAGTTGGTATAAATGTATGTCCTAAAATGCTTAGTTTTAGAAATACAGGGTGTAGAAGTTTCATTTTTATTTCGATTTTTTCCAAATAATTTCTGAAGTAACGTCAATATTTGGATGAAAATTGGTGTCCTAGAGTTTTTTGACATGAGAAATTTGATTTTGATGTCAATAGGACCCCTACTGGTAGAGTACATGTGTTTTAACTGTTCTGAAGCGTAATAACTTTTTGTCTGTACCTGTATAAAACTATTGAGGGAAAAAATATACATCTCTGTGACGTTTTACGTAAAAAATATCTCTTTGTAAAAATCCCTACGAGCAACCGTTCTCAAGATATTTACAATGGAAATAGTCATTACATGTCATTATTGACGAAAAATAAACACGTTGAGTAGATAGTTATTTCATTGAAATAATAAATTTGGAACATTTTTATTTTTTTAAATTAATCATAAATTTTTCTGCAAAAAAATGATGATAAAACAGTTTTTGTTGAACTTTCGGCACAAAAACTTTCAAATTTTTGATCACAGTCTAATAACTATTTAGTCAAGTTTTAATTTATGTCAATGATGACAGGTATTGATAATTTCGATTCCAAATATCTCGAAAACCAATACTCGTAGCGATTTTTACCAAGAGACATTTTTTACGTAAAAAATGTATATTTTTTTACTCAGTAGTTTTATACAGGTACGGACGAAAAGTTATTACTGTTCAAACCAATTAAAAATATGTAGGTGGCGCCCAAGAACAGTTAACCTAATAGGACTGCTCATTCAGCCAAAAGTGTCCGCCAGGTGCATGCGAAAACTACTCGCTTTGTGACGTCATTGTAGCCCTTGTCATGGTTATTAGTCCTTATCCGGCAACCAATAATACACACACGTGCATTATTGGTTACCGAATGCAAAACGTTCATTATTTAGTTTATTTATTTAAACACCTTATATGTATGCAGTATAGAAAATTAACTGTATAAATCGTATTAAATACTCGGATAATGCATTTTTAAGAACAGCAGTTCCCAGCATCACCGTTTGCAAGCATTCTTTTTAGAGTACTTCCATATTTTGCTTTAAAATAATTAATAAACAAAATCGTGGGCACTTAGTATGCACTTTGTCACAATCCACAACACAAAATGAACGTATTTATACACTCTATAGCTCTAAAAACTTTAAAGACACCTTTTTCACAAGTTTACCACAGGCAACTAATAATACACACTATCATGACAAGGCCACGGAGGCTTTGACAAGGGCTACAATGACGTCACAACTGTCAGCTGAAGCGCGGGAAGAGGCGAACGTACGTCTTATGAGGATGAGCAATCCTATTAGTTTACCGTTCTTGGGTGGCGCCCTCTATTAGTAGGAGTCATATTGACATCAAAATCAAATTTCTCATGTTAAAAAACTCCCAGACAGAATTATTTGGAAAAAATCGAAATAAAAATGAAATTTCTACACGCTGTATATCCGAAACTAAGCATTTTAGGACATACGTTTATTCAAACTTTTTTACTTATTTTTATCTGCAGAATTTGCTGCCGAAGTCTCCGGAATACAGTTCGGACCACCTTGTATATAGGACAGAAGTTGAAAAATGCTGGTTGCAAAGAAAAAAATAGAAAGATTCCTGCTAAAAGTTATGAGAACTCAAAAAAAATAATATTCATTAAAAAACAACATACTTTTTACAAAAAAGAAACAAAAAGAATACTTGTGCAATATCATGAGTTAAGTACTTGAAATGAACGGTTAAATACGCAGACGTACACAGTACTCACCCTAACAATGAACGCCAAAAAAACTCAATGGGGAACTAAAAATAGACACACCGCACGGCAATGGATTGGGTAACGGTTCAATTCAAACAAAAGCGAAAATTATGATAAATGTAATTAGAAAGAAGCAGTACCTACGCGAGATAAGATAAGGCCGGAGCTGATAGTGTGATGCACGTTTATAGCCATTCCAAGAATACTCGATGCCGATATGCAATTTCCAAGTTACGATAAAAAAAAGTTGAGAAAACACGGTATTTTGCGTCAAAAGTTAAGCCCCGCCCGCACGTAACGTTTTAACTGTCAGGTAAGACGGATTAAAAACTAGTGTATACACTGGAAGTTTTTCCAGCTGTTTGATCAATTAGTATAGCATTGTGTTTAGTGAAGTTGAAAAGAAAAAAATTCAGCTCAATTACAAACAATTCATTATTTTTTTATTTTACAGTAATTTTTATTAAATTATAGTGTTATATTACAATTTATTAAATTACAGTAATTACAGTAATTTTACTAAATTATACGAATATTCTCGTTGATTATTGGTTAGGTTAACAAGTTGGATACACGATTTTTTTGGCACCCTGTATAATGTAAAATCTTATTTTTTACATACCTTATAATGCATCTTTCCACATAAAAATGTCGAAAAACCAGTTGAAAAGTAATAAAAAAATTTAAAACACGATTTAAAATATATTTTTTCCGTATTTGTCTAAATATACTGAACGCCCTGTAGAAGCTTTAAATACAGAGTCCAGATATACAGTTCCTTCGTAACCTTGTACAATAATATAACACTTTGTTGCAATAATAAAACTATTTTCACGTCATATAATAGGCTAGATATTCTAAAAATAGAACTGTTAACTGTTTTGCACGATTTCACATTAAAATTTTAACACTTTGTATAATGATTTTTTAACGCCACTTCCACTATACATACTAACAAATACATTATTTTTCGAAAACTCATAAAAATAATTATTATTGAAAGATCGAATATAATATACGTTTTATAGACAATGAATAGAACAAAGGTACATCTAAATGTGGAGAGAAAACTACCCAGATAGATAAAAAAGATAAAAGATATTGAAATAAAAATTAGTTTCTAGTAAAAGTAAAAAGTTTAATGTAACTATTGACTGATAACGATACAAATTTGTGACTATCAATGACGAAACTCTAATTTTGGGGGATGACTTGTACATAATATACACAAAAAATGCATACTATATACAGGGTGGTGCGAACTGTATTCCGGTAACTTCGGCAGCATATTCTGCAGATAAAAATAAGTAAAAAAGTTCGTATAAATGTACGTCCTAAAATGTTTTGTCGGAGATACAGGGTGAAGAAATTTCATTTTTATTTCGATTTTTTCCAAATAATTTATGAAGTAACGTCAATATTTGGATAAAAATTAGTATGAGGGAGTTTTTTGACATGAGAACTTTGATTTTGATGTCAATATGACTCTTCAAAACAGTTAAAACACATGTAGGTAGCGCCCTCTACAAATAGGAGTCATTCAAAATCAAATTTCTCACATCAAAAAAGTTCCAGACACTAATTTTCATCCAAATATTGACGTTACTCCAGAAATGATTTGGAAAAATCGAAATAAAAATGAAATTTCTACACCCTGTATCTCCAAAACTAAGTATTTTAGGACATATACATTTATATAAACTTTTTTACTTATTTTTATCTGCAGAATATGCTGGTAAGTTTCTGGAATACAGTTCGGACCACCCTGTATATTATTATGATTTATACAGGGTATCCCAAGAATAAGTGCAAGTATTTTAACTGGTAGTATAATTCAACCCCAGAAACAAGCCTATGGTTTTTTTTCGCGAAAATATTTTTGAAAATTCGGAATTTTTTGAAAAATTTTTTGGAAATGTTTTTAGTTTTTAGTTAAAGAATATAATTTCTTGATAATATAGGAACATAGGTTGTAGATTAAATTTACAAAAAAGAAAACCCAGAAAAGATCCAGTGGTTCTCAAAATTTTAGCAAAAAGTCATTTCTTTTGGAAATTTTCAAAGTAAAATAACTCCGTTATTTTGGACTTATTTGAAAAACGGTAAAGATAAAATATGTTTCTTTTATCGAGATCTACCACCCCTTAAAACACTTGCACTTATTTCTGGAACACCCTGTATATTAATTCATATTTCATATATTTTAGAAACTTGTCAAACTCTTGTCAAATTAAAGGATATTATTTGTGTCAAATTATGTAAAATAACCAACGCTCTGGAAAATAATAAACATTTGCGATATTGCTTTTGCATTTTGGTTTGTGATATTACGTGTGTTTTATGTTTTTTTTTAAGCTAAGTGACTTTAAGTTAGTTAACTACTTTGAAATTAAAATGACAGGCACGTCTATCACTGTCAAGGATTTTGTAGTTATTTGACAGACTATATTTTTGAATAAGAAGACTAAAAAAGGAGCATAATGCTATCCATATATTCATGCATGGTGGGCGGAAAAAGGACTCTAGGATGGGGATCCTTGACAGTTCTGTTTCACAATTCATTTGACACATTTGAATTTGATTTGAAATTTTGTGGATTTGTCAGTCTTTACGGAGCTTATTTTATGTTATTTATTATTTATTCTCCTACTGATAGTTGTATAAAGGTAGTAAATCTAGATGGAAATTGTGGCAGTACTTAAATTAACAGTGACACTATCGCGATTTATCGAAAAAGACTCAAAATAGTTTGTTGTGTAGCGTGCGGTAGATCTCGGCAAAAATCGAGTGAAATAATGGAACAACTTTTCGCTAGTAAGTGACTATATAATATAAATACTTGTAGTAAACCAATCATTTATGAAATTCACTTAAATTAACTAATTATATATTTTTTCTTGCATTTTCGCTTTTATTTACTACTTGTCAAAGATTAGATGTCAAAGAATTTAGATACGTCAATTTGACTTACCTGTTTCAGTAGCGTATCGGATGTTTGTGTTAATAAATAATTATTAAAACTTTTCTATTTTTATTATAATAATATGTTTTTATAACAATTTTAATAACTACCAACAGTTATTCACAACGTAAAATAAAAAATAAATATTGAGTCTACCCCAAGAACAGTTAACCTAATAGGACTGCTCATTCAGCCAAAAGTCTCCGCCAGGTGCATGCGAAAACTACTCGCTTTGCGACGTCATTGTAGTCCTTGTCATGGTTATTAGTCCTTATCTGGCAACCAATAATACACACACGTGCATTATTGGTTGCCGAATGCAAAACGTTCATTATATAGTTTATTTATTTAAACACCTTATATGTATGCAGTATAGAAAATTAACTGTATAAATCGTATTAAATACTCGGATAATGTATTTTTAAGAACAGCAGTTCCCAGCATCACCTTTTGCAAGCATTCTTTTTAGAGTACTTCCATATTTTGCTTTAAAATAATTAATAAACAAAATTGTGGGCACTTAGTAAGCACTTTGTCACGATCCACAACACAAAATGAACGTATTTATACACTCTATAGCTCTAAAAACTTTAAAGACACCTTTTTCACATTTAAAATTGACAAAATAATTAACTCAAAATTTCTCAGCTATTATTTTTATAAGTTTACCATAGGCAACTAATAATACACACTATCATGACAAGGCTTTGACAAGGACTACAATGACGTCACAACTGTCAGCTGAATCGCGGGAAGAGGCGAACGTACGTCTTATGAGAATGAGCAATCCTTTTAGTTTACCGTTCTTGAGTCTACCCCACGTCTACCCTACATCATAGTTTCACATGTTTTAAATAAAATTAGAACGGCACTGATAAACAGAAATTTAAGTCGGCCATATTTGAGTCCCATTGCGGTGGACCTAAGATATGGTGGACCAAACAATAAAATGGTTGTTTTTTTAAGTAATATTTTAAGTAAGTGACACAGGCGGAGTACCTACCGAATTAGCGTTGTTGTAGTTGGCCGCGGCCGCGCTACTGTACGAGATGGTCTGTTGCGTTTGCTGTTGGGGCTGAGCCTGAGGCGACTGCGTCTGCGCGGGCTGGTAGCGCTGGTAGTGCTGGTAGGTGGCGCCTACCGCCGCAGCGGCGGGGTGCTGGTGGCCGGCTCCCACGTTGTTCCAGCGGTAACCGCTAGGGGTCTGGTGCTGGGTGGCCATAGGTGCACCTAAAACCACAAGTTCTCTATTATAGGAAACTGAAGCTGCCAATAGTCAAAATAACATTGATACCTATATTTTTTTATATTAATCTGATTTTATTTAAAATATGTTACGGACAAAGATGTAAAATCGGCCTTTAACAGTAGTGGCCAGTTAGTATTAGCGTTGATTGAAAGAATTTAGAAGGTACGCAACCTAATGGGCGAATTCGTGACAAGGCTGATTTGAATCGTTCTGCGGCCAACGCATAAAACACTTATTTTCTCTAATTCAGCTAGCGAAGGCATATCGAAGACGTTGTGGCACTGAAAGCGACAAAGTTGCCATATTAAAATGTGCAATATCTGTAATACGTTTGAAGAAAATATATTAACATAGTTAAACATAGAATAAACAACAAAAATAAATATTCTTTTATAGGTACTGAATATGTCGTATAATTGAAAAAATTCGATTAGTTGGCTTGGAAATGACGACATTTGCCATAATATTTTACATATGAAATAACAGCAATCTTCATTTCCAAGCCACCTCTGACGCCATTTATTAAATTGTTTAATGATAAAAAATCCGTATTATTAACGTACTGTACCCAAAATCCGTAAATCTACGTAATATCCGTAATCCGTAGATCTGGCAACACTGTCTCCGGCAATCACTAACTGCCGACTGAAAGCAGAACTACGGTACAGTATTATTTATCCGCTGCGCAATAAACGACTATCTATCAGCGCGCAGCAGCGCAGAGCTAAACTTAATCTCGGACAGGCTGACGGTAACGCCAGCTACATCTCGGACATGTTTTGTGCCACTAAATCACCCATAAGGTTGCGCTTCTTCTTATTTTTTCAATTAACGATATTAGGTCTGTTCCAACATAGCAGAAAACCTTTGAACCTTTTTTTTTCTCTTTTTTTTTTCTTTAGAACCATTTTTTAAAAACTTTTGGCCTTCCAAATGCAGTGATGTATCACACTTGATCATAAAATGTTGTTGGTTTTTACACACACATAATCATAGTCTTTTATTTAAAATATATATCCAGGAGGCATTGAAAAACTGGAGAAGGAAGAGTAGAGCTATGGAAATAGAGATTGACAACCACTGTCTATCGACCTTGTTCTTTGCAGACGACCAAGTTATTGTTGCAGGTTGTGAGGAGGATGCCGATTATATGTTCAGGAAACTTGACGAAGAATACGATAGATGGAGACTCAATATCAACCTCACAAAAACCGAATACCTGAAAGTAGGAGAAGAACAAACTGAAGATCCTGAACTACACATACATGAAATTAAAAGGTGTAGCGAATATAAATTTTTAGGAAGTATTATATCTGAAGAAGGGAACTCCAAGAAAGATATACATAGCAGAGTTCAACAAGGTAAGAAAGTAATCTGTCTTTTAAACCCTCTCCTGTGATCAAATAAAACATCCATCCAAACAAAGCTAAGGATTTACAAAGCAATCGTAGAGCCAATTTTACCATACGGTGCCGAATGCTGGCAATTTACAGCAACAGAATGAAGGATGGTCGAGTCAGTGGAGATGGACTTTCTCAGAAGAGCATGTCGATTATCAAGGATGGAGCACATTAGAAATGAGATCAGGCAAAGAACAAGGCGAATATATACCAGCACCGACAACATCGAATCGAGACAGCTACTATGGTATGGGCACGTAAAAAGAATGCGAGGGGAAAGATGGCCAAAAAGAGCAATGGAGTATCGTCCACAAAGCAGAAGGAAAAGAGGAAGACCTACAACTACGTGGTTCGATGGAGTAGACCAGTACATGAGAGACAGAGCTATTAAACAGGAAGAATGGCAAAATCGAGCAATATGGAGGTCGAAATGCGGGATGCGGCAGAAGATGTAGGACCCCCGCTTTATGCAGTGTGTCCCAGAAATAAGTGCAAATATTTTAACTGGTAATATAGTTCAACCCCAGAAACACCCCTATGAGGTTTTTTCGCAAAAAAAAAATTTTTGAAAATTCGAAATTTTTGCAAAATTTTTTGGAATTTTTTTTAGTTTTTAATTAAAAAACATAATTTCTTGATAATATGGCAACATAGGTATTAGATTAAATTTACAAGAAAGAAAATCCAGAAAAGATCCACTGGTTCTCAAAATTTTAGCAAAAAATAATTTTTTTTGGAAATTTTCAAAGTAAAATAACTCCGTTATTTTGGACTTATTTGAAAAACGATAAAGAGAAAATATGTTTCTTTTATCGAGATCTATCACCCCTTAAAATATTTGCACTTATTTCTGGGACACCCTGTATATATAATCATAGTCTTTTAACAAAAAATATTTTTTTTTCAATTTTTTATTTTTTTTTATAAAGAAAATCCTTTTACTATCTTCAAATAGGAAATAGGAAAATTGTAAATTCGGTGAGCCGCTTAAGACGATTCTGGAAGATTTAATTTTTCAACCCCCTGTATATAAAAAAGTAAGTGTAAAGTATATATAGTATTTTTGAAATTATCTAAAAATTGTCTACCGGATGATGCTAAATGCTAAAAATATGTGCGGGTGTCCATTTAAAGAAAGTACAAAATGGCGTAGTAT
Organism: Sitophilus oryzae; assembly: GCF_002938485.1. Taxonomy (NCBI): domain Eukaryota; kingdom Metazoa; phylum Arthropoda; class Insecta; order Coleoptera; family Curculionidae; genus Sitophilus; species Sitophilus oryzae. The sequence goes on along the minus strand of NW_022146173.1, from coordinate 1,015,152 downwards.
CTGTCAAATTTGACGTTTTAATCGGCATCCTTGCGTAAAATTACATTGAAAAATCCTTTTACCATCTTCAAATAGGAAATTGAGCGAGTCGCTCAAAATGATGTACCCTAACGATTCCTATTATACCGTATGATAAAAAAAAAGCGTCAAAGACGGCTGAGATATGATAATTGATGCATAAAATATATTATGCTCTCGATTATGCTATAGTAATCTAGTTAGGGAAAATATGGAATTTTATGTTAGTATCACAAATTATATTTGACGGTAAGCTTCATAAAAATAATAAATAATAATTTTTAAATTAATTAAGTTTGTCTAACGGACAAACGGAGCACTTCTGTATAAAGGTAAATTATGTGCAATTAACTTATTTTGATCTAAAAAATACGTAGTTGTTCCATGTCCACGAAGTATTGGAACTCTGTATATTTTGTAGGTCTGTTTTGGAAAAATAAATTCTTCAATGTGGCGTTCTTTTACAAGAGACAAAAAATGTAATAAATACTAGCAGGACCATTTTACGAAAAGAAAATCTGTTGTCGATGGAGTTAGAAAAAATTTATACTAAAATTTATGTAGAGGTGGGAGTATCTTCCACCCTTCCCGTACTTTTTCTTGAATTTTGCGAAAGTCAAATGTTGGAGCACTTAGCAAAACATAGACACCCAAAATCTCATTCAAATCGGAATAACGGTTCTTAAAATATCTGAAAAAATGTGATTATTTTTTTAAAGTTTGATGCCCTCTAGTGGACAAACGAAGCACTTATGTATAGAGGTAAATTGTGCCCAATGAACTCATTTTGATTCCAAAAACACGTAGTAGTTCTATGTCCACGGCATTTTGGGACACCCTGTATTCCTGCATATTAAAGGAGAAAGATTCTACATAAATTTCTGCTATACAGGGTGTTTCAAAAAACATGTGCCATCTCTCGTGGGAATTGTATTAATAAATGTATTAATATTGTGATTAATAAAATTGTGTTTATCTTATCAAGGAGGCCGAATTCCACAAAATATCAAGAGATAACTTTTAATTGGCATAAAACGGCCTACACAATTTTGATATCAAAAGAAAAAGTCAGTGGCGCACATGTTTTTTTTTGAAAAATATTCCAGTGATAACCCATATGCACGTCCCTGATGAATTTATTGACACTTATTTAGCCGTAAAGTATGTAGAACTTGTAGTAACTTTTACCCTCAAAATTTCATTCGAATCACTAAACTACTTGGGAGAAAATTATAATAAATTGAAAAATTATTAAGATTTTAACACCCTGTAGCTACGAAACAAAGCAGAATCGGACCTATATTGATATGAAAAATAAATTTTATTTTTACGTGAGATGGCTCATGTTTCTTGAAATACCCTGTATATGTATATTAGGTATACACTTATTTTTTTCCAATCAATAATCCTCTGAATGGGTAAGCAGGTAAACGATCAGCTGATAGTTCTGTATAATTACAGAATACAGGGCTAATATACACATATAGATATTATAAATACACACATAATAAAAAAAGTAATACTATGGAAATACTCTTACTAGAAAATAATCCTGAAAACACAAAAATGCACTATTTCCTTTAACTAAACTCTTTCTTGAGTAATGACTTAACTACTAAGCAAATGACTTTATGATGACAACTGAAACTCTTCTAACCAGACGGGCACTTACTTTGTTTACGTCGATTTCTGAAATTCCTAGTAAATATTAAACTTTTACTCTCTATCTCTTTTCCGCTCATTATCTGGCCTGCCCTTAACCCTTAGTAGATTGTTGTTCGGTCCTTATCTTTCGTCACCGGCCGTGTACAGAGGAGCGTTTGCCAGGCGCAGGTAGTAAATTTAAATTTTTCTTTATATCGGACAGGGCAACGACAATCGATAATAATAAAAATGTTGTTCGGGCTGACGTAAACAATGTTTTGTTTTCTTAATGTATTAATTTATCTAGTGCTGTAAATATCAGGATGATTTCACTATCCCGGTTCCAAAAAATCCTATATGGTTATTTCGCCACTGCAAAAATGTTCGAATTAAAGAACATAAAGATTATTTAAGAAAGGGAGATTTTTCAGCATTCATGGGACACAGGGTACAGAATAAATTTTAATAACGCCAAAATTATAATGAAAGAAGCGATAGCCTCTAAAAGAAAAATAAAAGAGGCTTTTTTAATACAATCTAATAAAAATAAATGTATTGCTCATGCATCTGTAGATGTTAGTAATGTATGGCAATCGCTTTGATTTTAAAGAACATAACATAAATAAACATAACATACGTAAAAATTAAAAATAATCATACAGAAAGTTTGGGGCTTTTTGGTTTTACCTTATTAAGTAATTGTTATCAGATAGTGATTGTTAATTTGAAGTTTAACTTGATATAATGTCATTTTAACAGAACGTCAACGGTTTTTGTAGACGTATCTGTTTTAAAAAACTAAAGCGTTCTGGAATAGTTGAATTTAAGTATTTTAAATAGTTTTTTCGTGAAGAGAAGAGAAGGGAAGAGAAGGGAAGAGAAGGGAAGAGAAGGGAAGAGAAGGGAAGAGAAGGGAAGAGAAGGGAAGAGAAGGGAAGAGAAGGGAAGAGAAGGGAAGAGAAGGGAAGAGAAGGGAAGGGAAGGGAAGAGAAGGGAAGAGAAGGAAGAGAAGGGGAAGAGAAGGGAAGAGAAGGGAAGAGAAGGGAAGAGAAGGGAAGAGAAGGAAGAGAAGGGAAGAGAAGGGAAGAGAAGGAAGAGAAGGGAAGGAAGGAAGGGAAGGGAAGGAAGGGAAGGGAAGGGAAAGGAAAGGAAGGGAAGGGAAGGGAAGGGAAGGAAGGGAAGGGAAGGAAGGGAAGGGAAGGAAGGAAGGGAAGGGAAGGGAGGGGAAGGGAAGGGAAGGGAAGGAAGGAAGGGAAGGGAAGGAAGGGAAGGGAAGGGAAGGAAGGAAGGGAAGGAAGGGAAGGAAGGAAGGAAGGGAAGGAAGGGAAGGGAAGGGAAGGGAAGGGAAGGGAAGGGAAGGGAAGGGAAGGGAAGGGAAGGGAAGGGAAGGGAAGGGAAGGGAAGGGAAGGAAGGAAGGGAAGGGAAGGGAAGGGAAGGGAAGGGAAGGGAAGAGAAGAGAAGAGAAGAGAAGAGAAGAGAAGAGAAGAGAAGAGAAGAGAAGAGAAGAGAAGAGAAGAGAAGAGAAGAGAAGAGAAGAGAAGAGAAGAGAAGAGAAGAGAAGAGAAGAGAAGAGAAGAGAAGAGAAGAGAAGAGGATAATATTAATTTATTTTAATTAGGATATACTATAGTAAGGGGTAATAGGTTGCATTTTACCTCAAACTATGCATAACCACATAAAATAAACTATGGTTATGCATTCGTTTTCCATCATACCTTAATGCCTATTGGTACTTTAAAAAGTGGATATAGTATATAGACTGGTTGTGCATTAATGGGACAATATGGAAATTTGCATCTTGTATTTCTGATCTAAAGTAGATCGTTATCGCTGCGCACTCGTTGAAAATTGTCTGTTACTGACCTATGGCGCACCCTTTGACTGGGGCTCCTCCTCCGCTGCCGAACTGGTGTTGCGCCCCTGCGGGAGGCTGCGCGTTGTGTGGCTGATGGGCGTTTTGGTGGTGGTGCCTGGTACCGCTGTTCAGAGCGGCGTTACCGTTGTGATTCTGTAACAAAACAATACAGATTAATACTACAGAATAAGTAACAAAGTGTATAGGGATAGTAGCGATATTTAAGAGACCAGAACAACGAAAAAACATGTAAAAAAGATCAATGTTAAATGGTTTAGAAAATGTGAACGCCTCATATGGCTTATTGTTAAGGGCTTCCATAAATCAAGTATTAGCTGGCAATAGTTTTGGAGAAACGTTTTTTTATTATTTTTATTTAATAGTGCACATAATGCAAGGCATAGGAGGGAAAGGTAAGTAAATAAAAATATGATATTATTTTCTAAATTACTATCTATGAAAAAAAAATTGCTTAGTTTATGAAAAAAAAATCATATAAGAGAAGAAAAGAAAAAAAAAAGGAAAGAAAGTAAGAAAGACCGTCAATCGCATACCATTGACATAACTTTTTGGTAAATTTTAGACATTTGGACGAGGTTTCAAAAAATATTTCACTTGTGACTCTTTTTTACCCTCTCATCCTTTATTTTTTATTTTGAAAGTTGGCAAGCCAGACTAAGGCCACGCAAAACCAAGATCAGTTTCGCTCATCGCTAAGAGTGACAACAGTTACCGCTAATGCAAGGCGGCGGAAATTACGTATCACTTTATATTTTTTATCACCTTGTATTTTTTATATATTTAAAAAGCCTTCCGTAAAAGATCTAACCAGGTCGAAGTGTCGCGAGGCCAACAGCCTAACCGACTCAATTTTATTCGTATTGGTACAGGTGCAAATCAACACCATTACTAATTATGCGAAATCCCAAATCGCGACGGATGTCTAGGTATCCGTTTTTTTACCTCGCCCGTCGCCGATCGTAGAAAGTGGAGCAAGATCTCGGTCTCTCTCTCGCTTGGTTCGTCGTAGTTGTTGCTGAATCGCGTCGCGCCGCCACAGACGAACGGTGACCTTGGAAGGTCGACGGCCGTTAAGTAGGCACCGGCCGCCGCCGCCAACGTCAGCGGTATTCGCATGCGCCGCCAAACGCGGATGTGAACCCGCCATTAGTTTCGGTCGTCGTTCCGGTCCTTTGAATGCACCTCATCGATCGACCGCCTAATGAGAAATTATTATTTACTCGGACTGAAAAATGACATACACATAAACATAGGCTAATAATAAGTATAAAGATGAGAAGTCATTCTTAAATCCGCATTTGTGTACAAGTTAACTTATACAGGGTGCTATAAATTCGAGGTACGAGCATTGGTATCTCGGAAACCGTAATAGATACGAAGATGGTTAAATTGGGGCAAAGTTGCTTCTTGGCATGTAAAAATTTCAAGCATTATTGCTAAGTTTTTTGGAAAAACTGTTTTTTTTTGAAAATCAATTTTATTTTTTCCTGTCGTTATTTTTTAGAAAATCAAAAAACTAATTGCACATTCTCATAGCCACTTTATTAGGGCTATCTGATGGTATTTTTAGATTTTCAAATTAGCTGATAGTTTCTGAGATACAGAGACCAACTTAATTTTTTTAAATACGGATCTGCATTTTTTATTTCAGGTTTTGAAAGAACTGGGTCTCCTGAGTACAATGATATGCTACACTTGATACTTTTTTTTTGTTTTGGGTACTTTAACAATAACAAATCTATTTAATTGTTATTTAAAATAATTTCAAGTCCGACTCTGGCTTTTTAATTTATTTAATCTGATTCTATTCATCGCAACATTGATCAGCCCTAATTAACACTGAATAAGGAAAATCAACCCAATTGAAAGATTCAAATAATTAATATCCAGGTCAGCAATTTAAAGATATTATTTTTAACTTTTTTTATTGTGAATTTGAAATCTCAGTGTACGATTTTATAAAATGCATAATATTAATCGTAATTATTATAAATAAATCAACTTCTACAAACTAGTTTCTTATGCTTTACATGTCCGAAAGGGTTACCACCCTCCATAATGCACAAATTTATTTTTAATTCAATCTTATTTATAGGTCTTTGAACAGATCTTCTTCTTATACTTCCGAATGCATTTTGTAATAATGCTTTGTCTTTTATTGCTCGTTAATTGTTTTTGTACTCTTAATGTTAAAATGTATTGATTTCATTTTTCCAGGAACATTTCCAGGAACCTCGCTGGCCATTATACTGCTCTACCATTTCCAATCCATCTTCCGGGGAAATGATTTGATTGTTTATATTATATTATATTTATATTATTTATTATATATTATCTTTTTTTTATTACTTGTTTAGTAGTATTACTTTTTACTTTAATATTTAACGATGAATAGATTAAATCTTAAAAAAAACAGAGCCGGAATTGAAATTAGTTTAAATAAATTGTGTTCAAATGTCCAAAACAAAAAAAAAAGTATTTGTAAAAGTATTATTGTACTCAGGAGACCGAGTCAAAACCCAAAATAAAAAATGCAGGTCCGTAATTAAAAAAATTAAGTTCGCCTCTGTATCTCACAAATTATCAGCAAATTTGAAAATGTAAAAATACCATCAGATAGCCCTAATAAAGTGGCTATGAGAATGTGCAATTAGTTTTTTGATTTTCTAAAAAATAACGACAGGAAAAAATTAAATTGATTTTCCAAAAAATCGTTTTTTTTTTCAAAAAACTCAGCAATCCTTGAAATTTTTCAAACTTTTTTGATAACATCTTGGTGGATATCCTAAAGCGCAACTTTGCCCCAATGTAACCATGTTCGTATCAATTACGGTTACCGAGATACCAATGCTCGTACCTCGAATTTCTCGCACCCTGTATAGTTTATCGCCAAACTAGCGACACGGCATATATTGTAAGCACTTTGCGGCATTTGTAGCTGACTACTAACATAGTTTCAGTTAGTACGTACAGATATCATCTGTAATTTCATAATAAAAGAGGGCTTCGATAATATAAGCAAGTTCCATATTACCACCCTTTCCTCTAGTATTGAGCAACAAGAGACAACAATTGTAAGAGAGAAACGTTTGCTCAAAAGTTAAATACCATGCCATAACGTGGTATATTGATGCTTTCAAAATCAAAGCTAGAGAAGGCATAGGAGAATATTTGGGTCGAAAACTAAATACTCCGAACCAATGGGCACCTACCCTAGCATCCTTCAGGCGGAAATCTACGCTATCGAAAGATGCATGCAACTTATTTTAGATAGGAAGTATCGGAGACACGAAATAGCCATCTTATCCGATAGTCAAGCAGCCTTAAGAACGATCAACTCAGTAACCATCAATTCGAAGTTGATCAAAGAATTCCTAAAGAAGTTGAACAAATTAGGCAAAGAAATTAAAGTCCTTCTATTCTGAGTGCAAGCCTACCAAGGGATAGAAAGCAATGAAAAACAAATGATCTAGCTAGAAAAGGAGCGAACACACTATCAACTGGACCAGAACTGTTCTGCTTCCCAAGTGGAAACCAACTTAAACCAGAACTCAAGAACCTGGAAGGCTCCATCCGTAACCTGGAATGGGAATCCTACAACCGGTCTAAGACACTGGAAGAAATTTCTCAGAACTTACGAGCGAGAAAGATCAAAGATTTTCCTTGATTTAAGTAAGAACAATCTTCGGATTGTCCCGGGGTTTTTAACAAGACACTGTGTCCTTAGTGAACACCTCAGTAGATTGAAGCTAATAAACAACGGCGAATGCAGATTCTATGAGGAGGAAATGGGGAAACACCAGAACACCTCATCACGGAGTAATAAACGTTATTATGACAGTCGCTTTATTATTTTGATTATCCTCTAACAAATCTCATGTTTTTGAACTACTTTTGTTTCTATAACCTATAAATATATACAAAAAATCTTTAATTTGGAACCATCGACATTTTCGATTAAGGAAAACAATAACATCGGTACCTTACTTTCGAAATACCCAATTTAAAATTTCTAATTTCGGCTACATCCGGCTCGCAGAAAGAGCGCTAATCAAAAGTGCATAGTCGCTCTTTTTTTGGCCGTTCTATGGCGAAATTATTAGTGGGTCGCTTCGAGCCGGAACGCTTACTTTTTCCTAGAACGCCTTTCTCCGGCGTCGCAACCGGAACTCGCCGCTCATCTACTACGCCAGATTCCGATCGCAACAAAACCTGTTTTTGAAATTTCGCCGATGCAAGTGCTACATCTAAACTTTTTCTTTCTATGTCACGCCGAACAAGTATATAGGGAAAAAAACGAAGTAAAGAAAAGTATTTAAGTTGACGTCTCCTAAGTTAATGACTTAAGGAATATGACTTCTTCGTCTGGCACAGTCTTTAATTCACCTGAAGATTTAAACACTTACTTTGTTAATGTGGCTAAAAATTTAGTGAACACCGTAACTCCTTCTCATGATTCACTTTCATATCTCCCTAAAGCAAATGAGAAGTTACACTACAGTTTCTTCTTCACGCCCGTATTAAAAACAAATCCTCATCTGGGACTGATGGACTCCTAAAATGTTCTTTGAACTTCCGGAAGGCACATTAATCCATCTTAATAGCTTAATTAACGAGTCATTCCAAAAAGGAGTTTTTCCAAACTGCCTTAAGACAGCAATAATTATTTCTCTGCATAAAGGAGGAGATAAAGATCAAGCTTCGAACTATTGTCCAATTGCACTCCTGCCCACATTATCTAAGATCATTGAAAAATTGGTTAAAAAAAGGCTTCTATCTTTTCTCCTTAAGAGTCTATTACGCTGTATTTGTCGGGTTGCTCTCAGGGGTCGGCTAAAGCGGCTGTGTGGCCGAAGGAAATATATATTATATTTCAGAAATTAGCCCGATCTGTATAGAAGGCAATGAAAAAGCAAACAATCTAGCTAGAAAAGAAGCAAATACTCTACTAACTGGACTAGAACCGTTCTGCTTCCCAAGTGAAAACCAACAAAACAGAACTCAAGAACCTGGAACATTCTCTGTCATCCGTAATCTGGAATGAGGATCCTACAACGGTCTAAGACACTCGAAGAAATTTCTCAGAACTTACTGAGAAAAATCAAAGATTTTTCTTGATTTAAGTAAGAACAATCTTCGGATTGTTGCGGGTTTTTTAACTGGACACCTTCTGCTCAATGAACACTTCAGTAGATTGAAGCTAAGAAGCAATGTCGAATGCAGATTCTGTAGGGGAAATGGGGAAACACCAAAACACTATCAGTGAGTGCGCCGAAACCACAGCCATTCGTGCCATTAACTTTAGTACGACTGATATCGGAGATGGAGAACTACCCTCTATAAAACCGTCTCAGATACTGGCTTTTGTTAAAGCCGCGAGACCGTATGAGAGTTATAACTCAAGAAATACATTCTACAACCCATATATTCTACAACATCTCCTTTCTGCTGCTAATGCTAATCTGGGTGGGGCCTTCTTCACTTCGCCCATCACTGTGTTGTAATAACTTAGAATGTTAACTAAATGTTTGGAGATGGTTTTAATGCATATATTTTCACAAATTGAGCTGAAATATATTATTAAATACACCGTTATCTAATTATAATTATGATACAGTACTACTCACTGATTATTCATTACAAGATAAAGTAATAATCCCCTGAGTCGTTATAATCATTTAAAAATAAAATAATTTTCTACGTAACTATATAGTATCTTGCGACAACATTAATAAAATCAACCTTTTTTTATCTGATTTCTTATACCAATTTAATAAAGACAGAATAACTTGAAATGGGAATATTAAAGCAGATCATGGACATCCTGAACAGGATATTTATTTGTATAAGTATTCTATGTTTTCTAATAACTGCGTACAAGAAAAGGCACACGTCTAAGTATTCTTCTTTTTTACTTACTTACTTTCTTGCATAGAAAAACTCGTTATGAGAAAATAAAATGTTATGGAGATTAATCACAGCAACTTTGATGGATGTCAAGGAAATCTATTTATTTGTTCTAGAGAAACTGCCACTTTAAAATATGGGACATGTAGATTTTTGAAAAAAGTTGTAATTATTATTTGTAATTAGATATTCAATTAGCAGGTATACTTAATTAGATCAAAGACCTCATATTTAATATTCAATATCGTCACTAAAACAACCAATTAAATTGTTGTCTCTTTATTATCTGTCATCATATTTATTGGTGTTGGCTTTGGTGTTGGAGACCCGATCTCTAGGGATGGTACAATTGGGTCGTTAAGTGTTTATAACCATTTGTAGCATTGAGGAAACAGATGACTTTCGTTATGCTCTTCCCGGCAACATCTTCAAGATCTACGAAGCTGTAGCCTCCCAGAAAACTATTCCCATGATTCCCATACAAAGCCGGACAGTGGCGCTAGGAAAAGTAGTACCGTTTCTCTTGTTTCTGGTCTTTGCAGCTTCGGCAAAGTTAGTAGAAATTTAAAAATAAATCAACAATAAATGTGATAACTAAAACGGTATTTACACTGTCATTTTTGATGTACATCCAATGTGAATTTCACATTGGATGTACAATGTGAATCGCTCCAGAGTAATCATTCTTGCTTACATATTTTCATCCAGTTTACTGTTCCCTATTTTGTGTCTGTAAGAAGATGTCTTCTCTTACCGTCTACAAGCTCACCGTAAAGCAGAGATTTTGGTATGCGGTTTTCTTGCATTCTGGTCACGTATACCATTCTGGTCACGTATACCACGTATACCAACTACCAAAGATAACATGGAACAAACATGGTCAAAATTCAAAGACATATTCCGCGAAGCAAGCGAACAGATAATAGGAAAAGAAGACCGAAAATTGAAAAAGCCCTGGATGACAAAGAAAATAATAGAAGCAATGGACGAAAGGCGCAAAGTTAAGAATAAATGTGAAGACCAGTACAAAAGGTTAAACAAGGAAATCCAGAGACAGATTACAAGTGCAAAAGAGAACTGGCTCCAAACCAAATGCGCTGAAGTAGAACAACTACAGGTCCAACACAAAGATAGAGAACTACACACAAAAATCAAAGAATTCACCGGCCTTTGGAAACCCAAGCATCTGTCAGCAATCGCAAACGAAAATAACGTGATAGAACTGGACCCCAGTAAACAACAGGTTATATGGGAGAACTATTTGAAAGAATTGTTCGGAGATGCGAGAAGAAAACAGGATAATAGAGAAAGGAGACCATCTACCCATATTGAAAGATGAAGTCATCAAAGCAATCAGAGAAACGAAAAGCAATAAGGCACCGGGCGAAGATCAAATAACAGCAGAGCACTTCAAACACATAAGCGATAATGCCATCAAAATACTGACCCAATTTTTCAATACAGTATACGAAACCGGAACAATCCCCGAAGATTGGGTAACATCTACCTTCATAGCCTTACCCAAAAAGAATAAAGCGAAGAAATGCGAAGACCACAGAACAATATGTCTGTGGTCTTCGCATTTCTTCGCTTATTAGTATTATCATTATAAGGAACGTCAGAACAGAAAAAGGAAATACAAGATACGTAGACATACAAAGAGGTGTTAGACAGGGATGCATATTGTCACTATTATTGTTTAACGTTTATGCCGAATATATTATCCGAAAATCTCTTCAAAATTGTCCAGAAGGGGCTAAAATAAATGGAAAAATTATAAACAATATAAGATATGCAGACGACACCGTGGTATTAGCAGAATCCGAAGACCAGCTGCAAACCCTAATGGACAAACTGACAGAAGAAAGTATCAGGGGGGATGAGTCTAGAGATTAACACCGCCAAGACAAAAACTATGATTGTCGACAGACATCCGCAAGACAATGAAAATACCGACATAATGGTAAACGGCGTCCATCTAGAAACCACGCGGAGTTATATTTACTTGGGCAGGGAATTAAACAGCCAGCTAGACCACTCTAAAGAAATCAGAAGAAGAACAGAAATAGCTAGGGCTGGTTTCCTCAACATCCCAGAATAGGTATACCAACGAGGCTAAGAATATTAAAATGTTATATATGGCCCCTACTTCAATATGGATGCGAAACATGGACGCTAAAACAAGAAGACATCAAACGCCTTAATGCTTTTGAAATGTGGATGTATCGTCGGATGCTGAGGATAAGTTGGACCTCCAGAACAACAAATTGTGAAGTTTTAGAGAGAATGAAAACTCGTCCACACCTAACAGGCACAATTAAAATCAAAAAGACTTCCTACCTTGGATATATAATGCGGCACTCAGAATATGAAGAAATACAGCTCATAATAGAACGAAAAATCGATGGAAAACGTAGCATAGGGAGGAAAAAGAAATCATGGCTACGTAACATAAGAGATTGGACCCACACCGACGGAAACACTCTTATTCACCAAGCTCTGGACAGAGAGTCATACGCCATATTAATCGCCAACGTCAACAGAGAAGGCACCTAGGAGGAGGATACCAGCCCATCTTAAGCTGGATTTTGTAACCATGACGTCAATACTCTCGCAGTTAGCTTTTTCAAGGACTGATACGTTTGAGACATGATGGAACCATTTGATTCTTAAGAGTTGTCTAAGGTGTCTCTGTTGCAACTTGTTTAATGCGTTCATTTGTCGGAGGACTGGAGAATGCAACCTAAAGATCGGAAGAGGACCGCAATAGATGATTCACTTTGGATGATTTCTCCAAGCTGATAATTAAAATTGACAAATGTAAATGGGTCTTAAGACGAAGAATTTGTTTATACCAAGTAGTAAATAATAGAAGGAAAGGTCATGGTTGTATCAGTTTATCCGGTTATTTGACTAGTAGATACTTTTATATTGTTTTCGCTGTGTTTAATTTGTTTCGTTAACACGTTATTGAAAATCAAATACTAATTTAATAATTTTAATCTAAAAAACTACATACTTCACAAGGTAATTAAAGTGTTATTTTGTTGTAAAACGAAAAGTAAACCGTGTTAGCGTTCTCAAATACGCTAATTGGATTTAATAGCGTGCCCTTGTAACGATTTACGTCACCATCAACATTCCTGAAAGTTGTAAACGCGTGAAATATAAGTATGTCGCTGAAGAATATTCTTTAAATAATCCTCTATACTCAACAAGTACTTTCAAAATGTCCAATTTCGCAGAACAAAATTTTATACATGGTTTTTAATTATATTTTGTGAGTCTTTACTTTTAATTCAGAACAATATTTTTAGAAATCACTAATACAAAAACTGAGTTATAACAATGTCAAAATTAAACGAAAACAATACTGAAGCCTAAACAAGTAATAGAATCATGACCTTTCTTTATATTAACTACTTAGTACAAACAAATTGTACGACTTCGTCGTCACATTCATTGTGTGTTAATTTCTAATTTATTACTATTTGATTCTGTTATCGTTTTTGTCGTTTTGCGTATACAATTAGATATTTTCAGATTAATTATAATTTCTAGTGAGCAGGTTAAGTTCTTTGAGGTAGGATAAAAAATAAAAACATATTGTTTTAGTAGTTTTTACAAAATTTCTTCAATAACTCCAAAAATATACAAGTCGAAGAAGATACACCAGCATCAAAAGACAACACTCCAAGACGCCTACATGATATATACAGCTAGAGATACATGAAAAATACAACTATAGATTGTGACAGAACCAATCAGCAAGATATGTGTAGTAGAATGGGCATCCCTTTTAACGAAGTTTGCCGAAGCCGCAATGACTCGAAAGAAGGGGAAACGGATCTTACATTTCCTATACCGCTTTCCTATTTTGAATGAGACCCGGAATCGTTTCCTCGGAGGCTACGGCTTCGTGGATCTTGAAGATGGTGCTGGGAAGAGCATAACGGAGTTTTCAACCCTTAAAACCTTTAAAATAATTAAATTGTACCATCCATAGGATAGGGTCTCTTAGAAAATCATCCTTAAGTGAAGGAAATATCTCCAGAAAAAAATTATACTAATTATCGAAGTTCTTTTGTGCATAAAGATATATTTATATGGTCACAAAGGCAACGAAAAGATAGATGAAATGGTCAAACAAGGCTCATCAATCTTTTAGAACTAGTCCGCGGTGCTACCAAAGCTATAACAAAAATGCCTACCAAAAAATAGGTGCCAAACAAACTCCTAGGATGTTAAAAAAATTTACCAGAACAAGAGCAGACGAAACATGCGTATTAGAATACTCCAACATTTACAGCAAACTTAATAAGGAAAGACAGGATAACTGTGAGAATCTGTGAAACTGTGGATCTATACTATAAAGAAAACTGCATGCTCAATGGGAGGATGGGCAGACGAAGCCACGTGTAGCTTCTTCAGCCAATTATAAATAGAAACTGCAGAACACATACTATATAAATAGCCTGGTAAATGTGCGGTTTCTTGTACTGGACGATAATAAACCATTTGCATCTTATTGCAAATATGAAAGGTTCAGTCTCCAAGTTATTAGATTTTATGAAAAGGATATGACTGAAGAATGTAATCTAAAAATCTGAGAAGGAAAGTCATAAAAATATAATCTAATATAATTAATTTTCAACTGCTTGCTTCATCCTGGTAATATCTAAAGTCTCCTTTCTTTAAATGGATAATTGAGATGTGGATGGAAAGTTTGGGTCCCTGGAAGAGCATCAGATATTTTTAAATGATAGCTCTTTATCAATGACCTATCATTGATAAAGAGCTATCGGAGAACTTATAAAGAATCCCACATTTACCAGGCTGTCGCACTGATACAAGATTTGTTCTGTCCTATCTTTTCCAGATTGACAAAATCTGCACATGGGTTCGTCCTTCAATATCATCAGCTATAGATGCCTATTAAACTTACAATGCCCTGCTAGTAGTCTTTATATATTTACTTATCAGGTCAGCCATAAATGTTGGCGAATGTTCTTTTATGTACTTGTTCGCCTGTCTCTGCTCTGGTGAATATCTTCACCATTTGTTGCCACCTACTGTTTTGTGACTTGTGGCTGCTTTTGCAGCGTTGCAAAAGGGTTTGGTTTGATTTGGTTTGGAACCGAATACTTTTAGCACGGTCTGTAAAGATGGCAACCGGTGTGTTCTTTTCTGCCTTATTAAAGTAGCAGAGGATTAAGAGATTAACCATAGAGGTTAATTCTAGATAGGAGACTGTATGCGTGCTCTGAATACATTGGCATTATGTTAGACTAGATACAGAGACAGGATGGCCACAAAAGCAACGAAAAGATAGATGAAATGGCCAAACAAGGCTCATCAATCTTTTAGAACTAAATATAGGTTCAGAACTCTTCCGCGGTGCTACAAAAGCTATAACAAAAATGCCTACCAAAAAATAGGTGCCAAACAAACTCCTAGGATGTTAAAAAAATTTACCAGAACAAGAGCAGACGAAACATGCGTATTAGAATACTCCAACATTTACAGCAAACTTAATAAGGAAAGACAGGATAACTGTCAGAATCTGTGAAACTGTGGATCTATACTATAAAGAAAACTGCATGCTCAATGGGAGGATGGGCAGACGAAGCCACGTGTAGCTTCTTCAGCCAATTATAAATAGAAACTGCAGAACACATACTATATAAATAGCCTGGTAAATGTGCGGTTTCTTGTACTGGACGATAATAAACCATTTGCATCTTATTGCAAATATGAAAGGTTCAGTCTCCAAGTTATTAGATTTTATGAAAAGGATATGACTGAAGAATGTAATCTAAAAATCTGAGAAAGAAAGTCATAAAATATAATCTAATATAATTCATTTTCAACTGCTTGCTTCATCCTGGTAATATCTAAAGTCTCCTTTCTTTAAATGGATAATTGAGATGTGGATGGAAAGTTTGGGTCCCTGGAAGAGCATCAGATATTTTTAAATGATAGCTCTTTATCAATAACCTATCATTGATAAAGAGCTATCGGAGAGCTTATAAAGAATCCCACATTTACCAGGCTGTCGCACTGATACAAGATTTGTTCTGTCCTATCTTTTCCAGATTGACAAAATCTGCACATGGGTTCGTCCTTCAATATCATCAGCTATAGATGCCTATTAAACTTACAATGCCCTGCTAGTAGTCTTTATATATTTACTTATCAGGTCAGCCATAAATGTTGGCGAATGTTTTTTTATGAACTTTTTCGCCTGTCTCTGCTCTGGTGAATATCTTCACCATTTGTTGCCACCTACTGTTTTGTGACTTGTGGCTGCTTTTGCAGCGTTGCAGAAGGGTTTGGTTTGATTTGGTTTGGAACCGAATACTTTTAGCACGGTCTGTAAAGATGGCAACCGGTGTGTTCTTTTCTGCCTTATTAAAGTAGCAGAGGATTAAGAGATTAACCATAGAGGTTAATTCTAGATAGGAGACTGTATGCGTGCTCTGAATACATTGGCATTATGTTAGACTAGATACAGAGACAGGATGGCCACAAAAGCAACGAAAAGATAGATGAAATGGCCAAACAAGGCTCATCAATCTTTTAGAACTAAATATAGGTTCAGAACTCTTCCGCGGTGCTACAAAAGCTATAACAAAAATGCCTACCAAAAAATAGGTGCCAAACAAACTCCTAGGATGTTAAAAAAATTTACCAGAACAAGAGCAGACGAAACATGCGTATTAGAATACTCCAACATTTACAGCAAACTTAATAAGGAAAGACAGGATAACTGTCAGAATCTGTGAAACTGTGGATCTATACTATAAAGAAAACTGCATGCTCAATGGGAGGATGGGCAGACGAAGCCACGTGTAGCTTCTTCAGCCAATTATAAATAGAAACTGCAGAACACATACTATATAAATAGCCTGGTAAATGTGCGGTTTCTTGTACTGGACGATAATAAACCATTTGCATCTTATTGCAAATATGAAAGGTTCAGTCTCCAAGTTATTAGATTTTATGAAAAGGATATGACTGAAGAATGTAATCTAAAAATCTGAGAAAGAAAGTCATAAAATATAATCTAATATAATTCATTTTCAACTGCTTGCTTCATCCTGGTAATATCTAAAGTCTCCTTTCTTTAAATGGATAATTGAGATGTGGATGGAAAGTTTGGGTCCCTGGAAGAGCATCAGATATTTTTAAATGATAGCTCTTTATCAATGACCTATCATTGATAAAGAGCTATCGGAGAGCTAATAAAGAATCCCACATTTACCAGGCTGTCGCACTGATACAAGATTTGTTCTGTCCTATCTTTTCCAGATTGACAAAATCTGCACATGGGTTCGTCCTTCAATATCATCAGCTATAGATGCCTATTAAACTTACAATGCCCTGCTAGTAGTCTTTATATATTTACTTATCAGGTCAGCCATAAATGTTGGCGAATGTTCTTTTATGTACTTGTTCGCCTGTCTCTGCTCTGGTGAATATCTTCACCATTTGTTGCCACCTACTGTTTTGTGACTTGTGGCTGCTTTTGCAGCGTTGCAAAAGGGTTTGGTTTGATTTGGTTTGGAACCGAATACTTTTAGCACGGTCTGTAAAGATGGCAACCGGTGTGTTCTTTTCTGCCTTATTAAAGTAGCAGAGGATTAAGAGATTAACCATAGAGGTTAATTCTAGATAGGAGACTGTATGCGTGCTCTGAATACATTGGCATTATGTTAGACTAGATACAGAGACAGGATGGCCACAAAAGCAACGAAAAGATAGATGAAATGGCCAAACAAGGCTCATCAATCTTTTAGAACTAAATATAGGTTCAGAACTCTTCCGCGGTGCTACAAAAGCTATAACAAAAATGCCTACCAAAAAATAGGTGCCAAACAAACTCCTAGGGTGTTAAAAAAATTTACCAGAACAAGAGCAGACGAAACATGCGTATTAGAATACTCCAACATTTACAGCAAACTTAATAAGGAAAGACAGGATAACTGTGAGAATCTGTGAAACTGTGGATCTATACTATAAAGAAAACTGCATGCTCAATGGGAGGATGGGCAGACGAAGCCACGTGTAGCTTCTTCAGCCAATTATAAATAGAAACTGCAGAACACATACTATATAAATAGCCTGGTAAATGTGCGATTTCTTGTACTGGACGATAATAAACCATTTGCATCTTATTGCAAATATGAAAGGTTCAGTCTCCAAGTTATTAGATTTTATGAAAAGGATATGACTGAAGAATGTAATCTAAAAATCTGAGAAAGAAAGTCATAAAATATAATCTAATATAATTAATTTTCAACTGCTTGCTTCATCCTGGTAATATCTAAAGTCTCCTTTCTTTAAATGGATAATTGAGATGTGGATGGAAAGTTTGGGTCCCTGGAAGAGCATCAGATATTTTTAAACGATAGCTCTTTATCAATGACCTATCATTGATAAAGAGCTATCGGAGAGCTAATAAAGAATCCCACATTTACCAGGCTGTCGCACTGATACAAGATTTGTTCTGTCCTATCTTTTCCAGATTGACAAAATCTGCAAATGGGTTCGTCCTTCAATATATATATATATATATATATATATATATATATATATATATATATATATATATATATATATATATATATATATATATATATATATGGCTATATATATAGTATATATATATATATATATATATATATATATATATATATATATATATATATATATATATATATATATATATATATATATATGTAGCGTTTTTTTAAACTACTACCACTGCGAACGGCAGCTTTTCATCGGAGAGCAGTCGTGATAAGGTATTTCACTAGAGAGAAATTAATCAGTAATAATTAACAAAAGATATATAGATATTGGGCGCCAGGCATGTACAGAGAAAGAAAACACAGTTGTATAATACTTAAAACTAATGACTATATTTATTTATGATGAATTCTGATGGTAAATAGCATTGTACAATTTTAATAATTATTATAGTGGTTATTTATTGAGTAAAACTATGTATGTAAATAATATTAAATATGTTCTATGAAAAGACTATGAAAATACAATGCGTGTAACGTTATAGAAAATATAAGAAAAGTAGCATTACTTTATTTAAATTGTTAAATTTTATGCGGTGTTAAATCTGATATGTTGCTACCTGTAGATTCTAGAATCTATGTCTCGTTATTCATCTGTTAATATAGCGCAATAATAATAACTATAGAAAGTAATACTATTACAAGGCGTAATATAATGAAACCTAAAATCTAAATCACATTGTAACTACTGCATCGACATAAATGTTCTTAATAATCTAACCACTAAATATAGTCTGTACGATATTATTTAAAATGTACGTTACTGTTTAAGACTGAAAATATTTTAGATGTTAAATGTAAAACTAGAACTTAAATATACACTTAGCTGTTCTTTTATGTAACCTTGCTTCAAAACAGTAGCAGCGTGAGGTGGTCTAGCATCTCTGTACTGTCTGTCGGCGATCCTGTTGGTCAAACAACAAAAGGGGCCAGATTGAGGACACCATGAATCCTTACAGCCCCAGCTACTGACTAAGATTAGAAATGGGAGTGAAGCAGCATGGGACTCAAGCTACATCCACGCTGTGGCACTTAGATGTAAGAAAAATCGTTCTTACTGGGGACACTCGTCCACAGGACATCTGTACATAAGATAATGTCTGTACATAAGACACTACCTGTACCTTGGACACAGTCCGTACCTTTGGACCCTAAAATATGAAACTCTTGTTTAAAAACCAAACAAGGTCTAATAAACAAAATAAATCGAAACTACCTCGAAATACTCTCCGAGGGCTCAATAAATAATAAACAACATGTCCTTTCTTCCATGTGACATTCTGAGGACAAAAGAAAAGGGACGCCAACGCCAGCAAAACACAAATACAAGTTGGGACATCCGTAATTCTACCCTAAAATATTCAATAATAATATCGAATCTATAAGGATAATATTTCATCTTTTACCTGTTGCTTTGAAATAACAGCTGATTCAGATTATACAGCAAGATTTAAATAATCACCATTTCTAAAAGCTGGGATACAACAGAGCGTCAAAACAAAGTGAGGTTAAGCACGGAGAGTTGACAGAAGCGATGTTGACAGCGCGCCTCCACAGAATAGTAACAGGGTTGTGTCGAACGATAACAGGGTTGGCGACCAGGGAACGTAAAAATTACGCGTCAAATAAACTATCCGGCCTGAACGAGAGGGAATGCGGTGATGATAGGCCAGATATCATATATTATATATAAAAAAGACATGTAACGAACTAAAAACGTTACAATCAGCTATAGATGCCTATTAAACTTACAATGCCCTTCTAGTAGTCTTTATATATTTACTTATCAGGTCAGCCATAAATGTTGGCGAATGTTCTTTTATGAACTTTTTCGCCTGTCTCTGCTCTGGTGAATATCTTCACCATTTGTTGCCACCTACTGTTTTGTGACTTGTGGCTGCTTTTGCAGCGTTGCAGAAGGGTTTGGTTTGATTTGGTTTGGAACCGAATACTTTTAGCACGGTCTGTAAAGATGGCAACCGGTGTGTTCTTTTCTGCCTTATTAAAGTAGCAGAGGATTAAGAGATTAACCATAGAGGTTAATTCTAGATAGGAGACTGTATGCGTGCTCTGAATACATTGGCATTATGTTAGACTAGATGGCCACAAAAGCAACGAAAAGATAGATGAAATGGCCAAACAAGGCTCATCAATCTTTTAGAACTAAATATAGGTTCAGAACTCTTCCGCGGTGCTACAAAAGCTATATAACAGAAATGCCTACCAATCAGCCATTTTATTGCTTCCTATAACCACGAATACGAGGAATACCACAGGGCAAATTTTTATCGATGGTTTAAAGTAGAATTAACGTCTTTTTTTTGGTGCTAAGGCTAATCTGGATAGTGCCTACTTTGTTTACCCAGAATCCAAACCGCGGTCCTCAGCTATATCAATGTCAATGGCTTACCGACTTGGAGAGTGTCTAAATCAACTTTTACTCACGAGAACCAAGACGGTCACCCGTCCATCCACTCGTATCCTCTCACGCCGCTTGACTTCGGTGATCTATCGGGAATCTATCGGATCTATTTCGGTTTCGACCGAGCTGGGCCGTTGCCTCTATTTCTTAGATACTTGTATCGTATTATGTGGAGGGGCCCATAGAAGAGTAGACGCTTGAATTTAAAGGCGCAAGGCCTGGTGCCTGCTGCGTTCGCCGATTCAATTATTAAGGCCCCGTCTACGCGCCCCGTTATATCCGGTTAGAGATGAGGCCGAGACAATGGCGTCGGTACGTATCTAACTGTCAGAGAGCGGGGCATGCCGGCGTGACGGAATTCTTGGAGATGTTATATAGGGAACGGTCGGTTTGCCGCTCTTCGGAGCCGGTGCTGGGGAATTTAGGACGCCGCGATCTCGAGGTCGTTACGCTGGTATCGCGGGCCGCGATCAAGAACGTTCGCTTTAACAAATCGTAGGTCTTGCATCTAGGGCCTATTCAGAGGCACTAAAGTATGAACCTTGTTCTTTTAAAACTAATATTTTTACGCAGTTTTCCGAAGCTGCAAGAATCCAAAAGAGGAAGGAACAA
Organism: Sitophilus oryzae; assembly: GCF_002938485.1. Taxonomy (NCBI): domain Eukaryota; kingdom Metazoa; phylum Arthropoda; class Insecta; order Coleoptera; family Curculionidae; genus Sitophilus; species Sitophilus oryzae. The sequence continues at coordinate 994,081 of NW_022146173.1, read as the reverse complement.
AGAGGCATTTCCTCGGAGGCTACACCTTTGTAGTTCTTGAAGATTATTAAGATATCCCCGAAAAGTACACTTAACAAACCAATTGTATCATCCGTAGGAAAAGGGACACAAAGTTAGTGCTATCTAGCTAGATCATTTGCTTTTTTAGCAAATGATCTAGCTAGAAAAGGAGCGAACACTCCACTAACTGGACCGGAACCTTCTGTTTTCCAAGCGGCAACCAACTGAAAGCGGAACTGAAGAATCTGGAAGGCTCCATTCGTAACTTGGAACGGGTGTCCACCAACAGTCTAAGACACTCGGGGTTTTTAACAGGACACTGTTTCCTCAACGAACACCTCAATAGACTGAAGCTGAGAAACAACGGCGAATGCAGATTCTGTGGGGAAAATGGGGAAACACCAGAACACCTTATCACTGAGTTCGGCGAGAAGACGACCATTCGTGCCATAAACTTTGGCACGGCTGATGTCGAGGATGGAGAGCTGTCTCAGATACTGGCTTTTGTTAAAGCCCTGAGACTGTATGATGCGCTATCAAAACGGCAATTCTGCTAATGTGTCCTCAGTGGACAACTGCGTCAACGCAACGGGGGAATGACTCCAATGTATCATCACATTCTGTACAGAGTGGGTCAAATTCGACGCTTTTAAATGGAAACACCATTTTCTATAGGAGATAGACGAAAACTAATATCGGTGTCTGGAGCTCAATTTTTCTCAATATCTGTTACCGTTTCGGAGTTACGGGGTGTTTTTCAAAAATGTGCATTTTTAACAAATCGCTGTAACTTTTTTGCTATGGAAAATTTTGTATTTCTATGAAGACATTTCCAAAGCACCCTTTTACGTAGAATTTAATGGTTTAAGTATAATTTTTTTAAAATTAATAATTTAAGAGTTATCAACAGAAAAAATGATTTTTTATTTGGGACACCCTATATATTTTTAATTAACTGAAGAAAATTTAAAATTACCTTTTCAAAAATATAATACACTTGATATTTTGTTATAATCCCCTTCAAAATACAGAATTTTTAAAAGCTCGCCACTTTTAACTAGTAGGCTTTGGACCCCTTATTGATGATATGCCTTTAATGGAACTCGAAAACATATTTTTCCAGCAAGACGACGCATCGCCTCTGAACGCTGAAGTTATCAGCAAATTTTTGAAGCCAATTTCAAGAATAATTGGATAGCTAACCAAGATCTCAGCCGTTGGCCGTCGAGGCCACCTGACTTAGTACCCATGGATCTAATCCTATGAATATATTTGCGGAAGAATAAAGGTTCCTTATTCTTCCGTATAATCTAGACAAGAATTAAAAATACTTAGCAGTTATGAGAGGGTATCTTTCACCCCCACTGAGTTAATGAATACCGCGAGAAAAACTGCCCCGTCTGCCCATTACAGAAGACGGTCGATATGTCGAACACCTGTAGCAAAATCCCATGTCTTGGTTTGCTACTTATTTTTATTGTTATTAGATATAGTTTAAATGTGTTGATGTTGGTTAAATATATTTTAAATTGTTATAAAATTCTGCATCTCTCATAGCAAATATTATTTTCGTTTTAATTGATGCTCACAGCTAGATTTTTTTGCATTACAGCCAGTGCCGTTCAAAGCCTACTTATTTAAAGCGGGCGAATTTTTATATACTCTATATCTCGAAGAGGAATCGAGCAAAATATCAAGTGTGTTATATTTCTGGAAAGGTAATTTTAAATTCATTTCAATAAAGTAAAAATATACAGGATGTCCCATATAAAAAATCAAATTTTCTGTTGATAATTCTTAAATTATTAATTTTAAAAAAATTATACTTAAACCATTAAATTCTACGTAAAACGGTGCTTTGGAAATGTCTTCATAGAAACACAAAATTTTCTATAGCAAAAAAGTTACAGTGATTTGTTAAAAATGCATATTTTTGAAACACCCCGTAACTCCGAAACGGTAACAGATATCGATATGCGGTTTTCACCATCTTGTTTTTGACAAAAATTGAGCTCCAGACACCGATACTAGTTTTTGTCTATCTCCTACAGAAAAGGGTGTTTCCATCTAAAAGCGTCGAATTTGACCCACCCTGAACATATAATTTTTGCACACTTCAATTAACTACAAACGTCAGAAGTAATCGATACTAGTATACCAGATTTGTTTCTCACTTTGACCTCTATACAAATAAAAATTGCTAATCGTATTTCGTGGATATCCCAGCTGTTGCAGAAAGACACATGACTCATATATAATTCTCAGGAAATTTATATCTATTATTTGAACAAAACATTTCAAAGAACTTTTATTAACATGTTTTATTATGTATACAAATATACTACATAAAAATCATGTAGAATCAAAAATATGAATAAATAGAATAAAAAAAGAACTTTATTAAGATAATTAATTTTTTAGCTACACTATTTTATTTGAAGACACTTTTTTATATTTCTATCAATCTATCGAGAACCTGTATCAAAAATTCATAATACATAACTTAGGAAGGGTTCATAGTTTCATAGTTGTCGATTTTCGAAAGAAATCAGTACATGTGTATTATTTCCGAATTTTAGTTTATTGTTTTTATGCATTTCATATAAAATGGGTCAGTTTTTTTCTTTAGGGTACTATTTTTGTTACTAAATATTTGTGGTTTTGTTTGTTTTATTTATTTAATAAATATTTTTATACTTTAATTAGAATATTTTTTTTTACATTTCCAACTACATATTGTTCGTTTATAGCAGAATATAAATTCTTTAAATTTTTGAGATTAAGATTAAAATATATAATTTATTTAAATATGAAAAGGGCCCACCAAAGAATGCTGCACGTAGGCGCCAGATACCCCAGGAACGGGCCTGCGCTCAATGGAACGAAATATGCTGGGAATCCAAGAGAGACCGTAAAAGAATAGAGTGGATACAACAAAAGATCTAGGTAATAGATGTCATCCACAGAATCAAATCAAATGGCAATGGGCAGGATACTTAGCAAGACAGACGTACAACAGATGGACCACAAAAATTAGAGCATGGTCCTTCGAGGAATTAAGAGACCTAGAAGAACGCCAAACCGAAGATGGGATATTAGGGAATTAGCAGGGATAACTACCACATAGCCAACTATAGACAACAATAAGCCCAATTACAATGAGATTATCTAGATATGTAAGAGAAACACCATAATTGGAATGGTTGAATAGACTGGAAATGATGATTAAAAAGAAGTAAGAAAGACTCAAAGTGTCGGTTTTTTATACTTTTTTATACTTCTTTTTAATTTAAACCAGGTCTCTTTGAGAAGAATGGACGCCTCCTTTAAATTTGGATTTCTCTATAGTATTAGCTTTAAAATTATTTTTGGGTTATTTATTTTGGTGTAGTAATTACAAATCAATAAGTGTATACAATAATGGAAAATATTAAGATAACAAATCAAACTTAAATGTGAAAAAAAGTCTTAGAATGCGGGGATTTATGATTTATATAAAACTTGTCGTACAATGCTTTGTGCTATTGTGATTTTGACTACGGCTCAAGGAGGATAAGTATTAAAAACGATAATTGCATTTGGCTGTAATCCAGCGGAGATAAAAGTATAAATAAATATCCTCGACCTTCTAAACCCAGACGATTTTTAACGATATTTTTATTTTGTTTCTTTTCGTTTTCCATTATTGTATGTATATGGAAAGTATTTGGAATGTTCCAAAATTGAAAACGGATAGATACCCAATAGAAATATTTATTTACAGGGTATATTTATAACTTATTCTAAATAAACCAGCGGTTTTAGTTTTCATTGTAGCTTAAAATTGAAAAAAAAAACAACAAATTAAGTTCTTGACGATCAAGAACTTTATTGGATGCGTCCCAAAAGTGACTCACCCTTATAACTTTTTATTTTTTTCAGTTAAAAAAACGAGATTTGGTATGTTAGTATATGACGTAAATTAGGATTAATTGACGTATTCAATTGTTTTTTATCACTTTCTGTTTCGCCGGAAATTACTACAACGTTTGATTTTTAAATGGCACCCCGGTATTTTTTTACTTTATTCCATAGAAAATGACACTCTGAATAGAATGACATATCATAATGTCAACCTTTTACATTTTCGCTTAAAAAAAATTGTATTTTAAATTTCAATCCATGGTTGTGTTAAAACACTAATTTTTAATCAAGGGAGCCTTTGAAAAATAGATTTGCTCGTCTAATGTTTTTAGTGTCTTCTCCTGGCCGGTTAAAAGATGCCCAAATCGTATTTTTAATCATATCTCAATTTTTAGCCGACCATACCAACAGGTATGATAGGCTATTAAGATCGGCAAAAAAAAGTTTTTTTAATATCACTCATAATGAGTTATTTGGGCCTGTATTTGGGTCATAAATGACCTAAATACAAAATATTTTCATGGTGTCTGTCTGTCCGTCTGTCTGTAACACGATAACTCAAAAACCGCTAAACCGATTTTAACCAAATTTGGCACAAAAATACTGTGTCACCCGAGAATCTAGCCATCAGTTTTTGGTGGGGGTGGGGGTTGATAAGGGGGTATGGGAGGGGGTTAAAAATTTTAAAAAATCGTAACTTCAAAATTACAGTAGCTAGCGAAACGCGGTTTTCAATTTAAGATTAGGAATAATATTTGCAACAAAATTTGTAATAACATCAAAATCAGTCAAAGTCGCAGTTTTTGAGATAAAAAAAATTGGAAAAATTCCTTTACTTTGAAATTAAGATTATTATTATTAATTAAGATTATTATTATTAATAATTAATTAAAAACTAATAAATAATATAATAATAATTAATTAAAAACTAAAAGAACTGCCTACCAACTTTTTATTAACATATTTTAGTATGGGCGGCTATACGTGCCTCCTGGCGACAATTTTTTCAAGTGGAATGAGGGTGGTTCATTAGCATATTTGGAAAACACATCTTTTTACGAATAATTTGGTACCACACACTTGGTATTTCGAGTCAAATTGTCGTTATAAACCATATGAGAAAATGTCAAAAGTTGACATATGTATGATATGTCATTCTCTATCACATAAAATAAAAAAATACCGAGGGTGCCATTTAAAAATCAAAAGTTGTAGTCATTTCCGCCGAAACAGGAAGTGACCGAAAACAATTGAATACGTCAATCAATCCTAATTTATGTCTTATACAAAAATACCAAATCTCGTTTTTTTATCAGAAAAAAATAAAAAAGTTATAGGGGTGAGGCACTTTTGAGAGGCACCCGGTATACAACTCTCATTAATAAAAACTAAAGTGACTCAAAAAGAAAGACTTAAAGTAAACAGCAACTAAATATGACTTTTCCAATACTAGTGTGGGAAGCACTGAAACCAAATAAGTTTTCTTCTAAACAAAATTTCAAACATTTCATTGCTTGCTTTTCAGTTTACTTACTACAACAAATATATAATTATTAGCAGATTATATCCCGCTTTTACAACACTGTAAAAAACCAATATAGGATATAGGTACAGAAAAAAGGTAAAGTAATAACACAGGAAGTACCTGAAGAAATATTTTAAATGAGGTCGAGCCTTAATCATTCAGTTAAAGCACCAAAAATGCGAGTAAAAAAGATTATACTGTTCCGTGATTAGGTCAATTATTAATCTCTTAACGACTTGTCATTCGCGACGAGGCACCTGGTCATTAGTACCGCATACTTGCTAGTTAAACGACCGGTAAAAATAAACGAAATTACTTAATTAGGAAATTACAACTATCATATAGAAAGAATTATACTGTAGTTTTTACTATTCTGCTACTATGAATGGTATTAAACTGAATTAGTTAATATTTTACTTATTATTACTTACTATTCATCTGGCACGATTGGCACGAGTCATTTATCACAAGTTGTTATCTGTGACGAAACTCACCTGTAAAAAAAAACAAAAATTAGAAAAACATTTTCTATTACTAGAAACGAATAGTATAGTCTATACAACCATCGTTTAACATTGCGTCAAATCGCCACCTCAAAACTACAAAATAACTCGAAAATTGGCTGTTTGTAGTTAACTCTACCCTCTACCAATCTTTGTTATTTTGGATTCTTTCTATTTGCAGTTATTGCAAATATAACTAAAACTAAATACAGGGTTGTTCACCACATACGACACGGAGTATTGTAGCTAAACGATGAGATTTTTACAAATTGTAAGTTTTGGGTTCGATGAAAGACTATTAGAGGTACAATTTAAAAATAATTTTACAAGATACAGAGTGTCCCAAATAAGTAAAAAAATATCAAAGTTGTATTTTTTTAAATGGAACACCCTATATATTATTACATTTTTAGTTTCTACGATTAAAATAAAGGTAAATTTGATTAAGATTTATTATACTTAAACCTTACCGTTTTTGAAATATTTTCAATTTTGTGAAATTGCAGTAAAAATTTTAAGGCTTCATTCAAAAATTTCATAAGGCGAATTTTCGCTCGAGTTATCCCATCACTAATTTTTAGTTACATAAAAAAAGTAGCAGTGTTATGTGAAATCACGATCTTTTTTATATCTACTCATAAACAAGAAACCCCATAAAACATAAGAAAATGGGACACCCTGTACAAATATAACATGTATTTTCCTATAAAGATTTAACAATGCCCAAAATATATTTATTTTAACTTAACGTATAACGGTGAACTACTAATCTAAAATTCCAAACCCGAACAATTTCCTCAACTATATTCAATTAAGTTGCTGCTTTAACAGTAAACTGAATTTTTCTTCTGGCTGCTAATCAGCTGAATTAATTCATTTCCACGTGCCCCTCATTAGGTTTGCTAATAACCGTTAATTAACCAGAGACATACTGGGTGTTTTGCATCTAGTAGATAGTTTTAATTGCCACTTGCAGGTGGTGTTTTACAGAAGCGTACTAATGTCTGAATAAATCAACTACTAAACAGGAAAGATTAACAGAAAGTCCAAATTTGTCTAGGTTTACTGATCAAAAACTTGTTGTTAATGCAATAATCTGATCGACAATTAGTATTTCGAATAATAATTGCTGTTAAAATGAAGAAGATCCTTTTTAACAAAATATTATTCAACCATTTGCAATTATGATGTAGTTTCCTCCCTTACATTTTATAGATAATATACTTGTAAAGCTTAATTTTCATGCATCAGGTAACCGACGATATGATGATACGATATTAATTTTATTGGTTGAATTGAAAGACTTGACGTTTGATTGAAAGACTTCGAGAAATTACGCAGAAGAAAATTACGCAGTTTTTAAATTTACTGCATTTTCATGCCTCCGTTTATCGGATATACGATTTCCTTGTGATTGATGTCATTTTATATTTTCATTTCCATAACGATTTCGCTATTTTACTTATAGTCTAAGAGCTAGCAACGTTTTCGAGAGGGAATTTTAAGAAAGCTGGTACTTTAATATATCTTTTGCTATGCTCTCCTAAACAGACTGCTGACCGTCTGACTGCCGGTAGACGTTGCGTTCACTACTGTACATCACATCTGTATTTAAAATCTGTTTGCTACTGCTCATCACAAATTCGCCCTGCATTTTAGGAACTAAGGAGGCTAGGACAAACATGTGTAGCACATTTCATAAACTGGTCAACGAGAAATCCCATAAAAAACACGAAAATAAGATACTCTGTAGAGGTGTGTAGTTCGTTCTAGAACTAGTTCCAATGAACTAATCCGACCCCGGAATGAAAGGAACTAGTTCCCGGTTTCTCAAAGAACTAGTTCCTCAGAACCTATTCCGGGATCGAGACTGTGACCGATATATCTGTTTGCTACTGCTCATCACAAATTCGCCCTGCATTTTAGGAACTAAGGAGGCTAGGACAAAACATGTGTAGCACATTTCATAAACTGGTCAACGAGAAATCCCATAAAAAACACGAAAATAAGATACTCTGTAGAGGTGTGTAGTTCGTGAACGAACTAGTTCCAATGAACTAATCCGACCCCGGAATGAAAGGAACTAGTTCCCGGTTTCTCAAAGAACTAGTTCCTCAGAACCTATTCCGGGATCGAGACTGTGACCGATATATCTGTTTGCTACTGCTCATCACAAATTCGCCCTGCATTTTAGAAACTAAGGAGGCTAGGACAAAAAACATGTGTAGCACATTTCATAAACTGGTCAACGAGAAATCCCATAAAAACACGAAAATAAGATACTCTGTAGAGGTGTGTAGTTCGTGAACGAATTAGCTCCAATGAACTAATCCGACCCCGGAATGAAAGGAACTAGTTCCCGGTTTCTCAAAGAACTAGTTCCTCAGAACCTATTCCGGAATCGAGACTGTGACCGATATATAATAGTATGCGACGGCGACGGATCGGCCGGCGCGATCGTAGTCCGATGCTACGTAGGAGTGGAGAGTGCCAGCCGTATGTTATCAGATCCGGACCTAGAAGAACTAAATAAAATACTAGTTTACGTACGGGATCGGCCAGCGCGATCGTAGCCCGATGCTAGGCGGGAGTGGGGAGTGCCAGCCGTATGTTACCTGTCCCGGACCGAAAGGACTGAGAGGAACTAGAGGAATTAATTAAAATACTAGAGTGGCGTAATTACGACAGAAAATTGTCGTAGATACTGTTTTTAATTTTGAGTTTGTTCTTTGAATATTTTATGAGAATGTTTCACTTTTGGTCCCTAAAATTAAGAAATATCTTATAAAACGAAGTAGATATTCTGAATTTTTAGACAAAAACAAAAAGAGGGAAAATGCAATTTTTCGTAAAATTTTCCTATTATTTGTTCAAATTGATTTGTGATATAGTTTTTTAAACTTTGATTTGAGTTTCTTTTTTAATTTTTTTATCTGCAATAACACTTACCTATGTGTTTTTAACATACGCAATTACACGTCTCGTTATATTTTATAAAAATTATACAGATCATATTGTGAATGAGTGACAACGAAACCCATTAGCAAGCAACAGGGATGTTAATGTTAGTCAGGAACTATTGTGAACTAAAGACCCAGTTCAAGGAACTATTCCTCTGGAGAAACTAGAACTAAGGAACTAGCCCAAGGAACTAGAATTCCCATCTCTACTTCGTATTATTTTGTTCAGCTGATAGTTTCTCTTAGCGAACGTATGTGATCAATTGATCAATTGATGAAATCGACTGATGAAGGGGCAGGCTTTAGAAGCGTGCTGAAGCCGCTTCTAAAGCCTGCTCCTTCTCGTGGTCGTGCAGCATCTAATATGTTTTCTATTCTGATATTTATTATTTTTTTGTATATTGTTGTTTAATAACTATTAAAAATGTATTCAGAGCGATTCAATAACATTCTGCAAATATAAACGGTCTTTCGTAGGCTACGTTTATTCGTTTTGTGGTTTTATTTATATGGGCAAGTTTATTGCTACCGATAAATCGGTTAATGATTTTATTTGAACTGGTGTCTCGTACGGTAAAAACAAACATCGTTTCAATCGAACGTAGGCGCGTGACGTTAAAAATCTGAATACAAAACCTTTTGTTTGCGCGTAGAAAAATCAGGACGATATTCAAACTGATGGATTACATAATAAGATCACTGTTGGCAATAATAATAAACATGGACAAATATAATTCAGCATAGATATTTAAACAGATTGATTTGTATAATAACGATTGTAATCCCATTGGACTTCCATAAAGAAACGTTAAATTTGAAAGTATAACGGGTGGTGCATCGCCGTTGAAAACATAGGAAATCCCATATAAATCTTGAACAAATATTGTCTCCCCTGTTGATTTTACGGCAAAGTCGTAAATAGATTTTTAAAGATACACATGCCAAATATGAACAATTTTGAACAAGCCGATATATAATTTAAAAAAACTTGTATCTATTTTTAAATTAAAATTACCAATTATATTGTTTATTAACCAACTTACCTGAATTTGTAAACCACTATTTGCCTGGTTTTGCATTGGTATCTGTGAAAAATTTTAATTTAAAAATAGATGCATTTTTTTTAAACTAGCTAAATCAGTCAAAATCGTTCAAATTTGGCATGTCTACCTCTTTAACCTCAAAAAATCCATTTACTACTTCGCTGTAAAACCAACAGGGACGTCCATATTTGGACAGTTCAAAATTTGCACGGGATTTCCTGTTTCCAAGTACGATGCACCACTCGGTAACTGATTTCTGTTAATTCGATTTTCTGCGTTTTCGTTAATACTACCAAGCCTACCTATATATATATAAACGGGATTTGGTTTAAGTATTTAATACTCATTTCCAACTACAGCCTATTGCTGCCTTCTCTTTACCCTACGCCACACATCTCGATTTAGAGCGTCATCAGCTTCTAGGCTACGAGCTTCCATTGCTTCCTGAACCGTTCCGTTCCAGGATTTTCTAGGTCTACCTCTCTTTCTTCTTCTTCGGACATGTTCTGCCTCCGGCATACGCAGTACATGTCCAGACCACTTTAAGATGGATTTTTCGATTCGATCTAGTACTGTTTCCTCCGATGCATTCATGATACGCCTGACCTCGATGTTTGTCTTTTTTCCATCCTAGATATACCTGCGCTTCTTCTAAGGTAGTCCATTTGAACAACTTGGATCTTGCGCTTCGCGTTTGCACTCAAGAGTCCATAGCGCTAAACCACACAGCAAAGAACTAACTCCACCAATGTTCGTCCAAGTCTCTTTTTAGTTGTTGCAGACAAGTTTCGGTCCCAACAGAGGCTATTAAGACATCCAATAACTTGTTTGCTCTTCTGAATTCGGCTTTGTATTTCTTCATTGCCCAAACCCTCGTTGTTGATAGTAGCACAACCATGCCCTACCTACCACTTTCAAACAACGTGTCGATATACAATTCATATTTTGTGTAAATTTATATTATAAGTAATTAAAATCATCATCATTTTCAGCTCATTCAACCATTTCCAATTATGGTGTAGCCTCCCTAACATATTTAGATACTCTCTTTGTTATTGGGCCATACCATAAGAAAACTATTGGACTCCAAGCCAAAGCGATGTCGTGAAGTTATAGCTAATCACGGTTACTCTACCCATTATTAATTTTATTAGGTTAGCAACAACTAATATACTTGTAATTTTTATATTAATTTTTAGTTTCTCTATTTTTGTCCCTATAGTTTTTTATTTAATTGAATAAAATCTTAAGTATTCGTGAGACATGTGATTATTTCATTTAAGTAAGAACTATTTAAGTATCTTTAATTTTAACAATGCAAAAAATGGCCTCAGTCCCTGCGTTAACAAAAAAGACACAATTTTAAAAAAGTTTCTCTACTTTTGTCCGGTAGTGTATTTTATTAACACTCCAAGGCTCAACAAGAAAAAAGTTAAGAAGTATCTATAGACTGTTGAAATCTAAAACTCATTTTGGTGAAACGTTTCGTCGAGCTAAGGTCAAATAAACAGCTTACACCAGCTTGTTTACAGCGTTTCAGTACAGTTATTTCGTGAAATTTATTCAAGAATGCGAACGCCAATATGTTAATTAATATTATTTAATTCCAACAGAAATAAAAAATATATACAGATAACATTCCATGTTGTGGAAGTCGGCTGTTGCCAACAAACGACCTTAGCTATGAGCAAGCGAAATTTAAAGCATTTCCTTCGTTTAAGCCATTCCCAACATCTGCGTTTCATAAAAAAGTACAAGAAATAGTTCTTTCTTCGAATTTGGCAGATAATAGTAGGTATTGAAACTAAAAAGATTTCGGAATTCCATTGTCATTATTTCTAAAACTAAAAGAATTTCGAATTTTTCGGACTTCCATTGTCTTTATTTATTTTGTTTTCACAACGTTTCGGTAAGATCACTGACCGTTATTAAGTGTGAACAAAGCAACCAAAAGAGGAATAGTTACAAAACGTCCTCTACATGTACGACTTGAAAAACATACGCAAAGAGGTGAAATAATGATCGAATACGAAATAAATCGTGCATTGCAGATCATGTGTGATCCATCACTGACCGTTATCAAGTGTGATTAGTGTGAATTAATCTATATCCTAAAACTACTGACCAGAGCATTCACCCGTGACCAAGTTGGGTTCTCTCTAGAAGTGAAAACATCACTTCTACTCCTGATGCAGCTAGATTACACAAAGCTATGGCCAAGAGTGGATCTATCCCCAACATGGCACTTAAGAAATCTGACGGAAGCTACACGGAGGGAGAGGAAGAGAGAGCAAATCTCCTACTTTATACACACTTTCCAGGTAGCATACCTATTGATACTTATGTAGCTCCCACTGAACCCCACAATCCTTGTAGGGAAGATTGGGAAGTGGCAAGCTAGTAATAACAGAACAAAAGCTGAAATGGGCGATCGACACCTTTCAGCCCTATAAAGCAGCAGGAGTGGATGGGATCTTTCCTGCCCTTCTAAAGGAGGGTCAGCAAATAGCTACTCACCATCTACTAAGCATTACAAGAAGCAGTCTAGCGATGGGATATATACCAACCACATGGAGAAGAGCAAAAGTAATCTTCATACCCAAAATAGGCAAAACTGACTGGACAAATCCCAAGTCATTTAGGCCTATTTGTCTCACATCGTTCATACTAAAAACGCTGGAGAAAGTAGTTGACAACCATATTGGAGAAAATCATCTAAAGGTTAAACCACTGCATGATAGTCAGCATGCATATAGAACGGGCAGATCCACAGAAACTGCTCTGTACCAATTAACGGAGCTAATACAGACAAGTCTGGATAGCAAAGAAACAGCAATTTGTGCCTTCTTGGATATTGCGGGGGCGTTTGACAATATACCACATAAGGTGGTCAGGCGATCTCTAGAAACAAGAGGGGTGAACAGAACTATTATTCGCTGGTTTTGGGAAATGCTGTCAACACGAACAGCAGAGGCTCAGATGGGCACCAAAACTGTAGCTGTTAAAACAACGCAAGGAACTCCACAAGGTGGAGTAACCTCCCCTTTGCTGTGGAGCTTGGTGGTGGATGAACTACTAGATGAATTAACTCTAGCGGGAATACACTGCATTGGGTATGCAGATGACATAGTCATGATCGCTCGGGGGAAACATGAAGGCACCTTGTGTGATATTATCCAAAGAGGACTCCGTATCACTGAGAGATGGTGTAGGACTGTCGGGCTGAGTATCAACTCAGACAAAACCGCGATAGTGCCATTCACCAGAAGGCGAAGTCTGAAAAACTTGAAAAGAATCCAACTAGATGGAAAGGAAATACTGCCAACACAGGAAGTTAAATACCTGGGAATAACCCTGGACAGTAAACTCCTGTGGAACAGGCATATTAAGAACACTACCAGCAAAGCCATAAAGGCTCTCATGATATGCAGAAGACTGGCCGGAAATAGATGGGGCTGCTCCCCTAACATTTTGCGCTGGATGTATACCATGATAGTAAGACCCATGATTACTTATGGAGCAGTTGCCTGGTACACAAAACTAGAGCAACGGACGGCAAGGCTAAACCTATGCAAAGTCCACAGACTAGCATGCGTTTGCATCACAGGAGCCATGAGAACCTGTCCAACAGCAGCAATGGAGGTCATTCTAGATCTAACACCACTGCACATTGTCATTGGTAGATATGCCAATGATTAGAATGGTCACTAACGGAATTAGTACTGGGAGAATTGTCAGATCAGGGGCTTGGAACACCCTCATAAAGGAAATACCACTCCTGCAACTCCCAGTGGACGATATGCCAAGAACGTACAACTTTGAGAAACATCTCAATGTAGTATTGAGCAATAAAAAGGATTGGAAGAGCGAAACGCTTGCCCAGCAGTTAAAAGACCATACCATAACTTGGTATACTGATGCTTCCAAATCCAATACGGGAACAGGGATCGGAGTGTTTGGGCCGAGAGCTAATTACTCCGAACCAATGGGCCCTAGTATCCTACAGGCAGAAATCTACGCTATCGAGAGATGCGTACAACTTATCTTAGATAGGAACTATCGGACACAAGAAATAGCCATCTTATCTGATAGTCAAGCAGCGTTAAAGGCGATCAACTCAGTATCAATCGATTCGAAATTGGTCAAAGAATGCTTAGAGAAGCTGAATAAATTAGGCAAAGAAAACAAAGTCCTCCTACACTGGGTGCCTGCTCACCAAGGGATAGAAGGCAATGAAAAGCAAATAATCTAGCTAGGAAAGGAGCGAACACTCCACTAACTGGACCAGAACCGTTCTGCTTTCCAAGTGGTAACCAACTCAAGGCGGAACTCAAGAACTTGGAAGATTCCATCCGCAACCTGGAATGGAAATCTTGCAATGGTCTAAGACACTCGAAGAAGTTTCTGAGGGCTTATGATAAAGAAAAATCACAGATCTTCCTGGGTCTGAGTAAGAACAATCTTCGGATTGTCACGGGGTTTTTAACAGGACACTGTCTCCTCAATGAACACCTCAGTAGATTGAAACTAAGAAGAAACGGCTAATGCAGATTCTGTGGGGAAGATGGTGAAACACCAGTACACCTCATCACTGAGTGCGCCGAGACGTCAACCATTCGTGCCATGAATTTTGGTGCGACTGATATTGGAGATGGAGAGCTACCCTCTATAAAACCGTCCCAGATACTGGCTTTTGTCAAAGCCCTGGGACTGTATGATGAGTTATGATTCAAGAAAGGGGGACACAATGGATCTGTAAGGTCGAAGTGATTAACCCCCCTCCCACTCATTCTAAAATTCTAAAAGTTGGGTTCAGTCAAGTGTGAGGTTGTTCACAAAGTATACTCGCATTTTTTATGTGCTTGCCATATTGTGGAAATTATAGTGGACAGCAAACTGCAGGAGAGAGGATTGGGATTAGATACAGATACGACGGCGGTCTGTTCAACATAAAAAGACTCAGGGCAAAAACACGTACAAAATTCATTACAGAACTTCAATACGCTGATGACTGCGCTCTAGTTGCAAACACGTTACAACAATTACAAGAAATGTTGAACAAATATACCTGGGCATACGAGGCTTTGGGCCTTACGCTAAACATCGACAAAACCACAATCATGTGCACTTCCCCGGAAGATCACAACAATGCTATAAAAATCGGAGTAGAACTATTGGAATATGTAGCGGAATTCAATTACCTCGGCAGTTTGTTTTCGGAAAAGGTCAATATCGACTCTGAAATTCAGTACAGGATTAGCAACGCCTCAAGAGCATTATGGAAATTAAAAGACAGAGTTTTCTACAATCATGACTTAAGTACAAAAAGGAAACTTGCAGTGTACCGAGCAATTATAATCCCAACCATGTTATATGGGAGCGAAACCTGGGTACCGTACCGCGTACCGCCGACACATGAATGTATTAAACAAGATGCAACAGAGACACCTTAGACAACTCTTAAGAATCCGGTGGTTCCATCATGTCTCAAACGTATCGGTCCTTGAAAAAGCTAACTGTGAGAGTATTGAAGTCATGGTTAGTGATGTTAATATTTCAGAAATTTTTGATTGTTGCAGAGGAAATTTCTGAAACTTTCGGAAATTTATGAAATATTAGTAAATTTTACAATTTTACATATTTTTTGTCGATACAATAAAGGAATAAATTAGATAGACATTTGATACCAACATGTAAGTGAAAAAAAAAACAATAAACATAATATTAGTTGTTATATTTTTAATAAACAATACATAACCCATAAAAGTCATAAACATAACAAAAATAATTTGGTAACATTTGTATTTTGTGCATAAACCACGAACTATGACTATGAATTTAAAAAAAAAAAAAAAAAAAAGCACGAAATATAAATTTAAAAAACGTAAAACACAAATAACTGAATTATTCTATTCCGGAATATCAGGTGCCGAGCTGGTCCCATCTTCATAGGGTATTATAGTAGTAGTAGTAAATCAAAATGTAAAACTGATCGATATTTGGAAATTCAAGAGCCTAGCCTAATCAAAATTTCTAAGGGCTATGAGGTTCACATAAATGATCAAATATATTCCAATGATGTCTCAATACAAGACGGCAAGCCTTTAATACTACCACCAATCAGTTTTGATCAAGTAAAAAGAAGTAAATCCTTCGAGGCCTTCAACATCACGAAATTAAATTTTGACAAAATGTTCGAGCTAAGACAAATGGTTAACCAACTGCATCCCTTAACACCATCAACGAGAAGTTTCATGGACAATTTCACTGACATCATATTCATGGTTTTGTTGATCCTCATCACTCTGAGCCTAATCTTCATCACAAGAATGAAGTTACTCAACCCTATGCTGAGCTACATAAGGAAGAAGATATGCCCATCCAAAAAAGAGATGCCCGAAGACCCACCACGAAAAGAAAACTCCGTTATCTTTTCGTCTTAAGGAGGGAGGAGTTACATGTGACCATTTCCGCCACACCTGCAACCGCACAGAAGATCTTCCCTGCTGATCATGCTTTTATTGATAAGTTTTCCTTTCAAGTTAATGTTCATTATAAATTCATTCTTTTGTCTGATTTCGTACGTACAACATTCACGCTGTCTTCGTCAGTTTCTATTTCCAAATCAGATATATTTGATGTATCATCTGGTTCTGATTCTGAAGAATGGACCTCTACCTCCACGAGTTCTAGTGGTTCTGGAGGAATTTCATGTTGTGGAATATCATGCTCCATATCCACTTTTTGTTTTTGTAGTAATAATTTATTGTTATGAGCTACGAACATTATTTTACCGGCTCTTTGTGCAGTTAAGCGAATCCTTTTTTTAGTATGGATAAAACTGTAAGTACTGGAACTTCTCTCTGTGGCTGCAGATGACGTTGGTAAAGACAGCAGAGCAACAGCTAAATATTTCAACCTCGATTTCAACTGAGTATTTTTACACATTGCTTGCCACCAACTTAGACAGTCTACATTTTTAACTGACATCCAAACGTAGTCGAGAGCCCATAAACCCGATTTGGCGCAATAATTTGTTACATCTGTAAAAATGGCTTATTATTGACAAACTGAGGATGATTGTTGGTGATATTGTTGATAAATTCCATAGCGGCTACGTGTTCTTCATTGTTAAGGTGCTCTCCCAGGAAATCCAAGAGATTCGCGGCAAAATGCATTGGTTCAAGAGCCATAGGTTTTTTATTTTGTAAGACGGAGAAGCATTCTTTTTCTTCTGACTTAAGAATCGGCATACTTGATACACTTTCATTACATTTTTGCTCAATGTCTTGAATTTTGAAAAGAAATTTCTTGCAAAATTCGGATTTTTGCAAATATTCGCGATTTTTGGAATATTTCGGAAATTTCTGAAGTTTCCTGCAAAATTCGAATGGAAATATTCGCTGCCAACATCACTAGTCATGGTTACAAAATCCCGCTTAAGATGGGCTGGTCCACGTATGCAGAATGCAAGAAAACCTCATATCAAAATCTCTGCTTTACGGTGAGCTTGTAGACGGTAAGAGGAGGCCGGGTGGACAACTCAAAAGTTATAAGGATATTTTCCACGAAAACTTAAAGGGGATTAACATGCAGAATGAGTGGTAAGAAGCAGTTCACAATAAAACTCAATGGAGAAGTATTGCAAACTCAGTTAACAGCGACAACCAAAAAGCAAAGAAACAACAAGCAATGAGATTTTTGAATGTCCGGAGTGCGGTAGGCAGATAACATCACGTATCGGGTTTTTCAGTCACAGAAAAGGTCATGAAAGAAAACGCCTTGCGTGACCATCTTTTAATGCGTGTCGAATACTCGTCAGCGAGTAATGGCAGTATGGTATGGAGATTATCATACTCGGATGGTTAGGGATTTTATTTTGTTAAATATCAATTTGCATTTTTTCCAATGAATTTTTCATACATGGTAGAATACTTGACTTCATTGCTCCACCTCTTTGCGTATGTAAGTCGTACAACATTTAGAGGATGTTTTGTTTCTCCAATATACGACTCACCGCAATCACAAGGTACCTGGTAGAAGCACTGTTGCTCTGGTTTTGATGATTCCAGTTTTGTTTTTGAGCCCCAGGGTAGCAAACAAATTTCCAGAATGGTGAAGCAATTACCACGGTAGAGACAGGCCAAAAAAACCATAGAACATTCAGCAAAATTCACGGCCAGACCGGAGTATCTATTCTTTACCATTCGCATCTTCAAATATCACTCGCATCTCCGAGAAAGCCATATAATAATACATGTCGAACAATACGAACGATGTCAAGAATAGCACCGCATACGCAAAGCACACCAAGAAGACACCACAGAACACATTTTATAACTGTGTCACAGCTTGGCAAATATGCGGTTTTGGACTAGGCCATTAACAAAGAACTATATGGAGAATTCAGTCTCCAAGTTGCCAGACTTTTTGCGAAGGACAGGACTGGAGAATGCAACCTAAGGATCAGAAGAGGACCACAATACATCTGTAAAGATCAATTACACCAATAATTTCACTCCAACCAGTAGCATTCGTGTTATTCATTAAGAAATAATTAATTTCCCTTATTACTCATAGACTGTACGTTCCGTCTTTCTCTGTCTCGTTGCGCCACATATTCACGTAATTTTTCGAAGTACCATAAAGTACCCGTGGCTACGTGTTTCGGAACGCATTGTTGGCCGATGAAATCACCTGGTTGTCGTCGGACGACGCCGTCACCTGACCCAATATGCAACTATGCGAGCTGATTCATGGCTCAGGTGTGCTACGGCCTTCTCGAGATGTTAATTTTACGAGCCCAGCGACGATACGTACCGTCTGAATAATTTAACAATAGTGAGAATTAATTGGTTTTGGTAACACTACTTGTGCTCTTAATTTTTTTATAAGAATCTCATATATTGTGGATATATGGATATTTTAAAAGTCTATAAAGACTTTGAGGAGGCTTCCGACTCGGTATATCTAAGGCAATAATCGAAACCTTAGCGAAACAAGGTATTGACAGGCCTTATACCGGGTGTCGTATCGTCGAGCGGGACATAGGAAATCCCATGTAAATTTTAATGTGGTCAATTATTGGCTTCCCTAATTATTTTAGAGAATAATTCTATTTAGGTTTATTGAAGAGCACTAAAACCCACATTCAATAGAATAACTTTAGATATTTTTGATTAGCCCGTTTACGAGTTATCGCCGATTTCTTTTTAAATATTTCTCCTTTCTTATGGCCCTGTATTTACTTATGAGCACCAGTCAAAGTAAAAGATAACTGTCAAATGAAGTTGTCATTTCAGAAATTTATCTATTTAGTGCTTTATTATTATTATTAAAAACTCATACCTACATCGAAAATATTAGCCATGAATTACACTACCGAAGAAAAAGTATTGATGATTAAATGATATTATCAAGGAAATAGTTATAAAAGGTGTCGGACATGTTTGCTGCTCTGTATCCTAATAGACCGATACCTGGAAAATCTACAATCGCAAGGAATATCCAGAGATTTGGGACCAAAGGTACCCTAATAAATAACTGCAGATGTGAAGCAAGGCAGGAACAAAGAGAAGATGCAAGAAATGATACCGACTTAGAAGTTTTATTGTGCGTGGAAGAGAACGATGGAAATATCAGCACAAGGAAACTTGAGGATAAAATAGGAATAGATCAACAGATCACAGATCTAGCGTTTCGAATTTTGAAACGACATAAATACTATTCCTTCAAATATGAAAAGCACCAAGAGCTACGAGATGGGGACGAAATACGGCGGCAGGCGTTTTCGTTTTGATATGTTGGAAAGAGCAAACACGGATAGGGAATTTTTAAAAAACATATGTTTCACTGACGAATGCACGTTTACCTTAAATAATGAACCCAATGTTCAAAATTATTGATATTGGAACAAAGAAAACCAACACACACGGGTTTGTCGAAACAAGGACGCAATATCCACAGAAAGTAAATGTTTGGGCAGGGATATTCGGACACAATATTATCATATTATCGGGCCATTATTTCTTACGCGAAATTTAAATGCAGAATATTATTTGAAACTACTCGAAAATCATATTTTACCTGTTTTACATGATGCCGCTAGGGAAAATCAGGAAGTTTGGTACCAAATGGATGGCTTTTAGTACCTTGGCTGTTCGGGAATATTTAAACAATAGTTTTAACGGAAACGTTATTGGCCTAAATCATACAGTAAATTGGCCAGCAAGGTCTGCTGATATTTCGCCAAATGATTTCTTTCTCTGGGGCCATTTCAAAAACAGGATATACAAGGATAAAAAATACCCAAATTTAGACGAGTTAAAAAATGCTATTTCTGCCGAATGCAATAGAATTTCAGTTTACCAACTAGCGAATGTAAGAAGAGAATTTTATGATCGCCTGGGTTATTGTCTAGCAGTCGATGGAGGAATATTTGAACATCTTCTTAAATCCTAAAGTTCTAACAATTTAATAGTACCTAAATTAATAATAAGTTATTGAATATTGTAATAATACTATAATTAACCTTGTAACTGATTACTTTGTTTTACTTTAATTCATATTAATTTGTATTTATAAATACATCTTTAAGATTTCCGATGTAGGAATGAGTTTTCAATAATAATAAAGCACTAAATAGGTAAATTTCTGAAATGACAACTTCATTTGACAGTTATCTTTTACCTTGACTGGTGCTCATAAGTAAATACAGGGCCATAAAGAAAGTAGAAATATTTAAAAAGAAATCGGCGATAACTCGTAAACGAGCTAATCAAAAATATCTAAAGTTATTCTTTTGAATGTGGGTTTTAGTGCTCTTCAATAAACTTAAATAGAATTATTCTCTAAAATAATTAGAGAAGCCAATAAATGACCCCATTAAAATTTACATGGGATTTCCTATGTCCCGCTCGACGATGCAACACCCGGTACAACACGAAATGAACTTATCTATGAAAATGGCTGACTGATATAATATGCCGTAACATTTAACTCAACTTTAGCGCCTTCGGGAGGCCCACAAAAGGCTCTAAAATCGGCGATAGCAGTATCCATTCGCGAATATAATAATTTATACTTATATTGGATCTCTGAGCATGTAATAGTAAAGAACATTCCCGCTGCCACTGAAGAAAGTTCATTGGCCGCCATAAAATGTAAAAAGGTCTCATTTCCATCTTCTAATCTTGTAATAATTTCTTTTATTTCTTTTTTGAAAGGATAATGGGAGTTTTTATGACTTAATATTTGTTTCTTGGAGTAATAAAGAAATAAAAATGGACAAGATTCTGCTTCACCGAATCATATGAGACTAGAAATATAATAATAATTTGAATTTGAACTCAGACAAAAATAATATACATTGATCTGAACATTTACTGTACAAAAGTAACCAAGATATACATTCAAAATGTAAACAGAAAAAATACTAGGTTGCTGGATATTAATTAAACATGTTTGTTAAAGAAGATCGTATATATGATTATTCGTTTTTGTATCAATAATTCATAAAATAACTTAGAATTGGTTCTCTTCGTGGAGAATACTTGGAACAACAATATTGTTTAAAAGTTATCTGTTGTTTTATCCAAAGACAACCTGCCTACGTCAGTTTTCGACTTTCAAAATTCAATTTAACAGCACCATAGTTGTTGATTTATAAGTTAAGGCCTCGAAGTTTTGCCTTGTTTACACTGTTTTATCTACTTGATATATACATAAAACAAAGACAGACGAACGATGCAGTGTCAAAGACAGAGACTGACAGGTAATTCGAATGTCACTGATGTCTCTAACTAGAATGAACAGAATTAAGATTGACTCTGCATCCAACTTATATCCAGTTATATCTAAAGACGTGAAAAAGTTAATAAACTTTTATCTGTACATTATTAAACAAACACACCTTTAACGTCAACTAGTGGTTACAGTCCAAATAAAGAAGGCTTAAAATATCTTTATTACTAATCTTCAAGGACAGAAATTTATTTCAAAATAAACAGATTGTAGGATATAAATAACTGGACAACCAAAGTTTTCCATCAAAACAGACCAAGTCAAAATTTCTTAGATAAAGATTATCCTTATCGTTTGTAAATTTATTTAAAAATAAATTTCAACAATAATTATTCATATAGTAGGTGCATAGGCGTAGCACAAGCGGGGAAGCAATTACTCAAGCGCTGTAGAATAACATAAATAATAGTCTAAGAGCTAGCAACGTTTTAGAGAAAGTATTTTAAGAAAGCTGTCTCTTTTACTAAGCTCTCTGGAACAGAATGCGGGCCGCCTGGCTGCCGATACACGTTGCGTTCACTAATGCGCATTGGAAGAAGACCCTTTATTTTTTTTTATTTAGTCCGTTAAATTGTAGTATTGAATATAAATCGAGCAAGTCTCCATAGCGCGGCGCGTAGAGGTTCCGCCTATGAAGTGAGGAGTCCGAGTTCGAGACCAGCTCGGGGTATAAATTTTTGTTTTATTTTCGTTTATATTCTGATAGTAAAGTATTAAATATTTGTTTTTTTGATCACCAGAATGGATGGCGTTTGTGGGGTTATGAGCCGTACTGTATATAACTAGAATTTGATACTTACATTTGTTTTGAAAGATTATTGTGGTAATTAATTAATATATAGGTTTAGGATGGTCTGGCTGCCGGTTGCGTTCACTATTGCGCATTACATGTGTACAGAGTGTCCCATTTTGGTTGAAATCATACGGTATCTCCGTTATTCGTCAAGATAGAAGGGTGCGGTTTGCACAAACCTGTGCCAATTTTTTGTGAAACGGAAGAACCTGCAACGAAATTTTCGTAGCCCTCTTCGTTTCTAAGCTACAGGGTCTTTTCGAAAATTTTGCAATTTGGGACAGCCCCCGTATCTTCGATATTATGGAGGATATCGAGAAGGTGAAAACTGATTCTTGTAGAACTTTTTACGTAGAATACAGTGGCGTAGTCTGTTTTTCTACGATAATATTTTTGAAAATATGAACTAAAGTTATGTTTTTTCAAATGGAACACCCTGTATATTTATAAATCGTATGATCCGCTTTACTATGAGCTACTCAAAAATATATACTACTCTATATTTATTTTCACTATTTACTGCAATATTTAAAATATATCATTTTCTTATTAGTAGGCCGTGATAAATAACAAAAAATCAAAATGGTATCTACTAAAATACCCAATTTTAATACATACACATATTAAAATTTTATTTGTAATTGATATATTTTACTTTTGTAATGTTACCACTGAATCTCTGAATGTATTTTTCCGTTTTTTTATAACGGGATGGGTTTGCAAATCGCAAATATCTAAACGCTTGCATTATTAAAGCGTTTTTCAGATGTTCGACGTATTAGTTACCACGATATATTTCATATTTCATAAATCCCCAAAATCAGAAATCGACAACGGATAAATCCTGAAATCAGGGAGGCCATCATATAATAATTTAACAACATTCTAATATTTTCGTTGTAAGTTAAGTTGTGAGGGGGAGTCCCATCTTGCTGAAAATATATTTTACGTAAATTAGCTAAAGGAATATTTAAAAGTTCCGATACGATAACTTCCAAGATTTACAAATAGCGGTAGAGAGTTAAGTTTTCCTAATATATAAAGAATTTATTAGTGGCTCTCAAAATAAAAGAAGAGACAGATAGCAGTACATATGCTTTTTCTTTAGTTTCTTTTATTATCAATCATGGCCTACTAATAAGTATGATCTTTTAATATATTTTTAAGTAAATAATGAAAATAAATATAGAGTGATATATAGTTTTAAGAAGCTTACGGCAAGCCAGATCATATAACTTATAAATATACAGGGTGTTCCATTTAAGAAAACATAACTTTAGTTGATATCTTAAAAAATATTCTTTTCGTAGAATAACAGACTACGCCACTGTATTCTACGTAAAAAGTTCTACAATAAAAAGTTTTCACCGCTTCGATACCTTTAACAATAACAGAGATACAAGGGGTGTCCCAAATTGCAAAATTTTCAAAAAGACCCTGTAGCTCAGAAATGAAGAGGGCTATGAAAATTTTGTTTACGGCATCTTCCGTTTGACAAAAAAGTGGCACAGGTTTGTACAAACCACTTCTATCTTCACGAAAAAAAATCCTTCTATCTTCACGAATAACGGAGATACCGTATGATTTCAACTAAAATAACGCACGAAACTGGGACACCCTGTGCAGGGTGTCCCAGTTTCGTGCTTTTTATGGGATTTCTCGTTTATGAGTGGTGGTCTCGTTTATGACAAAATACATTATTTATGAAAATAAGTATAGAGTATGGTTTGGTTAAGTACATTAAACTCAAATTCACGATGTATTTCAGAAACTAAGAAAGCTAAAACAAATCTATGAATAGCATATTTAGTTTCATAAAAAAGTAGCAAATTAATGTGAAAAAAAAACGCATCATTGTATCTCCACTCAAAAACGAGAAATCCCATAAAAATGAGACACCCTGTATAGAATAACTGCGAGGGCTTCTTACATTTCAATAACGCAGACAAATTAGGTTTAATATAAACCGATTTGACTTCCTCCATAACCGGAAATGTCGGAATTACACACGGATTTTTAAGTAGACATGGTCATTCAACCATATAACAGTAACCAAATGTTCGTTTTTAGTAAGCTGATTTATGTAACATGGTTAAAAAAACAGTTTTAAATAAACTACATACAGTTCATACCAAATAAACTTTTAGTCACGTGATTAAGCTTGACCGGCACAGCGATGCCCACTTTTACATATTTTCTTTTAATCAAAATATTTTAGGAAACAAAGATAAGTCTATACTAATATATGTATAGACAGTGATGTAGACAGCTTAATGGCAAATCAAATGTATTAAAAAGAGAAAAAAGTTGGGTGGGTATGGGTGGGTACATTTCTTCTGAGCAGTATTTATTGCCGGATTTTGCATCAAAATTTCAAACCGCATAAGTAGACGTTTCAAAAAAATGTTGCATCTAGGGCTGGAGCTGGATTTTCGACAATTAGTTACTCATTTTACTTGTATTTTTGGCAATTTTATATATCATCTATACTAATATATAAAATCCTTAAGTGACTCACTGATTAATCACGATCCTGCTCAAACCACGCAATGTAAGAAGCACAATTTTGGCATACAGGTTGATACTAGGGTTATGTAGAGGTTCGATAAGAAGGGATTTTTCGAAAGTCCAGTTCCAAGGGGGTGAAACCACCCCTCAAATATCACAATATTTTTTATTTAAAAAACGGTCAAGTTTCCGAAAAAACGCTTAAACACGTATACGTATTTTATTTTGTTCTTTTACATATTTTAAGATTTTTTAAAAATGTATACAGGGTGTTTCGAAAAATCTGATCATTGATTAATCACGATACTGCTTAAAGCGCTTCATGTAAAAAGTTGATTTTTGGAAAACAGATTGACTTTAGGGTGTAGATGTTCGATAAGAAGGGATTTTTCGAAACTCGAATTCTAAGGAGGTGAAACTATCCCTCAAATATTAAAATATTTTTTTATTTAAAAACCGGTGAGTTTTTCGGAAAAACTCTTAAACACGTATATTTTATTTTGTTGTTTTACTTGTAAGATTTTTTTATAAATTTATACAGGATGTTTCATAAAATATGACCATTGAGTAATCACGATTCTGCTTAAACTGCTTGACGTTTAAAGCTGATTTTTGGCAAACGGATTGACTGTGGGGTGTAGAGGTTCGATAAGGAGGGGTTTCTCGAATCTCAAGTCTAGTCTTTCGGGAAAACGCTTGGACAAGCATAATTTATTTGGTTTTTTTACATATTTGGAATTTTTTAAAAAATCATACAGGGTGTTCCAGAAAGTTGGGTAATTTCTTAACCACAATTCTGCTTAAACTGCTTGACGTAAAAAGCTTATTTTTGGCAAACGGATTTTTCACTGGCAAACAAATTCCAACCAGATAAAACTACCCCTCAAATATTACCAAGTTATATAATAATATCGCCATATTCTTTTTTCTCATGCTGACATAATAAATGTGAGAAAATGTTATCCAGTTTGTATGTTAATGGAAATTCTTGCTTTGCTTTATCATCACCATTACAAATGATTAATTTGACGCGAACAAAGTCGCTGGTACACGCTAGTTAATTATAAATTCAGGGTGGCCCATTGAAAACGTTCCGCAAGGCATAACGGCCAGAGTATTTTTTTTTTCAAAAAATCCAAAAACACGTCAATTTTGTTTGTGGGGGGGACAACTTTTGCCCCAAAAATGATTGCAAAATCTTCAACCTACTAAGCGAGGGTGTCATCCCCCAACTTTTTTCAAATGGGAAGGGGGGTCAAGTGGCGCCGCAATGAAAAGAGCTTTCTATTCTCTATATTTCCCCGCTTCGTTTTTGAAAATCGGTCAAGTCGTTGAGGAAATATAAAAGATTGAAATTTGAAAAGTTTATTTAAACATTTATCAGAGTAAATGAAAAGGATAAATTCCTTCGGCCAATTTCCTGTTTTTTTCTAATTATTTCTAGATGTTTACGCATTTTTTCACTTGCCACAAGGTTGAATGATCAGGTGCAGTAGTTGCTAGAAAGCTGTTCTGTGACTTGTGCGTTGAAGTTCTTCTCAATATCGTTAAACTGACCCACAATAGAATTTCCAAAAATACCAGCCCTCACGTTCAATTTCTGAGGGTTTTGTGTGTGCACCTAGTGAAAAACCCTAGGATTGTCCTCAGCCCAGTACTGACAGTTGTGCCGACTGAATTTTGTACGGATGGAACTTGGTGTTTTTTTAATATCCTTTATGGACACTTGTACGATTCACGCCGGTCTCATTGGCTAATTTTCTTGTACTCAGCGTACTATCCATGGCAACTTGGCCCAGTACGAATACCTCCATAGCTTCATTTACTACAGGATTTTCCCTCTGCCTCTTTTTATTCATAACGGAACGAGTTTCGCGAAATTTTGCTACTATCTCGCGAACGATACATTCATTATTTTTAAAATAAAGTGCGATTATTTCCACTTTTTCGGCAAGGGAGTACACCATAATTGTTAAAAAAATTTACGATATTGAGAAGAACTTCAACGCACAAGTCTCAGAACAGCTATCTAGCAACTACCGCATCTGATCGTTCAAACTTGTGGCAAGTGAAAAAATGCGTACACATCTAGAAATAATAAGAAAAAACAGCAAATTGGTCGAAGGAATTTATCCTTATCATTTACTCTGATAAATGTTTAAACAAACTTTTCAAATTTCAATCCTTCATATTTTCTCAATGACTCGACCGATTTTCAAAAACGAAGCGGGAAAGTATAGAGAATAAAAAGCCCTTTTCATTGCGGTACTACTTGACCCCCCTTCCCATTTGAAAAAAATTGGTGGATGACACCCCCGCTTAGAGGGTTGAAGATTTTGCAATCATTTTTGGGGCAAAAGTTGTCCCGCTCACAAACAAAATCGACGTGTTTTTGAATTTTCTGAAAAAAAAATTACCCTGGCCGTTATGCCTTGCGGAACGTTTTCGATGGGCCACCCTGTATATAAATAGTTATTATTTACATCAACAAAACTCACCTTCTTAACAGCACTTAAGGGACATAAAGACCAATTTCCCATTCAAAATATTCTAATAAGGTTGCGATGAGTTTTTTACGGTTATTAAGCTACCTTGTACATTTCGCGCTAAAAGTGGCTCTAAAAAGAACAATGTTCGACTGCAAGGTCTGCTAGTAAACATTTTTAAGCTGAAAGTACCACAACGCTCTTTATTTAAACCAAAACCCCGTAATACAAAACTAAAGTGTCAAAACGAATGACAGTGTCAGGAAATAAATAAATAAATGCGGCAACTTGACATTTTTTACAGCAGAGCTACCACCTGAATCCCCAGCGGGAAATTTAAATTCCAGTTAGTCAACGCGGCGCCGAATATGTCTATGGTTGGCATGTTGGCAACAATGAATTTAAAAATCGCGCCCTCAATTACGTAACTAAAAGTTTAATTGATATCAAACATACTTCTTTATTTCTTTTTTCAGATTCTCCAACTCTAGCTTTTTGTGATTAAATTATTTTTAAAATGCCAAAGAACTTATCTTTCTTACACCGTCAATATTTTTATTTTTTCAAAGTCGCCTTATCGCCAAGATTGACCACCATTCCCTCGGCACATAACAAGTTGTTTTATGTTAAACTCTGGTTATTGATTAGATAATATTCGAAGCCACCTATCTTTCAAACATATATTTATATTTTATTGGTTGGCTTGTACAATAAACATAATCCTTATCATGCAACAGGATTAATTACAAACGTGAATTCTCGGTATTATATTATTGTTTATGACTTTTTTAAATTCGATATCGGTTTGCTAATACAATTTTGTTTATGAACGATAATTGTATATATTATTTATATTTTGTCTCCTGGCTTTGAAAAATTATTTTCAAAACTACAGTGCTAATCAGAAAATATGTAGTCAGTCTCTATGTGAAGTATTTTGTTTGAAAGATAATATAGTTTTCAATTAAGAATTTTTGCTCTAAGAGATCGATATGATAGCACCTGCTCCATTGCAGATTAGTGGTTTGAAGAACATGAAAGGGCAATTTTTTTCTTATCGTCCGCAGTGAGTCCTGCATTTTACTTCTGAACATCGGCGTAATCGTCTGTTTGCCCTGATTCATTAAAGGCAATATAATAGCCCAATGCTACATCCTTGAAGTAGTGAAGCCACATAATATATGAGATTCCATACTTTCGCACCATCCAAAACCCCATCAAGCAACTTGTGGCAAGACTATGCCACGATCGGAGTGTTTGGGCCGAGAGCTAAATACTCCGAACCAATGGGCACTTACCCTAGTATCCTACAGGCAGAAATCTACGCTATCGAAAGATGCGTACAACTTATCTTAGATAGGAACTATCGGAAACAAGAAATAGCCATCTTGTCTGATAGTCAAGCAGCGTTAAAAGCGATCAACTCAGTATCAATCAATAGAAAACAAAGTCCTCCTACTCTGGGTGCCTGCTCACCAAGGGATAGAAGGCAATGAAAAAGCAAATAATCTAGCTAGGAAAGGAGCGAACACTCCACTAACTGGACCAGAACCGTTCTGCTTTCCAAGTGGTAACCAACTCAAGGCGGAACTCAAGAACTTGGAAGATTCCATTCTCAACCTGGAATGGAAATCTTGCAACGGTCTAAGACACTCGAAGAAGTTTCTGAGGGCTTATGATCAAGAAAAATCACAGATCTTTCTGGGTTTAAGTAAGAACAATCTTCGGATTGTCACGGGGTTTTTAACAGGACACTGTCTCCTCAATGAACACCTCAGTAGATTGAAACTAAGAAGAAACGGCGAATGCAGATTCTGTGGGGAAGATGGGGAAACACCAGTACACCTCATCACTGAGTGCGCCGAGACGACAACCATTCGTGCCATGAATTTTGGTACGACTGATATTGGAGATGGAGAACTACCCTCTATAAAACCGTCCCAGATACTGGCTTTTGTCAAAGCCCTGGGACTGTATGATGAGTTATGACTCAAGAAAGGGGGACACAATGGATCTGTAAGGTCGCAGTGATTAACCCCCCTCCCACTCATTCTAAATTCTAAAAAATTCTAATACCACAAGTTGCTCGAGCATCAATAGTCTTTGTGAATCAGTACTATTAATGAGTTGGCAAATGTCCGCTTAGTGCTCCAGTAATAGTACTTCGAAGAGAGCTTCTGAAAAAGTCATTGTTGTTTCCTTATTAAGGTACTGCGGGAACAGCAAAATTTCTTTAGCCCATTTGCAACTGTCTATCCGAGTAAGTACTTCTTAAAGTTTTATAGTACTTCTTAAAGTTTATTTTTAGCCTTTGGCCCCATCATCACTCTGCGACATGTTTTATTAGGGTACAGGTTAAAAAATATTTTAATCGGCTGTCCTCTCAGCCAAGCTGTCAGCATTTTTTGATACATTGGTCATGTGCTCCAGCTCAACGTGTTCATGTTACCACTGGGACCTCCATGAATACCTATATGATGACATGGTCCTATACAGACCGATTATAGGTAAAAGAGATTGTCTACTAGATGATCTTATAGATCTATTGTGTCCCCATCTCTTGAGTTATAACTCATTATATAGGGTGCTACAAATTCGAGGTACGAGCGTAATAGATCCGAACATGGTTAAATTGGGGCAAAGTTGCGCTTTGGGATGTTCACCAAGATGCCACCAAAAAATTTTAAAAATTTCAAGGATTGCTGAGTTTTTTGAAAAAAAAAACGGATTTTTTTGAAAATAAATTTTATTTTTTCCTGTTGTTACTTTTAAGAAAATCTAAAAACTAATTACACATTCTCATAGCCACTTTATTAGAGCTATCTGATAGTATTTTTACATTTTCAAATTGACTGATAATTTGTGAGATACAGAGGCCAACTTCATTTTTTTAAATACGGACCTGCATTTTTTATTTCCGGTTTTGAAAGAACTCGGTCTCCTGAGTACAATGATATGCCACACTTTATATTTTTTTACCTTAACAACAAAAAAACTATTTAATTATTATTTAAAATAATTTCAAGTCCGACTCTGTTTTTTTTAATTATTTACATTTAATAAGGAAAAACGAGCCAATTGGAAGATTCAAATTAATTATATTCAGGTCAGTAATTTAAAGATATTATTTTTAACTTTTTTTATTGTAAATTTGAAATCTCAGTGTGCGATCTAATAATATGCGTAATATTCATCGTAGTTATTATAAATAAACCAACTTCTACAAACTAGTTTCTAATGCTCTACATGTTCGAAAGGGTTACCACCCTCCCGAGCACCCTCCCTATTGCACAAATTTATTTTTTGTTCAATTTTATTTATAGCTCTTTAAACTTTCTTCTTATACTTCCGAAAGTATTTTGTACTCTTTATTGTAAATGTTGAGATGTATTGATTTCACTTTTAGAAATGACGTGAAGTAATGTATTCATTTGTGTATTATTTTTTATTATTTTATTGCATTTGAGCAAAGTGAGAAAGATAGTCAAAACTGTAATGGATCTATTAACAGGTGTGCAGAAGCTGAATAGGTATCTAAAGCTGATGGTAAAAGTTATTAGACTAAAGCATATGACAGGAGAATGTAACCTAGATATCAGAAGGACACAATAGCTACCACAAAAATCTAAATAATCTAACCTAACCATTCCTTCCTTTTTAATCCTTGCCATACCATATCACATCATCGCAAGACAGGTAAAAAATTACTCTTTTTTAAATTAGTCTTTTAAAAATTTTCACACAAAAACCCTGTCAAAAAATGTCATACGATTATTTTACTTCTTCTTGAACATGGATAAAATTTATTAAAAGTAATAAAAAATACTATATGATATACGGCAATGATGTTTCGCATGTTGAGGGCTAATAAAAACTATAATACAAACCACAGTAAAGACGCGTTTCTTTAGATACACCTTACAAAACTTTAGACTTCATAAGCACAGTATTTCAAAAATAAGTGTTGTTCAGAATTTCGCTTATTTCCATAAACATTTGGATTTCTGAGGAATGTCTTTGTTTCATGCTGATAACATTATCTTTAATAAACATTATTATATTATATTAAAAAGTTTAATAAACTTGGAAGACTAAACCTTCCATATCATCATCATCATCATCATCATGTTTAGCTTGCTTTTAAGTCAAGCAGCGTTAAAAGCGATCAACTCAGTATCAACCAATTCGTAATTGGTCAAAGAATGCATAGAGAAGCTGAATAAATTAGGCAAAGAAAACAAAGTCCTCATGAAAAAACAACTGATCTAACAAGAAAAGGAGCGAACACTCCACTAACTGGACCAGAACCGTTCTGCTTCCCAAGTTCCCATTACATCTCAAAAACTTGGAAGACTCCATCCGCAACCTGGAATGGGAATCTTGCAACGGTCTAAGACACTCGAAGAAGTTTCTGAGGGCTCACGACCATGAAAAAACAAAGATCTTCCTGGATTTAAGTAAGAACAATCTTCGGATTGTCACGGGGATTTTAACAGGCCAATGTCTCTTCAATGAACACCTCGGTAGATTGAAACTAAGAAGAAACGGCGAATGCAGATACTGTGGGGAAAATGGGGAAACACCAGAACACCTCATCACTGAGTGCGCCGAGACGACAACCATTCGTGCCATGAACTTTGGTACGACTGATATTGGAGATTGAGAACTACCCTCTGCAAAACCGTCCCAGATACTGGATTTTGTCAAAGCCCTGGGACTGTATGATGAGTTATAACTCAAGAAAGGGGGACACAATAGATCTGTAAGGTTCGCAGTGAGTAACCCCCCTCCCACTCATTCTAATTCTAAAAAATCATCATTATCATCATTATGTCACAACCAAACCCAACCTCAAAAATCTAATCTAATCCTTGCTTCCTTTTTAATCCTTCCCATATCACATCATCGCATGGATTTCGATAAGACAGGTAAAAAATGAACCAAGCCCATTATTCAGATCGACACGAGCAGTTCTGTCCGTACGAACGAAGACGGAAGACCTAGCGAAGAATTCGGAAGCGCACCGATCATTTGACATACATCTGGCCCGCTGTTCGCCAATCTCTTCCGATCGTTGTGGGGCCGCAGGTGAAGGAACGCGCCGAAGAGAAGAAGAAGAAGCAGAAGAACGGGCCGGCGACGGCCGTCGTGCCCGCTCGGGCAAGGTCGGTCTTTAACGGGACGGACGTGAAAGTCAAAGGCCGAAATCGGCGGTCGAGGCTGCCGTGGCCGCGGGTCAAGAGCCTCGCGCGCGGTCAAATCCGGCGACGGGCGCGGACGTGTCAATGGACATGGGGGATAGTCATGGGAGGATCCGTCTCATTCGGAAATGTCTAAATAGACGGACCGTCTGCGAAATTCCATCAAGGTTCGATAGTTTTTTCCACAGCAACTGTTAAAATTGCCTTATATCTATCAAAAATAGTAGATAAAATAGTACTTTAACCCCAAGCTTTGAATAAGAAGACTAAGGAAGGAGCATATCAAAAATCTTAGGTACACCGCGATGGGCCTCAAATATGGCCGACTTAAATTCCGGTTTATCAGTGTCGTTCTAATTTTATTTAAAAAATGTAAAACTATGATGTAGGGTAGACGTGGGGTAGACTCAATAATTTGTTGTTTTATTTTACGTTGTGAATAAATGTTGGTAGTTATTAAAATTGTTATAAAATATATAATTCTAATAAAAATAGATAAGTTATAATAAGTATTTATTAACACAAACATCCGATACGCTACTGAAGCAGGTAAGTCAAATTAACGTATCTAAATTCTTTGACATCTAATCTTTGACAAGTAATAAATAAAAGCTAAAATGCAAGAAAAATATATAATTTAGTTAATTTAAGTGAATTTCATAAATGATCGGTTTACTACACGTATGTATATTATATAGTCACTTACTAGCGAAAAGTTGTTCCATTATTTCACTGAATTTTTGCCGAGATCTACCGCACGCTACACAACCAACTATTTTAGAGTCTTTTTCGATAAATCGCGATAGTGTCACTGTTAATTTAAGTTCTGCCACAATTTCCATCTAGATTTACTACCTTTATACAACTATCAGTAGTAGAATAAATAATAAATAACATAAAATAAGCTCCATAAAGACTGACAAATCCACAAAATTTCAAATCAAATTCAAATGTGTCAAATGAATCGTCAAACAGAACTGTCAAGGATCCCCACCCTAGAGAGCTTTTATGGTGCCTTTTCCGCCCACCATGCATGAATACATGGATAGCATTATGCTCCTTCCTTAGTCTTCTTATTCAAAGACCCGAAGGGTAGATTATGATACTTTAACAGCGAGGATAGGTTACAAACTTTATTTCTTCTCGCACGTTTTTTAATTGCTTCCATTTTTGAAAATGTTTGTATTCCTTTTCATAAGTTATTCGGGATTTAAATGAAAGTAGTTTGGATATGACGTTTGTCGCCTCAGCCAAAACTAATATCATGTGCACCCGCCGGAAGATCACAACAATACTATAAAAATCGGAGAAGAACTATTGGAATATATAGCGGAATTCAATTACCTCGTCAGTTTGATTGCGGAAAAGGCCAATATAGACTCTGAAATTCAGCAAAGGATTAGCAGCGCCTCAAGAACATTCTGGAAAATAAAAGACGGGGTTTTCTACAATCATGACTTGAGCACAAAAACGAAACTTGCAGCAATAATAATCACCACCATGTTACCACCAAAAAATGTCATACGATTATTTTACTACTATGTATTTGAACTTGGATAAAATTTATTAAAGGCAATGGAAAAATACCGAGATACGGCAACGCTGTTTCGCACATTGAGGGCTAAAGCCTGATTCCCATTAGACTCATAATCCAAACCACAATAAAAACGCGTCTCTTAGACACACCTTACAAAACTTTAGTTTTCATAAGCACAGTATTTCAAAAATGAGTGTTGATCATAATTTCACATATTTCCATAAACATTTGGATTTCTGAGGAATGTCTTTGTTTCATGCTGATAACATTATCTTTATTAAACATGGTTTATTTAAGTATTAAATTTAATTCAAAGAATCATTTTTATTAAGAATTGTGAATATATTTTGAATAACCATTAACATGAATTTGGTAATTAGCATAGTTATACCGGGTGAACATCCATTTTACCTTTTTATCCTGTAAACTAGTTAGAGTAGATAATTCAATGGAGTTATTGACTTGTTCCACTGCGATATTTACAGATCTATTGTATTCTTTTTCTGGTCACTAGATTACATCCTCCAGTCCTATCCTTTTTAAAAAGTCTAATAAACTTGGAACACTGAAGCCTCCATATAGTTAATGCTTAATGTCCCCCTCCAAGCTTAATGTCAAAGGCTCATTGCTTGATACATAGAACTGCACACTGTCGTCAGGCTATCGCACTGACATAGAATTTATACTGCAGTTTCTTCTTATGAGTGTCAATATATGCACATGGCAATGTGCAGATATTGTAGAATGTAGGCCTTGTTAGTAACCCACTACAGTCTCCCTGTCTCTGCTTATTAGGGCTGCCGTAAATTTTAGCGAATATTGTACTATGAACTGTTTTCCTTGTCTCTGCACTGGTGAATTATTGTAACTAATTTGAGAACAGTTTTGTGGTCATTCTTGTAACTAATTGTATAAAGTTGAAATCCGGTTCCAATATGTAGTTGATCAAAGCATAGATTTTCCTTAAAAAAAAGTCGAAAATCGCTGCCTCATAAAGTATATGATCTTATTCACTCGAACATTATTAAATTTGGTCTAGGTTTTAAAAATCTTAGTAAAGCACTCAATATTTTGGGATTAATATTTGTATTGCAGATATTGATTTACATGGAGTTCTTTTTGGGGTTGTTCTAATCTGCACTTTTTCAAATATATTTTATAAATTTGAATTTTCTTAAAAGTAGTATCGTACATCTATGATGCCTATTAGCTAAACAAAAACTCACACAACTCATACTGATATTAAATATTTAGCATTTTGGGTTACAGAGTGTTGTCTTCCTCTAGGAGATGCGAGACCTTGTCGTTGGTGGGGAAGCTCCTAGCATCTGCTAGGGGAATCTCCTCTGGCACTTTAGTTGGGTCTAAGGAACATCTCATTGTCTTGTCCCTGCATGGCTGTAGTGTCGTGAAAAGGGAATTGCTCCCAGACGTATAATGATGCCGGATGGGACTATCCTGTCCGTCATACCAGGCACCCTCTACTCTCTGTAGTCATGTATCTCGGAGAGAGGGTGTGGGGGGTCTTAGCTTATCCGAACCAAGAGGAGACAACCTCACCAAAAACCTAAATCCTGTGATGGCGGGATCAAGTCAAAGGGATGCGTGGCTAGACAGCCACTAGCCTCTCTCTACATGCGAGGCTCTGTAGAAGTGGACCGACTAACCCTTGCAGTGTAATTGACCTCAAATCCAAGAAGGCAATAGAGAAAGGAATATATATCCTCTATTATGGGTTCGGGATAACACCGGTATCAGGTCTAAGAAGAGTCAAAGTTAAAGTGGTGGAGAAAATGGAGACAGATCCTCCAGCCTCCACCTCACGGGTACCTCAGCCTGAGACAAGCTCCTCGACTATGAAGGGCACGGAGTGTATATCCTTGCAGGAGGTAGATGTCCACTCCTCGGAGGATGAACATCTGTCATCAGAGGAGGATGGGAAATACCCAGCTCTCCTACAACAGAAAGATCTCCATGTATGTTGAGTTATAATCTGTCTGACGAGTTATAACTCAAGAAAGGGGAACACAATAGATCTTTAAGATCGCGGTAACCCCCCTCTTTCTCATTCTACATTTTACAGAGTGTCGCCCGGCCTAGAGTATATTTCATCAATAAATATTTTGATTTTTCAATATTGTAAGCCTAAACTAACTTCTGTATTATAATGTCTGAATTTGAATATTCAAACAAACATTTCAAGTTTAGTCTCTAAACTATCCAGTTTCATCTTTAAACTCCCTAAAATATTTATGATATTCATTCATACTTCGCTGCAATCAGCTGATCAGATGTCCTAAGCTAGAGCAAATACCAAATATATTTCATCAGATTCATATTAAGCTACCATACACGGTAAAGTCGGTTTATCATAAGAAATGTAATAACCTCGGTAATAACATAATAATGATAATACAAAGTAAAGCAAAATATTTACATATACATTTATACTGAAATAACGTTTCATTCTGGAGCCCTATCCATATCGAAAAAAAAACTTCAAGTACTTCCAGATATCGTAATCACAGAAAAACAACAATACAATAATAACATTACAACCAGAACAACAATACATCTTTATTGTTAGAATATCCTAAAACACAACTTTCATATCTTCAGAGTTCTGTGACCTGTTTATCAACAGTTTAAGTATCTACCTCAGTTATAGTCTCAGTTTCTCCCCGAACCTCTAGCAATTCCACACTGGAAGAAAGTTTGTCAAAAACTCAATTTCAGATCCGTACAGAATTCAATTTATTCTAGCACTAGCGCACTTAGTTATCACCACCGTTATTGTTGCTAATCACGAAACGACAACAAAATCTCGTCGAAGCCGTATATGTAAATCCCGGAAAACGGTGACACGCACGCAAAAACTCACTCGTCCGTCACATGATCGCCGCGCCGATACAGGGAGAGATGGAGTGACCGGCCGTGTGTCAACAGGCAGGAAAAACGGAGCTGGTGTGAAGTCGACCAAATAACGGCGACGACTGGCCGACACGAACGATACCGACAAGAATCGGAGGCGGGCCGAACCGATACGCCGGGCGACGTTGCCGGTTGTCGGGGGGATCCAGACGGATCGGTACGGATTTCCAGGGAACGAGTTAAAGAACGAACGTACGAGGGCGGATTGGAAAGTTTTCGATATCGCAATGATACAAGACGTTTCTCTTTACAAATTATCTTTATTTTTGTAGTGTCTGGCTTCTTATGAGGTCACACACTTCCCTTGGCAATACTCATACTTTATCAACTCGTCCAGATTTTAGTTGGCAGCAAAATATTGCTTCTTTTTCTTAAATCACCGTCTAATGGGCACCTACCCCAGCATCTTACATGTAGAAATCTACACCGTGGTCCTTTTCTGATCTTTAGGTTACATTCTCCAGTCCTATCCTTTTCACAAAGTCTAGCAACTTCGAGACTAAACTCTCCATGCAACTCCCTGGCAATTGTCTATCATTGCCTATTACCGAGAAGCGCACATTTGAACATGGCTTCGTTTATCAACTTCATTAGCTTTAGATGCCTATTCAGCTTATAATGCCCTGTTAGTAGACCCACTGCAGCTTTGACTGTCTTTCTGTCTACAACTGTAAGAACTCTATTTTTCTATGCTACGTTTTCTTTATCTGACGTAATAACAAACAGACATTTCAAAAGCCGGAGCGCAATGGAATTTCGAACGTAAACAAAAACAAGCCTAAAATTCATGGTACCTGCACTTTTCAAAAAGGTTTCAAATAACACTCAATACAGTATCGCCGTCTAAAACAGTATTAGACACCGTCAGAGAAAGAAGTGGTACGCGCTTATTAAATTAAAACTATTAAAGTTTCTGAAATTTAATTAAGATTTTGTGGTAGTTCTGAGTTCCATTGCAGTGCCGAATAAGAACTTTAATTAAGGTGGGTTTATTTTATCTCACTGAGCAACTAGTTGGTTACTGTTTATTGTTTTTATTGAGATATATTATATTTCTGAATCTCAGATAAATTTTTAAGATATTTGATTGAATATAAAGAAAAGATAATTTGCAGATGATAATATTCAAGTATTTCTTTATAGTGAGTTATTTATAATTTGTCTATGTGACTTTAACAGAAGATAAGAATATATTTGTGTATAAATATTATCAAATTGATCTTGATTGAATCATTTTTATTTTACTTTATTATTTTCTATAGTTAGCCTTGAATATTAATTAGTCCTGTAGCGTAGTTAGCTTTGCCAAGTCCCGTAGCGTAATTAGCTTTGAAGAGTAGTTAGCCCCGTAGTGTAGTTTGACTATTACCTTGTGTATTTTTTTGATAGCCTGTGTGGCTTGTTTTTTTTTAGCCTGTGTGACTTGTTTTTTTAGCCTGTGTGGCATTTTGATAGCCTGTGTGGCTTGTTTTTTTAGCCTTTGTGGCATATTTTTTAATAGTCTGTGTGACTAGCCTGTGTGCCTTATTTTTAATTTTAAGTAGACCGCTTGAAAAAAAAATTTGGCCCTTACACAACTTATCTTAGATAGAAACTACTTATCCGATGGACTTATCCGTCATCTTATCCGATGGAGCAACACTAAAAGCGATCAACTCAGTAATTCGTTGTCAGTAACTACTCTGGATGACAGTTCAAAAGGCAATCAAAAATCAAACCATCTAGCTAGAAAAGGAGCAAACACTCCACTAACTGGACCAGAACCCTTCTGCTTCCCAAGTGGAAACCAACTTAGGTGGAAGCTCAAGAATCTGGAAAACTGCATCCGTAACCTGGAATGGGAATCCTCCAACGGTCTAAGACACTCGAAGACATTTCTCAGGACTTACGGCCGAGGAAAATCAACGATTTTCCTTGCCTTAAGTAAGAACAATCTTCGGACTGTCACGCGGTTTTTAACAGGAAACTGTCTCCTTAATGAACACCTCCAAGCTAAGAAACAGCCGGCGAATGCAGACTGTGAGAAAAATGGGAAACACCTCAGAGGAGAGACTGTATGATGAGTTATAACTGAAGAAAAAGAGGCACAATAGATCTGTAAGGCTTCGGGTTGAAGTTTGATTTTTGTGAGAGAAATCCGATCGTCGGGGACTCCACGCGTATCTGCCGTCTGTGTAGTGTGCAACTTATTGGCGGCTGTTCCGGAGACACTTCCTGCTGGTTGTGAATCAGGGCTGCTTATGAAGGATTAGTCTCCTGGAGCAACCTATGGTCGTCGAAGTATTTATATGAAACACAGACCAATTTCAGTATAGGGATTAAATAGCCGGTTTTCTTCGCATCGATATACAGTATACCACGTGCATGGAGTTCCAGAACACAATAGTTCCTGTGGCCCCGTTGGACACCATAAAACCCTCGTTGAGATAATATTCAGCTCTAATTATTTCTTTTTGGTTAAAACCTACCTCTAACTTAATTCCTAAAAGTTGTGACAGCCGTCCATGCTCTGAATTAAAGCTTTTTTTCTAAGGCAACCATTATTATTTATGGTTTTCTATGCACTAAGCAACCATTCGTGCCATGAATACCATTCGTGCCATGAATTTTGGTACGACTGATATTGGAGATGGAGAACTACCCTCTATAAAACCGTCCCAGATACTGGCTTTTGTCAAAGCCCTGGGACTGTATGATGAGTTATGATTCAAGAAAGGGGGACACAATGGATCTGTAAGGTCGAAGTGATTAACCCCCCTCCCACTCATTCTAAATTCTAAATTCTAAATGCACTAAGTGGCTGCTAATAACCGAGGACTCCAGTGACAATCCATAGAGCTGCTGTACTAGTGTTGAAGTTTTGTTTAGTAGTAACATCTTTTATTCAGAGTTCATAGAGTATGATATCGTGGCGCCCTTACAATGTCTTTGAACCCCGATCGCCCGGCTGTTACAATTAAAAAGCCAGCGGCCTCGATTCGTCACTCCCCAGCCTTCTTTGACACAGTTATTTTTTCGACCGTATAGTATATTATTTAGTTTTTCATATATATATTTCTTTATCACTCAAAGCTATTTACAGCAACATTAGAAGAAATCTTCCTTCAACTGGACTGGACCAACAAAGGATTAAAAATAGATGGAGAATATCCATCTAAGATTCGCTGATGACATAGTCCTAATTGCCAACAGTCTTGAAGAACTACAAGCACAAATTAATGAACTAAATACAGCCAGCAATAAAGTGGTTCTCAAAAAGAATTTAGTAAAATTTAGTAAAAACTAAACGAATGTACAACGAACTAGTGAAAAAAAAAGACATTCTAATAAATAACGCAACACCGGAAATAGTAGAAGAATACTCGTATATATATTTGAGACAACTAATACACAGGACTTTCTAGATCTCTACTACCAGAAATTAATAGAAGAATTAAGTTAGCATGGAGTACTTGTGGAAGAAACTCAATCATATTCAAGTATAGAATGCCACTTTATCTAAAGAAGAACACATGGATCAATGTGTACTACCAGTCATGACCTATGCATACGAAACCTGGACACTTAAAATGGATATAAGGAAATTGCAGGTCGCACAACGTTCAATGGAACAAAATATGCTGGGAATATCCAAGAGAGACTGTAAAAGAATAGAGTAGATACGACAGAAGACCAAGATAAGAGATGTCATCCACAGAGTCAAATCCCTCAAATGGCAATGGGCAGAACACCTGGCAAGAAGAACGAACAATAGATGGACCACAAAAATTACAGCATGGTACCCACGAGGAATTAAAAGACCTAGAAGAAGACCGAACCTGAGTTGGAATCATGATATTAGGAAATTAGCAGGGATAACTTGGGCCCGCATAGCCAACAATGGGCCCAATTACAAAGAGAGTATCTAAATATGCGAGGGAAGCTACACCATAATTGAAAATTGGAATTCAGTAGAGTATAGAGTAAGAGACCGCCATTATTGTAATCAGAAAGCGTAATAATACAGAAGCGTGTAACTTAGTGTGTGTCTTTTATTAGACTAGAGATCTGAGAACATAAGTAAACTAATTTTAAATCTTGCGAATTAAAGTGAACAGAGATCTTTCAACACATGACAACATTGTCGGCCGATTTGGTGAACGATCGGGGGTGGCTAAGGGCTGTTCCGACCTACGCCGAATGTCGACGACGTCCTACGTCACAGGGGCGACGGCGACGCTCGCAAAATTTATCCGTCGCGGCGCCGAGCTATTTTCGGACTAGAAACAAATGCGGAGGTGGGGGTAACCAGTGTCGCGTACGACAACAAATTAATCAGGCGCAGAATGCAACTAAAATATTACTAAAAATTGAAAAATACATCATAACGAATGTAATGTTACAGAAAATTGTTACTGTTACAATACCTCAGGAGCTTGGAACACCTTCAAAAGGAAAATTGCATTCCTCCAGCTTCCAATGGATGACATACCAAGAATGTACAACTTTAAATATATCTCTCTATAATATTGGGCAAAAAAAATTATTTGAAGAGAGAAACGCTTGCTCACCAGTTAAAAAACCATGCAATAACGTGGTATACCGATGCTTCCAAAACCAAAGTAGAAACAAGGATAGAAATATTTGGGCCGAAAATTAAATACTCTAAACCAATCTGGAAGGATGCTGGGGTGCCCCCTTCCCCCTTCGGGGGA
The DNA here is from genome assembly GCF_002938485.1 of Sitophilus oryzae. Classification (NCBI taxonomy): domain Eukaryota; kingdom Metazoa; phylum Arthropoda; class Insecta; order Coleoptera; family Curculionidae; genus Sitophilus; species Sitophilus oryzae. Next base: position 952,195 of record NW_022146173.1, on the reverse strand, counting down.
TTGCCCTTACGGCTTGGCCATTAAAAATAAGTGAAACAAACAGGCTAGTTGTTAGATTTCTTTCTGGTGTATGTGCGTAAGTGAAGAAAAGCGTTTAACTAGTACTTGTGGACAATTTCGTCAAATAAATTGCCGGACATAATTATTGGGGCAAGTAAAATTTTAGGGTAAATTTAAAGTTGAATGTCTCTTGAACTAAAAAAGATTTTGGGATGCGGTTTGGACCAGGTTTTAGATGAATCTATTGTGATTAAGATGCTGATGTGGTTTTCGAAAATATATTTAGCGAATTCTCGTATACAGGGTATTTCATAAGAGTGTGAAAATTTGATTTGATCAAGAATCTTTTTTACCGCAAATGTACAATTTTTACCAAGTACGACGAATCTCTATTGAAATTAGAAAAAACAATTTGATAGGTTTTTTAATTTTTTTTTGCTTTAAGGAAAATACGACGTTTTTTCGAAAAATATGCATTTTTAGTCATACTTATGGTCCTAAATGGTACAAAAAGCTTTGTACATTCTGCATATGCCAAAAATTTATTGATATAGAATGTATCAAAAAGCAGATAACACAAGTTAAAAAAAAACTTAATTCAGAATAATATTTTTATTTATAAAATAAGTAGATAACTTATAATAAAATTTAAGTTTATTTAATATTAAATATATTTTTTGAACACCCTGTATACATCGGTGTCTAAATTTCTGTACAGCTAGTTTAAGATACACGCTATATCAATATATTGTGGGCCTACGCAAAATGTACAATGCCTTTGGACCATTTAGGACCAAATGTATGACTATTGTTTACAGTCCCACAATTTTTCGGATCCGCGGAATTGATTGTTTTAATCCCGCGGGTTTGCGGGATTGATATTTTGGTGCGGGATTGCATTCCCTAGTACCAGCCCACCAAGGAATAGAAGACAATGAAAAAGCAAACAATCTCACTAAAAAAGGATCAAACTGGGTGAGAACCGTTCTGCTTCCTAAGTGGAAACCAAGTTAAAGCAGAACTCAAGAACCTGGAAGAATCCATTCATAATCTGGAATGAGAATCCTCCAACGATCTAAGAAGAAATTTCCCTGGACTTAGGACCGAGGATATAATTTTCCACGATTTATGTAAGAACAATCTTCGGATTGTCACGGGGTTTTTAAAACAAAATTTAATTACAAAAACAAAATCTAATTTATTAAAGCAACTGCATAAATATATTCGCTGACGTTTAGATCTTCTCAGGAAATAGAAGAAATCCAAATAAATAGCTGCAATTAATACCACAGTTCAGGCTATAAACTGCATTGTTTCATTATTTATTGCTTCGAAATAAATATATTTTATAACACTATCGCGGTTATGCGTGTAAATACCCATATGTACGTAAATTATCAATGGAGGTATTAGAAATATATTTTTAGACCCCTTAAAAATTCCTTATATATATAGCTTTGAATAAGAAGACTAAGGAAGGAGCATAACGCTATCCATGTATTCATGTATGGTGGGCGGAAAAGGGACTCTAGGGTGGGGATCCTTGACCGTTCTGTTTGACGATTCATTTGACACATTTGAATTTGATTTGAAATTTTGTGGATTTGTCCGTCTTTACGGAGCGTATTTTATGTTATTTATTATTTATTCTACTACTGATAGTTGTATAAAGGTAGTAGGTAAATCTAGATGGAAATTGTGACAGAACTTAAATTAACAGTGACACTATCGTGATTTATCGAAAAAGACTCTAAAATAGTTGGTTGTGTAGCGTGCGGTAGATCTCGGCAAAAATAGAGTGAAATAATGGAACAACTTTTCGCTAGTAAGTGACTATATGTATAATATACATACGTGTAGTAAACCGATCATTTATGAAATTCACTTAAATTAATTAATTATATATTTTTCTTGCATTTTTGCTTTTATTTACTACTTGTCAAAGATTAGATGTCAAAGAATTTAGATACGTCAATTTGACTTACCTGCTTCAGTAGCGTATCGGATGTTTATGGTTATAAATAATTATTATAACTTATCTATTATTACAGTTGAGGGTTGGAACCTTTGGTGTTACACAGCAAAATATAAACACTAAATCACCACAATACACCAAAACACTTTTACTTTTACACTGGACGCGCGTTTCGCTAACCATGTTAGCATCATCAGCAGATGATTATAAACTAAAGTACAATCTACAAGTTGAGCGTTTATATACACGCTCAGTGGGCAACGAGTGGGCGTGGCAAAATCTAGCCAACCGAGTCAGAGCCAACTGAGCGTAACAGTTAGATTTCCGCCACTAGAGTAGTAGGAACAAAGAACTTGAAGGAATTGGACCGTTGACTCTGTTCATACTATCTTTACATTTATTAATTCTGATGCTTTCATATGCATCTAATTGCCTGTAATTTGAGACTTGTTTAATTAATTTTAAATTATTAAGATCTATACAATGTTCATTATCAACAATATGTTCGGCAACGCAAGATTTATCCGGTCTACCGTATCTTATCTGAGCTAAATGTTCTTTAAATCTAGTTAATATTGATCTTCTAGTTTGCCCAACATATTTCTGATTACAATCTTTACAAGAAATTTCATAAATACCCGATCTTTCCAGTGGAGGTGTTTTATCCTTTGGATTACCTAATTATTGTTGTAATTTATTATTAGCACTATACACAAGTTTATAATTGACATTCTTAAAAATTCCTTTTAGACCACGGGATAACTCTCTATCAAACGGTATCGAAAAATATTTAGACGTATCTTTCTCCACTTGAAAAGTCGAATTTTCAGAAATCATTAACCTATACCTACGTTTTCTAATTAATTTATCAACTAGTAAAGGAGAATATCCATTACACTCAGCTACATTCCTAATGTAATCTCTTTCTATTTCATATCTTTCGTTGGAAAGTGGGAAACTAAGTAACCTATGAACTAAGAAATTTAAACTAGCCATTTTATGTTCAACACTATGATGTGATTCATTAGGAATATATCTGCGTGTGGTCGTATTTTTCCTATAGATATCAAATGCCAGGCAATTATTAGTATTTCTAATAACTAATACATCTAGAAATGGTAATCTGTCGTTGTTCTCAATTTCATGCGTAAATTTAATGGAAGGAAAACGATTATTTAACTTAGAAATAAAATTATCTATAGTGTCTGAATGTGTGTCAAAAACAGCAAAAATATCATCCACATACCTAAACCATACTCTTGGAAAATACCCAAACTGATTCTTAGCCTCCACTTCAAACCTGCTCATGAATAAATTAGCCAAAAATGGAGACAATGGATTACCCATTTCTGTACCTTCCCGCTGTTCAAAAAAGTTGTTATTAAATTGAAAACAATTTTGTTTCATACATAACGATGTAAGCTCAATATATTCACTCACAGTTTTGTTGTCGAGACCATTTGCGTTCAGTAATTCCTTTAAGTAGCCTAAAATATGTGGAATTGGAACACTTGGGAACAACGAAGATACATCAAAGTAGACCAAAATTTCACCTTCATGCAATGTTATATCTTTAATTTTGTTAATGAATTCAATATTATTTTTAACTGAGAAAGAAGGTTCATGATCAGGTAAATTTTCGAACTCCCTTGATAACCATTTTGCCAAATTATAAGTCGGAGAACCTACAGCCGAAACAATTGGGCGCATAGACTTGTCCGGCTTATGAATTTTTGGCAAAGCATACAATTTTGGTAATGAGGGATTGGATACTTGCAATTTCCTCTTTAAAGAAATTTCGTCAACGTTTTTATTAGAATTTTAAATTTTTATAACAATTTTAAACACTTTACCTTAACATTTATTCACAACGTAAAATAAACTAACAAATTATTGAGTCTACCCCACGTCTACCCTACATCATAGTTTTACATTTTTTAGACAAAATTAGAACGGCACTGATAAACTGGAATTTAAGTCGGCCATATTTGAGGCCCATCGCGGTGGACCTAAGAATTTTGATATGCTCCTTCCTTAGTCTTCTTATTCAAAGGTTTATAGGTATATAAATCCGTCATGGCGTCGTCTCTTTATTGGTTTATTTCAAAAATGACAGATCATATTTCAATATTATTGGTTTGACGGAACGATGAAGCGACAAACGGACGCCGATTTATTTTTGAGAGTTGTCAAACTCTTGCCAAATTATAGGTTATAATTTTGTGTCAAATTATGTCAAATAGAAATGATAAGCGAGAAAAAATAAAGGAATCTACAAAATATATTAAGGTAGCCCTACCATTTGAACTGATATCTAAAAGATAAGATAGTAAATGCCATTTTAATATATTTATTACTTTTTGAAAGCTCTTACTAATAAAGAACGACAAATTTAATCGAAACGCATTAAGAATTCTAATTATCCTCGGCATCTTAAGCCTGGTCTATCTAAGAGAAATAAATAATTTATTAATGACCATAATTAGTACTTTTAAATCATTTGATTGATGGAAGATTTTTTGAATGAATACTACCTACTTACCGTTAACCAGGAATATTACAGAGCATATTGTAGATACATACCTGTAAAAACGAAATTTATATTAATAAAGGATATAAATCAATAGAATCATAGAACTAAATGAAAGAGGTATTGACAGGTAAATTACTACTTAAGATGATTAATTAGGGTCTTAAGAACTTTTAAGATGAAATACTTTATCTAAAAGATATGAATATTCAGAAAATTCCTCAAAGACCAACGGCATCATAGACATGTATGTGGGGATAATAAAACACCAGAACACATCATCACTGAGTGAGCAGAGAAAACTGAGTACGACTGTTATCAGGGTTGCCACAAGAAAATGTTTGATTGTGCAGAACTTGACCATAAAAATGTGTAGCATTGTGTAGCAATGCATGACCAATAATTGTAAACTATCCAATAAGACCAAGAATAAGACGTAAAATCGCCAATTTTTAAAGCATAATTACGAGTCTCGATAAGAGTCTCACTTCCACTCGTTTGTATACATCAATATATTCATTTCCCATTTCATTTCTACTCATGCCAGCAAATATTGCAATGACGTAAAATTGATGTCGCGAAACTAACGATTTTATGGAAAAATTAGACCGGTTAAAAAGTCTGTTTAAAAACTGTAAACAATTCAGGACTGTTTAATCGGCCAAATTTGTCCATAGGAACTGCAGTCCTTGCTGATATGGGAGGAGAAGTGAAATAGGAATTGAATATTATTCACGTATGCCAACAAGTGGACCGAACTACAGTGAAATTTGGCCTCTGAATTTGGCCAAAGTACGTGTTATGTATTATTTAAGGAATTAAGCAATCCTGTCTATTTACCGTTTTTGACTCGACCAATAGATGACCCAAAATGATATTTGTCAGTTCAAAATTTAAAGTTCACTTGCGGCCTCTTTTAATGTAACTTAGATAACTTAAAAGCAAAAAAAAACAGCTTTTGTCAGCTGATTTACTGTCAGCTGATTTACTGTAGCACAGGCCATTGTGGTGTAGCTGTGCAGTCATGGAAGCAAATGTGTAGCAAAATACACAATTGTGTAGCTTGTGGCAACCCTGACTGTTATAGGAGATGGAGAACTAACCTTTGTAAAATTAGTGGCTTTTGTCAAAGCTCTGTGACTGTATGATGAGTTATAACACGTTATAGGCTTGGAGCATTTCAGCTGATTTTTTTGATAGCATTAAAATAATATTGAATTCGTGGTTTTGTCATAATATTAGTAGTGGGAACTATCGAATGAATACTATCGAAACATTCGATAGTTGCAATTCATTCGAATAATTCGATAGTTAGTAAGAAAACATTCGTTGAAAACTATTCGAATAAAAATTATCGAATAGATCCGTCATCTGCCTTGAAATATTGTATTCTAGTAATTCGGCAGCAAAAACCATTCATTTATACAATTCATTCATTTATGAAATTCATTTATTCGTCAGGATCGATTATAATAAAATATTAACTGAATTTTAGTTGTCGCCCGGCGACGTAGGTTTCTTTCCGAGAAACCCGACAGCAGTCGGTGGCAATGCTATGAAAGAAGCCGGCATCTTTGATTTTTTGCGGAGTCAGATATAGATAAGGACACATTATTTTTTTTATTGAGGTGCTAGTATTTACACAGAAAATACATTATGAAGGGCGCTGTTGCCATATTTTGGCATTAGTTGATATTAGCAAAGAATATTATTGTTTGGCTTTAGTTAGTTAGGGATAGTATGTCTATATATTCTGCATTTTTTTTTATTAATATTCTGTTGTTACACTGCAATAATACTTGTTATTTTGGATGTAAGAACATGAAAGTGATTTTTAATGTTTTTAAGCAAATACTGGTTTAATAAATAATAATAACAGTAATAATTTGTTATACCTATTAACAACAAAATTTAAAATCATTTAATATAAATATTTTTTTTAAGTAGTAGCAAAATATAAACAACAAATTAGTTGTCAAAATTATTTATATTAGATCCTATTTAAAAATAATATAGTCTCTAAATTTTTTGGCAACGTTGGTTTATTAAATAATAATAATTACAGAACTAATTTGTTATATTAACAACAAATTTTAAAATCATGAAATATAAACATTTATTAATTTTCTAAGCATGCGGTGTAATGGAAGGAAAATATAAATAAAACATTAGAAATCAAAATTATTTATATTAGGTGCTTTATATTACTATTTAAAAATTATATTTACTTTTACTGGCATTTACTTTAAAAAATAAATGAAATATTTCTTCGCAAAAAACTACATGTAAGAGAATTACCTTAAACAAAATACACAACATCGTTAACTTTTTTTTTAAATTGGCACGTGTAAAACTTTCATTTTAATTTTCTCACCCCATAGTTTGAGTTCGATAACCATTTATTTAACCACATTACTTATATATAATTATTAAGTTCAACTAATTCATATTATTAAAACATCTAAAATACAAATATGTATTTTTAAAATTAATTGTTCAAAAGTTCATCTCCTCTCTCTTAAAAATTGCTACTTCCCAAAATTTCCCATTAAAAAATAGACCATATACCATATAAAATTAAATAATTGAAAGATCGGACTACGGAAAACCACACAAATTATCGAAAAAATTTTGACCACCTGCAATGCACACAATCGTCAATTAATAAAATTAAAAAAATAACTACTATTTTAGTATTTTAACTATTTTAATAAACGCAAAAATAGCACAGTATTTATACGGCGAAGTTATAAAAATTTGGAAGAACCAATAATGCACTGACGCATACAAAAATCAAACGAATACTAAATTTCATTTATCAAAAGCATTCGATAGTCGTGGCTCAACGATAACCATTTAGTCGCACGGCGAGGTTGTCACATATACTTTAGTTTACAAATGAATGAATGATTTTATTCGAATAAAACCATTCGATAGTTGAAATCATTCATTCATTAACCATTCGATAGTCTAATTCATTCGATAGTTCCCATCGCTACATAATATTTAAGTATTAGTTTTAGTGTGATGTAACGGCTGTTTCGTGTAGTAAAAAATAAGTGAAAAAGAATTCGAACTAGGCGTCGTATTGTGTTGTGACAATTTCAAATGTTAATAAAATTGCCGAAAAAATGTTAACGCGTAAATGGAGAGCGTAATTAGGGCGTTGTTGGTGCAATAACATTCAATAACTCAACTTTCCCGGATATTCAACTCTCCCCGAAACAACATTTTATAGCTTCATAGTTTCTATATATACAAATCGGTTTAAAACGTTCTACGTCTTCCGATGCCATCTCTCCATGCCTGTCTGTCTCTCCATGCACCGTCTCCGAGAGATCTTTCCTCTATAAACGTGTCAATCCCTTGCTGCCAACTTCTTCTCGGTCTACCCGGTTTTCTTCTTCCTGCAGGTTTCCAGTTTATAATTTGCTTTGGGATTCTTATTTCTGCCATTCTTTAGACATGCCCGTACCATATGAGTTGACTGTTCTTTATCTCGTCCACTATCGTATGTTTAATTTCCATAATCTCTCTTATGCGTTCATTAGTTATTCGCTCGAGTCTTGATTTGCCTGCTGATCTCCAAAAATCCATCTCAGTAGCTTCCAGCATTCGTTTTGTAGTTTCCTTAATTGGCCATACTTCACAGCTGTACGTGATTATACTCTTGATAATGGTATTATATGTTTTGTTCTTGTTTATGCTTCTGTCCCACAGTATCCCATTCAATACCGTGATAGCATTCCTTCTAAGTTGGTTTCGTTCTTTAATTGCTGTATCCAACAGTCTATCATTTGTGATTTGCATACCCAAATATTTGTATTTTGTGCAGCACTTAATTTTCTTCCCTTCTTCTAGTATTAGATCTTGTTGTTCTCCTCCGATACACATATATTCTGTTTTGTTAATATTGATCTCGAGTCCCCATTTCTGATATTCTTCTATAAACTTACGTGTCATATAATTTATGTCATCGTAGTCTTGTGCTATGATCACCTGATCGTCCGCGAAGCAAAGTGTGTAGAGCATGTTCCCCTATTGGTAATCCCATATTTCTACATTTTTGCTTCCAACCTTTGAGAACTTGTTCCAGATATATCTTGAACAGTGTTGGTGAAATACAGCACCCTTGTTTCAGACCTTTTGTTCCATTAAATCCTGTTGTTAACTTTTTGCCGACTTTTATTCTAGTTTTTGTTTGTTTATATAATGATTTTACTGCTTTTATTAGCTCTACATTTATATTGTTTTTTTCCATAGCTTCCCAAAGTCCCACAAGGGGAACGCTGTCGTATTTAGGTCCACAAACACAAGATGTAGCTCTTGGTTTAGATTGCTCTTTTTACTTATTACTTGAGTAACTGTAAATAAGTGGTCCACCGTCGATCTTCCGGCTATAAATCCTGCTTGTTCTTTGGCTTCTATTTCTTGGTATTCGTTTTCGATTCTATTTCTCAAAATTTACATATATTTACTTATTTTTATTTTATTTTTTAATTATTTTAATTAATTTTTTTTATTTAATTAATTTATTTATTTTTTATTTTTATTTTAATTATTTTTTTTTTATTTTTATTTTAATTATTTATTTTTTTTTTATTTTTTCATAGTTTCCCACACCGATTTGATCAAAATCAAAAATGGATTCAAGCAGTTCGACGAAACAAGTGAGTAAACAAAGTACTCGTTACATAATCAAAAATTTAAATAGACATATATTATGAAAGCATAAAATATAATTTGCAATATTAATGGTATACGTTTTTAATCAACTAATGATTAAATATTTTGTGAACATCTTCTAAAATTATAATTATGTACCTACCTTTAAAAAATTTCGTTATAGCCGAAATATCTTCAATAATAATTATGCCCCACTAGCAAAACCGGTAAATAAAACTATACTCGCTACCATAGTTGAACTCATCTAAAAAGTTTTTTTAACTGGAATAATAAATTATAATACAAGTTAGACCTTCTGAAGATATCAAAATATTTACATTTTTATTTTTATTTCTAGAATTTTCACATATTATACTTCGTAACACTTTTAGAGTAATCAAATAATAAATTTTCGTATTCTCGCTATTTAAACACGTGTATTTGTAAGTAGTAGTTGTTTACGATATTCTCCGATGGTGGCAGCACCGGCGGTGAATGCACCAAGCCTATCCTACTCAAGAAATAGCGACAGAATATATCTATAAAGTCGCGGTGGTTAACCCCTAATTAATTAAATTAGTTTTCTGTTTCAGTAGCAAAATACCCAGAAGTTTTCAAGAAACAAATCCGCCACACAGGTATAGAGATGATTTAACCAATTTATTAGACGAAAATAACGGTTTGGGTCATTTATTATCATTAAACAGCTTAAAGTGACTTGTTCATTTGTACCATCATAGAAAAACAATACAAATTAAATCGCAACAACTGTAATAATACTAAGAGCCAGTAACCACAACATTTTTCAATTAATAATAATTTCGTATGGCATTAAGAGGTTCTTTAAAAGATATACATTAACGGTACAATATAACATTAAGTAATTAGAGTTTTTTCCTATATCTATTTATAAGAAGAATACTTTGTTGAACCTAATGGTTTAAAATTGTATATCAAGTTAAGTGCCCGTAAAGCCCCGTCTATGCTGCAGAATTACTAAATCCAAAATCACAAGGTTCTGAACTTGATGAAACCTAAATTCTTTCTGCCATAGAATGGATACTTAATATATCAAAAAATAAACTCAATATAAAGGACCAAGAAATAATAGATGAAATAGCAGATTACCGTTGTAGAAGTGACAAGTTATTTGGAAATAATTTCATATGGAAAAGTAGTTTTGATAACCCAGTCTCCTGGTGGAAAGGACTGTGTTCTTCATCTTCATTATCACAGGTAGCTTCACGAATGTTGATGATGCCAGCATCTTCGGCTGCCACGGAACGCAGTTTTAGCGTTTATAGTCATATTCATTCAAAAAAGAGAAACAGGCTTACTAATGATAGAGCCGCAAAGCTACTCTATGTATCCCACAATGAAAACTTGCTGAAGAAAATAGGAAACGGCAATAGATTAATTTTTATTTCCGATACTATTGAAGATTTTGTGGAAGTAGACTGGCAAGAAGATGTTATTGAGTGTGATGCTGATAACAGCAATAAAGATATGCCTCTTGCTCGATTAGTGTGCCAAAAATAATTTTTTTTGTATAAATTTAACCTTAATTTATTTTTTAATTTGAAGAATAATAATAACTTTATTTGTGTTTATGTATAAGCATTTAGTGTTTTGCGATGTTTTGTTATGATTTTTAAAAATAAATATTTCAGTTTTTCTTATTTTTTAAAATATTTCATATATTTCCAATATTTCCATATATTTCCAATGTTTCAGGAAATATTTCCGAAAATATATTTCTGGAAATTTTACATCACTACTATTAAGCAATATTAATTCATCTCATCATCATCATTTTCAGCTTATTCAACCATTTCCAATTTTGGTGTAGCCTCCTCACATATTTAGATACTCTCTTTGTAGTTGGGCCCATTGTTGTCTATTGTTGGCTAATATGATGGCCCAAGTTATCCCTGGTAATTTCCTAATATCATGATCCCACCTCAGATTCGGTCTTCTTCTAATAGGTCTTAATTCCTCGTGGGTACCATGCTGTAATTTTTGTGGCCCATCTGTTGTCCGTTCTTCTTGCCAGATGTCCTGCCCATTGCCATTTGGGGAATTTGACTCTATGGATGACATCTATTACGTCGTTTGTCGTATCCGCTCTATTATTTTAGGGTGTCTCTTGGTTATTCCCAGCATATAGTAGACTCCCGATTATCCGAAACGAGCGGGACCGGACCGTTTCGGATAAAGGTGTACGCGCACTGAATCGGTACCAGTCCGGCGAGAAACGGCGAAGGCGGTGACTCGACTATCGTAGATAGGTAATAGTAAAAAAAAATCTAAGTGAAAAAAAAAGAAGTGTGGACTGTTTTGTTTTTCAACGTAAATTTTTAACAGCAATATTTCTCCATCTTCGAATCAAAAAAAGGTCGCTGGCTGTAGCTTCAGGCTGCTGTTCAATATAAATCAGTGCTTTCTCAAAGCAATCAATTGCTTCACTATGTGTGATTTTCTTGTTCTCTTCCTCCTCTAAATCACTATTCTCACCTTCACATCGTGTGTCATTCTTTTCACACGTAAGGTCAACTAATTCGCGGTTTGATATCTCTTCTTCATCCAATTTATCAACTTGTACCCAATTATCAAGCTCTTCCTTGTTAAGGTCCTTGAATTCAGGTATTTTCTTTGCAAGCTCATAAAGATTCGCGTCCTCTTTTTCATCATACCGATTCTCACCGTCATCATTTGTCACCTTTGTTGATTCTTTTGGTAGGTCTATAATTTTCTCCCAAGACTTCTGTAAGGTAGTATTCGGATAATCGAAAGGTTTAAGAACATGCGTTTCGGTTAAAACGGAGTATTTATTTTGACAGGTCGTTTCGGATAATCAGGAGTTTCGGATAACCCGGATTCGGATAATCGGAAGTCTATTTCGTTCCATTGAGCGTTGTGCGACCTGCAGTTTCCTTATGATATCCGTTTTAAGTATCCAGGTTTCGCATGCATAGGTCATGACTGATAGTACACAATGGTCGAATGTTTTTTTTCTCTAGATAGAGTCGCATTCTAGATTTAAATATAAGTGTTATTTATTGTTGCTGTTGTGTATGTTTTACACTTTATTGCTGGCTTTATTTAGTTCATTAATTTGTGCTTGTAGTTGTAGTTCTTCAGGAGTATTGGCAATTAGAACTATGTCATCAGCGAATCTTAGGTTAAGATATTCTTCATCTATTTTTAATCCTTTTCTGATCCAGTCCAGTTGAGGAATATTAATTATTACGTTCCAAATAGGAGATAATAAAAGGTACAACCCTTTATCTACACTACCAGATCTCTACTACCAGAACCATGGAGTTACCATACCAGTTAGCATGGAGTACATAATATGGACGAAACTCAATCATATTCAAAGCCAGATGTCGCTTTATCTAAAGAAGAGAACATTCGATCAATTGTATCGTACTACCAGTCATGACCTATACATGCGAAACCTGGACACTTAAAACAGACACCGTAAGGAAACTGCAGATCACACAACGCTCGATGAAACGAAATATACTGGCAATAACATTGAAATACTGTAAAAAATAGAGTGGATACGACAAAAGACCTAGGTAATAGATGTCATCCACAGAATCCAATCCTCAAGTGGCAATGGGCAGGAGACTTTGCCAGAAAGACGGATAGCAGGTAGACCACAAAAATTACAACATGGTACCCACAAGGAATTAAGAGACCTAAGGAATACCAAACCTAAGGAAGCCTATTAGCAAATTCCAATTATACAAAATACGAAATCGAACAGGGGTAAGGGATGCGGTAATATCTGTTTTACATCTTAAATGGAATTGGGCAGGACATGTGGCTAGGATGACAGATGGACGATGGACAAATAGGATGGAAACTGGATTCAAGATTCAAGTGGCACAAAATAGAAAGAAATGGCTAGAGTTGAGGGAGGTTTTTGTTCAGACGGAATAAGCTAAATTAAATGATGATGATTAGGAAATTAGCAGGAATAATTTAGACTCGCATAGCCAACAATAGATAACAATGGGTCAAATTAGGAGCTACACCATAATTGGAAATGGTTGAACAAGCTGGAAATGATGATGATGATGATGAAAAGATGCAACGTACGAATAAACAATGTGCATTTATTACGAAACCCTATTAATAAGTAGTACTTGATAGTACAGTGAAAATCAATAATAAATTAATCTTCCAGACTGAATTTAAAACTAAACCTAAACCCTTGTTTATCAAGAACTAAACTAAACACGACATATAATCAAGCCGTTACACATCAAGTATCAAATTTTCCGAATAATTCAACTTATTATTACTAATTAAATGGAACCACAACAAACGCAATCCAAAAAGATTCGATTCTCACAGTCCACATAAAATATTGATTTTAGATTATTTTCACGCTCGCCATCTGAATGGCATTATCTATCCATTGCTATGCCTTTTCTTATTATTCCTAGAGGCCGATGCGGCGATAGTACCAATGAGTACCGGACCACAGCCAGGCCAGAATCGCGTTCGAACCGAAGAATCCCCGGTATGCGATTACAGTAAGTGACACAGATGCCACTGGAGGCCGTCCGAGGTTGCCGGCTTGGCTTATTTATCGCACCGTGGCGCAAGTACCGCCAGGATACGCATACCGGTCGTGGTACCGAAGATACGAATAGCGCTGCAATTCGATTCATTATTATTTAGCATAACTGAGGAATTGAAGTCCTCCAAAAAGTTCCTCAGAAGTTACGACCGAGAAAAATAGAAGATTTTACTTGATTTAAGTAAAAATACTGGCACTGGATGGCACAGAGGATGGGCTGGTAATAAACGGAGAAATAGTAAACAATTTGATATATGCAGATGATACCGTTCTGTTGGCCTATCCCGCTGAAGGTCTCTAAAGGCTTATAGATCGTGTGGCGAATACATGCAGCAGATACGGAATGAAGATGAACTGCAATAAGACTCAAACGTTGATCACTAGCAAGAACTACATTAACAACTTTCAGTTCACTGCTAACAACTTCGTTCTCCCAGCGGCCGAGACAGTTGCATACCTGGGCTGCACCCTGACTAAAGACTGGGGCCACTCTCGCGAAATAAAACACCGAATCGAAATCGCGAGAGGGACATTTAACAAAATGCGAAATATGCTATGCAACCTGTCCCTCAACGTCCGCACTAGAATCAGAATCCTGAGATGCTACGTGCCCTCAACCCTTCTGTATGGAGCAGAGGCGTGGTGGACCCTTACCGACGCATCGTGAGGAGGCATTTGAGATGTGGTGCTATCGGCGCATGCTTAGGATTTTGTGGGTGCAACAAGGAGTCGGAATTTCTGGTGAATGTCAAACGTAGAAAACTGGAATACTTCGGACACATCATGCGGAACGAGAAATACCGCCTACTCCAACTCATACTGCAGGGGAAAATAGAAGGCAGAAAATCAGCGGGACGCAGACTAATATCGTGACTGTGTTGGCTCTTCGAGCCCCATCTACATTCCGAGTTTAGGTCCCCTAGCTCACATAGGGCCCGAGTTACGACGCTCCACCATCGTTACCACTTTTCCTCTCGCGTCTCGTGTGTTATGGCCTTGACACACGATTTTTTACTCCCATCGCGCGTAAAGAAGTTTCGCTTCAAAAAACTAATTTCACTTCACTATAAAGTTAACCGGCTCAGATAGTTTTTCTTAAAATAAAGAAACTTTATGAACTTTTAACTCAATAATATAGCGAAACCTAGCATATTTCAACTGAATTATAAAAACCTATGTCGTACATGCTTTTATATGCAGTTAAATATATCATTGGAAGGAAAATAACCAGAAAATGTTGACAGTTAGAGTTTAGAGGTACTTGAATAAAATATACCCAACGAAAATTATGTATATAGTTTCCAGTACAAGAAAATGATAGTATTATTAGGTCAAACATGCATGTTTACTGTTATCTTCGGTCGATATCGTAATATCTGCAAATTTACGTCCGAAAAATCAATAGAAAGCGGAACATTTGTTTTTTTTTAATGTCCGCAAAATCTGTTCATATAAGGTTAAACGGATTATTCTAATTTAATAAGAACATTTGTAAGATACAAGACAGAACCCTAGGTCATATATACACCTATTGATACCGCTATCAGATATCATGTCTAATAACCGCAGATCAATAATATACAGTATGTCCCCGGATTGTCTTCACATTTTTGAGGCTTGTCAAACTTGGACAAAATAATAGGTTATAACTTATGTCACATTATGCCATATAACCTGCATATGGACTCTGCTATACTGAAAAGTGGTTCTGATGGTCCTACAGCCTATTGAGTAGGGCTTGTTTTAAATGGGTCGAAGCGCGGGCTTTTTAAATGAGCTTATTTATTGAATTTTACTCTAAAGTAATTAAATTTGATTATTAAATCTTATTTTTTACACAAATTCAACAATACTAATAACAAGTATCGTTGTGATGTGTAAAAAATAAGATTTAACAGTATAATTTATACGGTTATTAAATAAAATTAAAGCCAAACATGTGAAATATTATTTATTATTTAAAGTTTTCATTTATAAGTCAAATATTTAAACATCGTTTATTATAATAAAACAAGACCAACGTAATACGTCCAAAGTTTTGTAAATGGAGTAAATATAATAAATAGGTACTTAAATGAAAGCAAAAATAAAAGACTTACATTATATTTTTAGGGCCACAAACAAAAGGAATTGTCTAATTAAAACACATATAACAAATTATAGTTTGAAAAACATTTTGATAATCATTTATTTGATAATATTATGATTGTTGCTATGACAACGACAATATTTTTTGAGAATTTGACAATAATATGACAATGGCCGTTGGAAACTATGGAAACTACAAAAAAATTCTGATTTAACGCCATCTGGCAATAACTAGTAGCAACTTCTTAACCTAAAAATTAATTGCACTACCACCTAGTGGCTAGGGCTGGAACTATTTTATTTGAGATTTCCGTGGAAACGGTGGAACCGCTTTTGCTATTTCACTTTCCCGCCCCGACCTGCATTTTGGAAGATGATAAACATTTGCGAATTGCTTTTGCATTTTGGTTCGTGTTATTACGTGAAAAAATCGACGGAAAATTAACTGTAGACCTAATTTGTAGTTAATATTCGGTGCCCAGACAAGAAGTTTTATTAGCCACCAATTAAAGTTTGTAGACCATCTCGTCTATGGGTCTATGGTACTAAAAATTGGAGTAGCTGCAAAAGAACGACATCATACGATAGGTAAATAATAGATTTTAGTACAGCAGAAGTTAGTAGACTATACAACTATACAGCCCTGCTTATATCATCATCATCATTTTTAGCTTATTCAACCATTTTCAATTATGGTGTACTGTTTGACCAGCGGATCTGAAGCTACGGAAGGAATGCGAGAAAAAAAATCGATATTGCCACGTTTATCTATAAAATTACAAAATTGCCAGACATGAACTATAAATTTAATATATTTTTATTATATATAATGAGTTTAGCATATATTCTGACGTATATTACTAAGGAATTTTAACGTAGTTCATTGTTGGATATGTTTTATTTAATAACTTATTTCTTTCATTCTGTATAATCTGCTTATTACGAAAGGTGAAGATATATCAACGATATCATTGGCAAACCGGCATCGCCGCGCATGGCCGCCTATTCATCGAACATGATTGGCGAGAGTACGTCACAGGATTTGTTACCACGCGGTTGCCATGGCTTTTACGCCTTTCCTATTCGCTAGCCTTATCCCCAACTTCACGGTCACTTCTGAAAAGAGTAGAAATATTGAATACTATTGAAATATCCAGTGGTGGTGTCATTCTTTTGATCATTATTACTTTCTTTCATTTTTTTCTAGCGGTTATCCTAAACTTTATTCCTATATTTTTCGTATATTTAATAGTTAAAATGTGTTTTATTGTTTTGTTATCTTGTTATAATGTTTTTCGTTCGTAGTTTTTAATTATTAATATTAAGTTTGATCGTATATTTGTGTTTTAAAATGAATAAATTTGTTAAGGGTAAGACGCTACATAGCCAGGACAAGAGAAATAATAGCTAATTTATATAGGTAAGTAGAATAATAATAATGTAATTATTAGAATACTAAAATTAAATATAGCTAAAATGAAAAGCACCCATTTTACCTAAATATTTTAGCTAAACTAAAATAAATGTAAATAAACGTGGATGAAATCTCATTTGGTTTATTTCCTTGTGTTCATAACAGGGTTTGCGACGAAGAAGCTACAGAGAGTTCGCTTAAGTTGCCGCTTAAACGTAAACTTGAGCGGATATCTCTTTATACCGGAGTTAGCGTATCGGCTATAAAAAATTCACACAGAAGATAAAAAGACTGGAAACTAACCCCGATAAAATGATATCCAGCCCTGGAAAGAAACGGCTACGTGAGCTCGACGACTTTGATTTCCAAGTGGTCAGGAATTTGATAAATAGATTTTATCTCGAATTCAAAGTCGTCCCCACAATTAGAAAGCTTTTGCAAAAATTACAGGAAGAATCGAATTTTCCTTTGGCAGGGAAACACTTAGGGGGTTATTAAAATCAAATGGATTTTGTTGGCGTAAATGTTAAAATAACAGATAAATATTAATGGAGCGGCCCATTATATTGCAGAGAGAGATATAAATATATAGGCGAAATTCAAAAATATCGCCAAGTATTATCTATTTGGATGAAACATGGGTAGACAATGACCTAACCTTTAAAAAGTGCTGGCGGAGCGATACCATATCTGGTGTAATAGGCAATATTGGATCTACTGGTGAGTAAAATTATGTTTTATTTGCGCTTCCGAAGTTAACTATTTTCAAGATTTTTTTTTGCTGGAAATAGTTATATCTAAAATTATGTATTGTAGAAAAAAATATAGTTAGTACATATATATAAATAAATATACCTCAAGACTCAGTCTTGATCATCTGCTGGTGATGTTAACATGGTTAGCGAAACGTGCGCCCAGTGTAAAAGTAAAAGTGTTTTGGTGTATTGTGCTGATTTACTGTTTTATTTTGCTGTGTAACACCAAAGGTTCCAACCCCCAGCTGTAATTATTTCTTCTATTATATTAACAACACATAATAATAAAATTATTCAAAATATGTAAGGGAGCTTTAATAAAAGCTTTTAGTGCTTTTATCTGCTAACTCAACAGTAACGATTCAAACAAGATAAAGTTTTTTGAAAAAAAATAAAAATTATTAATCAGAATTTATATTTATGATATACATTATTTTCATAAAACACCGTACGCCCATGCCTATTTTATGAATGAAATTGGGCGTGTCTTGTTTACAACTGCGTTCCCCTGCCGATACCCCGTAGCTACAGATCCGTTGGTCACACTATAATCTCCCTCACATATTTAGATCCTCTCCTTGTAGTTGTAGTGCTTGAGGGATTTGATTCTGTGGATGACATCTATTACCTGGGTCTTTTGTCGTATCCACTCGCTTTTACGGTCTCTCCTGATTATTCCCAGCATATTTCGTTCCATTGCGCGTTGTGCGACATGCAGTTTCCTTATAATGTCCGTTTTAAGTGTCCAGGTTTCGCATGCATAAGTCATGACTATGGTAGTACACATTGGTCGAATGTTTTCTTCTTTAGATAAAGTGACATTCTATACTTGAATATGATTGAGTTTCTTCCATAAGTACTCCGTACTTAACTTAATTCTTCTATTAATTTCTGGTAGTAGAAATCCCGAGCTGTGTATTAGTTGCCCCAAATGAGTCTCCTGAAGTAAGTTAAGGTTAACTTGTTATAACTAAGTTATTTTCTAAGCTTTACACTTAGCTTTTTATTCAAACTTACTTATCCATTTATGCTTATGATCCATAAAATAACACTCACTCTTAAATAGCCTGTATAACAAGATTAACTTAACTAAAATAAGTCCTATACAAAGTAAAAGCAAAAACCTAGAAAAATTCAAAGCAATCTTGTATACCATGCAGAAATTAGTATGCATAAGAGAACCACGACAATGTTGCAACTTTCCCCAATAACACAGAAACGGCTTTACTAAAAATTCTGCGGTCGACAGACAACGGTGCGGTTTTCTAATCGGCCTTTGTTATGAAAAGTTCTTCTTTCGAGATACCGACTAGCTATAAGAACCGGAACACAATAAAAAGTTGATTAAAGAAGTTGACTGATTTTTAATTGAGACAATCCTCAATTATATGTAGAATTAATAAGTTTTTTTGCTATTTATCGGTGAATCCAAGATGGATTCAGGCGTAGATGCGGGAGTTTTCTCGGAGGGTGTTGACATCGCAAGGTCTTATCGGCTTCGGAGTAGGGTTCAGAACCGGGAATTTCCGGTTCCTTTGAGACATCAAAGAACCGGGACTCGAAATGATTAATTCCCGGTTCTTTCGGTACTTTCGGGACTCGGTCATAATAATTAAAAACATATTTTTTGTTACGTGCGAAAGACTTTTGATACTTTCTGGCGACCGAAGTCAAACTCTTCTAAATAAATAGTGATGTTATCTTACTGTTGTTATTTCTGAAGTTATTTTGAAGTTTCTATAATGTTTGTTAGCAATGGGCTTGTTTCACAATTTTTTTTTATTTTACCAATCGAAAGTACTAAAAAAATAACAGATCTACCAAAAATTAGAATTTTATTCGTACGCTTAGTACCTCAAAAACACGTACAAACATCTATTGCACGAGAAAGGGGCGTAGCCAGCCGCTACGTCATAGCACCACAGGTCGGCTGGCGACCGCGCTCGATACAATGCACAAGTCTGCTTTGCCCGATTACAGAAAGTGTATTTTAAATTTATAGTATAACGTAGTGTAGAACTAAAGTCTTTCTTTTATTCAATATTAGTGTAAAAAAATAAGGAAACGTTGTGTAGTGCCAGAATGCACAAATACGAATAAAAATTCCCCAGAAAAACTATTTATTTCGTTACCGTCCGACATAAGACGCGAATGGCAGCATGCAATGTGAAGACATGATTTTGTCTCTGACAGAGGCACCAGTGTGACACAGTCATCACACTAATTTATACAGACTGGTACTAGCAAGGCGTCTTCAAGAATAAAGTGCCTGATAAAGCCCACTATGTTGGAGCGAAACGTCGCATAATAAAAAATCTTTTAATTTATTAAAAAAACCTCATACCCAAGAAAAAGTAAAAACATATATATATGGATATAATAATGTACATTATAATTTTTTGCATTAATTTTGTGCTCCGGTGTAATTTTTGCCACTACTTGTCATAGTGATTGCTGTTGTTTTAACTGCACATATTATCCAATGGCATTATTACCATAATTTTGTCTGCCGGATCTGTAAGAAAAAAGTACATATCTTACGTATCAGTTTTTACCTTAAAGTAGAAATATTTTTCTATATATTTATTGTATTACGTCTTTTCGCGGACCAACCTCGAACTAGTCCTAGTCAATCACATATCTTAAAATCAATTCAGTATTTGTCAGCTGTATATGAAACCACTGATTTTTTCTGCTTCGTGAATTTTTCGCGAGAATATTTATTAATAATTGATCAAAATTAATTTATTTTTGTTTTTTTTTAAATTAAAATTTTTAAAATTTAAAAAATATCAAAAATAATTAAAAATAGTTTTCTACAAGCGTGTTAAAATGTTTTTCGCCACACTCCGATATTTAATAATATTACTTTAAGGTACTAGTGCTTTAAAATTTACTTTAGTCATTAAAGGAAACAAAAAAATATATATTTGAGGAAAGTCTCTTATTTACTTGTACAATTATTATGTATTAATTCAATATTAATTATATTCACATTCTAACTTAATTATATTATTAATATAAACAATAAACAATTGTTAATTCAATAATTAGCCGAAAAGCCTCAAAATGCTAATTAATTGTGTTAATGTTACAAATAGCAGAAGATTGCATAGGTTAATTAAGAAAATGCATAGGTTGCCTTCTTTCATATAGGGTAAATAACCCTTTGATTTTTTTACCCTAGCGAGCCGCCACTGCTTTCCGATACAGATAGGTATTTAAGCAATAGAAAATATCTTAGAAGGAAAATATAATAGAAATTAAAAGGTTTACTTAGGTACCTTTGTAACTTTATTTCCTTCATTTCTGAACTAATAAACTCCTTATTTTTATTAAAATAATCCATTATCATAAAAATGTCCACTTCTGGGAGATTGCCCGAATCAGCTTTATTGAACCTTCTCCTACCGAATGCATCTTGTGAAAATAAACCAACGAAATAGTCTAAATAACGATAAAATGACAAATCACATTAATTCAAACGGGGGTTTCCGTTACGAACTGATCGACGGCAAGTCGGGTGTAGTGGAACTACGTCACGAGGGGGCGTGGCCTCGTCTAGCCATTACAAACTTTAAGCTCTCATATCTCGAAAACGGCAAAAGATTTCGTTTTGAAATTTTAATGGTGCACTTATTATAATAAGTTGTATCCAAAAACGTTTAAAAAACATAAAAATAGGATATGATGGAACAAGCCTATTATTGAAGTTTAAATATGTTATTTTATTATTTAGTATAATATTGCCGAATGTATTAGTTTTTTTATGTTATATTTTTATAGGCATTTGCATCTTTAATTGAAAATGTTAAGTTTTTTTTTCAAATTTAGTTAAGCTGGTTTCGAGGTTGGTTGATGTTGTTTGGCATAATTTTTAAGCTACCTATGTGTTTTCTTTTTTTTTTTTTCGCTCATTATATTATTTTATGTTCATGTTTATTTTCTCATGACTCAGTAATTTGATATAATTTTCATTTGAAACTCAATTTTTTATCGGTTTTATTTTTGAGAACAATCCCTTGCTTGCTAATTGACGAACTCCACAATCATTGAACGAAAATATTTTAGTACGGTTCCGGAAACTCTAATTAATACTACCAGTTAGGGTTCAGATCTTTTTGGCCATCACAGAATCGAGCCTAGGTAACAATAATTAAAAAAATATTTTTTGTTACGTGAGAAAGTCCTTTGATACTTGCTGGCGGTCGAAATCAAACTCTTCTAAATAAGTAAATGATGCTATTTCTTGTTGTTCTTTCTTCTTTTCTCTATTGAAATTCATATAATATTTATTATGTTATGTTTTATTAGACATTTGCATTTTTAATTCAATATTTCAGGGCTTTTGTCTCAAATTCAGTTAAGTTGGTTTATGTTGTTTGATGTGAAATTTAAGTTACCTATTCTTTTTTGTACTGAAGCTGGTTGGTTCCTTGTGAAACATCGTTGAAATATTAGTATTTTAATAAAAAAACGCTTTTAGATGTATCAAAAAACTTTTACTAAGAGTAACTTTAACTCTACATATATGTTTCGGCTTGTTAGGCCTTTTTCAAGAGTTTTTTAAGATCTAATCGTCTAACTACACTGTAACTACGAGCCCTAACAACTATATGTTGGGACAAGGTCTTTTTTTGCAATAAAAATAGTAATTTGTTAAAACGACTCAATTTATTTTGTTTATTATTCTAAATTCAAACATTACAATATGATCTAGGCAATTTTACTATATTTTTATAATTTTGCAAACAAATCACTTTAGATAATAGCTTATTTTGCCAAAATCAAGCCAAATTTGCTGACAACTATATGTTGGGACAGCACAACAAGAAATTTGTTTAATACGGAGTTACATCACCTTTCGCCTTAACAACTGCCTGAACTCTTAATGGCATTGTATTTACCAAAGATTGACACATTTGAGGAGAAAAATTATCCCGAATTTCCTGCAGTTTTGTCCGCAAATCAAAAATGGTTCGTTGAGGGTGGTTTCTTAAATATTGCTTCATTTTATGCCACACAGTTTCTACAACATTGAAGTCCCGACTACTTGCAGGATGGGATAGAACTTTTATATTATTATTACCGAACCAATTTTTGTTGATTTTGCTGAATTGCACGATGCTCCAACTTGTTGGAAAATACAGTCTTCGTTTGGAAACAATTCTTGAGCACTAGGAAAAAGTGAGGTCTCAAGTATACGTTGATATTTTTGGGCGTTAACAGTGCCATCTATAAAATTCAATTTGCTCAAACCTCTTGCTGACATACAACCCCAAACCATAATCCCCTTAGGAAATTTAACAACCCTCTTTAAGCAATCTTTATGAAAGGCTTCTGCTTTATTTCGTATTATTCGTTTTCGATGATCTCCAACGCAAACATCAAATTTAGACTCATCGCTAAATATGACCTTATTCCAATCATTTTGTGTCCACGATAATTTAGATTTTGCCCAATTGTAGCGATTTTTCTTTTGAATTTCTGTCAGTAGCGGTTTTTCTTTGGCCTAAATAAGAATTTGTATCAATAATCTTCAGGTAATTGATTATCCACACAAAATAAAGTTTACCTTGTAAAACCCCAGACCGCATTTATGGATATTTTTTTGGCAACATTCTCTTGATATATTTAAACCAGTTACAGTATTCCATTTAATTGTTACTTCGCGAAGAGTACTTCTTCTCGCAGACTTGCGCAAATTTTTACTAAATTTCGTAAATCTCTCTGAGATACAACTTTTGGCCTTCCCGAACTTTTACCTCTAACGTCTACATTGGCAGATTCGCCGTATTTTTTTTATTATATTAAAGACCGTGGTTTTTGGAATACTTAAATCATCAGAAATTTTTCGAATTGTTTTTCCCGTATACTGTATTGACGAATGATAATTTCGCGTAGTTTTTGATTTGTAGCTTTTCCACGGACCATTACTTTGAATTAAATTAACAAAATTGAAAATTAAAAAAATTAAAATTACTTACAGTAAATTTCACTACTCAAAGTATCGAGTCACTTAGAAGCTGTCAATGCTGAAGTAAACAGTTTGCGACATTTGTGACGTTTATAGCAAAGATGATGTTTATAGCTATGATGATATTAATTATTTAAAAATACTTGTCCCAACATTTAGTTGTCAGCAAATTTGTTCTTTTATGAACAAAATCCGCTACTGTAAATATGGATTGATTTACAAATTCATAAAAATATTGTCAAGTTGTTTAGGATATATGGCTATGTTTATATTTAAAAAAATAAACATATATTTTTCAGTTATTTTGAAAAACCAGGGCAATAATTCCAAAATATGACCTTGTCCCAACATATAGTTGTTAGGGCTCGTATATATATATTTGCTATGGGGGTGGGTTCAGAGAGTTTACAATACTCGTAATAAGCCGAAACATATATGTAGAGTTAAAGTTACTCTTAGTAAAAGTTTTTTGATACATTTAAAAGCGTGTTTTATTAAAATACTAATATTCTTTTTTCTTTACTTGTGATGAAGTTAATTTTTTCACGACTGATTACTTAATAATTTGATATTATTTTCATTAAAAATCTCAATTTTTTATCCATTTTACTTTGAAAAACCATCCCCTGCTTTCTGATTGATGAACTGCACCACCATTGAAGAAAAATTAGTCAGTACCGAAAAAACCGGGAAATCCCGGTTCCTAAGAGGCGCGGCACCGAAATTCCCGGTTCCGAAAAACAGCTCCGGTTGCGGAAACCCTACTTCGGAGAGATGAAGCGTTTTCCAGGCAGAGATATACTTGCCATCTGGAAGACCTGCGAACAGCTGAGCGAGGAGAGAATGAAGGCATGTATGCCTCTTTTAAAAATATGCAGTAATTATGTAAGTCTTCCTTTTCCATACTGAAGACTATAGTTGAAAAATATGTCAATTTCATCAGGGCCGTATCTGGGGGGGTGTTTTTGGGGGTTCAAACCCCCCCCGAAATTATGGCCGAAAATTTTTAAAAAGTAATGATCATTAAGTAAGTAAGAACGAAACAAAAAAGAAGAAGAAGAAGAAGATGGATGAATATCAATGACTAAAGAATACAAGGACATGTAACGCCCATATACGGGCTGCAGCAGAATTTGTGACCTTAGACGCCAACTTTTTAGACATAACGAATGAATCATCAGCTGGTCATCAGCGACAATTTTAGCGATTTTTAATAGTTGGTTGTGTGTAGTGAACTTTGTATAAACTTTATTACAATGGTAATTTGTTCAGCTTTCAAGTGTAAAAGGCGCAATGATAAGAAAGAACCAGAAGTTACGTTTTATAGGGAAATAAACAGTCCCCTACACCTTTTTAGCGTTTTTTTGTTGAATTCGATAATTATTTTTCTGATATTATATGTACTTGATATGTACTATACGTCGATACTAGTTATGTAACTTTTGTTAACATTTTAATACGTTTTTTTCGTAATTAATTAGTATGATACCACCCGATACACCATAGGCGTAGTGAAAACATATAATATCAAAATATAAATATCCCTTCAAGCGGCAATGTTAAGTAAAATATGTGCCACGGCACTGTTTGGAAGAATGGTCACAGTTTGGTCTCAGGTGCTATTTGTCCTTGTATTTTTTAGTCATTGATGAATATACATTATACACCTAACCTCAGTTTTCCACTTTGAAAGCAAATGTTATTTTCGATTTTCGACTTTCAACATTCAAGTGTTTAAAACAGCAAAAGACAAGGACAAGATTTTGAATGTTGTGAGTTTTGCTGGTCATTAACGTGATAACGTTTGTTATTGTTCTGCTATTAGACAAAGAATTCTTGGGCTATGACACTTTAGCGGCACAACTAGACTTGTGACGGCAAAAATGGAAGCAGCTACCTGCAGTCGACCGACCTAAAAACGTCATCGAAACGATAATCGGACTGTAACCAGTGTATATTTCCAAATATATACATTTTATTAATGATCCTAGCAACTCTACCAGCGTCAACAGCTACACCAGAAAGGTCTTTTTCAAGCGGCATTCGGTATTCGGCGATCTCCAATCGGGGCTTCGCCGATTTCCTATGTGTATGGATGAGGAAGTCGGAGTTCGGCGACTCGATCGGCTACGAGAACGAGCGCTTATTTCTATGTTGTTGCTATCAGAGCCCGCATGTGTGGATGGAAAGGCGAAGTCCGATCACGAGCGTTCGGTAGTTGACGAGCGCTAGGAGTTCGCTAAATGCCGCATGTGCGGTTGCGGCATAAGACGATTGAAGGACTTCCTACGTAACTCTACAGGTCAAGAGCGATTGACAGGACTTGCTCTATTAAGCGGACATAGAGAAATAAATATCGATATCGAAGAGGTAGTCAATCGTTTTTCCAGGGAAAAGACCAGTTTATCCTTTAAGATTAATAATTTTTACCTGTTACTTTTTTAAAATTTTATTTTCAATTAAGATTTGAGTGTAGCCCAAAGCTTTTTTTCTATTATGCTTTTTTCCTTGACATAATATGCTAAAATCTTTCAATCGGTAAATTGTTTTCATCAGTACCAATCACTGATCTTAAAATCCTCTATCACAGTATTGCCAACTATTTCAGTCATTGTTGGTCGCTCCGTATAAACCTCAGACAAAAAAGAATAAACCAGAAATAGTAGAAAAGGAATAATGGTAGACTTTTTGTTCTACAATAACTCTTTATCTTAATAGTACTCCAGCTGTGGCTAAAGCTAAAAGCACCATTATCGAGAAACTATAGATGTATAGAGTCATGAATTACGTTCTTTAATGGCGGCCGACCGATACAGGCTGCGTTTATCTTCAAACTTAAATAAATAGATTACCGAGAAGTTTATTATGTTTGTTAGTTTATTAAACATGACGTTTTCTAATATTATTTCGTGTCGTTGAAATATTTCTCTTATCTCTGCAATTTACTATGCAGCTATTAAGAAATATCATCGAATGGAAGTTTATTTGTAAAAGCAAACTGAATTTAAAAGCAACAAACAAAAGAATAATTTATTATAGAGTACTGAAAAAAGAAGTCACTAATTTATCTTACTATACCGGGTGCGTCACAAAAGTGGCGCACATCTATAACTTTTTATTTTTTCAGATAAAGAAACGTGATTTGGTACGTTAGTATATATCATAAATTAGGATTGATTGACGTATTCAAATGTTTTCGGTCACTTCCTGTTTTACCGGAAATGACAACAACTTTTGATTTTTAAATGGCGCTCTCGGTATTTCTTTATATTATTCGATAGAAAAAGACAGTCTGAATAGAATGACATATCATATGTTCTCGCATTATCGAAATAAATGGAACACCCTATATTATGTATCATAATCGAACAAGGTTTTGTTTATTCTTTTTGTTTTATTAAAAAATTTTTTATTATTGAAATTTAAAATAGTACGATATTTTTTTAAGCGTAAATGTCAAGTTGATATATGATATGCCATTCTATTCAGAGTGTCATTTTCTATCAAATAAATTAAAAAAAAATACCGAGTCATTTCCGGTGAAACAGGAAGTGATCTAAACGAATTGAATACATCAATCATTCCTAATTTATGTCACATGCTAACATACCCAATCTCGTTTTCTTAACAGAAAAAATAAAAGTTATAGGGGCAAATAACTTTTGAGAAACACCCGGTATATTATGATCTTGGCCCTAGAAAAATAATACCTTCTGTATATAAATAAATAAAATCAGAGAAAAAATTCATTCGCAGTTTATACTCCGTTTTTTTTTCTCAGGTAAGATTTCGACAGACGATGACAGAAAAAAAGCAAATGACTTCCATACCAATCCATTTATTTCGCAAAAAAAAGTTTCTAATATTTTTTAAGCTAACTATGGATGAGTTTATAAGTAAATACGTCACGCGTCGTATTTTGTTGTTTTTAACCAGTTTTATTGGTTTATTTCAAAAACGACAGATCATATTTCAATATTATTGGTTTGACGCAACGATGAACGACAAACGGACTCCGATTCGTATGAACTCGACTTAAGATTTTTGGGAGTTGTCAAACTCTTGCTAAATCATAGGTTATAATTTTGTATGAAATTATATCAAATAGAAATGATAAATATTTTCCATTTGTTTCTATTTTGGACTGTGTTGTTACTTGTGTTTCGTGTTTTTTAAAATTAAGTGGAGGAAAACTCGAGAGAAAATTAAGTGTTGACCCAGACCATAATGGGCTCTTTCACTATATTTTGGAATTAGCATAATTGAATAAAGCAATTAATTCTAGAATTTTCTGCTATCTCACTTTCGAAAAATTTGAAGTCGTTCTTAAGAAAATAAATAAAAACAAAACAGCCCAGAATAAAAATCCGCACTTTATTTTTAATACGTCACACCTGGCATGTTGAAAAGCGGCAACACGGCCGGGCAACCATGCTGACCCACCACCACCTCCACACAAGGCCATTCAACCTTTTCCAATATGGCGGAGATAGAAGTGCTTTATTTGGCGCGTATTTTAAAACCTGTTTTATTTCCAAATAGACATTTTTCACACAAATGTCGGGTTTCACTAATTTTTTAATATACAGGGAGTTATCCACATAAGTATGGAATTTTGTATTATTACTTTTATGAAAACATCAGTTAGTTAATTTTTATAAAAAGGTCTGCTTTCTCAGAAAATAGGTAGTGTTAAAATATTCAAACTTGAAGTAGCATATATAGGGTGTTCAAAATCATCGGAAAAAGAAATAACCAGAAATATATGACAGAAAAAGCAATATAAACTATATATTCAATTGCAAACACTCAAACCTACCATAGTTTAGAATTCACTGAACGTTTGATAAATATATACTATTATGGACAGTATAGGAAGTTACTTGTTTTAGTAAAAGCCTTGGTAAATGCTCTTCGAATTATAAACTACACTGGCTTGGGTCAAAAAATATGGAATATTTTTCTGTTTTGCAGCATTAGACAAATGGGAATAAGGTGAGGATAAATAAAAAATATAATTATGTATTTCAAGATTTTATATAGAAAAAAAAGTAAATACTTTTTTGGGGGTTCGTAAGTAAAACTTACGCTTAGCTTAGTTTTCTTTACTCTTTCTCTTTACATAGGGCATTGTCTTTGTGGTAAAGACGTCATTCCTTTTTTTTGCATAGTTCTTCAATAAAATATTGGATACTCTGAACAAGATGGATTTAATAATAAATTCTGACGTATGTGAGGGGCAATTGTGACCTAAAAAAAGACTTACATCTAGGCCATTTATATTTTCAAATGTCAATGTTGTCAATATCTTTCTGTGATCTTTTTGATGTAAAAAGCTTGATTCTCCTTCTAATATTTTACTTATAGTGAAGTAAGTGTAAGCACAGTAGCCATAACTACATCCTCACTAGGGTAACAGAGGCTTTGGCTTTTGGCCTTTTTGAGGCATATTTAATACACATCTTACCCGAGAACTACTAGTAGGAGTGAAATTATCTCTTTTAATCGCTGTCAACCATTTTTTACGAAGCTCGTCATTTTTGGGGAATATAAAAGCAAAAACCTTGGGACCCCCTCTATAATTCCCGTGACGATTTGGAACAGAGCATGTAAAAGGCATGCTACAATAAAATGTTAACCCTTTAATACCATTATAAAGTACTATGCAGACTGGCGGCGAAGGCTTTTTACTCATTTAGGTGTAATATCTTGATAAATACTTCTAGTTCTTACCTAAAAATAATTTATATTAGAGGACTACGACAAGCACAAAAGTTTGAAGTTCTCTATGTGAAATGTCTATTTGGATTTTTATTACACTGTGTGTTATTTTATCACAATTTTCTAATCACACCATGCACTGAACACTAAGAACTAAACAAACGTGTTGCAGAAGCACAACAAACTAGAGATAATTAATTATTTCTGGTCTGGTTATGCAATCGGAACGAGAAACCACTACCGGCTTTTCAGGTTAAAGGTAAACAATTTAATAATGCGCTGCCTTCGCTGCCATATTTGCCTGCCCATATCATGTTGATTGGCCTTGAGTTGAGGTGGTGCTGGCCAAATCAAATCGCAATGTTGCCAGTTGTTGGCTGGCGCACGAGTACGGTTCTTCAATGTGATTGGGTGTATTTTTCATACGTCATCAATTGGCGCTTTAAAATTACTTCAAATTAAAGCAATTTTGAGGGCCTATAAAAAAGTTATTCAATGTCGTGGAACTATTTTTTTTGCATAAATATACTGAAAATAGTCTTCTATTTCAGATTTTGTCCTTGAATTTGGTATTTTATTTTTTGTGAAAGAGCTCATTTACCGTTAATATTCGGTGCCCAGAGACCGCCAGAAACACAGTTTGCCAGAGACTATGGCCAGAGAGTTGTATTAGCCACAAATAAAGTTGAATACCATCTCGTATATGGTACCAAAAACTGGAGTATCTGTAAAATAATATCACACGATAGGTAAATAATACATTTTAGTACTAGCAGAAAAAATTAAGATTAAACTTAATTTACGAAGATTAGATTTTTTCAGTTTTATACAGTTTTTTTCATAATATTTTGAAGTAATCACTTGTCACTCAAAATTTAAATTATATTAATTATGCGTTCCGTTTCTTTGTAAAATAAAATAAACTACTAAACGAACTTTTCAATGATGAGTGACACCTGAGAGGTTCGTTTAAAAAAAGATGTGGGTGACAAACTTCTGAGGGGTTGTTAGGTTCTACAACATCATGTTCTTCATTTTGATTCCCCCTCAGCCTCCCGATATGTATTTGAGATTCTCCCAATTGCTATTTTTTAAGTGGTCGCTCTGTATACAATATCGATAGGTATTAATAAAAAAACCTTACATTCCTATTATTATCGGCAGAACATATTTGTAAAAATGCAATAAAAATTCAATTAAATCGCTTTTTCTCTAGAGAAAATTGCATCGTAAAACAGCAACACTAAAAACCATAAAATCTCTATCGCGCCTTCGTAGAACTTCCTTTACGTTCAATTAGAATTTACCGGGAATTTTTGAAATTAATTAAGCGCATTTTAACCAGATTTTTAGCTAGAGATAAACTTTTTTGTATTTTCCTAGTATAACGGAATTTTATTTGTAGGCATGTCGTATAATAAAGAAAAGTATATAACCTATATAACCAAGAAAGACCATAAAAGAAAACAGATGTCATCCACAGAATCAAATCCCTCAAGTAGTAATGGGCAGGACATCTGGCAAGAAGGAATCAAGAAACCTAGAGGAAGACCAAACCTCAGATGGGACCATGATATTAGGAAATTAACAGAGATAACTTGGGCCCTCATAGCCAAAAATAAACAACAATATGGGCTCAACTATAAAGAGAGTATCTAAATATGTGAGGGAGGCTAGACCATAATTGGAAATGGTTGAACAACCTGAAAATGATGATGATGATGATAATGATTTCATAGGTTGTTGTCGAAGTTGATTAAGTAATAGATTCGAATGATAGTTGAATGATATAAGAATCATTGGCTAAATGGCAGAGTACCCCCAGGTGAGTTACTATGTAATTATTGATATCATCCCGATATTATCAACTTTGATGTTAAGGTTACGCTTTCAAAGCGGTAAGCGAAAGTATTTGATTAGCGGAACGCCAAGCAGTCAATAATTGTGGTGGTACCAAACCAAACCAAACACATATTGGCCGCATCGGAATTTCTGAGGTATCTAATAGTCAAATGTGCTTAAAACAGTGAAAAATGTCAATCAGAGAGATGTCAATGTTACGTGAATTTCACTAGCTATTGTTGAGTTATGTCAACCTATTTTCTATGGATATGTTATTATCATTGCCTGGAAACTTATATGGTGAAATTTTGATAAAATAATTTAGTACTCACTAAAAACACGGTATGTCGCTAGTGGTAGGAAAAATAATTTTTAGAGGTTACTAGTTTATTTGGCTGCCTGTGATTGCATATACAGGGTGTTCCCTAATTAATCTAAAAAATAAAAAATCGTTAGAAAACGGCTTAAGGCGGGCTCTTAATAAGTATATTTATTTTTTTTCGGCAACCGTTTGATGAACAAGAAAAACTCAAAAGATCAATTTTGTTGAAAAAGGATGGCCAGTCAAGAAAAAAAATATTTTCTTTAAGTAGTGTACCATTTATTTTAAGCAAAATATCGATTTTTTTAAATTTTTGACACCCTGTAGATCAGAAAGGAAGTACTTTAGACCCAATGTTTATATAAAAATTGTTTTAAGAACACATGAGGAATCACACCACAATTTTTTAGACTAATTAGAAAACACCCTGTATATTGTCAACTTGACAATGATTGTTGATAAATCAAAAAATACCTTTTCTGTGAAAAAAGCCCGATTTTCGCAGGAAAAATTTTGGTTTTTATTGAATTTGGGCCTGCGTCTACAAATACCGGTATGTTTTTTAATATTCTATTTATCTAAATTTTAAATATCATAGTCAGAAATAGATTTAGATTT
The DNA here is from genome assembly GCF_002938485.1 of Sitophilus oryzae. Lineage (NCBI taxonomy): Eukaryota > Metazoa > Arthropoda > Insecta > Coleoptera > Curculionidae > Sitophilus > Sitophilus oryzae. The sequence goes on along the minus strand of NW_022146173.1, from coordinate 919,691 downwards.
ATTATTTATTAAGTTTTATCAAATATTGTGATTTACTTTCTACCTTGTAGTCAAAATTTATATTTAATAAACTGTAAAATATATATATTCTTATGTTTTATTAAAGTTACTCTGATATACTAATATATCAGTAACTTTAAAACTAATCCTTTTAAATCCTTTGAAATCAGATATAAACATAAAAAATATTTACAGCAGAAAAGGCGAAGGCGCTGGGTTAAACGTAGTCTCTACTAAGAACACGGAGGGGCGCTTTGACCCAAAATTTTACTATTAAGTTTCATATCTATCTTAATAGAAGATTATTTTCTTTTATCTATGGTTATTATTCTTATTATAAGAGGAAAATGCTGAAAACGCTTCTCAATATTTTCGATCTTTTGAACAATATTTATAGCTGCGAAGTCGTAAATTATCAATTACCCCATATTGAGAAATTTATAGAAGAATAGTTTTCACTAAAGAGCAAAGGAAACAAAATATTTAGGAATCATTTTGGACTCGAAGCTTTCCTGGAAAAGGAACACGGAGGAAAAATTGATAAAGGGAATAAATGCATTATATGTAAGAACTGTTTAGAAAAAGAAGATGGGGTCTGCAATCGTAAATTATACACTAGATGCACACTGCTATAGTTAGACCAATCATCACCTATGGAGCACTAGTATGGTGGGAAGCGGTACTTAAAGAGACTAATAGAATAAGCCTCACAAAAGTACAGCGATTAGCAGCTCTAGGTACAACTGGAGCAAAAATCAATACAGCCCAAGCTGCGTTAGAAGTAATTCTGGACTTGCAATCAATCGAATGGCACGTGAAGGATCTGGCCGCTAAGGGTGGCCTAAGATTAAGGAATTCCAATATGTGGAACCAGACAAACTACGGTCACTCGAGGATATTGTCAATGATAGGGAGAATCATGGCGAACACGAATCCACATCTGCTAGACCAGAAAACGGACTATATGCTCACCAAATATGATTTTGAAGAAAATATAAGGATTCGCATCCCGACAAGAGAAGAATGGGAAAGTAACCGAGTAATGAACACTCAAGAGATAGCATTCTACACAAATAGTTCCATTTCAGGAGGTACAGGTATATGCATCTTCTCAGGGGAACTAGTCATCCGACGATGTTTAAAGCTATCGGATGGCTGTAATGTTCTACAAGCTAAGGGTGCCCTTAGGCCATAAGGTTTACGCCATAAAGGAAGCGGCTAGTTGTATACGAGAGCAAATTGCTGATAGACCAATAGGGAATATCGTGATATATTCTGACAGCTTGGGCGCTTCAAGAAGCATTACCATGCAATTAGTGAGATCGAAAACTGTGATGAACTGCCTAGAAGCACTGTCCTGGCTGCGTCAAGGCAAGGCCCCTCTGTGCTGGGTGCCAGGCCACAGCAATATGGTGGGCAATCAGGAAGCGGGCAAACTCGCCAAAGTGGGAGCCAGGGGATAGGCCGTGGCAGATGACCCACCACTTGTGACGATCAACACACTGAAGGAAGCTATAGGAACTACCATCAAGGCCAAGCAGCAAGAGACGTGGCAATACCGTGAGGACTGCGCTACAGCTCGAAAACTATGGCTAGTGGTAGATAGTAAAAAGACAAAACAACTACTAGAGCACAAAAAGAATTTAGTACGCATAATTGTAGGTGTCCTCACTGGAAACTGCCATACGGGGGTAAGACTCGTGGGATGGAAGATTTCCAACGACGACTACTGCAGAGAATGCGGAGAGAAAGAAAAAAACATAGAGCACCTGCTGTGTCACTGTCCGGTACTAGAATACCGATGCTTTAAAACTTTAGGGCAAGGTTTTTTGGAGGCTCTACAAGAAGCAGCAGAAGCTAACATCAGCGACATCGCGAACTTTGCAAAGAGCTGGAAGTGCTTTAACGCAAAGAAAGAATGAGAGGAAGGCTTGGTACACCAATACAGGGGTATCGCTATGGGCCCAAGGCCTCCGAGTGAGGGATCAAACATGATCCCAAATACCAGCAACCTAACCTAACCTAACCTGTGGGACCCGGTTAGAGTAAACTCCAAAATATTAACGTTCACGTACATCTATTGAAAATACGACACTTTTATATGTTACGTTGGTGCCTTGCGTGTTGATACGCCTCTGGCCTGGGAAACGGCCTTTAGCGAGCCAAATCGCGCGCGTTAGAAAGGAGATGGCCACAGACGACCTCCACTTATTTTAGCCCAGTTATTTTCTCTTCGCTCGGTACCGTTGGTACCGTCTTTGTCGTCGTGCCAGCAACGTAAGCTTGGGGGGGGGGACAAAATGACACCTGACACAGTGTGAGTGAACTTGGCAGGAATGCCGCCGTTCGCCGCCGGTCGTGGCCCCGATACCGCGCATCGGCCTGTCCGAACTGTCTCTTTCGGCTTTAACGGCTTTCAGCAAATTTATACTTATTAATATATCATAAAAATCATTGGTAAAATATGTCTTTTTGAGGACGACACTATAGCTTCACTTGGAGCAACAAGGACGTCACGGCACTTCATAGGATTATATCAAATGACTTAATCACCATTAAATCTTGGTGCGATTCGAACCTCCTTAGTCTCAACATTTCTAAAACTAAAGCTGTGTCGTATAAAAACTCGATGTAGCCTTTTGTACTTAACAACACCACCATTGACGTCGTAAAATCTGTAAAATTCTTAGGGCTTGTTGTAGACAATTCTCTGAAATGGGACATGCATATCGACGCTTTGTTGAAAAAATTAAGCTCTGCCTGTTTGGCATTAAGATCTGTTTCTAAGGAGCTTAACTTGTCAGTGGCTAGAACTGTTTATTATGCACTTTTTGAGTCGCACCTCAGATATGCCCTTCCATTCTGGGGTACGCGTTGTGCGACTCAATTTGACCGCATTTTCAAGCTCCAGAAGAGAGCTGCTCGATATGCACTGGGACTAAACAGCAGAACTCATTGCCAGGACTTTTTTAAAAAAATAAAAATATTAACTCTGCCTTCCTTATTTATATTTGAATCCGTTTGCCTAATACGTAAGCATGTATCAGCTTTTCAAGAAAGGCCATCTCACACTTATCCACTCAGGAACGCGAAGCAAGATCTTTATCTACCTACACCACGCTCAGAGTTAGTTAAAAGTTCAATATTATACAACTCAAAAAATATGCACAATCACCTGCCATTTGAAATCAAATACATAACTTAATTTTCCTCATTTCGCAAAGCATTGAAATCTTATTTACTAGACAAGGCTTTCTACGCCGTAAATGATTTATATTTTGATAATCGAATTTGATCTTGTAAACACCGGTCTAATATTTGCTATTACTATATTTACTATAAATATAGTAAATATTTTTGAATCTTATTTTTATTTTTTTATTCTTTGACATTGTAAACATTTATAAATGTTTATTTTAAAATTGCGTGATATTTGCCGAAACCCCTTTGATTGTCAATGGCCTAGTACCAAAGTTTACAGAATCTTTGCTAGTACAAAGAACTACTGTTAGGTATAATCAAATGATTTCAATCCTCGAGTTTTGAACCTCGAGAATTCCAATAATCGAATGATCATCCGAGGAATCCTCGCTCACAAAATTTTCTTTGTTTACATATGATATACCGGGTGCGTCTCAAAAGTGGCTCACTCCTATAACTTTTTTATTTTCTTCATATAAAAAAACGAGATTTAGTATATTAGTATATGAAATAAATTAGGACTCATTGACGTATTCAATTGTTTTTGGTCACTTCCTGTTTTACCGGAAATGCCTACAACTTTTGATTTTTAAATGACACTCTCAGTATTTTTTACTTTATTTGATAGAACTCTGAATAGAATGACATATCATATGTCAACTTTTGACTTTTTCGAATATGGTTTATTTGAAATTGCAACATCCGATTCATAACGACAATTTGACTCGAAATACTGTGTGTGCCCTGTGTGGTATACTCTGTTTTTTTTTCTCGGGTAAGATTTCGACAGACGATGACAGAAGAAAAGCAGATGACGTCCCATACCAATCTATTTATTTTACTAAAAAAAGTTTCTAATAATTTTTAAGTTAACTATGGATGGGTTTAAATATAAATTCGTCATGCGTCGTCACTTGTTGTTTTTAACCAGTTTTATTGGTTTATTTCAAAAATGACAGATCGTATTTCAATTTTATTGGTTTGACGGAACGATGAACGACAAACGGACGCCGATGCGTATGAACTCGCCTTTAGATTTTTGACGTTTGTCAAAGTCTTGCCAAATTATAGGTTATAATTTTGTGACAACTTTTGTCAAATACCCTGCGTTTTGGAAGATGATGCATTTTGATTCGTGTTATTACGTGTGTTTTGTGTCTTTTGAAGTCAAGTGGAGGAAAAATCGAGTGAAAATTAACTGTAGAACCCAGAGCACAGTTTATGGTTAATACTCGCTGCCCAGGCAGAAAGTCTTATACAGATACACCAATAAAGTTACTATCAATAAAGTTCGTATACCATCTCGTCGTAGATAAGTGCATCTCGAATATGGTAGAAGGACCATACTAAACACATACTAAAAACTGGAGTAGCTGTAAAATATCGACATCACACGATAGGTAAATAATGGATTTTAGTACTGCAGAAAAATAATGTCAAAAGGTACTGGTTTAAAAAATTAAGATTAAAGTTAATTAATCAACCTGTGAGGTATAAAATCTGGTAAGTGTTATTATTAATAAAATAGTTTGTTTTATTTATGTTTTTTTATTTATTCCTGCGGAATATTACAAATTTGTATTTGTACATAAGTTATATTGATAAATATAATCATAAATGCGGGAAGTTTCATAAAGCTTGAAAGTAAGAAATAGTTCTTTTTTATATTTTTTTGGTATGTGGTGTTTTGTTTTTGTTTGTTTTGTATTAACACATACCGTTTTTTATTAAATAAAATAACTCGATTACATTTTTTTAGTTTTATACAGTTTTTTTCACAATATTTTGAAGTTACTTGTCAGTCAAATTTTAAATACATATATTAATTTCCTGCTATGCGTTCCAGTTGTACCAACTTATTTCTTTGTAAAATAAAATAAACTACTTTGAAATTAAAATGACAGACACATCTATCAGTGTCAAGGATCTTCTCGTTGGACAGACTATACCAAATTATTCGTAAAAAATGCTTTTTCCTAATATGCTAACGAGCCACACTCCATTGAAAATTTGAAAAAAGTTCCATTTGAAAAAAAATGAGATATGATTAAAAATACGCTTTGGATATCTTTTAACCGACCAGGACAAGGCACGAAAAACAATAGACGATCAAATCTACTATTTCCAACATCCCTTGATTAAAAATTAGTGTTTTTAACATAGGCATGACTCTTAACTAATATTAATTTTCTTGTATTACCAATTAGCAATTTTCTTACTAGTATCATAATATTAATTTATTGTAGGTACAGATGAGACTAAAATCACATAAAACTAACTAATCACATTAACTTTCAGAACAACTACAAATGCAAAAATGTGTTTTTTTTATAAAATTTAACCGATATTGTAGTACTTATTACAATTACAGTTTCTATATGTAATATATCTACGGCATAAGCTAAGAGCTGTAGGATTTTAAGGTACTCCTCAATATATTCGAGATAAATTTCTTTCGTTCGTCTTTCGGGCTATATAACGGAGTCGGGGATTCACTTAAAAGATAACAGACTCACCACGCACGCGTAATACGACAAATAATCAGAACCGGTTCAGAAAAACTAACGTTTTATTTGCTAGTGGTATTGAGCATTGTTTTTTATTCTGCCGCCTAACAGTTTAAAAAATTTATCATAAAAATATATAAAAATCTGACTTACTTAAGCCTTTTATAAAAAGACCTTAATCTTTTTCTATTTCGGAAAAAAGATTTAAATCACAAGTAATTTTGAAAAAGACTTAAATTTTAAGTGTTAAGTCAGCTTTCGAAAAATGGCTTAAAATCGAATGACTTATATCCTTAAAATGATTTAAATCAAAAAATGACTTAAGTTTTCTGTGGGCTGCAGTTCCCTAGTATCCTACAGGCAGAAATCTGCGCTATCGAGAGATGCGTACAACTTATCTTAGATAGGAACTATCGGAAACAAGAAATAGCCATCTTATCTGATAGTCAAGCAGCGTTAAAGGCGATCAACTCAGTATCAATCAATTCGAAATTGGTCAAAGAATGCATAGAGAAGCTGAATAAATTAGGCAAAAGAAAACAAAGTCCTCCTACACTGGGTGCCTGCTCAAAAGGGATGAAGGCAATGAAAAAAGCAAATAATCTAGCTAGGAAGGGCAGCGAACACTCCACTAACTGGACCAGAACCGTTCTGCTTTCCAAGTGGTAACCAACTCAAGGCGGAACTCAAGAACTTGGAAGATTCCATCCGCAACCTGGAATGGAAATCTTGCAATGGTCCTAAGACACTCGAAGAGAAGTTTCGTGAGGGCTTATGATCAAGAAAAATCACAGATCTTCCTGGGTCTGGTAAAGAACAATCTTCGGATTGTCACGGGGTTTTTAACAGGACACTGTCTCCTCAATGAACACCTCAGTAGATTGAAACTAAGAAGAAACGGCAGAATGCAGATTCTGTGGGGAAGATGAGGAGCTACCAGTACACCTCATCACTGAGTGCGCCGAGACGACAACCATTCGTGCCATCAATTTTGGTACGACTGATGTTGGAGATGGAGAACTACCCTCTATAAAACCGTCCCAGATACTGGCTTTTGTCAAAGCCCTGGGACTGTATGATGAGTTATGATTCAAGAAAGGGGGACACAATGGATCTGTAAGGTCGAAGTGATTAACCCCCCTCCCACTCATTCTAAATTCTAAATCACAAGTAATTTTGAAAAAGATTCAAATTTTAAGTATTAAGTCAGCTTTCGAAAAATGGCTTAAAATCAAATGACTTACATCCTTAAAATGATTTAAATCAAAAAATGACTTAAGTTTTCTGTGGGCTTGCAGTTCTGATTATGATATATCTAAGACTTATTTATTGTCAATACGAACCGATCACGACAAAGTTAAAATGATGGATTGCAAGTCTTCGTCTAGTTACCCATAGTGGTGAAACCATATAATAAAATGTTTGTGAATAGCTGTTCTTTGGCGAAGAGGAAGAGTCTTCTTCGCTGTGAGAACCGGGTTAATGGGAGACCCTTGCACTTGCGTTGCGGTTCGAAATAATCAGTGTAAGTAACCTTTACAACGTACAGAGTGATTTATTTACCATGAACAGTTAGAACAACATTTAAATGAGTGATTCTGTTCTGTGTTTCAAATGCAAAGTGATGCATTTGAAAAAAACGTCACCTATACTTCTGTGGCAGACTTGCACTCTAAGAAAATCTACCCATGTTACCATAATACGTTATGGTGCCTTACTTTGAAAATCTCGTAAGTACCTAAAACCTGTTTTCACAGCAGAAACAAAAAACTTTTTCAAGTTAGCTGTATTCCCGAGTCTATTTCTATTAATTGTGAAAAAAATTGTCTTTTGTGATGCTTGGCGTGACGCATGACGCTAGCTCGTGTGTCGCGGCTTTGAATTTTTACTCTCATCGGGCCTAAAGAAGTTTCACTTCAACAAGGAATATATTTTGGGTTTTTCTCGGTCGTAATTCCTGAGAAATTTCTTCGAGTGTCTTCCAGGTCCTTATGTTCGGTTCAGAACGGTTCTGGTCCTGTTCATGGAGTTTTCGACCCTTTTCTAGCTAGATTGTTTGCTTTTTCTTTACCTTCTAACCCTCTTGGTGGTCTGAGTAAGTTCGGAGTACCCAACAAATTTCTTACAGTGTGTAAAAGCCTCCATAACAACAACAAATCAAGAGTGTCATTTATCATGGATCACTGAGCGATCCCTTTCTAACAAACACAGGCGTTAGGCAGGGATGTGTCTTAGCGCCTCTCCTATTCAATATATTCATGGCAGCGCCCTCCATTATAGTGGACAGCAAACTGCAGGAGAGAGGTTTGGGCATTAGATACAGATACGACGACGGCGGTCTGTTCAACATAAAAAGACTCAGGGCAAAAGCACGTACAAAATTCATCACAGAACTTCAATACGCTGATGACTGTGTTCTAGTTGCAAATAGGTTACAGCAATTGCAGGAAATGTTGAACACATATACATGGGCATACGAGGCTTTGGGACTTAAGCTGAACATCGATAAAACTAAAATCATGTGCACTCCCCCGGAAGATCAC